>NW_024609836.1:3388097-3988097 GCF_016920785.2 Ixodes scapularis
GGAGAAGGGGAAGAGAGAAGAAAAGGTATGACGATGAGGAAGAAGGATGAGGTGAAGTTGTTAATCAGGGTAAGCAATGGTACAAATGTTCAAAATCTCACAGGCATTTTTAAGCACCCTACAAAGTGTCTGATAATCCCGTGTTCGTGAGGAACATTACCAAGGCCTCCGTGGCCTTCATGAATTGGTCAGTCGTGTCCCAGGCACCGAGCACTTTTGATGAGCAGAAAGGCCGCGAGTCCAACGCCATTAACGTCTGTTGCAGCGCTTGTCGATCCTCGTTGAATTTATCGCATTCACACAGGATATGTTGAATTGTCCCTTCAACTTCGCAGCTTGCACAGTTCCCGGAATCTCTCCTTTGAATCCGACAAAGGAACTGCGGTGTATATGCCACACCAAGCCGTAGTCGGTGCAGAAATTGTGACAAGCACGAGGGATGCAAGTTTTGACTGGGCTGCTAGGCACTTTCGCTTTATAAGGACTTTGATAAGGAAAGCGTCCGAGAGATGCATTTCCGCTAGACTGAAATTTCCGTCGAGCTAAGTACAATAAAAAGGGGGTGGCCAATTTGCGCTCCTCGCTTTAGACTGCCGCCATAGCTAGCAATTCACTTCCAGGCAGTCGTCTGCGATTATAAAACTAGCACGCGATGTTTTAAAGATGTCTATAGCCCTAGTGAGAGTACCAGAGTGGAAACTAAGGCACTGTTTCGTGTTCATCGTTACCCGATCACGTCCGCTATTCACCCAACCTATACACGTTTGCAAGTCCGGTCTCAGGGCGCCGCCATCTTCCTCAGTGGGGTGCGCTCTCGGGAGCGGCCATAATCCGATTACGACGCCTTAGCAAGGCTTAGTAATCGGATTACGACTGGTCCAAGCGCACCCCAGACGGGCAAGATGGCAGCGCCCTGAAGCCGGACTTGCAAACGTGTATACCGCGTCGAACGACGTGTGAACTTGCGCAACCCTCGAACTCCGTTTCGTTTCACTTTAAGCTGGACCGCGGCAGATGCTACGAGCCATCGAAAGTCGAAGCCAATCCAGTGCCGTGCGAGTGTCACGCATAGAGATCATACATACTAACTCTAGAGGAAAAAGTCCGCCATTTTCCCATGCATTCTGGCTGCCGCAAGCGGCGGAGCACGCGGGCAGACCTTCGGGGTCCCACACATGGTTACCAACTGCCTTCGATTTCACGAATATAATTACATGATCAGAGCAGTTTCATGGACTTCAACAATCCACGAACTTGCCGGTGGAAAGATATTCGCGTTCCTTTCGAAGCTTTCTTTTTGCATAGCGCGCAGATGTACGGCCTCGCGTCAACGCTAAACTAAACCAGATATATACCCGGTTTCTCCGGTGGGGCGCGGGTGGGCGTGGTTGAGGAATACGAAACCGCGCAACCACCAGATTTCCGTGATTTTGACAGAAGGGAAGTTAATGCAGCGTAATGACTAAATTGCTTTCTATAAGCGTTAGAATACCTCAGAATTTAGTTTACAACGTTAAATTATCACTGTTTATATTGCTGAGAGTTTTCAGTCTTCGCGTTTACCATTGCGACTGTCGTCCTTCAGCTGGAAACGTTGCTTTCTTTCTCTCGTGTTCTCTTTCGCGATCTTTCACTCGGGACCCCGGGTGTCGGCGCACGGGATTTGCCACTCCTCCTCACCCACCTTTACCCCCCTGGTGTCACGTGACCTTCGGGAGGGGTCAGGTGACACGTTGACGGCGCCGGATTGGCCGGGACGGCTGGTAGCGTCTGCCGCCGTCCATCGGGAGATAGCTGGACGACACGTTCCGCCGACTCCAGACGGTGCTAGAATAGTCTGCCTAGATTTCCGAGTGTTTCCGACTGCTCGATCAGGGTCACGTGGTGTATGGGACGCTTTGCCGTTGTTTAATGTTGTTGTTGTTGAATGATGTTTATTGATCAGATGAGTGGTTCGGCTCTCTTGGTGGGGTGGCCTGAGACAGGAGGGGCGGGGGGGACCTGGGGGTCTAGAGCAGGGTCGGGAAGTATCGCGTTAGTATTTCAGATATACATTTGGTATCTGTATTTCTGTATCGCAAAACATTTTCACTAGTATCTGTATTCCTGTATCGAGATACATTTGGAATGTTTCCTTGTATCGCGATGCAATCAGGAGGAAATGTATTTCGTTCAGACATGTGCCTATCTCAAATACTCTACTCAAGGTACTGCATTTCAAATGCTTTTTGAAGTATCTAGGTTTTGCAAATACTTTTGACCGAGAGTATTTGACACTTTCTTTTAATGGCATTTCTGAGTATCTTGTACTCATTATCTCAAATACATTTTTCACATTCCGCCGGTTTCTGAGCTTTTCGGTATGAAGTGGCGTGGGCGTGGCACGAGCAAGCGTGCACATTTTTTTGAGCAACCGAGTCCTGCTGCTAGCTCCGGTTAGCTAGGGTGACTTTGACTGAGCCTGGGAAAACGTCGCTTTTTTGCCGATTGTGACTCATATTTCAGCCCAAAGTTTGTACAATGAAGGTTTTCCCTTCGCCTTCCCAAAGGCGCCTTTTGTTTCCTCTAGTTTCCCAAAAAAAATCCTTAAACATAAGGGGTAGCTTTACGGAAGTAAAGATTGCCATCCTGAGGCGCAATGCAGACCGGGAAACGACCTACGAAAACAATGCAGAGTTGAGTGTCAAGAAAATAACAAATAGATGATAATGAGAAGTAGACACACAAAACAAAACAAAAAAAGTCATTTTTGTTTTGCTTTTTGTATATTTCACGCCCCTACGGCAAAACGTCGAGGTTTTCTTTTGTTTCCTTTCATTTTGTCGCCAGTCTGTCACCTATTGCTCTCGCGAACACTGTCCGTAAGCGAATATTGATAAGCAGAGAAAGGAACAGGTAACGACGTACGAGCTGGATGACTTCTCAAAATGCCAACAAAGTGTCCCCCAACGTTGAGTGCCTTTCTGAACTCAACCTGCTTGAAGGTGCGACCACTGCAGTGGCTTTTATGTGGGTTCTCTTTGTTATTCAGTCACTCATATCCGTATCCTAAGTTCCTTAATAGTGAACTCCCCCTATTGGACAGGAGATCAAACTATAGGGGGCGCTCTGACTCGTTTGTTTCCCCACACCTCGGTGTTTACTCAGCACAATGCCTTTGCACATGCCCGCAGGCCTTATAGGCATGTCCGTGTCATCTTCTATAATAGAACGCGGAGCACAGTGTAATGTAAAAAAATACTAACAATCGACAAAGCGACGTTAAAGGCCGGGTCTATCCCGAAAGCAGTCGTCAGAAAATGCGAGCTTGAGCCACTTCGGATTTTGTGCTGAGTTGGGAACCGCGCATGCTGCATTGTACATGTAGGCCGGATTGGTAACGAGAGTTCCTCCTCCCCATCACCGGAGAACACAAACTCCAGCCGAACGCTGACGCCGCGTTCGGTTATGTCGGCCGAGCGCCGAGTCATTGTATTGGTTGTCCCCATTCGTGTAGTTCTAAAGTTAACCGCTCGGGGCGTCACGGTCTGTCCTCCTCCCCAATAGGGAATACGGATTGTAGTTAAACGATGCGTCTAAGGTGCGCCGCAGGACGTAACATTCAGCGATGTTACTATTGGCGAGGCACTCTGACCCGTTTGTTGCCCCCACACCTCGGTGTTTACCCAGCAGAAGGCCTTTTCACATGCCCACAGGCCTTGTGGGTATGTTCATGTTTTCTTTTTAATAGAGCGCGGGGCACAGTGTAATGTAAAAATACTAACAATCAGCAAAGTGATGTTAAGTGCCGGATCTCTCCCGAAAGCAGTCGTCAGGGGATGCGAGCTTGACTCACTTGGGCTTTGGTGCTGAGCTGGCCACCGTGCATGCTGCATTGTAGGCCGTAGTGGAAACAGAAGAGCCCCTCCTTCCCCTCACCGGAGAACACGAGCTCCAGCCGAACGGTGACGCCGCGTTCAGTTCAGTCAATGTAGAAGAATCTGGAGTTGGGCAAGTTGGTACATCTTAGGTTCGAAAGGAGCCAGAAAACAAGGACAGCAGAGGGAATAGACGAAACGATGCGCGACTAGTAGAGCATCGTTTCGTCTATTCCTTCTGCTGTCCTTGTTTTCTGGCGCTTTTCGAATTTCAGTTATGTCAGCCGAGCGCTCAGTCATTGTACTTGTTGTCCCACCTCGTCGCCAACAGCTAAAGCGACTCCTTTCTTGTTGTTCCAGAAATGCTGTGTAACATGTATCAGTGATATTGCCACGCGCGTTGCTGAGCGACGGCGTAGCAGAATGGTTGCCGCGCTTGGCTCTCGCACGAAGGCTCCAAATTCGATACAAGGGAGCGGACTCCTCTTTTATTTATTGTTTCAACTTGACATTCTCGTAAGTTCGAGAACCTTGTCGTCTGATCGAGTTACGAACGTTCTACGCCGAATGTTCCAGAAACCCACGCGGGTACAAAAGGTGCTCCGAGTGGCGGTCCCGAGTCAGCCTCGCCCCAACGCTCGATCCTGCTGTTTCGCCGACATCGACGCCTGCGACGCTAGCCTTTCTCTATTTTCTTTTGGACACAATTTCGCCCCATTAAACCTTTGGTTTCTTCAGTTACTCGCCGCCTCATCATTTGTCATTCGTGACAATATTCTTCTTATATTTGAACTGCATAAAATAGCTCTACGATTTTTTTTTTTTCGTTTTGTGTTGTTGCGTGCTGATAAACCAATCTGGTAACCCAGATTTGTGCAGCTGTATAATTGTCGTTGTGATCGACGTCGATACAAATTACGCAATGCGGAGGTATCTTCCAAAGTAATTGAAGAGACCGATGTCACCGGCAGTTTTGTTAAGCCGCCGCTCAGCGCAATGCATCCGGGAATAATCTTTCTGCACGTGGGAAAACCACACTGGAGCCTGGCACGTGTAGAGCACGAGACGACACGAACCGTTTCGTGCGCTGCCGCCTGCCTCTGGTGAACTAAAGTTATGGCGGCGTCACGCATGCGTGGAACGCTTAGTGAGATCGGTGCATTACATTTCTATGTATTAGTACTCTACTCAAGATACTTTACAGTGAAAGTAACTTGAGTAGTATTTGTATCTTGTGTCTCCAGAAGATACAACACTAGAAATGTGTTCAAGCAATTACGATGTGATGCCACCCGTAGAAATCAGTATGGAAGGTATATTTAATCTTTTGGAACATATCGATGAAACCAAAGCGATGGGCCCTGATAAAATTTCCCCTCGGGTTCTAAAGAGTTGTGCAGACGCAATAGCGCCTTACCTTTTCATAATATTTAACAAGTCATTACTTAATGGAGCTTTGCCAGGGGACTGGAAATTAGCTAATGTTACTCCTATACATAAGAAAGGTCCCAAAAATGATGTCACGAATTACAGGCCGATCTCCTTAACGTCGGTTTGCTGCAAGTTGTTTGAGCACATTTTATATTCCCAGATAATGCAACATCTTACGTTTCAGAACTTTTTTATTGATTATCAACATGGATTTAGAACGGGTTATTCTTGTACTACACAACTCACTGAATTTTATCATGATCTTGTTACTACCGTTGATAGGGGTGAGCAAATTGATTGTGTGTTTCTCGATTATAGAAAAGCGTTTGATACAGTATCGCATTCCCTCTTAATCCAAAAATTGGCACTTTTGAATCTAGATACTTCGGTACATAATTGGATACAGGCATATTTGTGTTCGCGTCGGCAATGTACGGTTCTAGACGGTGAAACATCAGATTTTGTTGAAGTTACCTCTGGCGTGCCACAGCTGTCGGTACTTGGACCTTTGCTGTTCTTAATATTTATAAATGATATGCACGTTGGCGTGACCTCTCAGCTAAGATTGTTTGCTGACGATTGTGTTGTATATAGATGTATAAAAAACGATGAGGATTCCAGACAACTGCAGGCTGATTTGGATCAAATTGAACTCTGGTGCAGTCTATCAAAATTGCAGTTAAACGTCAGCAAATGTGTACATGTCACCTTCACCCGCAAAAAAAATAAACTTCACACTCAGTATTATTTAAATAATGAACCACTAAAAAATGACGGTAAAGTACCTGGGGGTGACCTTATTAGCAGACTGCAAGTGGAATGCGCAAATTGACGATGTCGTCATGAGGGCGGGACGGGCACTCGGTTTTATCCAGCGTAATCTAAAAAGGTCTACACAAAAAATAAAAGAACTTGCATACCTTACCTACGTTCGACCTCTTACAGATTATGCTTGCACTGTGTGGGATCCTGCTCAGCAAAATCACATAGACGCTTTAGACAGGATCCAAAATCGTGCGGCACGCTTCGTCCTTTTCGCGACCGCTTTTCGAGCGTCACGGACATGAAGAGTACATTAGGCTGGGATTTGCTGACATTCAGGCGGAAAAATTTGCGCTTAAAATTTCTATATAGCATTTATAATAAACACACTGGTATTAACGGTTTTCATTACCTTCTACCCCCTTACTATATTTCCCAACGTAAAGATCATATCCACAAAATACGCGAATATTCCACCAGGACGGAACTGTGCAAAAATTCTTTCTTTGTTAGGACCATTAGAGATTGGAACAATTTAAGTGTTGAAACTGTGCCGCAAATGCAGAAATGTTTTTTTCTATGTTGTTCGCCCCCTGCAATAATGCCTCAACGGCGCTGCAGGAGCTACCTGAATAAAGAATAAAGCATAAAATACTTTATGGAGCAGGTATTTAGTAACTGAACTTAAATACTTCTATCGAGTATTTTGTCTAACACTGATTTTGTTACGTTTCTTAACCCCCCCCCCCCCCCCCCCCAAAAAAAAAAAAAAAAAAAGAAAGTCCGAACGCTTTTTTATTATTATTTATTTCTGAGGTCACCAGGGTCATGGGGATGCTGGGGCATTGTCACTATATGCTTCCGATTCTCCAAACCATTTTCCGATACGTCCTCTTCTCTCTTCTGAGAAGTGTTGCGTAGTCGGGGACTCGAACCAGGTGGCGTGCCAGGAGTAGAGTCAGAGCATTTTCTGCCGCAGGTCCTTAGGTAGGGATTTCTTGAGTCATTGTTTGCTGTCATCCAATGCCCGCCGCTAACCGTCTCTCTTGCCTTAGCGTACACAGTACACCCAGCCGGCAAAGCTGAGTCGCAGTCCGTTGCAGCACGAGCCTGGCGGTGTTGACTTGAAATAATAGGATGACTCACGCAGTGAAGTTCAACACATATTCGAATGCGTTTGTGGCTGCGACCGGAATATTGCATGGCTCAAGGGTTCGTCATCAGCCGACGTGAACGTGACTCGCTGCTCTGGCGATCCGAAACCCAGGAAGGAGGCCAGAAGTGCCTCGAAGTGACGTTTCGGTGGGATTTAGGGGGACATCTAATTTATTTAGAGGTCGAAGTATTTTCGCATCTCTCGTCATACAGACAGGATTTCAGGCGGTCAGTCCTTAATGGAACGTTTTTTTTTTTTTTTTTTTTTTTTTTTTTTGCTTATTGAAGATTTTTTGTCGTCCGAAACCACCACCTTCACGGCAAAGTGCCAAGCCTACGGTAAAGTAATTTCGGGATCAAAAACTTTCACTTCAAACTTCAAGCTTCATCCCAGTTGGCGTCTCAAAAAAATTTGAAAAATGTAATCAGTATTTCTGTATTTGTATTTCTGTCCTCCATAAAATGTATTCCTGTATTTGTATTTCCAAAAACTTTTTGCCTCTTTTTAAAATGTATTTCCCATACGTATCGCGATAAATTTTTAGATATATTTTAGTATGAGTATTTTAGCTACTATTTCATTGTATCCCAATGTTTGTATATCCAAATACATTTTTGAGTATTTCTGCCCAACCCTGGTTAGAGGGAGAAAGCGAAAAAATGATGTAAAAAAAATTAAATGTCATGGTTCCCGTTTCCCTGATGTAGCTCATCAGGGAATCGAGGACTGCTTTCCTGTGCTGCGGTGTTCCCTGACCACTCCTCAAGCGTCGCCTGTTTTCCTCTTCCCGAAGAGATTGGATCGCTTTCTTCCTCAGTCCTTCCAGGCCTGCACAGTCCCAGAAGAGATGGCGTAGTGTGGCTGTGTTGTTCCCGGTGAAGGCCTTGCATCCGGAGCCCTCGAGGTCGACGAGCCCGAAGCTCGCTTGCTTGGCCGGTGTGAATGCTGTTCCGGTCCTGATCCGTCGGGCTCGGACAGCTTCCGATCTGGTATAGCTCGTTGGCATGTTGTCTTCTTGTGACGGCAGCAACAAAATCCCTCCCCCCCCCCCTTCCCCCCTTATGGGCGCCCCCCCCCCCCCCCCCCGCCCCCGAAACAAAATCCTGGCTACGTGCCTGGGATATGTAGAGCCTTCTCATCTGCTTCCCAGGACTTACTTAAAGTTTTCTTTATGAGCTTAAGAGGCTGATCCCACGCCTAGCTTTTCCATATCAGGGATGCATCTCGCGCTTCTTGCCGTCTGCTCGAAGGTGACTCTAAGGATTCTGATATGTGGCTTTTTGCCGATTTCTTGTCCATTGACTTCTAGCCGTACTGAGCCTACTGTTCCTTTTCTGTGGTCCCTAGGGCGAGCGACCATTATATATTGCGTTTTCTCTGATGACGCTTCGATCCCCACCTCTACCAGGTAGGTGGCTACTTCATCTATGCCCCGCTGCATCGTGCTCTTTTGTTCCCCCAGGGATCCCCCTCGGGTCCAAAGCGTCACATCATCCGCATAAATCCCAGCCCTTCGATGACTCGAAGCCGAGCTGGGAGACCCGCCATTACCACATTGAAAAGGGTCGGCGATAGAACTGCCCCTTGTGGCACTCCTCTTTTAATCGGCGTTTTTGGGCCCATGATGCCTCCGATCTTCACCTGGAACCTCCTGTCAAGCAGGAAGTCTCGTATAAACTTCAGAGTTCTTCCACGCATGCCGCATGCCTTTGCCTCCCGGACGACCGCCCAGTGCGGCACTGAATCAAACGCCTTTGATTCAATGCCGCAGTGCCCTTTGAAAGGGCGATCACGAGCCGTGGGTCTTGTTTGTCCTTTTCGGCGAGCACCTCCTCATAAAGCAACCTGAGGCTATCTTGTGTCCCCATTGCTTCGCGGAAGCCCGTTTGCGGGGTCGAGGCGTTCGTGTTTTTCCAAATACCACTGTATCCTCCTGAGCATGATTTTCTCCTTCGTCATGCAGATATTGGATGTTAGAGATACAGGTCTCATATTTTCAATGCAATCAAGCAGCTTGCCGGGCTTGGGTATTGGGGTGACCCACAAGAGTTTCCAGGCTCCCGGAAGCACCTCTTTCCATACTATGTTGTATTTGTCGAGAAGTTTCTGCTTCGATTCTTCCGGTAGGTTTCTGAGAGCTTGGTACGTTACGCCGTCCGGGCCAGGAGCACTACCGGTCTTCGCCGTGTAGATTGCCTCGATTAATTCTCTCATATTTAGTGGGTCTTCCATTCCTTCCTCTTGTAGCGTGCGGGTGTTCAATGCCGCCGGTCTCTGGTTTACGCTATCTTCGTCTTGGGAAAGAACAATAGACCGATCTCACCAGCTATACTTTGTCTCACCTCAGTATGGACTATTGTTAGTCGCGCGTGCTAAAAGCGCGAGCTAGCCGCTTTAAATGAAGCCACGGCGGCTGCACGAGTGCTCATGCAGCAAGTGCTCTAGTCAAGGCAGTCAAGGCTGGCCGCTCGCGCTAGCACAGCCTTCGCGGTTAGTCCATGCTAGGGTGAGACGAAGTATAGTTTGAGTACGCCACCGCTGCCGAGATGCACCGTGGGAGCTGTAGTCTTCCTGCACGCGCGGCGACCCTGCTTGAGGTCTGCGCAAGCAGAGCACGAGGCGGTATGAGCTATCTCGTGAACTGGCGTCTGCCTCCTACGAACAATAGTTATGGCGGCGTCACACATGCGTGGAACGCTGGGTGAGATCGGTCTATTCCCCAGCCCGGATCGCCACCTCTGCCTCGCTGATATTGAGCTTGAGGGCCAGGTCTTGCGTAGCGTTTCTTGTCTCGCGCTTTGCTCCGTTCAGTTCATTGTAGGTTCTCCAAGCTCTTCCCAGCCAGTTTCGTGCGTTAAAGCTTGACCCGTAATGGGTCCTCCACGTCTCGCGCCCGAGCTCATTTTTCCGCATTCGGTCTTAACTGAAAAGTTCAGTATTTTCGAAGGCGTTTGGAGTGGTGTGTGTGTGTGCGGGGGGGGGGGGGGGGGGGGGGGATGTGACTGATAACTAGGGTCTCGTGTTTTCGGATAAATTCGAAAAACATCCGCCGGTAAAAGTTTCGTCTATTAGGATTTATCTGATAAACTCTGAATTTCGATGTGCCAATCCCCCCCCCCCCCACACACACACACACGCACACACACACACAAGTATATTTTACAATTAATGGTTTAATCAGCGCATAGAGTAAATGGTCCTGGGAAAATGCCACCACACTTTTGTTTCAAATTTCGGTCAGGACAATAGGTCATTGTACTATCGGGTCAAGACAAAAGTTACTGTTTGTGTTTCCGGTTTGGGTCATACTATTTGTGCCCGAGAGGAATGATAGGTTGTGTTGTGTAACTGTGAAAGCTATGGACCACAGCAATTACATAAAGTGGGGAGAGGGCAGTTGACACTTCTCTATCTAATCCTTTTCCACTCTACCTCTTGCGGCCGCGCGGTAGGTTGATGGAATAGCATGGAATGAATACAGACTTCCCATCGACTACCTCCAGTAGGTTATTAATTTTAAGGTATCGACATTTATCGAAATAACACTTGTGTGCCACTTTTGTTCTATGACAAATTAGTATTGCCAGTAGTAATGGCACCAACGCCAAGTCCAACTGAAGACAATATTAATTGATACAATCGCGGTTTTTTTTTTTTTTTGTCCAGCATACGTTTACAATTGGACATTATTTGTTTATTTTTAATAAGAAACAATGCGAAATTGAGCTCCGAATTTTGAAGAATTCGGAATCAAACAAAAATAAACTCCGATAAACTCCGCCGGCAAAAAATAAACTCGGAAAAACACTCTCCGAACTTGACGAAAACTAAACTCCGAAAACACGGAACCCTACTCATTACTGACCGTATGACCACTTCCTTTTGCAGTTTTCAGCTTGTCTGCGTGATCAGTTCAACTTTCATCAAAAGCTGCGGGGGCGCAGGGGTCTTCAGGACAAAATCTGGGTTTTTCACCTAATAGGGATTTGTGCCGAATTCTTTGTTAAAGGAAGAGAGTTTAATCGTGAAATCAAACAATGGAAATCAAGAGCGTCCGTAAATGCCGCGCATTGTTTAACACCCCCAACTTCCGTCTACTAGAGGAGGGCATAAATACGAGTGTTTTATTGCCATTTCTGCCGTCGGCGCGAGCTTATCACCTCTCGCAGTTACGAAAATGGGGGAAAACGCACCGAGTACAATGCTTGCTAATTTCTCCATTTTGATATTTGCCTCTCCGACCGAAGTGGTACTGAAGCTCATGCTCGTCCTGTGTACAAATACGAGCACACGACGATAATCTCAGATCACGATAAGGCCCCCAGTGCGTCTTACAGAACAGGTCGCGTCGGCTGCCAAAGACGGCAACAAATAAGATCAGCACCTGGTACTCAATATACATTTTACACAAACGCTTTTAATTATTGCATTTTCGTTAGCATACTGGTTTTCGTCAATAAACCGAATATAACTTAGAAGTTTATGAGTCTACAAATATTCATCGCAATAAACCGAAAACTTCTGTTTGGAATAAAAACCGAAAAAAGTGCGCGAAATTTCAAATAATACAAACCGAAAACGCCGAGCCCTAGTTGTCAATTTCATGTTTTGACGCTGTGCTGTTTTGTTGCTGTGCTGTTTTGACGCGTGCTGTTTTGACTGTGCTGTTTTGTCGCGTGCTGTTTTGTCGTGTGCCGCAACTGAAATTCCGTTCAGTTGCGGCCAAGTTTACATCGGTCAGACCGGCCGATGCTTTAATGAAGGAGCGCGCGAACATAGGCTTGCCGTACGCAAAAATACGGGTGGGCATCTTGCGGAGCACTGCAAACGATGTGGGTGCGAACCTTTGTTTGAGCGCACAAGGTTTATCAAGAAAGGGAATGAAAAAATGGAAAGAGAACTAATCGAGGCTTTCTGCATCCACAAAGCGGCTGACAGATGCGTAAGCATGCCATCTCTTTATCTGTTAACCAAAGAAATTGTGTTTCTTGAAGGATGTGTGTAATGAGAGATAGGAATTTTTATCAGTTACATGTGTTCAGGCGATTGGGATCGAGTTTGACGATGATTCGTGTTTCAATAAATCAGTTGGAAATTGGCGCCTGTCCGTGTCGTACGTGTCTCTTTTTACGGCCTGTATGTTCGCGCCTTTTAACCTTTTATTTAAAAAGGCACAAGCTTGGTTTCGACAGTTTATTATATACGAACTTATAACACCACCACTGAACACGTAAAGATAGATATGGCATTAAAAACATAGTGAAATGAGGTTTGGACAACTCTATGCACGCACTTAATACTCTCAACAGGAGGCACGTTTCCTCATTTATCTTGCACTGTTCACGTTGAGAGCTCGTAACTAAGTTTAACCATATCTATCAGAGGTGGAAGTGCGGGGCTGTGCATGTATTTTGCATTTGAATGACCGCATAAATTAATGCTCTAAGAGATTTAAAATTGAGATTTTTCGTTATAGTACATGCGCTCGCCACAAATATATTGTGCTCCACAGCTTGGCTGTCTATGTGAGGGTTAGTACGCAAGAAACTGCCACAAATTGACAGGAAAAAACGCATTAAAAATGTTATTAATTCGCTCTGTTGCAAATTGTTAGCACCATACTGACTCACTGATTTACCTTTCATCGCAGTTTGATATATTTTTGTATACCTCAGACAGCCAAACATTAATCCAGGTTTATGTTTCAAGTCGTCACACTGCACAATTAAACATCGAGGTCAACGCTTGTTCTCACACACTCTTCAATCATGCACAGGGAGTGTAGGGTGTCTACCAACCTGGAAAACCTAAACTCCTCAAGTAATGCGGATCATATTGAAAGGACAGGGTAATACCAAGGAAACCATAAAAACGTTCCTAGTCAGTAAGAATGATAAACGAAAGTGGAACGGCAGCGTGCAACGAAGCCCGATGATTGCACGTTGGTGCCGCTGCACTGAATAACATTGCTTGACACGTCACTAGGCAGCGCAGGCCATTAAGCACTCCCTGAACCAAAGTAACGGTCAACATTTTATCGAAATAGTCAGGAAAACCTTGGGAAAAATGGGTAATTTGGAATAAGTGATTTGGTAGACACCCGGTCACATCATTCAAGTGAGCGACGTCATCTAGCACTTTACAGCGAGGGTTGAATGAATCTACCATATTTTAAATAGAATGAAAAAATCAGTCTTGCATGCTGTGACACTAAAATCTTGATATTGATCCATGGAAAACTCCAAGTTCATCTAGCTGAACCTATACGTTAATTGCGGTGTCCGAGCATACGGAACGGACTTTTACACTTTATTTAAAATATGCTACATTCATTTGGTCATCGCTGTAGACAGTTTCGGCAAAGCGTGTGATAATTAAGAGGTATGTACTCGCACAATCCGGTATTCTAACGCGAGCATTGAATGGAACATATAAGACAAACTAAAGGCACTTCCTGTGGGCATAACGCAAGCGTTGTCTCATCTGCACAGCCTCGGAACTTGTTGCTTGGTTCTGCGTCTCACAGCTGCATCAAGGAGCTCAGTATTCTTTTTACGGGCAAACCAATGAAGCCTCACCCTTGCAAACAAAGCAAATAAAGCTAGGGAAATCGGCGTTCGCACCAGACTTTGACCGTCTTATGGCGAATGTGTTTTCGAGTGCATCTTGGTTGAGACGGCGAGTCAGAAAATATCTGAAACCATACTCAGATGCCAGGTGCTCACAATGCAGCATCACAGACCGAATGGTCAAGAAGAAACCGCGAATGCAAGCAGGCTGCCGTGGTCACTCGAAAACGTTAAGGCTTTCGAACATAAGAAGGCATTCTTTCAGAAACTCTTTGTGAACAGAGCCTTCGTGCATTGCAGGCACATATGCACTCTTTCCGCGTCGCTGTGAGCTGTTCAAGCTATCAAAAAGACGATCATTTTTTTCAATAAACCGGGCCGTGTGGATAGCTTCAACTGGCAATTGCTGCAAAGTAACCATGACAAACATTCAGCAGCACTGCGATTACTGAATATTTGCGCTACTAGCTTCATATGCATCTTGGAGGCAAAAGTCAAATTAAAATGCTTTTCACTGATCCCTGGCATGAATCGGATTTCAACCTGTTTGTCTTTTTCATAGGCTTCCCTGAGGAAAGAGGTTCTCAACGTGTGGTCCCCAACTTGAAAATCGCACTTGAAGAACATATTTCGTGAGCACTTCAGCAGATGCGGAACATCAAATAGAAAAAGTGGCTTCTCATTCACAGTTATGTAGGGCTTCTCAGGGGTAACAAGGCCATTAAAAAAGCAACATTTTGATTCCCTTGGTCACACACGACCGCTACTGGATCTAGGCCGGCTTCCACAAGCAAATCGTAGTACTGGAAAAGGCGGTCTCGCAAAATGCTGGCAGGCTTTCCCCCATGTGCAAAAAAAATGGCCAGGTGGCTGCTTCCATGGCGTACGAATGCCTTTAGCCATAAACACAAGACAAGAGCTTTGTTTGCGAGGTTATGGCCTCTTCCAGTGTTACTTTCTTCGAGCCCTTCGAACCTGTCCACAGAGGGGTTGTACGAGAGCTCTTTCGTGACGTGCATCTCGTCAGAGACAATGATACATGGCTTGTTTTCTGGTGAAAAAGAGGTTGCACGTCTTTTGACAAGTTCGAAAGCTTATGGGTAAAAACCAACCCTCAGGAGAATACGCTGAAGCCAAAGCTGTAACGACCTAACGGATAGGAGCCTCAACAATTGCCTACAGTGCCGGTAACCCTTAGGGCTGTGAAAGTACACGCCCAAGGCAAAAGCTTTGTTCTGGCTGCACCACCGTCTGCCGAACCTGCAACGAGGGCAGCAACGGCTGGAGACACAAGGCTACGTACACTTTCAACTATCTCAGTGTCAGTCAGCATATGACGCCGTCACTGCAGTCGTCGCTGGAGTCTCTTGTTGTGTTTCCGAAGCTGTCCAAGTTTGGCCCTCAACACGTCCATCTTCCCCTTGCCCTCGGTGCGGGTGGCACAGGACCCTGCAAGGGGAAAGTAAGAGCAACTATGAAACGTCTCGAGAATTAATGAAATAAACAATATGCCTCCGCTGTGGAAAATGTGGAAGTACAAGTAAACTTTGTGCATTATGACAGACACCTACGTTGGTGAGAAACTGTAGAAGTCGAAGTCACCGACGCATCAATCGGTAGGGGAAGGTTCGGGCGCCCACACATAATTTCCTCCAGACGGCAGACCATGTCCATTCATCTTGTATGTGTGATCCACTACAAAAAACAAAACAAAGGAAACAAAGTGACAGAGTGGTTGAAGAAGCTGAACCAGCTATAGGCGGTCAAGTACTATGCAAAAAGTAATCTTCAAAGACTGTCCTAAACAATGCAAGCTATCAAAACTTACCATGAACTCTGGTTGGAGGGCTGGTCTTCGAGCTACAGGTCACAGACGCGTGAGACTGCTTCCCACATCTGCGAAGCAATGACGAGGCAAATAAAAAATCTGTCAAGAACATTAGTCATTCTGTTTTAATGTAAAAACATGGTCATAGATGTTTTGCATGTTTCCCAAGAAAGCACAAGTACAGGGAACACACTCTATCATAGAAAGGATGGCTACTGTGCGGCAGTCCAAAATATACAAGAAACATGGCCTGCAACACTTCTCCGCCAATATGCAATTGCTTTACCTTGTTCCGTAGTGCGGTGCGTGTGACACAATAATGATGTAGGCCCACCGGTGCTACTGCTGCTGACCAGCTCGCCCTCGCTGATCAATTGGCCAGGGCTGCTGCTCCGTACGGCATGTTTGGCACCTATGCAAAGTTAAGCACACACGTTATGTACACTGAAACAGTTCCTTGCATCTGCATATGAAATACCTTCTGAATAAGCTAACCTTCTCAGTAATAATGAAAACAGGTTTTTGTACTTAACTTCAGTGGTGAAATATGTTGGTATTGCATGACGACGCAGCCTTCCTCGATAAAGAAATGGAGGTCTTGAAGTGCCTGGAGCATACCGCCCGTTCCCGCAGCTGCTGTGGTGTCTTGTTCTGTAGGCTTGTGTTCCGGCCGAACTAAACCCAGACCCTCCGCCTGAACGTGAAGCAGTGTATTGCTTTACATACCCTGGGCTAAAGTGGACATTTTAGAAAGAAACAAGATTGCACAATAGTGTTAGCGGTGAACCAGGGACATTTTTGTACTTGGTCTACCGTCTGGGTCCAGCGAACGCCATGAGCGCGGAGCAGACCTCTGTGCCCGTGAGGTTAGATAGGTCCACAACGCAGACGATTACATTACTAGATTCCCGAGCATGATATCTACAGCAAGTAGACCTGATGTCGCCAGCATGTTAGAGGGACGACACCAAACGCGTTTTAAGTAATAAGGATGTTTTAATGTTATTCACACCATAATATGAAAGTTCGCTAAAACTGAAATGTTCAGTCATTGTCTCTTATTAGGTTTTTGGGGTCGCGCAGCCGTTCGGCAGAGGTCAAGCAAAGCCGTCACTAATATTTGAGATTAGTTTCGTCTCGCGCAGGCTTGGAACGAAGACTGGGCCCAAAAAAAGCTCGATCAGCGGGTGCCTATTACTAAATGAGCATGCATGAGGGCCCATAGAAGAGGTCAAGAACTTACCAGACATCACCGGACAACGGACATCAGGACATCAGACATAGTTGCAGCGGACACAGCTGCTACCTTGCAGAGTCCACAGGAAAATGATGGAGTGTGATGCCAGCGGTGCAGTCATCACTTGGGCATCGCGCTTCCGAGCAGCGTCTCTTGACATGCGGCAGGCGCATCGTCCTGACGAACGGAGCCTTGAACGCGCCCGGCGGGCGCTCGACTACAAAACCCGCAGAACGGCGCAATAGGCTTTAACTAGTACAAACCGTTTTGCACTCGGACACGTGGGAAAACTTAAGACGACGAATTCGTTAAACGATTGCAAAGTGAAAGTTTGACGGGAGCTACAGAAATGCAGGCACACTGGCGAACGCAAACAATGCAAACACCAGGCGTATCAGGACTGTGAACTCCTGCTGACGGCGAAAAATAGCGACGTTGTAGATGCCGCAACGAGTATGCACAAAATAATACATATTAAACATAACCTAAAAAATCACCCAACTGAACATGCCTAAACTAAGTTCTTATGAATAAATAATACTTTGATTTAAAGCAAACTCTATTAAACACCAAAATTGTCTCTTTAATGTTTTATCAGCTTAGTGTTTGGCCGCGCAAAACACAGTCGCGCTGCGGTAGCGCGGCCTCCAGGTGATGACGCGGACGATTGGTTTTGGGCCGCTTTTTTGCTCCACTTTTGCGACCCATATGGATTGACCTTGTGGTATCCAGGAGTTGTCCTCCATATTTTCCGCCAAAGGGGCGGCTTCTGTCCCGTTTAATTTTAGCATTCTGGCTCTTTAGGGGGGGTCTTTGTCAATTGTGCTGCTTGAGTTAGCGTGGCATATTCTTGTCCAAGGCTTGAGCTCACCGTCTCTGCTGCGGCTGGTTACGCGCATTTTTCCTTGCTGTGCGGTAGCGAGGTAGGTCAAGAAGCTTACAAAGAGCCTTCCGATATCTTCCCTCGCAACTCCAAATTCTTTGAATTTGCTGAGGCTATTCCGGTCCAGTATAATTTGAAGGCCTTCCATCGATGGGCCCGCCGTGGTCGCGGTTGTCCCTGTAGCGGCAGCCCGAGTTTCCGTGCCTCGTATTCCAGACGCTAGGTTTAGCGAGGTGTCCATAGTCTCGGGTTCCATATTCACCAAACTGGTCCCTCCCGGATCCAAAATCGACGGTCGGAGAGTAACGAAGGGTTCCCCTTGATCCATGGGGCCCTTTTCCGGGGCGCGAGTGGCTTTTAAACTCGGCGTTATAAATATATGTCGGCGGAGCGAGGAAAAACGGATCCGTTAGAACGAGCGCTTCGTCGTCGTCCCCACGCTTTGCCGCGTTCGCACTGCGAGAATTAAATTGAAAACGCTCTCTGTGGTTTGAGTTGCTCCTTCTCTGTAAAATCTGGTCTCTCTACGCAAGAGCACTCCGTTTCGTATAGACTCGTCAAGCGGCGAAGACTGCGGTCTCCTTTAGAGCCAATCGGGGCGTCAGAGAGAGGCACGTGACGACGTGTCGTCGTCGGAGTGCTCCCCTCCTGCGGAGAGCTGACACATGCTTCGTCGCTCTCATTGGTCCGAGGTGGCCGTAGCGTTTGCTCGCTTCCCGAGCCTTGCCGGTGGGTCTCCGTTGGGGCAGTTTCGCGTGAACGGAGAACCGACGCTATATTCTTTTCTTTTTACGAACCTACCACCGGGGCTAGACTTTTCCTCGAAGAGCGAGCGCACGCGCAGATTACAAAGGGCATCGAGAGGACCCGCGGTTTTATGTGGCGACGAGACGGAGTCACCACGCTGTGCATAGTCACGTGACTGGAGAGGAGAGCCTGACGAGTCCAACCGGGGGCGTAGCCAGGGGGAAAGCTTATCGGGCTGAAGCCCCATAAGCTTTCCCCTGGCTATGCCTCGGAGTCCAACCTTCCAACACACCTGTGGCGTTTGGAACAAGGGGGGTCCCCCCCTCTTTATCTCCGTATTCGACCTAAACGAAGCAACAACTTCTCAATTCGCGTTTACTGCTGAACAAATTTTTCGGCGTTTTAGGCTCGATAATGACTGATCATCACTTTCTCGAGTCAGGCTACTGTCTCGCGTATACGTAAAGAAAAGGTAATGAATGCATGTTGATTAGTTGCATCTTTCATGATTAAACGCATTTTTTGTTTATTAGCTAATGTCTCCAATAATGCGCGTACTTTGAAAATTGCTCGGTAAAAGAGATATGCTCTTTGTTGAGTATATTAAGGTTGTCTGAATTTCTCGACCTAGTCTCGGTTATGCGCTTCAGTCGCACAGCCCTGGATTCGTCTCTTATCCTTTTACACCAGCTCTCTACTCACGTGTACGTTCGAACAAACGCTAGAACAACACGGGAATTTATAATTTTGTTGAAAAAAAAAAAGAAGAAAACATAAAGAACTTGACCGCAGTCAGTACTCAAACAGTATAATAATTATAGAAAAAATTTAAAAAACACAGTGACGCTTTTTTTTTTTTTGGAGGGGGGGGGGGGGTAGTCAAGATCTCACAGCGTGCGTGGCAGCTGGGGCCCTGGGGACGTTTGTCCCCTCCCGGATGTCATGCGACACGGCATTGGATGGGCTCCAGTGACGAGCGTTGAGGACATTTCAAAGCAAACTAACTTGCCACTGTCGAAACATACATAAAAAAAAAAAGAACTCGAACAAGGTAAACAAGTAAAAATATGTAACGACGAGCCCGTCGGAGTTATAAATCCCCCCGGAAAGTGGGCGATATCTGTCCGTTCTGTCCGGCGACGAAGACCAGATTAAATCCCAGATCGATGGGATGGGCGGTCATTCGGACGAGACGGGAGCCCAAACGCTCGGCGGGCGCACAGCCCTCCAGACGACAACGGGACAGCTGCTGGCCGGAGTAGGGCTGCAGTGTGGCGAGGAGGACGTCCCGAGAGAGAGCTCGGCTGTTCGGACGTTCGGGCCGGCAACGCCGACAGCCGCTAGGGAGCCACGACGCCGCGTGCCCCGCAGCGCCGCCGCCGGCGCGATAGCAGACGACAGCGACAAGAGCAGACGCGCGTGCCAGTCCAAAACAACGCGAAGACGGCACACTTTCGGCGCGGCTGCCGATCGCACGAACATCGCGTGCCCTGCGGAATCGTGCGCCGCACGGAAACAACCTCCGTCGAACAGTCCGGAAACCGACGAAAGCGGCGCGGTGTCGTCGATTCTCTCGTGAAGTGTGCGGCGTTCGAGTGAACTGCGGCCAGTCTGGAACGACGCACCATCTGCTGCGACGGCTACGTCCGTGGGATTCATTCGGAACGGACCGAGCGACAACGCGTACATCGTTGCCGGAGAGCTGCACGTTCGGCGTGTGCCGAGGCGCGTGGGTGTGTGCGCTCAGTTTTACGCAAACAAGCGTCGCCTTGTTTGTCGTGTTTCGTGAGCTTGGGTGGAGGCCGCTTTCAAGGTTAATGGATGCCGAGTGTTGGTTGTTGCCGGGGCATCTCGGCTGCCCGTGTCGCATCGCCGTGGTCGCGGAAGTGAAAACGTGTTCTCCGCGCGATTAATTGGAGCGGCGACAGGATGGGCCCGCTGGGTGACGCCGAGGCAGCTTCGACCGTCGCCGAGGATTCCGACGACTCTGTAAAGTGGGAGGATTTTTTCGGTGAGTACCTCGTTGTTTGGCCCTAACTGGCCCGCTGTGGTGTGGAAATAGTATATTTGACGATCACTCGCGCACGATGCCCCGCTAAGCTAGACGGACTTGGCAACAGAAGGGGGGCCAACGGTATCGAAGCACGCACTCAACGACTTGGCCGAAAAATAAAGCAACTCAAAGTTTGTTTGTTGTTTTTGCCAAAAAGCAGGGCCCATGTGGTTCTCACTTCTTTGGTCGTTAAATACATACGTTTCAACTCAACTGTCGCGAACACTGGAGTAGGCACTTCCTGATCGATGCTGTCGCTTCCGTAATCCCCTAAAACCTGCACATAAGTACCAATATATAGTGCCGCATGCACCAGGGAGGATGAATGAAAGACGGCGGACTTTGCCTGGATCGAACTTAGCAAAAACCTCCACAAATTTGCGCAGCACTGTGAAGGTAGACTCTAGTAAACAAGTACTTGAATGTCTCGAATTAATGTATGAGTGCACGTAAGATCATATGAGACCTTATATCCGCATTACAGTAGAACTGCTGTAAGTCCTTATTTATCTATAAGAAAAAACGTAGGATTTTTTTTTTCTTTTTTAAGTAAGGTTGATTGTGCATATATAAATGCGGATTGATGAATAAAAGAACAGCCAAGTTTGCCTGGATGTTTGCCCTGGAAGAAATGCTTATTAATTACACACAGTGGCCTCAGAGAAGGGGGGGGGGGGGGGGCGGCGGCGGACCGCCCCGGGTGCAGCGCTCAGGGGGCTGTCGCGGCGGGTCACGAGAGTGGAGGGGGGGGGGGGGGGGGGGGGGGGGGGAGGGGGGGGGGAGTCGCGGCGGGCAACGCGACAGCGCCGGGGGGGGGGGGGGGGGAATGTCCCGGCGGGCTGTCCCCCCCCCCCCCCCCCCCCCGGGTGCCGCTGACCCTCGTGACGCCACTGATTAGACATCACGGCGAAACTATTAGTTAATATTCCTCTGCATGGACATAATGTTTTGTTTTAAATCTATGGCGCTTATGCATACCTGCAAGCTCAAAACTGTAAAACCTGATGTTTAATGAATAAAAAGTAACCTGCGTTACTTTTTATCGGTAACAATATCGTGCTTCTTTTATTTGCAACGAACCTGTAACGCATCCCGTCGCTTCTTTGTAACGCCTATAACACTGCCTTACTGCCACACTAGACCTGTCTGGTAAGAACAAAGAAATTAAAAAAAAAGGAAACGAATCGTTGTCTAGTCCGCACGGATCGTCCAGGTCATCTCGTCGGGCAATTTGTCGAACAAGCCAGTTTGTAGTAGGGGATCTCTTCGGAAGAGCAGTTTGTAGTAAGGTCATCAGGCTGCTTTAGGTGGGAGATGGAATGCAAGAGACAGCAATATTATTACACTTGGCAACAAACGCTCTTTTGGGACATTTGGACAAATTGTTCTTGGACGGGTAGCCATTCTCAGCGAGTTGACCTTCGTGCAAATTGGCCTAGGACGAGCTGGCCTCATCGGCAAGTCGTATAGGCTGTGCGGGCGATCTCCAGCTGCACAGCGTACAATGTCAACCTTAACACAAATGTGGTCTGCGGACCATAGTTCGGCAAATACGCTATTTTCTGTGAGGTAGCAATTTCGCAGTGATAAGTATAACGTATAATAACCATGATGGTAAAAAAAGTTGTACTTTTTTTTCAAGATTGATTAATTGGGTCCTAAGCGCCTGAAGACTGAAATTGAAAATTATCGTTTGGTGTGTGCCCTGAATGATGTAGCGCACTCACACACTGTACAGTGGTGCAAAGAGCCGAAGAAGCCACAGAATCGTCCGGTGTCGACCATCATGCTGGCGGCCAGAAGAACCGCGTGAGCCGGGCATTGGCCGTTTGCGAGAATAGCGGCTAGGCTTGATAGCGCTGACTTGTTTTAAACCCTATCTTTTATTTCTTGACCCTAGGTGAATACTTATTTCATCGCGCACGTCACGATCCTCACGAAACCATCACGCCCGTCACGTCGCAGCCTCCAGATTTCTGTACTAATATCGCGCGAATGCCGACTGGTCTGTTAATGACCGCCTTATCGCGGCCTGAAACAGCGAGTCGGCGAGGCCAGGCGCCTGCCTTCTGCCCAGACTTGTACACGTTACTGAAAAAAAAAAGTAACCGATTACAGTTACAATTACTCTACTGTAAAAAGTAAGTGATTAGAATTACAATTACAGCCTCCAAAGTAATCGAACAATTACTCTAAAGTAATACATTACTTCCCACGTTACTTTTCATTCAGTTCTTTTATTACGGTAACATAATCCTTGGGGCCTCGAGCTCAGTTGTGCCGAAAAAAAAAAGAAAGCCTCGACCGTCGTTGCTTAGAGCTGAGTGAGTGACGCGAACACAGCCAATCCCTCTTGTGAAATTAAATGAAAAAGAGCGCCGTTTAAATGCACTACTCGCAAGAGGCTGAATAAGGTCGTTTTTCGTGCCCAAACGTAGCCTCCGGTGTAAAAAAAAAAAATATGAAATGTGTCCAGGAAACAAAGAAGCGGTTTCGAAAAAAACATTGACCCTTGCTCAGAGCCGAGTGACTCCAGCACATTTAACGCCTCCCCCCTTCCCCCCCCCCCCCCCCCCCAAAAAAAAAAGGAGAAGAAATTGGGAAAACTTGTGATGGGTGATTTTGTAATCAATTACAGCAAAAAAGTAACCCGATTACAGGGGTCGTTACTCCTTAAAGAAAGTAATGCAAGCGTTACAAAATTACAGTAAAATGTAATCGATTACAAGTAATCCATTACTCGTAAAGGCGCGTTCACACTCTTGCAACCGAGTACGACCGAGAAAGACTTCTTGGGACCGGATGCACTGAGCGGAGCTGGTCCTAAGAGATCGCAAAAGGCTTAAAAACCGGTTTGGTCTCTCTCGGTCGCACTCGGTTGCAAAAGTGTGAACGGGCCTTAACGCGTTAAGGCTCGTTCACACTCTTGCAACCGAGTACGACCGAGAGAGGCAAGACCGGTTTTTAATCCTTTTACGACGTCTTAGGACCAGCTCCGCGGCAGCGCGCCCGGTTCTAAGAGGTCGCAAGAGGCTTAAAAACCGGATTGGTCTCTCTCGGTCGTACTCGGTTGCAAGAGTGTGAACGGGCCTTCAGGTACAAGTCTGCTTCTGCCACACGCGCGTAGTCCCGCAGACCCGGTCTTCCCGCCGCGAAAAGGCGCTCGTCTACAGACCAGTCGGCGTTCGCGCGACATTCTTCCAAATATCTGAAAGCTGTACACGGGATCAAGCCTTATGCGCCAGAACTACAGACGCTTGAAGCAGGCGCCAAAGTGAGCCGCCATTGCCGAACTTCTCTTGTCGAGATCCCGAGCCACCAGAAAGGCCGATGCTGGGAAGAACAACGACACGGTAGAATTTGAAATGGAAATGACCTGGTAATGACGAGGTGAAGTAAACGGAATAAAAGGAAACAAAAATTGAAGGTCGGGTATGGCGTTACAAGACCTTCTGCTACACACAATGGCGGAGGAACCGACAGCGCTGAACGTGAAAATTGTAAAACGAGAAAAATTACAAAGGCAAAGACTAAAACTGGTGCATGCCTGCGCTTGGTCGGTCTAGCACCAGTGGTTCTCAACCACTAATGTTTCGCAGACCCCTCGTGGATCGGCGGAGATAATGGCGGACCCGGTTCGTGGTGAGGGGAAGGAAAACGTATAGGTTAATTATAATAATGATTTATTGAATACATATAATAAAGGGCTAGTGTGAAGTAGACTTCTCTCGCTGATATACACACGAGGAAACTCACCCAAAAATCGGAATGTTTTTGTCTCGATAAAAAAAATAGAACTTTTCTTGCAGGGCTTCGCGGACCCCCATTTGAGAACCAGTGGTCTATCCTATAATAGCATACGCATCGGCAGACAAAGGAGCGCCTTGAGGTTGCGCTTCTTGGCGCTGCCTGTTCGCATCCATCGTCTCGATAGCATTGCTTGTGCCGTGTCGTCCGTGTCCGCCATTGTCCAGGGATTCCAGAGCCTTCCAATAGTGAGGGCAGGCTCTCGAAAGATGTCTAACGGTCCTCCGGAATCTCCGGCCGCTGATGGGAGAAGGATATTTAGGGGTATTTACTTTTACGCGATGAAGATTTGCTTACTAAGTAGGATTCCCTGTTTTCGGGGTTTACTTTTCGTCCAATTGGGAGGGGGTTCACAGATTTGGTGTTCTTCGGTGTCGATTTTCGGTCTGGGACCAAACGTCCTACCGATGACGTATACCCGGTCAAAGAAACTTACAAAAAGCAGCGTAAGAAGCGTCGGAAAGGGATACTGATTTTGGGACAAGTCGCGTGTCCCATAGCAGCCGTCACTCTTCAACTTTCCTATGGCGCACGGCCACGAAACGAGTCAACGGGGGGGATCAGGAAGCGACGATAAGACCGACTTTTCGCTCTTGTCTCTTCCCATTCCGATGGTAACGAGAAAACGCTTGATGGGCAAAACTGTCGGCAACAGCCCGAAGGCTTTGTCCCCGTGGTGAGGCAGTGACTGATGACGCTCACAAGACCCAAGCTCCGCTTTAGTGGGTCTGCATTTGACTTGGTGGATTTCCGCGTGAACGATATGTTCTTCGGTTCAAGAGGTCAATAATTTTGTTTCTTGCTTATTTTTTTTTTTTTTTTTTTTGCCTTGGAATTATTTTTACGTTCGGTTGTTTGTCCCTTTGCGTCCGTGTATTTTGCCGCTATATTTAGCGGGGAAATTGACGTTACGTGTCCATCGCAACAATTCAGCTCCCCGCTAAATGTAGCGAAAAAGTTGACGTCACTTGTGCTATACACGTATTGTAAAACCCTTAATGTTCGCAAGCCCTAAATTTTCGGGAATTTCGCGAATTGAAAAATTTTGCAAAATTTAAGGGCAGCGAAAATTTCTATTCTTGAGTGTTTCAATGCAGGCGTCTGGGATTCGCGAAATTTGGTGGTCGCGAGTAGGTCCTCTGTGACCGATTCGCAAAAAACAGGGGCCGCGAAAATAAAGGACTTTACGGTATTCAGTTTCCTCTCTGAATTTAGCGGGAAAATGAATACATATTCATAGAGTTCTCGTAAAACCGTTTTCCCACCTCCACTCCCCGGAATGAAAACGCCACTACTGCGCATGCGCGGCGCTAGTCCTCCCTGCAAATTCCCGGACCTCGTAGCGGATTGCGGAGAACATTGCGGGACAGCGGAAACAATTGACGAAAGCTCTCGGATATCTTTTTGGCTTTCCGGAACGGCGGTTTCACATCTTCTAAACGAATGGAAACGATCGTTCCTCGTTCCATGCATCAGTTTGAAGGACTTGGGTGATAAAGGTCGCTGCAAGTATGTTTTTATTGCTCGTTTGGGAAAGAATCTCGAGCGCAATCTTGACTCATTCGATCATTTCTTTACTTTTTCTGGCCTATTTTTGTTCCTCTATCCACGTCCGTGATTTCTCGATCGCCGTGGTCGGTCGGGGCGCTTCTTTTGTCCTCCCGTCTCTTTTGACGGTTTCTCCTCGGGCGGTCTTCGAGCTCTAGATGACCCGATGGAAGAGACCACTCGCTGCATATACTCTGGGAGGGGCGGAACCGGTGCCTGTGCTTATGCCTGCATGCCTGCCAGCTTGTTTCTTGGTTTCTTTGGGCATGCTCCAAGCGAACGCACGCACGTACCGGCCTTTCCAAGCAATTAGTCTTATTTTTATTTTTAATTTTGAGGGGGCGGACAAACGACACCGAATTGCACAAGCGTGGGCCAGAGTCAGACGGAAATGCAGGCGGGGGGTTCGGGGATGCGTTCTCCCCGTAGCACTGAACGAGAGATTGCCCGATTTCTTTTGTACGGAATGTTTTAGTTACGTTACTGCCTCTTTTTTTTTTTTTCACTTTGGGCAGCAATATGAAAAATTTGGTCACGTTTTAAGATGAGAAGTGGACTCATCTTTGCTTTTTAGAGATCATTCAAAATAGATTTCTGAAAGCAAAAAAAAATTGTTCCAAGGACTAGCGGGTTTTAAAAAGATATTTTACTAATCCGCGTGAGTACTAAAAATGCGAAGGAAGAATCAACCAAACCGGGTGCTCATCTTTCTATGGTCCCTCGCGCCGTTTGCCTATTATTTATATCTGCCTTTACGCTGCCAATAGCCCTTCAGTTCAGCCGAGAATGAAAATTGTGGGTGAGCTAGAACGCTTAGTCGATGCACCTCGCGGGTTTTTGTCGAGTCTGATGCGGTCCGTTTCTCAAACAAGACGATGACTCGGAAGGGTTACGTCGCTATTACTTTCGAGTGAATCCCGCCCTTACTCAATGAGTCGTGCTCTTCTAAAGGTGGCCGCGCCCAGAGGGCGCTAATCGCGATACAGAGCCCCTGGACGGCGATCTCGACGCTCTGCTCAGATAAAGCAGATACGACCTGGAAATGCCATGTAATGGGCGATAGTGAGGGAATTGGTCGTATTATGTCACACATTCTAGCGGTGCTCAAACTTCTTCGTTAATTGACATCACTTTTTTTTTTTTTTTTGCTTGGAAGGTTTGTTTATTAATCGTTGTATTTAAGTACCAGAAAAAAAAATAACGCTTGTATTTATACAGCGTAAGGTCGGTCTGACTTTGAGGTGCGGCGAAACTGGTTTACGCCACAGATGGTAAATTTAGCCAGTGCAGTACACCGCTGGGGTCTTTAACGTGCATCACGCAGTAGTGATACACGACCGCACGCCGGTACGATGCTCATCCAGATCGAAACGGGAAGGGGTGGGGCTAGAACCCAGGATCCCTGGGTTCTGCAGCGCGAGCTTTCGCTCCACGTGCCCCAAGCTACGGTCCTCTAACCGCCGAATTCAGAAACCTCACTCAAACTACACTCAAACTGAAGGGCCCCTCGACTTCCTCGAGGAAGGCGCAAGGGCCGGCGCTGGCCAATCGCCACGGCGATTCCGTCCTCGCGATTGGCCAGCGCCGGCCCTCGCGCCTTGCTCGAGGAAGTGGAGGGGCCCTTCAGTTTGAGTGTAGTTTGAGTGAGGTTTCTGAATTCGGCGGTAACACTCGGACACCCATTCCCCTTGATTGTTAGAGCGTCCGGGATTGGTACTAGAATGTATGCGTCGCTTTTATAGTTACGAGAGGCTTACACATCCGTTGTTTTATGACAGCGTGCGCAAGCCCTCGCAGGCTTTCGCACGATTTGACGGCAGATGCTGTCGGGAAAGAAAAAAAGAAAGAGGAATCCTGCCGGCGACAACTACACTAAACCCACTTTCACCTGTTCAGTGTGGCACTCGTTTCACGGATACTAGTGCATCGTCTCTGTCTAGCTGCCTGCGCACGTGGTACGCTCCCAACGGAACTAAAATAGACCCTTTTCAAAACCTTATCGAGCAACATTGGCGACACGGTGGAAGAACTTTTGGTTTCTGCGCTAGGTGTCGCTAGCTACCGCCCGTTTTAAAGAGTACAGCCATTAGCATCCATCTATTCATTCATCCATTCATTTGAAGCAGGGGGTAAAGGTGAGTGAGGAGGAGTGGCAAATCTCGCGCGCCGACATCCTGGGTCCCGAGTGAAAGATCGCGAAAGAGAGCGACAGAACACGAGAGAAAGAAACCAATGTTGCCAGCTGAAGGACGACAGTCGCAATGGTAATCGCGAAGAATGAAAACTCTCAGCAATATAAACAGTGATAATTTAACGTTGTAAACTAAATTCTGAGTTATTCTAAGGTTTATAAAAACAGCATACTCATTACGCTCCATTAACTTCCCTTCTGTCGAAATCTCGAAAATCTGGTAGTTGCCCGGTTTCGTATTTCCGGACGCGGCCACCCTTGCACGGAAATACGAAACAACCAGATAACCGAAGCCGGTTATCTGGTTTAGTTTAGTGTTGACGGGAGGCCGTACATCTGCGTGTTATGCAAAATGAAAGCTTCGAAAGGAACGCGAATATCTTTCCACCGGTAAGTTCGCGGATTGTTGAAGTTCATGACACTGCTCTGATGATATATTCGTGAAATCGAAGGCAGTTGGTAACCATGTGGGACCCCGAGGGTCTGCCTGCATACTCCGCCGCTTGCGGCAGCCAGAATGCATGGGAAAATGGCGGACCTTTTCCTCTAGAGTTAGTATGTATGATCTCTATGATTTGAAGAGAGAGGTACTGAATGTCGCCGCCTCGTTACATTACGTGCTGAGTCGAGTTACCGTCGAACGCAGACGCAGGCCTCGTATCCAATACACGCTCGGAGCACGGCCGAAGCAAATGCGGGCTGGAATGATGGGTGTAGCAGTTAATAAATGGCGCGCACTTTTGGAAACGCTCTATTACGGGCAAATGTTTACCTGTAGCCATTAAGGCGCTCCCAGGCTCCTCGTTCGCATTACCGATAGGTAATTTACAACAATACATGCCTACGATAGTAATACATTCATTATTAAAGATGCGAAGACGTGGCACACTGGGTATATAGGAACGAAACAGATAGGTAGCTATTTAAAATGACTACGTTATCTGTTTGTTTGGTTTTTCTTAAACTTGTTAGTAAACTAAACACGCATGTCTGTATGTGACTGTGGTGCATGAATACTAACCTTCAGGTTTAGTGATGTCTAGTGGTGTTGAGTAGTTCTAATACAAATTTATGATGTACCAGTCTGTTCGGGTTGAGAAGAATGGCAGCCTACGTTTAGCTGAGGGGATTAGTTTCCTGCGCTCTGAAGGGGTTAATATATGAAATAACGTTTTAGTTATCGAAACAAAACAAAACTATCCGGGCAATTGTTAGAGTTCATTCTTTTTGTTGAGCGAAGTTTTACTGTAATAAATCGTGTAATAACGAATAATTTTGCAGGTCGACTGCAACTTTTTCTCCACATTAAATATAATGAGTCATTAACGTGTGTGACGTTAATGGTATTAGGTTGAGTAATCAAACTTGTAATAAGCCTGGGCGATTTGTTTAAAGTATCGCATCGGCTTGGAATCGATTAGGTATCGGCGATTCAAACTCCAGCTTTGCTCCAATGAGTGGGGTATGACAGTACTTTTTATTCGTTACAAGAGTCCAGCGCATGCACAACGTGCTTTAAGCGACTTAATTCTCGGGAATTTCGCGACGTTAATAATTGCGCGAAAAATTGATCACACGAATCTATCCCGCGTAGTCAACAATACATATCATATAACTCCTAATCACGAAAATTGTGTGCCTGCGAAATATTCCCCCGTCCTTTTTGCCAGATTTATGAAATATTGAGCTCGCGAAAATGAAGTCGTTTCGGGGGAAGCTCAACGTTTTCAAGCAACTTTCGAGAGTAGATCGCACGTTCAGCTTTTGAGAGATATCTTGGACCTAGTGTGGCCACCAATGTACCTGAACGAGGATTTCGCGTTTATTATATATATATTAATTGACTGGTGTTTTCCGTTCGTGGGATAACTTCGGTTTGTCTTTACTGTAAAGAATTCTTTTGTCGGACAGAATAGCGAGTGATTATTTCTGTTGGTTCCGAGTAGGCTGTGATCAGAAGTGTAAATTATATATAACTGGCGCGCCTATCATTTTATAATGATATGGGCCGGTGGATGTATTGATGGATACCCAACCCTTCCAATCGGGTGACGCTTTGCGCCACCTAGCTACAGTGTTCTTAACTTGAACTCAGTTGGTGGTTTCACCTGGTGTTGTAAGCGAGAATCTTAGCCTGCTTGAGAGAGAAAGAGAGAGAGAGAGAGACTTATCTGGCAAGTCCAACAGCATACGCTTTTAACCCTTTCCTCTGCCTCATATTTCCACCGCTAAGACGCGCCCGTTTTTGTTGCAGAACTGAAATGGCGGTAGCTTCCGGCTGTTTGTCCTTCACCACCGGACAGACTGTGGGGCCGCCTATCTAGAATCGCGAATAGGGATTTTTCGTAAATCATGTTGGTAACTACCGGATATTCCACCGGCGCCTTTGCTACCACTTTCTAACGTTGCGAGGTAATTAAAATAAGAGCAGCGACTTGGCTCTTATTTTAATTATAACGTCTCCCGGCTTTTGGAGTATTTTTGCGTTGTGGGGTATTCTTATCGGAGCGTTAAAACGACCTGCTAAAGCTGCCCAGTATCTTCGCTCGCGTGCTCGTGATGTGTATCGCCCCCGAGTCGCCTTGACGCGAGCGCCCAAGTGCGTTTCTCGTGTTGCAGCTCCGGGAGAGAAGCAGAACGCCCATGACGGACAAACAGCCGATGCTCGCGCTTTCGCCCCTCGGCAGCCGCTTTTGCCTTCGAAGACGGCCTTTGCTTACTTGAGCATTGGCGTATTATTTCGGGCCCCGATAAGGCACGTACTGCCCGCTCGGACTTCACCCGGTGCATCGCGCAAGCGGATAAGATAAGCGCCGGAACGAGCGCGCGCTCGAGCTGCCAAATGCAGGTCGGGTTTATCAGCCGTCCTCGGTGGGCAGCGCGAAGGTTCCGTTTTCACCCCCAGTTGAACCGAAGGGGAGGCTGGGAGTCGGCTTAGCGAATCGCACGCCGTGAAGGCATTGCGCAACCCGTTACTATGCCTATGCCAAGAAGCAGTCAGCTGCGGAAGACTCACAACGCGTCACTGCAGTCTTCAGTCCGTTGAACCAGTAAAACGTCGTGGAAAGTCCGAGATAACACCGAGAAAGCCTCTCTTTGTTTTCCAACGCCTACACACCTCTCTTTGAACCTCGGCCCTTTCCTCGAAAATAATCCGGAGAGGACAAAGAACGCAACTGCGACAAGGAGACTGACAATCAACCGGGCTGTTCCTCTATGTCAGTCTTTGATTATTTCCATATGGTTGTGCTGTCCGTACTTCTTAAAATCGAAGGCTTTGTTTCCCCTCATCTACGCTCGGACGCAGCCGATGCGAGCTGACGGGTCCAAAAAAACTGGGCCAAAAGCGCAGGTCACCGGCCTTCCCTGTACTGTCGAGGGCAATACGAGATGTCCTTGATGGGGGGCGTATGCCCGCCAGTCTTCTAAAGAGCTCTGGCCCGAACTAGGAACTGAATTCTCCAGACTTTTTGACAATATGAGAGATAAGAGAGCTTCCGTGGCCGCAGAAAAGGGCCGGATCGCGTGTTTCTGCTCCGATTTCTTCCCACGGGGGTACATGATTGGTTCAGCATTGATAAAACAATTGCAGAAACGTGACGAACACAATGTGTTTGCACTTTTGACCCTCTTTGACTGGTCCCGTGAACTCACAACGTTGGCTTTGTCCGGAGTCCCGCTGAATTGGGGTATAGCCCAGCCGTCTACATGAGTCCTGGCTACGCCACTGATTGCAATGATGCTCGAAAATGTGTGCCTTGTGTATTTCCTTAGGTTAACCTCTCCCGCTCAACTTCTAAATTAAGGTGAGCAATTTACATAAATAAAGAATCTTTCGCCTATTCATACGTGCGTATATGCCAGAGCCCAGAGGCGCAAAGGCGCTAAGCCAACACGTTGGACTAGTCCGACCCAGACTTTTTATTCGTTTTTATGCGGAGGAGCACGGAGGATAGTGAATGTGTTTAAAGAAAAAGCCGATAAGAATAGGAAAGAAATGGGACGAGAAATAAATGGCAATAAATAATACTCGACGCTTTTCTCGGGTCCAAAATCCCGATTTCTTTTGTTTGCCGAAAGGTGGGAGGCAGGAAACATTAAAGCGAGCTTACGTTGAACTGAAAAAGGCGAGCGTGTTCGAATGTAGATACCTAAAATTCAAACGAATAAAACACGCAGGCCGAGGAGGAGGCAACAACGCTCTTTCGCAAGTGTCGAATAAAAGAAAGAGTGTTGTTGTCTCGTCGTCGTCCCTCGCGTTTTTATTCTTTCAACTTTAAAGGGGCTTATCTTAATCGAGAGTTTTAGAAGGGGTGGGCCAATGGCTTCGAGGCGCCCAAACAGCTTGGGGTGTCCCAGAGGGCGTGCGCATTGCGGCGCCCTAAGCTGCTCCTGAGACCGCCTTTGATTCCAACATTCTCTATTCTCACTGATTCCCCTCTTTTCCGTAAGGTGTTCCGTGGCGTGAGTCGCGCGACTAAGTTACTTTGTTTTACGAATTAAAGTCAAGTTACCATACTCTACGTTCCTCCGTCTTTTTAGCGCATCCCTCTGTAACGCGTTCGGGTCTTTTAAGTCGCATAAGAAAGAAAGAAATGCCCTCAACCTCGAGGGCGCGTTCCATTTTGACAAACCTATCATTGGTTCGAGGTAATTTACAAAACAGTCTAATTGCACTGTTCCGAACTCCTTGACATCAGGCTTCTTCCACTTTGCTGAGTCCTCCTCTCCCCCCTTCCCCTCATACAGCGTTTTGTCATGGGCGGCACCGCTCCCCCCCCCCCCCCCCCCCCCCTTTTTTCCCGGAACAAAATCCTGGCCTGCTTGAGATATATATTGTCTATAACGTAGTTTTAATCGTAAAACTCGGGTGAATTTCGCTCTTCCCTCCTCCCAAAATAGGCGGATGAATGAACCGCATATTTGCGACAATGTATCTATGTATGTATGTATGCATCTGGTGAAGCTTCAAGGCGAGTTCTAATATAATAACGTATTAGTTCCACGTGACCTGCAGTTTAATCGATATAAATTTCAGATCATTGTGAAAAAAAACCTCGAGACAGGGAACGAAAAAAAAGGGAGCAAGAGCACAACACCGTCTCTAACAACGGTGTTGTGTTTGTGTCCCCCTTTTCTTTTTCGTTCCTTGTCTCGAGGTTTTTTTCACTGTGATCGTTCCCCAGCTGGCCGTCGCAGTAACTCTCATTTCAGTAGATTTCGGAGCAGCTCGAGCTATGTTTGGCCACAGAGTTAGCGCGTGAAATAGCCGTGGCTCCTGTCTGCAGAATAGAAAGAAGCCCCCCGAGCGAGTGCCTCGCTTGTTTCCGATTGTGCGACCCCGTACGTCGGCGCGGTTCCGTCGCGGTCGGTCCAGGCAGGAGAGGCGTCATTCCACGGAGCGGCTCTTCACCCGGCGAGTGTGTCACGCTGCGGACAGCGGGGAGGCTTCGCCAGAGCAGGAAGCGGCTTTGGGCTGCACTTCTTTCCCGAACCCACCGAGGACAGCTGACAACTGGCGCGGGGGCTGACAATCCGAAGGGGGGGCCTCGACGGAAACAGCGCCGCTCTGAAGCCGTCGTCGTCGTCGCCGTCCGTCGCCGGAAAAACGTGTCCGGTTGCCGCCGCGCAGGTTCCGAGGGCACGGCTCGAAAAAGTATGTTTCTGGGACGATGGCTCTGTTCGGGAGAGAGAGGCATTCGTAGAGACAGAGAAGAGATTAAGGGAGGGAGAAGCGTGTAGTTCGCAGGCGCTTAATGAAAGAGCTATTACTCAAACATTATTACGGGGGTTCGTTCATGAGTCTGTCGAACACTCCGCAACAGCGTGTTTCATTTATTTGTTCATCATACACTACAGAACATCATGTTTTATTTATGTGCTGTCTTCTACGACATGCCTTATTTATTTATTTACCTCTCCACATCATCGCGTTTCATTCGTTTATTTATCATACTCCCCGCATGTTTTCCCTATTTGTTTACCTATTTACCACCCTCCACATCGTCATATTTTATTTACTTCATTGATTTATTTCTCAATACTGCAGACTCAATTTAGGCTAAGCAGGAGTTAGCAACACGTAAACATCAAAACGACACAAACATCAGGAACAACGACATAACGAGACATAAACGCAATCATATCATCGAGAAGACATCAGCATCGCCATTTTAACAAAATATCACGAGATCCCACGTTTTAAGCTTGCGACCAATGTTGTGACGTTAGTAAAATCATGCGCAAAATGTAGCAGTCACCGAATAGTTCGCGTCGGTAATACCCGCAACAGGAACAATTGATGCGTTCATTAAGTATTAAAATACGCGAGAAGGCACGTTTAAAACTTCCATAAAATTCCCCAGTCAGACTTTAGACTTTTTTTTTTTTTTTTTTGCATTGAAGAAAGGTTAAAGCCAATAGCTGATATAAAATCCGAAGGGCGGAATAAAAAAATTATTGTGTCTTGCAATATAAAAAGAAAAATCTGGTAATTTGAAAAATAATATTAGAAAGAACCATACTTCTTATTCCAATGTATGTAAATTTTAAAATTTCGGCATTTTAAAAAGAAAGGTATGATGGGTAATCTTGCCAACCCCAATCAAAAGTAGAACTGTTTTTCTCGAGCGGTGCTACTTACTAAATTACGTTCTGCAATAACCAGCACAAGGTGGCAATAGTTTGCCACCTTGTGCTGGTTAATTACTAATGCGTGATCGATGTCCCATTCAATCTCTCCTCGCCCATTTGATACGAACTTCGAAACGACCTGATATCGCTATTCCCTCGGACTCCGATATCTGGAAGGTATTCGTAAATACTGGCTCGCTGAGGTCTTTGTGTGCAGCCATGGGCGTGCTCGCGCGCTTGCTATCTGACACGTTCTCGGGAGGATACAAGTCACACACCTTGCGGCAGGATGACCGCATCCGGTGTGTATACTTAGGATTGCAAGCCTTTCGTGAAGTTTCCGGCCATTTCTGCCGATCCAACCGACCGGATGCAGTTGATGATCTTGTCGGCGAGGCACAAAGCGCTCCATATTTATTCACGTCCGGGAAGACTTTGAGTCGTATTTGCGAGCGGCCACCCCTCAAAAGCTAGTCCGGACACCGAGGTAGAAAACGATTTGTTAAGGTACCGGTCATGCAACCCTGAGAAGCGCTATAGCCAGGAGTTTGCGCACAATTGGTGGTGAGATAATTTAACGAGAGGCGAAATTTATAGGAGAATTTAAAAGGGATGGGCGTAAAAAAATGTTTTTATACTATATTTCATCTTACGATGTATACCTCAAGAAATGCTACAAGCGCGAGCTCCTTGCCCTGGGGCCCATCTCGGCGGCTCTCGTGCACTGAGGTCAACTGCCAACGTATATAAGCTCGCGCTTCTATAGCCTTCGCTGCGGTACAACCTAAGGTAAAACGGAGTATAGGATAGGTATCGGCTACTTTACCACCCGATACTCAGATTTTAGCCCCTTTATACATCCTTCTATTCAGACTCGGCTATCAGACGATGTACACACAGCAGAGGCAAGATGGCGGCGCCCAGGGGTCGAATCTTCCGAACGTGTCTTTCCAGCACGTAGCACTTTAGTAAAAAATGCCAAGTCACTGGTCTTTGGGTGCATGCGCAACCTCTGATCAGTCTCTGAAGAGAGCTAGTGCGCGTGCTCGGAACGCGTCCCAGAGCCCAGTAGACAAAGATAGCAGCTCGTGGAAGACGGTTATTGAAAAAGGACTTGGGTACTATCTTCGTTTTATGTTCTTTATCGGCTCATTTCGAGATCTCAAATATTCTGCTTCGGTGTTATTTTTTGGAATTTTCCCGTGCGTGAAGTCGGGACTAAGGTCTATTTTCTGCTGCATCTGGGGCTCGCGGTCGAGCTGAAATAAATCGGACAGAGGGTCGGTGTTCGATTAAACAACCTGTTATTGATATGCAAGACACAAAAAATATGCAGGCGAGCTAGTTAGGCAACACAAGAATCTATTCAATATTATCATTAACATTAATATTGACAAAAACTGAATGAAATTAATTTAAGACTATTTATGCGTGAGGCACTTCAATGCAGATTCCCCACAAGGTTTTCATGGAGCACATAGAAACGTTTTACAGAGAAGGAGTTTTGTACACTTACGGATGAATGTATATATTTATGTACCCTGCAGTTTTTTGCAGTGTCTACCCAAGCTTAAACCAAACACACTCTTTGTCGCTTGAAAAGTGAATGCTTGGTTTTCATTGTGCTTCTGTTATATGTTTCCCATGGACTGGTTTTGTACGCGAAACCCTGCTTTTCGCGCAATGTCTATACGAGTAAAACAAAAAGAATTCTTTATTGTCACTGATGACTGTTTTGTTTCCAACGCCTTGGCGCTGTTGTTAATATTGTTTTTGTGTAGAGCTTGTCTTATTATTATTACCTCTGTTTGACCTTTTGATGTCTGTAGTTACGCCAGGCATCTGACACTTTCCTTTGTGTTCGAACCTGCGCTGAATTGTATATGGGGGCGACAGCCCGCCAGGCAATGGCATGCCTGCTGAGCTGTCGCCTCGTCAGGCATGTCTTTTGTGACAGCCCCTGACCCCCCGACTAACAGACTCCTTTACTGGTGTCTTATTAAGAAAAAGAGCTAGGAGAGTGTTACAGGGATATGCATTTATTCCAAGATTGATGGTCCTCATGTATTGGTCCTCATGCCATTCCCGCAGAGAATGGCATGAGGACCAATACTTCACACACACTTGGGGAAGGGGGAAGGGATTGCAAAGATTAGAAGACAAAGAATAGAGATAGGAATAAATGTTTAAAAAATCCGCACTCTTTGGTTTTTCGCTTGAGACGCGGGGCCTCGAGAATTTAGTCTAGTTTGATTTTTGGAGGAAACAGATGGAGGGAGGTCGTTGATTTCGCACTTTTCTTTTAATGTTTAAGCTCATAATCCGAGCGGGTGAGTTAGTGAAGACAGTCTTTAGGCACAGTCTGAAGCTTTCCTTTGACGACTGTTCCATTGGTCCTACAGAAACCGTCCGAAGACATCTTCGCAGCTCACTAATGCGGGGAGATCATTCTGCCAGCGTGTCTGCACCGAACTGCTTCTCTTTTTTTGAGTAATGTACGAGCAGTTTGAGTGCGGCTTGCCAGGCGCTTGCAGGCGCTTTCTGGCGAAGAGGTCCTTGCGGAGATCGGAGCCTTCGGCGTTCACTACACTCTACGGTATCTGTTTTCCTTAAAAATAACTTCAGAGGGAGAAAAAATAACCCCATGCGCGAGCAAACATAAACGCGCCGAGGTAAGAATGAAACCAGATATAAATGCAGTATGCACTCTTGTTCGGCTGCGAGCACCTTTCGGATCGCGTATCTCCGAAAGGAAGTCTACGCATGACCGCGATATCTGCATAAATATGCACTCTGTATGAAAAGCTGCTTGCTGCTTTTTCTTCTTCCGGGTTTCCTAAAAGATTCGTTTCCTTTTTGCGTATTGTTTTTGGAACTTGGATTCCAATTCGGTTGCCCGCTTCGAGGCATGCTTTGAGGAGACAGGCGCCAGCTTCCGACACCAATATCGTTCTAGGAAAACACGATCTACTCAAACTCCCCATTATCGGCGTACATAGATATCGGCGTTTTTCGGTAAGGAGCGCCAATACCGAGGCTACAACGATGGCGCGCGCGCGGTGTGAAATCTGTACTAGACTCCTGCGACCTCGCTGGACTGCGACACAATTTCCTCCTCTAAATTTTTAATTTCCGGCCAAAGACTGTACCTTGCAGTGACGTCACTTGGTCAGACGTGGTGGTGGGAAAGGGCCCGTGAGGCATCCGCTGTGTTCATGAGAAACTTCTGGCCGCCGGGAGGAAATTGGAGGAAAGGGCGCGGGAGAGGGTCCAAGCACAAAGGTCCCTCCCCCAATTCCTCCTTTCCGTCCGAGAATGAGGGAGATCCTTTCTGGGCGGCCTCGGAGATTGTTTCTGCACAAGACGAATCTGCAGGTCGGCCTTTAATAACGAGGCGCCTTTGGCCACCAGAAAGAGGGGCGGACTCACGTCACCTGCAAGCCATGTATAGGGCAGCTTAACTGCATCAATAGTGAAAAGGTGGGCCAGTTGCTGCATGACTTATTTCGACAAAATGTGTCGCAAGACGGGGACAGAGGAGGTAAAACGACACGAAGCGCTACTTTCAACTGAATGTTTAGTGAAACAACGCACTATTTGTACACCCCCCCCCCCCCCCCCCCCCCCAAATAGGGCTTCTCAAGTAAATTCAAATTCCTTGTCTTTTAGATAACAGAACTAACAGACGAGGAATTAGAATGTTTACTTGAAAAGCCCGATTGGGGTGTACAAATAGTGTGTCGTTTCAATAAACATTCAGTTGAAAGTAGCGCTTCGTGTTGTCTTACCTACTCTGTCCCTGTCTTGCGGCGCATTTTGTCGAAATAAGCTATACTGCGTTTCAGCATAACTTGTCAAAGAGCGAGCGTTACCAGCCCTTCGAGCCCATTGGGGCGACGGAAGCTAAACACGGGGCAGCCCCTGATGGGCTACGCTCTCGCCCCTCATTGGGCGCGTCAAGTCCGCGCTCCTGTTCTCCTACTCCGACGCTCCGAGTTTCAGAACGGTGCACAGCGTACAGGAGCGCGGACCTTTAAGGGGGGTGCAATGATTTCCGGACTTCGGTCAAACATTTGTGAAAGTTGCCCTCCGACCCTTCTAAAGTAAAGAACAGAACACCGATTTCGCTCGCGTGTCCTAGTTGTTGCGTAAAAAAAAAAAAAAAAGCATAAATATTGGCATTTCCGGCACCCCTCAGCTCACTCCCAGTCTTCAGGGTCACACCTGGTCCCCCTTCTAGTGACGTAATTCGGGGTGCCGTGTAGTTCCGTATGCTCTCTCGGAGGACGCTTTCTCTCCTTCTATCTGCTGACATTGGCGGGCGTTATGCTGCAGCTTAGAGCCGAGCGAGGTGACGTAAGCTTAGAGCCGTAGTTCCTTCGGCTGCCACTCGCGGCTGCAGGCGGGGGGAAAAAACTCCACTTTTACTTTGTGCTCATGCAGCGGAATCGCGACATTTTTTAATGAAGATGTTTTCTCTATCCTCCGGGACACAATAAACAACGTAAAAGTGACGAGATGTAAATTCTTTTCATCTTAAAATCGGTGAACCCCCCTTCCCCCCCTTTAACTATCGACGAGCCGCATGAGCCACTTCCGACCACCACACGGTTTTGACGAACCCGGCATCTCGCGGAGACGAGTGGCAGAAGCCGAAATTACTTCGAAAATTAATTGAAGCAGCGGTGCAACGATACTCAATAGACCGATCTCACCAGCCATTTTGACTACGCCACCGCTGCCGCAATGCATCGGGGGAACTTTAGTCTTCCTGCACGTGCGACAACCTTGCTGGAACTCTGCACTTGTGGAGCACGAGACGGCACGAGCCCTCGCATTCACGGCTCTCTGCCTCCCGTGAACTAAAGTTATGGCGGCGTAAAGCATGCCCCGAACGCTCCGTGAGATCGGTCTATTGGAATGTTTTTCCCTTTACACGAGCTTACTGGCACTAGTGGGACTCAAGGATACTCGCACGCAACGCCACTGGCCAAGAAACTCCTTTGCTTCGCTGTAATTTCGAGGACAAAAGCGATCATTTTCATTCAATCTGGCCTTTGCAAAATTTGATGACGTAACGTGGGGATCGCAGTACACCCCAATGACGATATTTGAATGCGGTTCATAGATTGGACCCGAGCATTGCGTTGGCACTCGATTTGGGCTCGTGATAATTACTAGCTCGACATGCATTCGGGTAGTGACCCGTGTCCAATCGCTGCAACGACGGCAATAGCCGAGCCATATCAATGTCTGGAACTCAGCGCGTGTCCTGTGCTTTGCCAACCCTAGCGCGTGGCTGTGATCAACAAAAAGTCAAATTGGACGTTTGAATGATTTATACAGCGTAAGGTTGGTCTGCCAGTAGGGGCGACACTGGTTTACACTGTAGATGAGCAATTTAGCCAGTGCAGTACAACCGCTAGCCTGGGGTCTTTAACGTGCACCACGCAGTAGTGATACACGACCGCACGCCGGTACGATGCTCATCCAGATCGAAACGGGCAGGGGTGGGGCTCGAACCCAGGATCCCTGGGTTCTGCAGCGCGAGCTTTCGCTCCACGCGCGTCAACTGTGATCAGCACTGGCGGCATATAATCGGCTCCAGATCACGTGGCCGCTTGTTCTGGCTGCGAGTGAAGGGGAACGCTGCTCGTTTTTCTTTAATTTTTTTCTGGGACTTCTATTGCGGGGGGTGAAAAACGAACGCGTGTTTCATAGGTCATTAACGTCAGGGATCCGTTCTAAGTGGTATTTGCGCAAAGTACAAAAATTGTTGCATCGCCCCTTTAAGGCCTGTGCAGGGCAGTGTGTAAAGCAAAAACGAAAAAGGCTTTGACGTTAGGAAGACGGATGTTTACGAATGTTTTAATATTCCTGAAAGGTTTGAAGACTCGCTTCGAGCAAATATGCGGAAAGTCACTTTGACCCATCTATTTATTGACCATGCATGCTGTTAAAATTTCAATGAAATACAACATTCTTGAACTCGCTTTTCGACGCAGAAAACTGCCAAAGTTGTCAGATGTTCCGTGGTTCTGTCTTGCATGCAGCGCGAGACGAAACCCGTCGATGCGCTACACCGATACCGGCACACCAGCGTTTAATAAAAAGTACGTCAATTCGTTCTCAGGCGAGGTGCATGAACCAACCTTTTCCGCAACGCTAACTGATATTTCGGCTTTCCAATCAGTTTTTTTATTCGCTCGGCTATGCCTTCTAAAAAGGGCAGCGGTCCGACTGTGTTTTTATCTCGACGACCTTTCTCCCGCTGTGCTATCGGCAGGCTAGCGTTTGATAGATGAATTCGTTTTCAGACGAGGTGCTCGAGCCAACCTATTCCAGAACGTTAACTGCTGTCTTGGCTTTCGAATTAAATCGCTTTTACCTGCTGGATTAAGCACTATTCAACCGAAAAGAGGCAGCGGTCAAGCAGCGCCCTTCTTCTCGACAACGTTTCTTGTCGGCGCAGCCATCTTGTTTATGGGCGTGCCGTAGCGGAGCGCGACAAGGTCACTCGCGCTCCGAGAAGTACTCGGTGCACGAAGAGCGCGCTTGAGTGTGTGTCTCCGCCGGCGCTCCCGTCCGTTTAGTGAGCGGAGCGCCCAACTCTCGCGCTCCGGAGCACGTAAGGGACGAGAACGTAGCGCGAGCATTTGGAGGAGAGCGGAAGGAGGAACTGCCCTTCTGCGCGGTCTCCCCTCATGTGTCCCAGGCGTAACTTTTCTCCCCGTAGAAAATGAGCCGGTCACTAACACTTCGTACGAAGGTAGCTGTCACTCTCTCCCGCCTCTAACTTTGACAGCACTGCGCGCAACTAGTGAGATAGAGTGCAGTCACGTGTCTGCCTTTAACGCGCTGTTTGGCTCACTGGAACTGGAGCAGCCTTCGCCGTTTGTGAGGTTACGGTGATACCGATCGTATAGGAGATAGGGAGGTTGCCTTTTATTAGGCGCATACCGCCCTATTTTAATGCGAAAGCATTAACTGGCCCCATGGAGCGAGCCGGCGTTATCTGAGCGAAGCCGGCGTTATCGTTGTCTGTTGCAACGATAAGCGGCACTTAAATTCCCGGTGGATGAACGAAACGGCAACTGAATTCCGTCTGCGGGCACAAATGGCACCTAAATTTCGGCTGAGCGAAACTGCACCTAAATTCTGGCTGAGCGAAACAGCTCCATAGCAACGGCGTCATCGTTGCCAAGGAGCCAGCCGAACTGCTGGTTGCGCAGCGGGAGGGGGGATGACGCGGGTGTGCACTGGCCTGACGTTAGGCCTAACGTTAGGCCTATCGTTACGCTTTGAGGCCTAACGTCGTCAACTGGTACCCACAGCTAGGGCGATGATGATCGCACATGATTTCAGCACGCGCCGCGCTGAGCTTCGCACTCCCACCGCTGCCTGATCCAGGGGCGCAGCAGTCACCAGCGAGGAGCACTCAGTGGCATTCAATTGGACATTATAATGCTTCGGCATTCACAACTCGTAAGTGCTTAGGTGTCCTCGGAATTTTTTATCTTTAATTTCCTTTCACAGCGTAGCAAGCCTCTACAAAGAACCGGTTGACCTCACAGTTTTCAGCTAAATAACGTCGACGATTGGGTCAGTTGGTTTGGCTGAACTTGTACGATGCTATATCTTGCTTTTCAGACCGCGTCAGGAATTTCCCAAGGTGGTTTCCTTGAATTGCTCACCGTATATTTAAAAATCTACTTTTGCTTGTTGGGAGGGTAACACCTTTCTCCAAAAAGCAGGGGTATGCATTGGTTCACGCATAGTACCACTTTTGAGTAACCTTTACCTCGCGCATCGGGACCGGATCCTTTCTCGTAGCTTGGATGCTTCTACTGTTGTGAAGGTGTTTCGCTTTGTTGATAATTTTTTGATTGTGCTAGATTGTGCAGCTAATGACTTTCAAATATTAGTCTCTAACGTTCTTTCCTGTTTTAAATCCTGTATAGATCCACTAGAAATCACTCATGAGCTCCCCACAGAAGGTTCCTTGCGGTTCTTGGACCTCAGATTAATTTTTTCGGAGCATCATTTATGTTGGTCATACGAACCGAGAGGGAAGAAACCTATTCTTAATTTTCAGTCAGCACACTCCAAGCTTGTTAAGCGAGGCATTGTTAAATTATGTCTCACCAATGCGCTTAATAAGTCTTGTATTCATTCACTTAAGTTTAGCTTTGATGCTCAAATTGCCAGGTTAAAGTCAACAGGATATCCTAGTGCATTACTTACAGCCGTGGCAGAGGATTTATTAAAGAGAATAAGATGGGGTGAACGACCTAAACGCAGTACAGAAAAGAAAAGGACGGCCGTTGTTCCATATATACATAAAGTTTCGCACGGTCTAAAAAAGATAGGTAACCGCATTAACATTAATGTTGCTTTTTCAGCACCAAATAAGCTTCAAAGCCTGTGCAGGAAGGTAAACGGATCGGCACACCGGGAAGTTGGTTGCTCGAAAAAGCACCAAAAGAGCTTTGTAAATTGTACTGAAGGAGTCGTATACTCTGTCCCACTCTCATGTGGTAGAGAGTATATAGGCCAGACTGGAAGGTGTCTCGTTTAAGAGAGCATTTTTATAACACCCACCGAGTCGTAGCTGGACACTTGGGAATCCATTGTCGCGATTGTGGCTGTGTAGCACATTTTTAAAATTGTTCTGTAATAGGTAGGAGTAGAAACGCATTGACTAGAGAAATAATGGAAGCGGAAAGGATAGCACAGCTGAAGGACAAGTGTGTAAGTAGTCCTTCTATAGTGCTGTCGACCAAAGAGCTCCAATTTCTATCTAAATGATAGCGATGAGGGAGAGGGACGATTTGTAAAAGTGTTTCGTTTAGATATGTTTTCCGTTTCTTCATTTGTCTTCTCTTTTACTGTTCTTTTGCCTTCTCTTTAGAATTTTCCTTTGTATTTCGTGCTACTTCTTCTACTTATCACGTTCTGAAAAGTCAACCCAGACGTTAGAGAGAAATGAAGCACTCGAATACACAAGAGTTGTCAATTCAGCGCGTGTGCTTGTCTTCCTGAGTGTCTGGTGTGAGATTGATTTTTCCTGCGCTGTCACCGTCAAGTATGGTTCACCAACTCGCCCAAGCTTCTATCCCCTTTCATGTGTCGAATAACGACATCGGTATCTTAGATTAGCCTCACGTTATTTTATCAACACGTGCACGTTTCAAACAACAAAAACATGGTTTCTTTTCTTGACAACCAAATCTCGTGAGAGCTACTTCGCACAGCGCATGAGTAATGCGCAAAAGGTTACTTCGCTTTTATCTCAAAACCATTCCACTTAGTGCACTTAGTGCTCCCAGGCCGGTGCCATTTTCTTTTATCCGGGCATTTCAAGGAAATTTGCGGAGTAAAAGAGGGAGAGGGCACGCGCCCGATCCTGATAGCGGACGACCAAGCGGCCCTTCTCAACGTTTCGGCTGTACTGGCTGTACCACTGGGCTGCGCGTTGGTTGTACGGAACAACTAATACTTGCTCGCTGCTGCCACTATGAGGTGGTTCGCGCTTCTAGAAGATTAGTGGATACTCCAGGATGTTCCTCTTTCGCTGTTTTGGTATACTATTTCAGTAGATGATCGGTTAGAGTATCTTCGTTCGCTTGCTTCGATAGCTATGCCGTCCTCCGGCTGAACTCCTCAACCGATGCGCCTACTGCGTCAGCAGAAAAGAGAATCCTCATTGTTCACTTCTAAGTTCGAAAAATGATCGATTGACTTTGGTGAAACGCATTAAAACGTTTCTTTTTTTTCTTACTCCGGGCCTAGAAATATTGGGGAGTTTTTGTAGACCGCATTTCCCCCTCCGCTAAGCTCTCCGCAACGAAGAAGCCGCTACTGCGCCTGCGCGCCCGTAGCGGGTTGCGGAGAGCCTTAGGGGACGGCGAAAACCATCTACGAAAACCCCCCATTAAAACCCAGAGCGGTCTTTTTTACGTGTTCCCAGCCATGTGCGAGAGAATTTTGCTAGCCAAGGAAGCGCCGTCGGGTCGAAGTTCGCTCTTCTCTTTTTTCTTTACGAATACCAATTATTTCCTTGCGCACAAACCCCGCTTCCGGCGCACCCGTGTCGTTGGGTGTCAATGCGGAGCGGAAGTTCGTCTGCTTTTTGCACGGGGGCTGCGATAACGTTAGATCGCCAAGCTCTCATTGGCTGAAAAAAAAAGTGAAAGCCGTTTACAACCCCCTGTAAGGCCGAATTGGAGCGCAGCTCTTGAGGAGGAGGAGGAGGGAAGGGTACTGAGGGGAGGGTAGACCCCTCCTCCTTCTCCTCCTCCTCCCCTCATTCTTTAATATGCTCCGGGGGGTCACGTGACCTCGGGGGGATGGGGTCACTTGACCTTGGGGTGACCTTGGAAGGGGCCACGTGACCTCGGGGGGTCACGTGACCCGGGGCGGCCTTGGGGGTCACGTGGGGGTCACCTTGGGGTCCGTGACCTTGAGGTGACCTTGGGAGGGGTCACGTGACCTCGGGGAGTCACGTGGCCTGCAGGGGCCACGTGACTGAGGGGTCACGTGACCTTGGGGTGACCTTGGGAGGGGTCACGTGACCTGGGGAAGGGGCCACGTGACCTCGGGGTCACGTGACCTTCAGGGGGTCACGTGGGGGTCACCTTGGGGGTCACGTGACCTTCAGGTGACCTTAGGAGGGGTCACGTGACCTTGGGGGGTCACATGACCTGGAGGGGTCACGTGACCTTGGGGTGACCTTGGGGGTCCCGTGACCTTGAGATGACCTTGGTTACGCCGACGCCGCTCAAGCCGGAAACGGGCCCCTAAGAGCTGGGCTCTAAAAAGAAATAGTGGGTATACCTGGAGGCATCTAGCAATGAGCTCTACCCATGATCCTTGCAAGCAAAGCCAATCGGAGCTGGCCGTCGCCGTGACGTCACCGCAACTCCTGCGCAAGAGGCAGCCGACTTGCTCTACGCATAGCGCACCCACCAGGCGCTTTCAACGTACCCCCTACGCGTAAACATAACAAAAAGTTATTATGGTTGCAAATAGACCACTACAAAGATCGGTGACAATGTGAGCACTCTAAGGCCTTTGTATCTAAGTCAAGCAGACGATATACTCCGTGCAAATTCGTTGTTTTTGAAAAATAAAAACAACATAAAAGTGCGGTTGTTGTATAGATAATGATCACGTTTATTTTTCTTTTCTTTTTATCTAGGCAGACCCACATAGGCCTAAATTAGTATGAGGTCTGTCTCGCAAAAAGCAACTGCAACCGGATTCACTTTTGGCCGGAGACGACAGACCGATCAAACTGTATACAAGGTTGTATTCACTTTTTTTTATTTGCGCGGCATGTGACTGTAGGATTTTGCCCGATCCGTCTCTTCATCAGGCATAGCATTGCACGATAATTTTCACTCTTAAGTTCGACCATTTGCGCCTTATATTGGTGGTGACATGAGGCGATTTTTCACCGTGTTTGCACGCCAGCCGGAGGTATTGCCCACTGTACGGATCAGACGAATTGCCCCGGGGTGAGAGAAGGCGTTTCTCTGTCCGCTCTTTTTAGTGGAGTGGTCACTCCAGGGTTCGTTCTGCTAAGGTGGAAAGAGGCTTCCTCGGGACAGGTCTATCCATTCATGCGCGGGGAATCCGTATAATTCTGTACGAGTACACGCGTAAGTTTATGCGTGTGGCTGTCGATGAATGGATGCTGGCTTCATTCATTCGCTGGCGGCGGTACGTTTGGCAAATCGGATTATCGTGCGAGAGGCAAGATGCTGGGCTTTAATAGGAAGGCCGAGCAGCACCCGGAGAGTTCGCTCACTCGTGGCGGGCGGTGATTTGTCTCCCTGGAAGGATTAGCGACGACGGTCACGTAGGCCCAGATCCCATTTATCTGATTTCGTAAAGACGCTTCTGAAGGCCGCCTGTCACCACGTTCGTTCAAGTAGGCGAATATCATTTTCTTTTTTTCTTTTTGCGAGATTATAGGTCGACGCGCTGTTTACAAACAAGCCTGCGTTTTTCCCCACCAGGCTCGCGTAAGCGTTCGCGCAGTTCCTAAGGCCGCGCCACCGCATGGGCATGACGTCGGAGTCGCGTGTTTGTTATACATCGTGCCGCAAATAAAAAAGTACTTCGTTTTCACCGCAAAATTAAAACATGCATCGCCGAACTGTCTGTCTCCGCCAAAAATTATTCTAGAGTTTCAGAAGGAGCCGTTTCTTTTTTTTCAAAAGTTATAAGTGATTTTCTCAAACTTTCAATGAGGAAATGGGGCCCTCGCGAGTCTGCCACATTCAGCCCCATGTATTTGTGAGGCCTAATGGCCACCATTTTACTGCTGAAAATTTTAGAAAATTGCTTATAACTTTTGAGGAGGTATTGATGGACGAAGAGCGTTCTGATGCGGGTCGAGATGAAAGAAAGAATAAGCACGGAGGACAAAACAACGCAACATCTTTCGACTAGCGACGGACATATAAGAATTCCGAAGGCGAGTGTCCGATTTAAGACGGTAAAATCGAGAAAAGGGAAAGTAACTAAAAAGAGGGAAAGGAGGGAAGAGGCGATAAGGTCAAATGCAAAGTCAGGGCGACATAGTCATCCCTGATTTGTTCAATTCAACTTTACTCTTCGTAAGAAACAGTGAGGGATTAGAAAAGTTGTTGTTAGCGCTGTTCGTGGCGAATGACTCTATAATCTCCCGGCCAAACCTTCTGTCATGCCCTCCCCCTTTTTGTATCTTCAAAACGAGACTTGCAGTCTGTACAGAAACGTTTCTGCACAGACTGCAAGCAGCAACAACGTTTCAAATCCCTCAGCGTTTTTTTTTTTTTTTTTTTTTTTTATGAAGATTTAACTTGAACCGTTGAATTTTTCAAAGGGGAGGTGATTATCGACCTGAGTTTGCATTTTATTTTATCACCTCCCCCCCCCCCTTTTTTTTCCCCCTTCTTAGTTACTTTCCCTTTCCTCGATGTTTGGGCCTTTAATCGGTTGCTCGCTTTTGTATTATTATATGTCCGTTCCTAGTTGAAAGATGCGGTATTGTCGTCGTTGTCTTACATGTTTATTCTCTTTTAATCTTGAACTTTCAGAAAAGTTGACAAGTTTGTTGTAATCTTTAGCATCTTGCAATTAAAAAAAAAATATATGTGCGTGTGTATGTGCGGGGGAGGGAGGGACACCATGTACTGACTGTGATAACAATTAAATAGGGTGTCTCCAGCGGATCTTCCGCTGTGAAACGAACCGATAAATTTGCATGACATCCGAGTTACTGACGCCATAGACACCTTTTGAAAGTCACGTACCGATTATTAGAAAATGTGAGCACCTGCACAATGGCGGAACGACTACATTGTGGAACGTGCAAGTCTTACCGTAAAATAGCGAACGTCGGTGCGCGGCCACACCACGAACCGACGAGCCAGTCAAACAGCGTCGAAAGTGCAACGTCACTGCGCACATCACCTTTTTCTGTGGGTGTGTTTTTTCCAGTGTGCCGTGACTTTGAGGTTTTAGTCCACCATTGTGCAGGAATTTCACAGCTGCCAACAGAGTACTTTGAAAGGGGTCTATTAACTTGTGGCGCCATCTTCCAGTAAGTGCAGCAAGCAGACGATGCGCTCTGTTATCTGCTCGCTGCACCTATCAGAAGATGGCGCCACATATTACTTGCGTCCATAACTCGGTCGTCTGCCAACGAGCCTAGCGCGGACCCTGGCAAATTTTATGCTCTCATTTTTTTGACAGGAAGAGAACGCCTTAACATTTTACACTGTAAGACTGACCTGTTCAGTGCACATTCGATGAAAGTTTTAGCTTTCTATGTGCAGGAGTCGATTTTTCAGGCACGTTTTACAGATGAAGGTCCGCTTGAGACATCCTATAGAACGACGTGCAACCGCAGTCGGTAGGCCATGACAATGACAACCTTTCACGGAATGTAATAACACACTTTACCTTTTTCATGTAATGTAATTTTGCGTAACTATTGAAATATACGTAAGAATGCCGACGATATTAGTCATTTCCACAACGACCCCTGATCACGAAAATATGAAACCGTATCAGTGTTGGTCGTTACTTGGTTTTTTATTCTCGCAGGGACTAGTGAGCTCTGGTCCAACCATCACGTGCCCTTTTAGAGATTTTGTAATAAAGAAAATCTGAACGTGTTCCTTGTAAGGATCATTAAAAGCGACTAAAGCTTCTGGGTTTTGACGCGTTCTGTACCGCGATTCGGCAAAAATATACACGTTTACCTCACTGCAAGAAACTCGGCGTTTCTTGGTGTCTTTTTTTTGGCTCCGACTCCAAGCCGTATAGCTCACAAGACCTTGGCATAATCAAGTAAACGGCGGAGGCAAGCGAAAGGAAAGGCTGTTTTGTTGCTTGAGCGTGTCTGATTTCTGATCACGTATCGCCGGGAAGGCGAACGCTAGCACGACCGGCGCCAGCATTCCACTCCGCTCTGTACTGCGCATACCGGATATCAAGAACGGAACAAAAATATATAGAATAATTCCTTCTTATTTTTTTTTTCTGTATCTACATGTATACGCGGATTTTTTTTTTTCGTTTGCTGAAGTCTATTTTGCGTTTATCTGTGTTTTTTTGCTTAATACCGAAAGCTGAAAGCTCACGAGTAGCGTCAATGGGTACTACTAAAGTAAGTAAAGAGTGTAGGGAATACGAGAAAGAAAGAAGAGAAGCGTCGGCGGCACGCGAGGGGTGGGGCACGAGAGAGGTACGAAAGAGTCCCCGCGAGAAGCCCGGCGTCTTATTTTGGGCTCCTCCATTGGTGCCCAACGTGGGGCCCGAACCGACGACCCTGAGACTCCCGTGCTGTACCGACTGAGCCCTTCGGGGACGTGCGCTGTGCCCTCTTGAGCCTCACTCACAAAACCAAAAGACGCGTTCAGCAGACGTGATTTCACGGCGCGCCGTGGGGTCACGTCTGCAGAACGCGTCATACTGCCTTTATACAAAAGATAGTCTGCACCGTTTGGGGCATGTTTCTTTCTCGTAAGGTCAAACAAAAGAACTGGCTGCAGACATGTATGAAGCGCTTCAAACGAGGACGCGTGCTTGTTGGAAGCGCTTCATACAGTTCTTTTGTACGACCGAACAAGAAAGAAACATGCCCCAGTGTGTGCAGACTATCTTTTGTATAAGGGCAGTATGACAAGGGCTTGAGATACGTACAGGCTCGTTCACACACTTGCGTTTGACTCCGACCGACTGAGACAAGACCGCTTTTTAAGCCTTGTAGAACCGAGTGCCTTGGAACCTCTTAATATCTCTTACGACACACTGGCGCCATCTATTGGGTAGCAACGGAAACTTGGCGGTCCAGCATATTTTCTATTTCTCTCGTGCATTTTATTTCTCTCGTGCATTCTATTCTATTTTTCTCGTGTTCTTAGCTCGAAAAGCTTTTGTTAACGTTATAAACGAGCCTTTATCCTTGGTATTGCGCACATTTGATCTCGGAAATCCCGCAAAACCTTTGCTCTTGTGAAATGCAGTTCTAGGGTCACCGCATAGATGGCGTCAGCGTGCCAGCGTGTTCTCTCGTCCTAAGAAATTTCAAGAGGTTTCAATAAGCCTTGTCTCTTCAGTCGTACTCGGTTGCAAGTGTGTGAACGGGCCTTTAGGGTGGCTTATGGCTTACGGCCAGATGCGCAACAATGCAGCCGGTCCTAAGCCGACGCTAAAGGCCCGTTCACACTCCTGCAACCGAGTACGACCGAGAGAGACGAGACCGGTTTTTAAGCCTTTTGCGACTTCTTAGGACCGGATGATTTGCAGCTGAGCTGGTCCTAAGACGTCGCAAGAGGCTTAAAAACCGGTGTGGTCTCTCTCGGTCGTACTCAGTCGCAAGAGTGTGTACGGGCCTTAAGCACCGTTCACACTCTTGCGACCGAGTAAGACCGAGAGAGACGAGACCGGTTTTTAAGCCTTTTGCGACTTCTTAGGACTGGATGATCTGCAGCTGAGCTGGTCCTAAGACGTCGCAAGAGGCTTAAAAACCGGTGTGGTCTCTCTCGGTCGTACTCAGTCGCAAGAGTGTGTACGGGCCTTAAGCGCCGTTCACACTCTTGCGACCGAGTAAGACCGAGAGAGACGAGACCGGTTTTTAAGCCTTTTGCGACTTCTTAGGACCGGATGATCTGCAGCTGAGCTGGTCCTAAGACGTCGCAAGAGGCTTAAAAACCGGTGTGGTCTCTCTCGGTCGTACTCAGTCGCAAGAGTGTACGGGCCTTAAGCGCCGTTCACACTCTTGCGACCGAGTAAGACCGAGAGAGACGAGACCGGTTTTTAAGCCTTTTGCGACTTCTTAGGACCGGATGATCTGCAGCTGAGCTGGTCCTAAGACGTCGCAAGAGGCTTAAAAACCGGTGTGGTCTCTCTCGGTCGTACTCAGTCGCAAGAGTGTGTACGGGCCTTAAGCGCCGTTCACACTCTTGCGACCGAGTAAGACCGAGAGAGACGAGACCGGTTTTTAAGCCTTTTGCGACTTCTTAGGACCGGATGATCTGCAGCTGAGCTGGTCCTAAGACGTCGCAAGAGGCTTAAAAACCGGTGCGGTCTCTCTCGGTCGTACTCAGTCGCAAGAGTGTGTACGGGCCTTAAGCGCCGTTCACACTCTTGCGACCGAGTAAGACCGAGAGAGACGAGACCGGTTTTTAAGCCTTTTGCGACTTCTTAGGACCGGATGATCTGCAGCTGAGCTGGTCCTAAGACGTCGCAAGAGGCTTAAAAACCGGTGTGGTCTCTCTCGGTCGTACTCAGTCGCAAGAGTGTACGGGCCTTAAGCGCCGTTCACACTCTTGCGACCGAGTAAGACCGAGAGAGACGAGACCGGTTTTTAAGCCTTTTGCGACTTCTTAGGACCGGATGATCTGCAGCTGAGCTGGTCCTAAGACGTCGCAAGAGGCTTAAAAACCGGTGTGGTCTCTCTCGGTCGTACTCAGTCGCAAGAGTGTGTACGGGCCTTAAGCGCCGTTCACACTCTTGCGACCGAGTAAGACCGAGAGAGACGAGACCGGTTTTTAAGCCTTTTGCGACTTCTTAGGACCGGATGATCTGCAGCTGAGCTGGTCCTAAGACGTCGCAAGAGGCTTAAAAACCGGTGCGGTCTCTCTCGGTCGTACTCGGTTGCAAGAGTGTGAACGGGCCTTTAAAGGGTTAAAAACCGGTCGTGTCTCAGTCGGTCGGAGTCAAAACTTGGCGAAGGGTGAAATATATAATCTCCTCTAGCCAATTACGTTCCATGCTTGGATTGGCATGCTGCTACACCCAATCATCCGTACCCCTGAGCGTAACAAAGACGGGTCACGCTTAACTTGGCACGCTTACACGCTTCAATTGACATTGCAAAGTAATCAGTTGGAAGTTAGTGCCAGTCCTTGTCGTATGCCTGCCCGTTGCCCTCGTCTCGTTCGCGCTATTTACTTACTTTTCAATCTCGACCAACTAACCCAATCAAGAGGACGTGACTTGTTTGCTCGGGAAAGGAGTGCACTCCGACTATACGCTGTGACGTGCCGCCCCGTGACGCTGCGACTGGCTCGCTGAGGTCGCAGTTTTCGCTGCGAGCCACCTTACGCTAAATCAAAGTGTAGCGGCGCTACATAGCTGTAGGTCCGACGCCAGCCTGTCGGACTTGGAGTTGGACCAGGTTCCACGAAATTTTAACTCCAAGTTCGGTATAAGTTCGACAAAAGCGAGACTACTATGAGCGCGAGCCTACATTGGCGCGGATTAACGAGATCATCGAAGGCTGAACGATATGTCCGCTTCTATATTCTCTAAACACCGGAAATTCGGGGAAGTTTAGAAGCACCGCTGAAGCAGTCAGACTTGGTCGAGGGGATGAGAGATTTTAGGCGTTATGCACGTGTATACGTTAGGGTTAAGCTACAGTCCGAGTAAGTGGGGGGCTTCAATTACATGCCCCCCCTAACTATGTCTTCTTTAGTAGATGAGATGTGCGCTTCGGAGATGTTGACACCGTGTGTGGAGTGCCGGCTGCTCCGGCTGTCTCGGCTACGCCAGGCGCTCCGACGTCGAGTCTCGGGTTCGACAAAACGTTGGCGGCGAAGCTTCGGCTACTCGCAGAGTTCGGCTGGCTCGGAGCCTGTAGCCAAATGCTCCATAATTGGCGCTGGTCGCCGAGGCACGCGCCTGTTCTTCGAGCAGCGGCCGGGCAGGTTACACGATACGGGTGCCGGGGCCCGTGCAGGCACGTGCGAACCGGACCGACCTGGAAACGCGGCGGGCCGGCGCCGCCACTGGCCGTGGGGTCCCCGGCCGGACAGCGCATTAATAACGCCGGGCTCGATAGGAGCGCGGGACAGCGGGGCCGGATCGCTTCTCCCCGCCGCCACGCCCCCCGCGAGCATGATCGCCGCCCAGAGGCCCCGCTTGGGAGACGGACGCCGCTGGAGAACCCCACCGGCGAGGAAAAAAACAAATGATATGGGTGATAAAAAATAATAAAAAATAAAAAAAAAACGAACGCGTAGTTTTAAGGGGTGCATGTATGTGCCACGTTTTGCACGTTTCTGATTTGGGGATCGCTTTTTAGCGCACTCGGAAAATGGGCCGCCGTTGTGGAGCGCCTCGTGCCTCGGATGGCCAGTCGGAAAGAACTGCACGCAATAAACTCGGAACAAAGACGAGAAATAAGAAAAAAAAGATTTATTAGTTTGTTTGTTTTGCAACCGTCGCTTCGTCGCGGTACTCGTCGCCTGTGTGCATTTGCATATGAGCGACTAAATCAATCACGCGCAGGAAATGCACCACGATCGTGCATGCGCTTCTTTTTTGGCGTGGGATTTGCTTAGTTGGTGATAAAAAAAACGCACAAATGGCGACGTGCAGCGTGACGGTGCACTTTTGGCGCTACTCAATCGGCTCCGTAGCGTCGCTGACGTGATGTCACTAGGGTGGCGCTGCCGTCGGCACTGCGCATGCGCAGGAATCTGGTTCTTGCACAGACGCTGTGCCCCCACCGCGTGTGGGGAAACACAAACTTGCTGGAGAAAAAAGCAAAAAAAAAAAAAAAGAGAAAGCGAAACATGCGCGTTGATTGATGGAAGAGAAAAAGCTTTTCGTGCGGCCAGTCCCCCTATGCAAGATACTCTTTCCGCGTCAGAAAATCCTGTCCAAAATAAGGTCGCGTTTTCTCTTTTTTTTTTTCTTTTTTCTTCCCCCCCCCCCCCCCCCCCCCCCGCAGGAAAAAAAATGTATATGTCACAACTCCAAATGTGACGAGGGTAATTCGGGTGCATGAGCCCTGGTTGGCGTGAGGTGACGCGTCTTCGTGTGCGCCGTAGTGCAGCGTGACGCTGCAGAGCCCCGTGTTGCTACAGAGCTCTGTATGGGCCTACAGGGATTCGACTTGGAAACGAGTGAAGACTGCTCACCGAGGGATAGGCCCGTGTCGGGGGGGCGGAAATTAGAGCACTGCACGGGCCCGGGCCAGCCCGAAAGCCCGAGCCCGGCCCGGCCCGCGGGCCGGGCTCGGGCCGGGTAGCACGTATTTTCTCGGGCCCGGGCCGGGCTCGGGCTTGAACAAAAAAGTTCTCGGGCCGCGCCGGCCCGGGCCGGCCCGGGCCGTGCCTGGGCAATCTTGTGCCGTAAATCATAAGTTGTTGTTGATAGCAAGACGTTTGCTCATTAATCTTTTAGATTCATTGAATACAAAACAAAAAAAAAAAAGCGAAATGCAAATTCCCTACAGCGTCGTTAAAAATAATAACTAAAAGACGTCTTGAAGCTAGAAAGCCTTCAAGCTTTTTCTGTGTGAGCGAGGGTTCAGTGTTATAAATTGTAAACAAAATAAAGTCCCAGTCATATGCTTGTCAACCTGTCTGATTCATCGCTCTCAAAAATATCTAGTTCACTATTAGGAAGATTTAGAAAAACGTACGCAAGCGCTTTGGGTACCGTAAAAATAGCGTTGTGATGTAAAACCTATGGCGGTGCTAATTTTAGCTTGCCCAAAGTGCTTGCGTACGTTATTCTAAAACCCCCTTATTGCACAGAGCGCGACACTATATTAGCGCGAACAAGTGATCGTCGTGTTTTTATGTTTATCTCATAGAATCAAAACGCTGTTTTCAAAACTATTAGTGTCTTTAGAAGTGCTCATCTAGGCCACAGACAGACCTAAGCGGTATACTTTGGTGCCTACTAACACCATTTCGAAGTAAAATTCGAAAAAAGAGCCAACGTCGTGTTCGTGGTATCAGTGTCGCGCAGTGTACATAGTCCGTTCCGCGCTGGCACGTTTTGGGAACCATCTTGAAAAAAACGTTTTAAGGGGTTAAGTAGGAATATATTAAACTTAAGCTAGCCTGAAAGGATTGTGTATTTTAAGAACGCGTTGACATGTAAAGCTACTTCAGAACATATTCTTAAACAGAAAAGGTGCGCAGACCAGGCTTAGAACGATGGAGACTTTTTGCGAAGAGGTTGCGATGTGCACGGCTTTATAAAAGTAGGTTGAAACGGGACGCGTTCAAACGCAAAGGGTGTTTCGGAAACTGGTTCAAATAAGAAGGGCGTTTAGGGAATGGGTCGAAACAGGACAAATTCAAACGAGAAGGGCATTTAGGGAACTGGTCGAAACGGGACGGGTTCATATGGGAAGGGCGTTTAAAAAATGGGTCGAAACAGGACGGGTTCAAATGGGGAGCTCGTTTCGGGGACCGGTCGAAACGGGACGGGTTCAAACGGGAATCGGTTGTTTCGGGCTACAGCCATCGGGCCGGTTCGGGCGGAGCCTAGAAATTAAAAATTCTGTCGGGCTCGGGCCGGGCCTGGGCCGTGTCTCTTCCGGGCCGGGTGGGGTCGGGCCTAGAAATTAAAAATTCTGTCGGGCTCGGGCCGGGCCCGGGCCGTGTCTCTACCGGGCCGGGTCGGGCCGGGCCTAAAAATTCCGGCCCGTGCAGTGCTCTAGACGGAATCACCCACGCTCAGTGGAGGCCACCGAATTCACGCCTCTGCTTCTTGCAACATTCTTGTGATATCCCACGTAACTCGTATACCGAAATAAGAGTCAAAACGTGGGCGAGCTGGTGCGCAATGGACCTTTTCCGAGAAGCGTTCTGCACACGCGCGAGCGCCCGATGCCAAGCGGCGCAAGTCGGAACGAAAAATCGAGGAAATTCGGAAGGAGGCTGTATATCAGCGAATAGAACACGTAACTGCAGCATATACATAATTATTGTTTCACAAAAAAAGAACGTCGACGGAAAGGAAAACACGACGTTTGGGTGGACGCCACGGATGCCCCTCTTTAAAGTCGCGTTGGGCAGGCGCCGCTGCTCAGAGAGCGAAGAAACTGGTAGCGCAGGTAGGTCACTTCCTCGATCTTTAGTTCGTGCAGCCACCGCCTGGTGCCGTCGGTATGTGGAAAAGGTCCATTATAATGAAAATTCTTGAGACATAGGACATGCATACCACCGTTTCGCACGAGGCGATGCTGTGTATGCCATCTTTGTCTACTTTCTATATATATATATGTTTTTTTTTATTAATCGTGAGAACGGATTTACAGCTTTTGGGGTCTTCTGGGGGTCAAACTATAGCGGAACACAAAACAGAAGCAAAAGATTAGAAAGGATGCTGAAACGTGGAAGCAGCGTGAGTCACTGGGAACCTTGAAGCCGGGGTCATTGGGAAGGAGATCGAACCTCCAGAGGTACACTTCGGCTGTTTGAAAAACAAACCAAATTTTTTGTTCGTTTTCGATCAGAGAAATTGAACGATTCGAAGGCCGTTCCGCGCGTGACCTAAGCATTGGGGATCTGTTTGTCGCTCTAGTGGGACTCGGGCATAAAGGCCCTGTCACACTGAGGCAGCACGACGGCAACAGCAACACAACACGTTGTTCAACAGTCGGGCAAATTGTTGCTCGCTCCCCGTGTTGCCCGACAGACCTGTCACATCGCTACAATAGCACGACAACATGGACGACAACTAAACTGTTGCCTCGGTATGACAGCTTTCGGCAACAAAAACGGCAGCAACTTGTGTTGGACAACGTGTGTTGCCCTGATCGCTGGCTGAGCAAATTTCGGGCCGGCAACTGGACAACATAGATAGCGTAGATGGTAGAGGTAGTCCCCTATCAATGAAGTCTTACTCAAACAAAGGCTTGGAAAACGTTATTTAACATTAATTAGGACTGGCGTGCAGCTAAAATATTTTCGATTAATGTTTTTGCTGCGTAGAGTTACGGAAAGCGATTTTCGAAATGGTCACAGCTACGGTCGTGAACGTTCAGACTGGTTTTTGAAATTAGAACTCCCGAGAGACCAGCTCACATTAGTGACAGTGAAATAAAATGACATGCCTACTCACCCGCTAATAAAGTGCAAAAAAAATAATCCAGAAAACCAAAGATTAAAAAAAATTGAAGCATAAAACGACCACTCTGATCATGATTGTTGATGCCTGGAACTTGGAAACAGCCGCTACCAGACACCTGATTTGTTTTAAAAATACCCAAGACGTTTGGGGGGAATGAAGCGATCACATAGCAGGCGGTAGACAAGTAGAAAGCTTTGAAAACTATTTATTCCACCGATTGTTATGAAGGCCGATGGTGTCGGTGTCGCAGTTTTGAAGCACTGTCAGTTCAGCTCAACACAATGTTACAAAAGACGCTTTGGGGTACTACCGGTGCTAACGCAATTTTACAGTATAGGAATTGTACGAAAGAACCGGACAGAAACACTTAATACGGTGGCGTAAATCCCGAACATATATCAGCGATGTCACATTCCTCGGTTAGGGCTATCTGCTTTGTCAGCGAATGAAGAACATTTAGATAAAATAAAGAGCGGAAAATACTCCCCGTGTCAAGTTTTCTAATCACAGTCACTGGTTGATGTCGTACCGTGGTAATTCCCGGCCCTTCGAACGCACTAGCACTTAATTTGTTGGGTCACATTTCCAGCGATTCCGCGCCGCACACGAACGAAGGTAAACAATCAAGATGGCGAAGTGTTCCCCGTGTTGTCCCCGCCGTCAGCGCGGTGTGACAGGGTTGTCGGACACCGAATCGGGCAACACGGTTGCCGGGCAGCAGCAACATGTTGCCCGACTATTGTTGTTGCCGCGATGTGACAGGGTCGACGGCAACACGACTTCCCCGTGTTGCCGGATAGAGTTGTCCAACTGTTGCCTCAGTGTGACAGGGCCTTAAGCAGTGTGACTCCGGCTCTAGCAAACCGTTACCGTGTTCCGCGAACCGCGCTACCGGAACCTTTAATGGGATGGTGAACCGATATTTAGATTAAAAAAACAAACAATGCAGGAGATCCTAGTAGGGACGCTACAATACCTACAACACTACTAGTAAGGCGATATCTCAAATGGACGGCCGTATTTTTGGAAAAAGAAGTCAAGATTGAACCAGGCCGACGAGGCGCGTGACGTCAAGATACCTCGTTTCCTCCTCTCTTCGCTTCGCTCCCTCAAGTCCGCGAGGCGGAGAAGACGCGAGGCCGTTCCCTCTCCTTCTCGGAGAAGCATGATGTCAACATTCCTGCCAAATGTGCCTCTATTTTTTTAAATTACGGTCATCCGTTCGAGATATCGCTGTATGAGTTATGTCTTGGTGTTTGTTGCACCCCGTTGCACGCTTTTGCCGCGAGCTTTGGGGAATCCAGATTTCGGTTCAGCATCCCTTTAAAAGTGCGCTTCAAAGGCTCCGGCCGTGCGGATTTACGGAACGCGGTGACGGCTTGCTAAAAGTCCTTACTGACAAGGGGGGAAAGGCCGGAAGAGTCGTTGACCGAATGTCTTAGCTCACCGCAGCTCGAACCACGTGGCTCGAAAGCTCGCGCTGCACGAATCACGGGGTTCGAATCCCCACCTGTCTCGATCTGGATGAGCATCGCACCGGCGCGGAGCCGTGTGTATCACTGCGCGATGCACGTTCAAGACCCCGGGCTAACAGTGGTACAGTCCACTGGCTAAATTTCTCGGTGGAAACCGGTGTCGCCGCACCTCGAGGGCCTTGGGCGGTATAAGCACGGAAGTCGAATTTCGGAGAGAGGCAGGGAGGAGCTTCAGTTGTCCGAGCATTTTTGACGATGCTTCGGCGTCTTGCGCACGTCGAGCGAGCACGCGCAGCCAAATCACGGCGGTAGTCACGGAGAGCGTGCTAGGATTTCGGCCCTCATACGCCATTCTTATCCCACCACTTATACCCCTGTCAGACGGTCTAGTTTAGTGTCACTACAAGCGAGTGCACTTCGCCCTTAGTGTCATTTCTGTATAGTGTGCCACACGGCTCCTTTTGAGGAACACACTTGGCTTGGAGTGAGTTTGACGAACTCACTTCGCTCGATCGAGTGCGTGGCATCAGTAGGAGTGTTTCAACAGTCAAACATAACAACGCAGAAACCAAAAGGATGGCGTAAGATTTATTTTATAAAGAAAAAGTAAAATAAATTCGTGAAAGAGAGGACATGTAGAAGAGTGGCATAGCAAAAAAATAGTGGGGTGAACTTGGAGTTTAGCCTGATCTGAACCAACATCAGCGCAGCGTGAATTGATAAAAGACGACGACAAACTCAGTCATTCAACGGCTATCTTGGTTAGCAGAGAATGATGTAGCCTACTTTTGTTTTAGCATGGAACTATTGGAGACCACAGGATAATTATGATCGAATTAGACCGTTTCAGGGCCTCCTCGTAGACTTCCATGGAACGAAGCGGAACTTTAAAGTTGGATATGCTTCGTTCTTTATCTTGGCTTGCAATGATCGATCAAAATCATCCAATTGGCGAAAAAATCGTTCATTAATGTAACGTTGTTTTAGAGTACAGCTCCCAGGAACCCATTTCTGAGTTGAGCGGCGTCGGCGTAACCGCACGTTAATTAAGGGCTGTTTCTCAAAATGACTTCACACGTGGCGTCACGTGTGTCGTCACGTGTGAAGTTACGAGGGTAAAATTTTCTTGCTAAATGTTGCGGTAAAAGTTTTTGCTAAGTTTGGTGGAAAATAATGCTGCTAAATTTGGAGGACAAATTTTACACGTGTGACGTCACGTGACGTCACACTAAAAATTTCAGGTGACGTGTCATCTGACGTCACACGTCAGTTCAGCGGGAAAATTTCCCAGCTTAATTTAGCGGGAAATTCAGCGAAAGTTTTACGCTAAGTGGGATGGGAACAGGAGAGGAGGATGGGAGGGTACGGAGGGGGAGCAGCTGCATACTCTCCCCTTCGTACCCTTCCCTCCTCCTCCTCAAGAGCTGCGCTCCAATTCGGCATTACAGAGAATTGTGAACGTCTAATTTTTTTAACGTGTCTTTATTAACGGGTATCGGTGGCCGAGTGGGCTAGCGCCCACCAGATTGGAGTACGTGGAGAGAAAGCTCGCGCTGGAGAACCTAGTGATCCTGAGCTCACTCCCCAGACCTGCCCGAAGAACACACTTCCAATGAAGTGAGTTCGGGGAGCACACTACGCTCGCTCGGGTAGACCAAGTGTGTAATCTCGATAGCAGTGTTCAAGGAGTAAAAATAATAGAAGAAATTAACGCTGCGTAAAATTAGTATTATTTTGATAGGAGTCATATTAGGTGAGCATTTGTTTTTTGCTGGCAGGAAAGTAATACATTATAGAAAAACAAGCGGCTAATCTAGTTCCTTGGCCCCTGGGCGACGGCCAGCGACGGCCAGGGGGCACCTGCAAGACTCCACCAGGAATCTGAAGGTGGCAGAGAGACGCGAAAGGCTTGCTTGAAATGGAACTCGCCCAAGTGGGGCAAGGTGTCTTCGATCCACAGTTTGTTCCTCTCGGGTAGATCACGGATCACGGGTAGATCACGGGTAGGTTGTCGGCCATGAGAGCGGCTATGGTGAAGGCATTGGCGTGCCGCTGCTTATCGATGTCACTTGAAATTGTTGCCTGTGCGTCGGCATCCAGGTCCAGCTGCCTCTCATCTGAAAGGCGTTGGGCTCACACGAAGAAAAGTGCACCAACCACGCGCTTCCACTGTCCAACATCGCGGGTATCGCCCTCCAGCTCGTCCTTCACACACTCCATGGTGTTTCGTTGTGGCGAGTGGCGAGTGGCCGAGTGGGCTCGCGCACACTAGCTCGGAGCACGCGGAGCGAAAGCTCGCGCTGCAGAACCCAGGGATCCTGGGTTCAATCCTTACCCCTGCTCGTTTCGATCTGGATGAGCATCGTACCGGCGTGCGGACGTGTATCACTGGCTTGTAATGGCTGATCAAAATTACCAAATTGGATTTAAATTTCGATTAAAGCTCGTGACTTACGCAACAATGTGTGGTAACGCGTTTCTAATAGGACGACGAAGTTATTTATGAAAAAATTTGTATGCCCTGCAATATTTTACGTGCCCATTACTTACCCATCGTCATTGCCATCATTTTGGAGTGACACTAAGTTTTCCCGTGTGGCACCAACACACTTGGAGTGTGTTTCGACGGGTTGAAGTGCACTCGTTTGTAGTGACACTAAACTAGCCCGTCTGACAGGGGTATTACTTTATAGTTCTACACGCAACCTTAACTATAAGCAATGTGGCCCCCTGCGGCCCAAGAACGTAGAGATGCTTGCGTTTTTCGAGCCCCAAGAATCACTCCATTGTCATTATGTGACCTGTACCTGCATGGTTACGCTTTGTCCGCTATTCGTGCATTTTCAGCTTCCAGAACACTGTCACAGAACAATGTCGCAGTAGACGCGATTCCAAGGAGACACGGTGAAAGTAACGTTCGCCGCAAATGAACCGCTCCCACGAGCTTTCGTGTCCCGCTTATCTTACAGCTCAGTCACCGCAGAGCTCTGGATATTCAGCGAGTGCTCCGAAGTTCGGGACTGCTTATATGGCCAATGGGGCAGTCTTGAGTAAGGAACTTTACAAAAAGTAATGGATTACAGTTACTTTCGCATAAAAATAGCGGAATTACCGTTACAGTTACTGGAACGAAAAAAATAATTCGTTTCAGTTACTTCTGAAAAGTAAGGACGTTACTTTAGCTACTTTTTTTGTAAGACTACAAATCGAGACGAAAAAAAAGGTAGAAAATTCTCCCTTCCCGTTTGTTGCATAAAGTACTAATAAAGTTCGCGGAAGTTGGCACAAGGCGAACGACCCTCCAAATGTTGGACCACATCGTTTGAAAAGTGGAAGGAATGGCTTGATCGGACTCGGTCGGTGATATCTTAAAACCAAAAAAACTGGGCACAGTAAGGACAACAGTAACGTCGTTACTATGGTCGTTATTTGACAAAAGTACTAGAGCTACAGTTACGGGTTCTATTTCGAAGGGTAGCGCTCAGAAAGCAAGGAAACTAGGGTAACGACATCCTGGTAACGATTCGAACGAGCACCGTTGACGTCCGTCCGGATCGCCAGTACGCTGCCGCACTTTGAATATTCTCCCCCGTTGTTGGCTTCTCCCAAACGATGCCTCCTCTATGTAGCGGGGCAGGAGAGAGGGCTGGCCTGCTGCCGTCTAATAGAATTGGCGCCGACGCTGCGAAACGCCAGACACGGATAGGAAGCGAAAGAGAGCGGGAGTCCGTTTTCCCACAACTCGGCAAACGGCGAAGGCTACGGCACCAATGAGCCAATCGGCGCGCCGGTGGGAGGCACGTGACTACGTAACGGGAAAAAAGGGTGGCGGGTGCACAGGCGAGCTGGTAGCGAAAAGTTGCTAATCCTAAGGAAAATACAAAAAAAAAAAAAGAGGAGAGGGGCAGGGGCAGGGGGAGCCTACACCCATGATAGGCTCTATTTCTTTTTTCAACTACATCGCCTACACAAACAAAGGTTCTGTTCTGTGTCTTTCTTTTGCCGGTCTCGGGTTACATTATGCAGACATAACGTCGGCGTACACTCGTCCTGTGCGGAGAGCTGTTACGTGCTTCGCTCCGCCTCTCTGATTGGCCGAAAAGGACCGTAGCATTCGCTCTTTGCCAAGTTACGGCGACAGAAAGTGTACTAGCGACGAGGCAGGCATGGCGAGGCTCCTTCCGGTCCTCAGTTTCACCCTAAGGTGGACCACAGCGGACTCTGCGAGCCATCAGAACCAGTCAGACGCCCTGAACGTATCGCGTGATTACGCGCCCCGCGCGGTGCACCAGAAAGGTCACGTGACACTGGTACGGCTTTGGATGGGCTCCGCTATGGAGCGCCGCGTCCCGTGCAGCTCATGAAGTGAACCGGAGTGAAGCCCGGAAAGAGAGGGCCATTCGATGCCTCTCCGAGCGGCCGAGACCGCGGGGCTCCGACGCGGGACTCGGAGAGGGGGCATCGAGGGGAGTAGCGGAAGTTGTCGCCCCCCCTTTCGCATCACGTGTCCGGATGAAACTGAAACCTCGCAGGCGACGTTCGCGGCTGGCGGACGTCTGTCTCTGCAGGCAAGGGCAGCTTTGCGGCTGTGCACCGCGTTCCTGGAAGGGGCAATACTGGGCCTGGCCGGTTGCGCTCGACCAGGGAGGGGGACGCGCGGGAGCGCCTCCACAACGCGCGACCGTGGAATGTTGGCTTCGGCGTCTGCGAGACACGACCAGAATAAAGGCGGCGTTGTAGCGTTCAGTCATGCACAATGCACGTTCGAATAGCGTTCGTAAGCGTCTCTATATACTCGTTGAAGAAAAAAAGAAAAGATGAACAATTCGTAATGTTAGCGTCCTATCAAAACGCAAAAAAAAAAGAAAAAAAAAGAATTGCAGCTGTTTTGTTTAACATGAGGGGGGGTAAGAACGCGCTAGAGTCAACCATGCGAAACGTCCCAGACGTAGCGCTCGGCCGTTTCCGATTTTGAAAACAAAATTAGTGTCGTAAGCTTGGTTCAAATTTTTAAAATGGGCATAAAACTAGGCATCGTTCAGTTATTAAGTAAAAATAAAATTTTATTCCAGACGCTTCAGAATTTATATTGTGTAAATCGAACGGCCTGCTGGAATGACTATGCTAATTTGATTGTTAAAATATTTTCGAAAATATTTAACAAAATGCAAAAACAATTTCACTTTTCTAAAAAAAAAATAATAATTATCGCTTAACGCCTCATAATATATATATATATATTTTTTTTTATGGGAATTGGTGGCCGAGTGGGCTAGCGCACACCAGCTCGGAGCAAGTGAAGCGAAAGCTCGCGCTGCAGAACCCAGGATACTGGGTTCGAGCCCCACCCCTGCCCGTCTCGATCTGGATGAGCACCGTACCGGCGTGCGGTCGTGTATCACTACTGCGTGGTGCACGTTAAAGACCCCAGGCTATACTCCGCGACAACTTTTCTTGGCAGTGCGGTGGAAGGCACAGGCACGCGTTCCCCCTCATTTTGAGCGCTGAATAAAGCTGTGCACGGGCTCTCCTCCTCTCCTCGGAAATGCCAAGAAAAGTTGTCGCGGAGCATAGCTATTGTCTACTGCACTGGTTAAATTACTTACCTACAGTGGGTAGCAATGTCGCCATGTTCTGGCAGACTAACCTCCTGCTGTGGAAACAACTAACGACTAATTTGACCCTTTTTTTTTTTATTTTACCTTGGATCTGTGTCCGCCAGGCGACACATGAGTAAACAGGACACAACTATCCTCTTATAGGTTAGACAATAAAAGAATGAGAATTCTTTATTTATCCTCATCTGCATGCGCATGAACCACAGAATGACTTCATCTGCCGAGTGACCTGCTTCATCCTACGATATGGCACCGTACTCCCGCAAAAAAGAATAAACAAATGGGGGCGGGGGGGGGGGGGGGGGGGGTTGTGGGGATATTTATACAGCGTGTAGTTGGTCAGCCATTTAAAGCTGCGACGAGTCACACGCTGTAGATGAGCAATTTAGCCAGTGCAGCACAACCGCTAGCCCGGGGTCTTTAACGTGCATTACGCAGTAGTGATACACGACCGCACGCCGGTACGATGCTCATCCAGATCGAAACGGGCAGGGGTGGGGATGGAACCCAGGATCCCTGGGTTCTGTAGCGCGAGCTTTCGCTTCACTTGCTCCGAGCTGGTGTGCGCTAGCCCACTCGGCCACCAATTCCCATAAAAAAAAAAAAGTTATCTGCTTTGGGTAGATTCCCGATTGCAACTATATTCCGTTTCACCTTATGTTGTACCGCAGAGAAGGCCAGGAGCGCCAGCTCGTAGCCGCCGAGGCGTGCCCTAGAGCCAGGAGCTCGCGCTTGTAGCCTTTCCTGCAGCACATCATAAGGTGAAACAGACTCGGTGGTCGTTGGAAACAATTACCCCCCGTTGGTCAGCCATTTCTTACCTACGGTCTATTCCTTTCAAAAGTCCAGTGCGACTTGGCTCTATCAGTATCGCGTTTCATGAAAAGTGGAAGTCCCGGTCAGGGTGAGGCCGACGCCGTTAGGCTTCGAGTTTCGGAGTGAGGAGAGCTGACATCGGTACAGTGGCAGCAACCATTCCGCTGTGCAGGGGGCACCCACGTGTATCGCACCCGCTGTTCTTTGCGTTGCAGTCGACAAGAAGGACGAGTGGAAGCGGCCGCGGCAAACCGCGCCCATCTTTAGTCCTAACAGAATGGGCAGTTGGGCTCGTTGCGTCCCTGATGAAAAACGGCGCGAAAAACCCGAGGGGAGAGGATTACACGGAGCATGTTGTCCTGTGTGTACTTCAGACTTCTCGCCTCTTGTCCTCGTTTTTTGATTTTGTTTTTCGCGCTATTTTGATCATTCAGTTTTAAACAGTGGCTGCATACGCCAGGCAGTTGAAGTCCAAAACATACATGGGTAAATTACTTTCAAAATGCAATTTAATTACAATTACAATTACCTTGCTTCAAAACTAGTTTAACTACAATTACAATTACTACTACGTGAAAATTGATTAATTATATTTACAAATTACTTTTCGAAAGTAATGAAAATACTTTACAATTACTTATTTCTGAGAGCAACCCGACTTGGGCCATATAACTTTAAATGAGTTGCATAAAATGCAACGTATTGGCTCATTCCTAGCCCAAATGTTTGAGGAGGCTTAAGCATCGCCGCATAAATGTCACGTATTGTACTTTCCTTTTATGAATTTCGTTGAATTCATGATAGGAATTGACAGTTTGGGGCAATGAAGTACTACGTTCTTATATTTTTAATAAATAATAATAAATTAGTTCCCATGCTGGAAGACGCGAGACGGCTAACAAAAAAAATTGGGTTGACAGACTTTTGTTAGCTAGGCAAATAAAAAGGCGACAATGCGACGATTAGTCATATATGCATATTTTACAAGTATTAATATAAAACTAAAATCCACACGCGCTAATACGACCGCATTTACATACAAACATCATGATATTGTAAATGATTTACATTGAGCTGAAATCATAATGGCTCGGAAATATATAAAACCGAATCGGGGCTTTCAAATCATTGATGGCAATATTCGCAGGTGCGAGGTATGTCTCCAAAATGCTTAGGCAAATAATATACGAAGTAAAACCAACACGAAATAAACTTGAAAATAATACAAAAGTACAATGACGCGACAGTACTGGAAGAAAGGCGTATAAAACTGACAAAAAAAAACATAGGCAATTAAAATTCCCAAGCTCGGCTGAAAGCTGAAGCTCAATCTTTGCTTCTTCCAATATTTTGGCGTATTTAGGCTATTGTTTTCTGCTCGGTCCACACACGGCGCCGCACGGCGCCGTTGAGGGAGACTTCAAAGAGGTCTGTCTCTCAGCCCACAGTGTAAGCAACAATACAACAAATAACGCAATATTATTTTTTTTCTGTGCGTGTATGTGCGAGTGCGTGTCTATGTGTGCGAGTGTGTCACCGAGCGCTAGGCCGCTTGTGCGAGCGCTGAGGCTTTCAGAGAGGTTCCGTCGGCGTCGCAAAGTCTTGCTACAGTAATTGTAATTGTGCCTGAAATTTAGCAATTGCTGACGCTCTCCAGTAATTAAATTACAATTACAAATTACCAAGAAAAGTAATTAAATTACACTAGTTGCATTACTGTAATTGAATTACTACCCAAGTATGGCCCAAAATGCGCGCGCGAAGCTACTTAGCTCTCGTGTCAGCTCTCGTGTCTGCAGGTGTGATGTGCGGCGAAGAGACGCTAAGAGCCGTGCCAGTTAGCGATGCCGGAGCTCAATTTCACCATTTAATTTAATCGCTTTAGAAAAAAATCACTTCGTTTAAAGTTTACGAAATGAAAGGCAAAAGACTCTTCTGAATTCGTTATTGCCTGCAATTTTATTTGGACCACCTCGGGGTACAATGAAAGAATGTTTAGGCAGCAAGACGGACTTACTCACAATTGTAGAATTTTTTTATGTGATTTGTTGTACGACTTGAATATTTTTCATTTGTTATACACCTACAAACCTTTCGATAGAAAAAAAAAGATACAATTTTGAGGCGCAAAGCGATAATTAAACGGCAAATTGACAAAACTGCTAATTTCGCGCATCTCGTTGATATATACATATAGTAATTTTTAACAACAAAATTAGCATAGTGGTCGCAACATAGTGAGCTCAATGCCGTTTAAGTTACATAAAATAAATTGCGAAGCGTTAAAAAGATTTGGTTTTGACTAATTTATTGAAGGATGCCTAGTTCCATGCCAATTTTAAGAGCTCAAAACACGCTCCCGCCATTCAAAAAAAAGAAGAAAAGTGGCGAAAATGTTTTTGGGAAAGGATAGCGACTTCGGTGTAAAATGCCACGCATTTTCTTTTCGAAATCGACATGGTCGAGCGCAATGTCTAGGATGTTTGACGTGGAATGACCCACTGATGGAAACGCGACCTAAAAAAAATATTCGATTTTGCTCTCGAGGGGTGCTGTTCGTACGTATAATTCACCTTCTATGTATATTTCCATGACTTCGGGCGAACGTTTATCGTCTATCTACTGGTATAAGCCCCACATCTGCACGACAAATACTTTCGAAGCAGTGCCCGAACCTGCACTACGGGAAATTGTTGCGCTCTCACGGATAAATTTGTCGCTCCGTGAGAGCAAAGACGGCGTTCTACGTCAGAAGGCCTGTTTTACGTGCTAGTGGGACTCGGCTACTACCGATGCCATCTAGAAGACGAGGCCGGCGCCCTTCCCGCCTAATCGTCATTTTTAGAGGATGTGCGCAGCGCTGCCCAGCCCGCTTCAGCGTCGCCACCGACGGGTCTTTTCAGCGTCCCACAGCGCGCGACGCTAACACGTGGCGACGCCATGAAGCACGCGTCTTGCGCTCTGCGGCCCACTCTCGTCGAGCTGCAGCGTGTTTGCCGCTTGGGGCGGGTCGGGGGTCCACTTACAATGACGTCATCCGCAAGCCGTGTTTTCTGGGTTAGGTATCGGTGTTGCGCGCCGGAATAAAGTAAAATAAATATCGCGCCTTCCCCCTGCGGCGCCTGCCATTTCGTCGTTCGGTTTCGCCACATAGCGCCAGGACGTGCTGTGAAGCCTGCTTCGTGGGGGAAGCCAGATGAGACAGCGGCGTTTGATCGGCCGTTAGCCTGTCCTGCTGTGACTGCCTCCGTGCCGCTCTTGGTTGGGTACATTTCATGTTCTGTAGGCACCTAAGAACGCAACTTTTGAATCCGATAGAGGTGAGTTCCGACACCTTAATATAGGGGCATTTTCTGTTAAACGCTAGCATTCCATTTTGACATGGACTAAGCGTTTGGCGACGTTTATTTTGCGGCGGCAGCCGTTGAGGGCTTTTCCCGCCATTATAGATGACGTTCGTTGTTGATATTGTACTTGGCAAGTAGGGCGTCTGTCGTCGATGTTGCCAAATCCTGGAAATAGATTGTCCGCCGCCCGCGGGATGTCGACCTCGGGTCTGCTGCGTGCAAAGCGGAGGCGTTACCACAGAGATACGCCAGTTGTCCGTAGTACCCGATGCCCACTGCACGCCTTCTCTGAACAAAAATAAAGAAATAAAATAGCCGGTAACAAAATGTTGTCGTAGCGCTGTCAGTGCCAAGAGCTCGCGGCGGGAGATGCGCTGTGACACGCTCCGCAACAAGAAGAAACAAAAGCGATCGGAACAAAATCGGATGTTCATTTTGTTCCGAACGCTTTTGTTCCCGTACCCGTGAAGGTGACGCCGATGCCCGACGAGTTTCACTTGACATTTCGCAGCATCGCTCTGACTGCACCTTGAGTAAACGCGAGACTGCTAAAACAAGCAAAAAAAAAAAAGTTTTTCCCGTTTTCGAAAAATGTTTAAGCAGCCCGCGACTGCCGAGAACAATGTCGTCCGAGTTTCCTGAAGCACAAAGCTCAGGAATGGGTCTCATTTTCAGACCCAGACGATCGCCGATTGCGTCCGCCCTGTACCGAGCAGCGGAATGGCGGCATTCTCATTATCATCAAAAAATGCCAAAATTAATGTTTTGCAAAAAAATAAAAAAAGACGCCTTTACTGCGGAGTTATCTGTGTCTGGTGCACTGTGAAACTCCTGAACACGCGCTGTTGCTCTGCTGCGCGGTATATCAGATAGTGCGCATGCGTTCACAGTTCAATGACTCAGCATTTTCGCAGGGTGATAAGCGATGCAAAGGTCTGTACTCGAGTCTCACTCCCTCTGCTCCATACTACGCAGGGCGCGGAGCTGGCGGCGCACGAGAAGACGGAATTACGTGCGGATGCGCTTCAAGCGGGCTCGAAACGTCTTCCTACACTTGGCGTCAACTATTTTGTGCCGCGTTGTCGAAGCTATCCTAGCTTCCAGAGCGTTCCAACTGCGTCGAAGCTGGTTGCAGTAGCCAGCGCGAATGAGGCGCAAAAGACAAGGCCACGTAGTGCCGCAGCAGTGCGGGACTGCTGCATGGTGGAAGCTAGGCTAGCTTCGACAGTGTAACGCAAAAGAGCCGACGCGGAGATGTACTTTTCGAACGCGTGGCACTTTTTGTACGAGCCTTCTGAGAGGTCCGCCTTTACGAGGAAGGCCTCAGGCAGTGTCTGGACGCTGTCTCCGGTATGATGGACTCGCAGCGTGACCGCGGACTAAGCATACCTTGTGGCTCGATTCAAGGGCCGATGCAGCGATTTTTGTACTTTGCGCAGACACCGCTTCGAACGGATCCCTCACGTTAATGGCCTGTGAAACCCCCGTTCGCTCTTCACCAGATGCGATCCAAGTCGCAGAAAAAAATGAAAGAGAAAAATGAAAGCCGTTTACAACTCCCTGTAACACCGAATTCGAGCGCAGCTCTTGGGGAGGAAAGGGAGGGAAGGGTACTGAGGGGAGGGTAGACCCCTCTTCCCTCCTCTTCACCTCATGATTCTGCCTGCTACTCCCTCCTTTTCTCGTCTCCTCCTCCTCGTCAAAGGGGGGGGGGGGGGGTCACGTGACCGTGGGGGAGGGGGCCACGTGATTTCGGGGGGGGGGGGGGTCACGTGGCCTCACGATTACGCCGACGGCGACGGCAACGCCGACGCCGCTGAAGCGGGGAACAGGCGCCTAAGAGCTGCGATCTAAAACGAGCAGCGTTCACCCCTTCAACTTGCAGCCTGAACAAGCGCCCACGTGATCCGGAGCCGATTATATTTCGCCAATGTTGATCATAGCCACGCGCTGGGGCTGGCAAAGCACAGGACACGCGCTGAGTTCCAGACATTGATACGGCTCGGCTATTGTCGTCATTGCAGCGATTGGACACGGGCCACGACCCGAATGCTTCTTGAGCTATCCATTACAACGAGACCAAGTCGAGTGCCCACGCACTGCTCGGGTCCAATCTACGAGCCGCATTCAACTATCGTCATTGGGGTGTACTGCGATCCCCCAGCTATGTCAAGTTTCGCGACGGAGAGACTGAATGAAAAGGCTCGCTTTTGTCCTTAAATTACACCGTATCAAAGACGTTTCTTGGCCAGTGGTGTTGCGTATGAGTATCCTTGAGTCCCACTAGTGCCAGTAAGCTCGTGTAAAGGGGGAAAAAAAATTCCCATTGAATATCGTTGCCTTAAGAACAAAGCACCATGTTAAAGAGAGGAAAAGAAAAAAGCGCCGCCAACAACCGGAAGCTACGAGTCTGTTCGACGTGACCGAAGGACGAGACTCCCGGTCCACTTCACGCCGCGCTTCTCGCCGACACTGTTATCAGCGAGCTGGGGGTCACGATCGTGTTGTGTCTGGACGGATCGGCGCGTCGGCTACCCGATCGCCCACCGCTCGCGCATTAGTAGGCGCTGTGCGCGGTCCGCTGCTGCCGGCTCTGTACTTCGTTTCACCCGGACCGCAACGAGCCGTTCCAGCCAATGGGGGCCCAGTAAGCCTTTGCGGAGCACGGGGACTTCCCCGTGGTGCTCCCCCGCCGCTTCTTTCGGAGGGCACGACCAACGTTGTCCGTACCCATCTTTGTGCTCCGTCTCGTTCTTTCATCGAGCATTGGTACCATGTGCCATCAATGTGGACAAAAATCGACGCAACGGCACGATGCCAGTGTGTTCTGCGGGACGGAGGCACATTGGGTTGCACTTGGTTTGTAGTTCCCAGCCCCCTCCCCTCCGAGGCTCTCGTTACTTGAAAAGGGACCATCGAACGCTACGGCATATGACTGGCTTTTGGGCTTTTGGTGGCTCGTAGCGTCCCTTGCGGTCCATTCTAAGATCCGCGGGCCCTATGAAAGCACGACCCGGCTGGCCTGCAGCGGCGGTCGCTTGTCTGCCGCCTTTTGTGCGCTGAGCTTTGCCCTGCCTCCTCGACTGAGACGAGTTTGTCCGGCGCATTGTTGCTCACGCTGCGTGACCTCCGTTATCGGACCAGGCGTGGGTTCGAGTCTCTAGGTCACACTGTCCTAGTGGCATCGGCCTTTTTAATTGGAAGCTCCACTCCGACACCCGTGCTGGAAGTGTGAGCGCGAATATGGTTGCGTGTATGTCTGTTGTGGGCCTCGTGCGTCACGGGTATGCGTGGCGCTGCGGATGCGTCGGCTTTGTGCCTATACTTGTGAATCCTGAGACGTGACCACGTGCCGCGTGCGGCGTGTTCTACTACGCAGGGTGACTCCGAAAAAAAAAAGAAATTCACAGCGTTTGTTTGTTCTCTTAGCGCGCAAATAAGGTAGCCATGCATCGGCTTTCGCCCTGTCTTCGGCCAAATGTAGCGCTAGCTGTCAGGACCAGATGACTCAGTTTTACACCTTTATCTGGTTCGAAAGTTCTAAGCGATTATCGGAATTTTTCAACGAGAAAATGGCGGCCGACGAAGCCCACGAATACATAAACCTGAAATTGGCTTCAGTTACAGGAAACGGGCACCATTTTGTTTCATTGAAAATTTTCAGAAAACCACTCATAACATTTAAGGGGGAACACTACTCCGGAAGGCTAACTTTTGAACCGTCTGTTTTATTTGCATGAAATTTGCAGTCTTATTTGCATGAAATTCATAGCACTGGACAAGGATGCTGTGGAAATTTTCAACCCTATAAATTTATCCCACGATGAGTTACATAAAAGTTCATAATAAAAAAGTGTATCTGCTGAGGAAAGCTATCGTTTAGAAAGGGTAATGAAAATAGCCAGTTTTTCTTTTTTTGCTGGAGCATACACTACAGTACTTGCTTCAGACGACTATGAAAAGAAATTTCAAAAATTATAAAAATTTATTCACAAAAAAAAATATGGAAAAAAGTTTTTTGTGTACATTTGATTTAAAAGAAATATAAACTTTTCATAACAAAAGAGCATAAAAATGAAGAAAGTAAGTTCACAGTCGTGTTCTCCAGAAAATTTCAATATAGAGAAACCAAAGTATATCTGCACGCATAGTTTGATTATGAAATGATAGCTTCCCTGAACTGATATTTCACACTAAAAAGTGAAGCCGAGATAAATGCACCTGAAGTTTCATGATGAAGTTTTAAAAATTTATTTTGTGTCTTAAATGTCAAAAATTCTTTCCACCAGTGTAGGTGATGTCTTCTTCAAAGTTCTTCCGATATACTGACACTGCTTTCAGCTATTTTCACTTGTGAATGACGAGTGCTACGCAGTGCAGCACACCTCACCAACATATAAAGAATAATTATTTTTGACATTGTTCGTCAGTGCACATTGACGAGACTTTGTGAGAGTGTTCTTTGTTATCCATACATGCCAAAACTTTGCAGTTCTGAATATGCATTTAAAAAAAAATGCAATTCAAGGTAGTGTCCCCCTTAAGTAAGAAAGCGGTTAGTTTCGAAACTTCGGCATCTGGTCCGGATTGCTAGCACCCCATTTGGATGGTTGATGGAGCGTCCAGCGATGCGTGATTTATTTCTGCGGCGAAGAAGAAAAAAGAAACACTGCAAATTTGTTTTGGAAGACACGCTGTAGGTCGTCGTTGATTAGGTAATTAAGCGTGCCCGACGCGCAGTGTATCGTAGGCTCGCGTGTCACCGCCGGCAATTCTTTTGTCGGGGGCGCCTTATTTGTTGCTTTTTATGTAATAGCTTAGTCATGAGCGCACCAACCAGGGGGCCAAGGGGGCTCACTTGACCCCTCCTCCACCCCCAGTTCTCAGAGGGGGGGGCATGCGTTTCGCCCCCGCCCCCCTCTCTGAAACAGCCACCACTGGGCAGGACAAACACCGGCCGGCGGTGCCCATGGGATACCAGGGGCACCGGTCCCCGGTTCTGGGTGAGTGTCTGCCAACACCTCCTCGAAATCGGCCGTAGCGCTCTTCTCTTGACGTCGCAAAGGAAGGCCATCGGGGGCGCGCGTCAAAGCGAAGGCAACGCGCGTGGATCGACCGTCGTAACGCGCTTTTCGTCACAGGCGTGTGTCTTATTAGCTAAAATGGCTAAAATATTATCTAAAAACGGGTCTAAGAAACACTTTATTACGCTGGAAAAACTTTACAGCGCTAAATATTCGATACGAAATGGCAGGAGATATGCGTATAAGACGTCTATAGAAAAACGTGATTGTTTTAAGTAGAAAATATCGAGTCACGCAATTATTGCTGTAGCAAGGCATATTTTATACAGAGATATTTCGACAAAATGGCGAGACACGCAGTGATTGGACACAACAATACAGATTTGTTGAAAATCAGGTAGACGTAGTCAACGCGGACACGGCTCGACAAGTGTCACTTACGATCATGTAAGCGACGTTAACGCGTCCAGTCACTGAATTAAAATTAGTATAATTTCGATCGATTGACCATATGGGGTCGACAGATCCGCTTGCGACGCTCGTATAATCACTCAAAGCACCGAGCCGATTAAATCCCGTATTATTTAATCAAAACTTTTCCGTGTGGCAGGGGTACTAAACTTACTATTTACAGCCAACTAATTTACTCCTCTCTATGGGCTCGAGGTGCCTGAGAACAAAATATAACCTATATTGTTTGCAATAATACTATTACCTTAATGCAGTTAAGATTCTAGTATAAACGCGGTAAAGGTAACAAAATAACATTAGTATAAATAAACGCATAAGCACAAACAACGCACTTTCAATAATCACACAAGCTTAATAATAATTGGGGTTGTGGGGATATTTATACTGCGTGTAGTTGGTCAGCCATTAAGTTGACGAGTCACACGCTGTAGATGAGCAATTTAGCCAGTGCAGTACAACCGCTAGCCTGGGGTTTTTAACGTGCATCACGCAGTAGTGATACACGACCGCACGCCGGTACGATGCTCATCCAGATCGAAACGGGCAGGGATGGGGCTAGAACCCAGAACCCAGAACCCAGAACCCAGGGTTCTGGGTTCTGCAGCGCGAAGAACGAAATTCCATTCTATCAGGAGATTAAAAAAAAAAATCGACTGCAGCACTTTACCTCCGTCTTACATGACCAAGAAAGCCCGCAAATAAGTTGTTTCTCACCTGTCGATCGTATCCATACGTCCCACAAGATCCATCACGAAAACATTTGAGCATGAACTAGTCTCTCACTCTCTCTCGAGAGAGAGAGAGAGGTCATCGAGCAGTGTCATCGTTGACTAGCAGCCACACACGTCACTCAAACCGTAGCAGGACTTGTTTCGCGAATCCACGTAAATGCCATAGTTTCAAGCGAACACAAAAAAACTACCCGAGAATGCGGTGACGACAAAAAAACGACGGGCAGGAGGATCAAAAGAACCACACACACACACACACGCACGCACACGAGAGCAGCAGCAGTGTGGGACGAGAGGCTTAACATTGTCGACCGATCTCTTGCTTGTGTGCGCTCCCTGCGGCGATGAATGGATTTATTTTTTTTTTTGGTTCCTTTCCCTCCTGAAATGTCCCAGCGTTCATTTTCAGACAGTCAACATCTCACACGCAACGTAAATTTACCAGAATCGGAGCCCGTCCGAAGGAAGATGTCGCATCGTAAATTCAGAGCCGGTTCATTCGAAAAGTGTGGGGAGCTGCGGGACTGCGCGTAGTCCCGCGGTTACGGGGACAATCATAAATATAAATCTGGTACTTTCAACCTTGGTAACGCGCAGGCACGTAGCCAGGATTTTATTTCGGGGGAGGGGGGGGGGGGGGGGGGGGGGCAACCTGGCTACGTGCCTGATAACGCGCTGTAATTACGTTTATATTATATATATAATAAATTGTACAAGACTGCGCTTTTAAAACGTGTATTAATTTCGGATAAACACGCACGAATACCAACGCGCCTCTCGAGAAAAAACATTTTTTTCACGTCGATGTGCGTCGATAGCAGAACTTTTCTCACGTAGTAGCGCCATGGCCTTCCTTCCTCCGACATTGTGACGTAACTACTCGGAGCGCTACGGCCTTACTTCTAGGAGGTGTTGGTTGGTGTGTGTGTGTGTGGAGGGAGGGGGGGGAGAGAGAGAGAGGGGGGAGGGGTCTGGTTTGCCCCTCTAGTCAAGAAACAAGTTGGTACTCCACCGAGTTTAGTTCACCTAGATATTTGGAGCGATCACGCGGGGCTTGCATCGGCCTCACATTGGGTGCCGTTGTTGTCTGGCCTGTAGGCTGAGCGCGTACCTTCTACAGCATACATTTTGCAGCCACCAGTTCGTTTTTCTCGGCACGAGCAAGTAGAAGTACCTGTTGTTGAGCAAGTTGCTGACGAACGTTTTGAACCACGGTTAAAAGCACACAAAGAAAAAAGAAAAAAACATACGACAAACACGCTTCTTGAAAAAGTCGCGGGAGTCGTACTTTATCGGAAAGAAGGGTCCCCAATGCGTCACTTCGATTTTGTTTGTAATGCCGAGATACGTTGCTGTTTTTTTTTTTTTGTTTTTTTTTTAAGTAAATTCATGTAAACGGGTCGTAGGGCGTGTACCCTGGCGCCTGCGTAATGTACTTCTTTTTTTTTTTTTCACATACAGTCGTGAGTAGCTCTTCTGATTGTCTTCCCTCTTTTGTTCGTCTTTTTAGCGCTTCTAACCATGTTCCAAAGAACATGGAGGGTAAGGCGTGTAGAGCTGACCAGGCAAAGTTCACAGGTCACGTGCAATGCTGAGAAAATGCCGAAAATGAAAGGAGCTTCGGTGAAGGCCTTTCTCCCCGGCGTCACGCCGCTGCGCTCTATTGGCAGGTCGCACGCGCGGATGCTCCTCTTCACGTGAATCGGCGCACGCCCAGTGGCCACATTTCGTGCGGGCTTGTCTGGAAGCGGTGCATCGGCGACAGGCTGGACGACTTTTCGTTGTTCAGGCTTCAGCTTCGTGCCTTCGGTAAGGCTTGGGCGACTCGTCGTCGGCCTCGAGCATGCTTTGGCGGGGAAAGCACGGCGGAAGGGAATGAACGCGAGGTTGGGCATCCGGGAGAGCTGCACTGGCTTTCTCACCCTGCCGGCGAATGTGTAGCTTCCCGCGGCTGCTTCGCGAGGAACGAACGCGCACCTTCGGTGGTGCACCTCCTCCTCACGACGAATGCGCTCGGTCCCCGGAGCCCAAGCTCAGTTCTGCCTTGCGGAATGGCCGACCGATGGGCACCGGTCGACGAGGGTCGTCTTTGTTCGTAGGGTCTCATGTGTCGCAGTCCATGCCTGTGTTGCTTCGTGGCTCAGGGCGCAAAGGGCCTGCAGCTTCCTGGCGACCTGAGCAAATGTTCCGTCGCGCCGTTTGTTCGGGAAAACGTGGACCGGTTGGTGGCGCTGCATACGTAAAGAAGTCAGTCCCAAGCTGTTATCGACATGTATGCGAGGTTTCTGTTTTCCGTCATTTGTTTGCGTGGTGGGACACCAGGCTCTAAACGTGCTGAACGTTGACAGAGAGGTTAAAAGGACACTGACAACCCCCCTTCCCCAACCCCCATTTTGTTGTGTTTTTGCCAGGCGTTTTATTATGGTACCGGAAGACTAGCCATCAATGTTGCGCAACAATGTCATGTATATTTTTAATATCCTCAAAAAACCCAACTGCTCGAAAGCGAAGCTGAAATTAAGCTTGAAAGGAAGAAGAAATGTTAGGAGGAAAATATCGAAAGTCACGAGACTGAGCAACTTATTTTTTTTTTTTTCTATCAACGTATTTGCTGTTTTTTATAAGCCACGAAAAATGGGTAGCATATTTTTTGTCCATTTCTACTATTGAGTGTGTGCCTTCGATGACCAACGACTTACATTTGATTATTTTTGGTGGTTTCGTCTAAACTATAAAAAAGCGCGATTCGAACCGGCCAGTTCTCGATCGGCGATTTTCGGGCGGAAAGCGAAACCAATTTCGGGCGGAAAATTCTGTTCTGGGTAATTGGGATCTCATATACACTCTAAAAAAAATAATACAAAAGTGTCCTCTTACACCCTTTTGTCCCATATAATGCAGCCCGAAATTTCAGTTCGACGTATATCGCCTTACAGTCGAACAGACGGCCCCGAATTTAACGAGGGGCTTGATAACGGTGCGATATAACTTATTAAATAGCTTATTAACTTATTAAATAGCATAGATCGAGGCCGGTGCCTCGATCTATGCTCTGGGTCCTTTCTGGGACATTCCCGACGAGAGCAGGAAAGCGCTTGCGCAGCTTTCATATCCTCTAATCGGCGCTCAGTTTGGGAGGGGGAACCTATACCTTTGCATTGACACACAAAGTTGGCCCTAGTGCCTCTAAATAAGCTACGCTTCAGAGTAACGACACTTGGACATATTGTGGCCTAAATTCATGGCTGCCAGTTATCTGAAGCTCTATCTGAAATCACAGGAAACACTTTTCCGTCCTCCACAAATGTTTAAACAGCTCGCGACAGAGCAAATCAATATTACAAGAGCTTCCTAACACCAAATATAATGCTGAGGAAGTCGCACTTCAGAATCAAGACGATCGGCAGTTGCATCTGCTCTGCACAGGCCCTAAAATGGCGGCGCCCACAGCAATGGGGAACGGAGTGCCGATACTCTAAGCGCAGCTCATTTAGTGGCTCTCGTTGGCCCCACTCGACCAATCCCACCAGCCAGTTTGACTACGCCACTGCTGCCGCAATGCGTCGAGGGATTAAGGCCGGTTCACACACTTGCGTTTGAGTGCGTTTGACTGCGTTGCGTCGAGAACCGAAAGCGAGTCACCGGGACATCTGTACTTTGTACGAAGCGTGGACTCCAATGCAAGGAATCATCAGGGCACGCGATATAAGCAGCAGGGATGTCCTGGTTTCTCGCTGCCGCAACGCAGTCAAACGCAAGTGTGTGAACCGGCCTTTAGTCTTTCTGCACGTGCGACAACCCCGCTGGAGCTCTGTGCCTGTGCACGAGCACGAAACGGTACAGGCCCCGCATGCGCGGCCGTCACGCCTCCTGTGAACTAAAGTTATGGCGGCGTGACGCATGCGCCGAAGGCTTATAGAGATCGGTCTATCGTAGCGTTTTATTCGCACGCGCTCTGGTGGAAGTTAAGCGATGGAGGAAGTCAGGTACCCAAGTCAGATATAGCTTTAGAGTCGGGGGCCCCCACTCTCTGGGTCCCCCCAAGAGCTTAGAGCATCGTATTGCGCATGTGCAGAAGTTCCGCGTATAGGTTGTGCGACGCCCCAAAGAGTGGGGGTTTATAAAACTGCCTCGGTAGTTTGTAACAAAGTGCACCGCGTGCCTACAGGGGAACCAGCAAGCAGGGATTTCTGTCAACATGAACAGCCTGGTTTAGACAATTGAATTCAAAGCGACCGAGACGACAGCGACGACAAGATCACCGGGAGAAGCGGTCGCCTTTCGTTCCAAGCAATGCAAAAAGTAGCTTGGTGAAACAAGCATGAGTGCCGGTTGTCCAGGGGTTCCGGTCGTTGCTGTCGTATTGCTTGCTCTGGATGCAACCGAGACACGAATCTGTGAACCGATCTCCGTTATATTGTCACGGGTGGAAAAGAGTTCGACAAATGTAAATTGAAAATAAGGGTTTAATCGACTAACTTGTGCCGAATAAAAGAAAAGACGAGCGTCGAGAAAGCGGAGAAGTGGGCCCCTATTTGGAGGCGTAAGAGCAGGCGAGGGCGAGACTGAATCGACAAGGTACCGCGCGGCACCTTATCTATAGTGTGCGTCATCCTCTCGAATATTCGGTAAAGAAGCTTCGAGCATCGCGAGCTCGGGGCGAGCCTGAACAGGCACTTTGGAGAACAAAAAACTAGGGCGAAATGATAAACGTTACGCCTCGAGTAAGAAGAAACGCGATTGTTGCAGAATTCTGTGACCGAACGTTGCTTGTTCGGCCCTGCGCGCGGCAATATGTGGCCGGTGCATTGATTTTCGGACCATGGCCAAGAGACCGATCTCACCAAGCGCTCGGTACGTACGTGACACCGCCGTAATTTTAGTTCACAGGAGGCAAGCGGCAATGTCCGAGATGTCTCGTGATGTCTCGTGTTCTGCACGCGCAGAGCTCCACCAACGGTTGTCACTAGAGCCACTCGATATGGCAGCGTAGCTGCCAGAGTAGCGCCACGCTTTTCCCTGCGCCGCCTCTCACCGCGATTGGTCACACGCGGTACCATAGCAACGAGCTGAGCCGGCTCGGTTTCCGTAGCAACCGAGTGACGACTCGTCACGTGACCTCTCCAGAGCCGTGATGTCATCGGTAAGATGGCAGCGCCCAGAGCTGGTGGATGCGAGTTTGTTCGGTGCGCGGAGTCGTGATGTGCCGCAGCTTGCCGACGATTTAGGGCTTCTTCGTGCTTTCTGACGTGGGTATAACGTGAAGATCTGAAAGAATGACTTTCCCTTTCTGTGTAAGATCGCTGTGGATATTAGCACCTGTGCAACAGCATCAGTAATATCGCCTTAGCGGTGCTCGGGTTTCCGGATGTGTTTGAGGATCGATAAGACATTTAGCATGGTATTTTCGCATTCTCCTAGCTTTATTTGAACGTTGGAGTGTCTGAGAATCGATGCGAAATCTATGCGTCGCATCTTGGGCCTTGGGGAATTTGTTTTTGTCCCAGGTAACCGCATGATCACAAACTTTTAGCGAGGAAGCTCCTGCGATGTTTACGTTTTGTACTAATCAACCAGGGAACCTGAGTTCAATCCCCACCCCTGCCCGTTTCGATCTGGATGAGCATCGTACCGGCCTGCGGTTGTGTATTACTACTGCGTGGTGCACGTTAAAGACCTTTAGACCCCAGGCTAGCGGTCATACTTCCTTGGCTAAATTGCTCATCTACAGCGAGTGACTCGTCGCAACTTTGAAATCGCTGACCAACTATTCGCTGTATAGATATTCACACAACTCCCAAGTATACTAATCAACGATTTTACGATATCCGCAGCGCAAGTTCGTCTGCTTCTTTTAATAAGGGGTTGTGGTGACGTCAGAACGCCGAGCTCTTATTGGTTCTGAATAAAAAATAGTGGGTAGGCCTCAAGGCAGCTTGCTTTTAGGTCTACTCACTACCCTTCAATCGCAGCCACTCAGATCTCGGCGTTCTGACGTCACCACAACACCTGCAAAAGAAGCAGACGAACTTGCGCTCCACGTAGCTTTTATGATAAAATTTTCGCATTTTTCTAGCTTCCTTTGAAAGTCTGAATTTCTGAAAATCATAACGAAAGGTATGCGGCGCATGTAGGTCCTCAGAGAAATTGTTTCAGCCCTGGGTCACCAAATAATCACAGCATTTTTTGGCGAGGAAGCTCCTGCGATCTTTAACCTTTTTTACTAATCGCCAATTTTATGAATTGGCAGTTCTGAAGAGTTTGATATAACTTGCTTTCGTTGCAATAGCTTGCATTTGATCGCAGTGTTTTTTGGTTTGTTTTTCAAGTGAAAAACTGGCGTTTGCTCAAGTGACGTATATTAAATGTCCTGCTATATAACAATGCATCAACACATACTATTAAACTTAGATGCTCAAAGGTGTGTTCGTCTTTGTAATTAACAAGTTACAGACGTATTTATTTCTCACGAGTGTAATATTTATTTTCTGTAGCTGGGCCCGCTTTGTGCTCCTTAATGTCAGTGTGCTATGACGTTATCATCATGTGTGTATGGTTCTAAATATCCTCTTTACAATGGCTACAAAGGCCAAAATGACGTCAGCCGACCCCAACTCACGCATTAAACACGACAACTGCGTGGCTCGGATGTATGCACTCGTCAGCAATCAATTCTTCCATGGATATTTAAATTCGCGTTCCTGGCGAATGAGTGCCGTGACGGAACTTATCATTACTTGCGAATCCCAAGTTCTACGGTGTGCTTAAAAAGCACGGTGAAAGCTTGGGGTCATCGCACCAGTGCCCTAGCATGTCACAACTGCGTGATTTCACAGTTCTCTTTTGAGTTGAAGATTACAGGTAAGGAAGAAGAAGTTTAACAATAATTTTGTGGCCCCTTTAACACGGATATGTGTGCTACACCAGATAAAAATATTGACTTTTTGAATGCCGGTAAACTTCCGAACGACCATTTGGCATGTCGGCAAGAACACCTCATATCCGGCGTCCGTCTTTTTTGATGGCGTCAACAATTCCCTAGAGACCACGATGCTGTCCTTCTTGGTTGAACCCCGTCGACGTAGCTCCTCACCAGTCGGTGAGAAAATCTCATCTTGAAGGGATGATCGGGTCTCGAAGAAGTATGATGCTAAACATATGCTCGCTCACTATGGGGCAGTCGGGCAGCAGTCATGTCCCGAGCCAATCGTCCTGTCGTGGCCGGCGTAATCGGATTTTGCTCCATCGGAGCGAAGTCCGAAAGTACTAGGACGGTACGTTCGTCCCACGAAGCGGTCGCCATCCCGGTGGCTCCGAAAACCACACGCCTTGTCCGTGCACGTACGATACCATAGCAGCTCTCGTCGCCCGACAGTCCCCGGGCTGCAAATCGTCTCACGTTTCAGAAAAAACAGGCACCGTTCCTCCAGAGGTTCTTGCCGTACCGCGATGCCAAGCGTCTTATACCACTTTTCAATGAACGAATGGAGATATCAACTTGACTACAAAGGTTGCCGCCCGGCGTCGCTAGAAGCACGGTTACCATGGCAACCTCCCAGGCCCAAAATGGAGATCACTATCGGCGCTTCTGACGTCGTGCATCTAGATAATTTTGCGTCGTGTCGCTACTCTGGCAGCTACGCTGCCATATAGAGTGGCTCTAGTTGTCACAGGTGCAAAAAGGTTCCCTCGATGCACTGCGGCAGCGGTGGCGTAGCCAAACTGGCTGGCGACATCGGTCCATTAAATGTGTATGGAAACAAAATTTTAGCTCGTAATTCTTTGTTTTGTCAGAAACTACGTTGTGTCTGCACCTTACAAACACCCGTCTTCTGTTCGTAAACGCACAGAAAGTAAGTTCGAATCGAATGAAACAATTTCTCAACACCGCATGGTGTTGAGAAGGCCGATGTAGTTAGGACGTACGATGCCTTCCATCCCAGTGCCCCTCACGAAAGTGCACCGCAAATGAATACACCTTTGCAAGTTGGATCCCGGCTTAACCTCGAACCGCGCGCCAAGGCGAGGCTGACCTACTCTCCAGCCAGGACGTTCGCTGGTTGTCGTACAATGTTGCCAAGCGTCTCTCGCCGAAGCGTACACCACTGAGCGCAGGATGAAATTTTTAAAAAATAATTATAAAACGTATACGTGTCGTCTTCGACAGCGAAATAGCAAGGATAATTAAATAAAATGCCTAAAGCGGTAACAAATCGAAAATTTTCAAAAAGATCGAAAGTCTCGAGGCGCTCTCTTCAGAATGCGCCAAAAGTCGCATGGCCTTTGCATCAACGATGGCTGCGCTCGCGGCAGCTCTGGCTTCCACAACATGCAGGAACAGAGGCTGCGATCGTTATAAAGTCAGCTCCAACCCTGAAAGATGCCCCGTCCTACAATATGTGACGCTACGATTCCGTGTGGATACCTCCTCCTGCGTTCCGAGACAGTTAAGTGTGCCGCCAACGTAAGCCATCGGCGATGCAGCAAACGGCACCATCTTGTCATCGCGCACCCCAGTGACGTGCCCCTGCCGCACCCCAGCATGGCGGAAACGGTACGGGGCGCCAGCATCGCTCAAAATGGCAGCGCACAGGAGCCTTTCTTGCAAACGTGTATAGACAACTCTAGCTTGTACGGAATCGCGAAGCTTAGCAAAGAAATCCACAGAGGTTCCGCAACGTGCATTCCACACCATGAAGACCGCCGTTCTTCGCAGACGGTCGGTAGGAGCTTGATCTGGGGATGCGGGGAGCTCTGCCGAGCACCGACGCAGCGTGTGGTGGCGGTGCAAGGATGTGCGCTTGTTTCGCCGTTGTGTAGACAACAAAATCTCGGTATTGAAGGAAGGTCTCTGTAAAGCTTCCCGTCACCAGCTAATTTAGATCGGCTCACCATTAACGGAGAAGCCAAAAAGAAGCTACTCACTCTATGAGCCAAAAGGGCGGCCATACGGGGAGCCTGGGGGGCTATGTTGCGCTTTTTGCACTCCCAGGAGACTAGGGAGAGGGAAGTGACGTCAACGACACAGCAAATGCAGATTGGGTGTTGATTTCGTTTTCTTCTGTCAACATCCAATCTGCGTTTGCTGTATCGTTGACGTCACTTCCCTCTTCCAAGTCTCCTGGGAGTGCAAAAAGCGCAATATAGCCCCCCTGGTGCTACTTTCCCTGCATCCAGTGACGTTAGACAATTAACCATGTTGAATATACCCGAGACTGGGACAGAAATGAACTTAAAAGTCGAAGGAACAGAAAGGGACAGGACAACGTCTCAAGCTCAGCTACCAGGTTTATTTGGTCCTCCTAGTGAAGGTTCGTTTTCTTCTTAGGATTGCGTCAGGGACCCGATGACTGGAAACGCCGATGGTGTGCGGAGGTTGATGGTCTAAGAAATGACTGAAAGGACTCCATCAGTGAGAGAGAAATAAAAAGAAACGTCTATTTACAGTACAGACTGAAAGGTGGCCCGACCGACGTTCTTCCCGGCCCTCGCGCGTCTCTTTTCCTCTCTCCTTGTCTCCTCGAGCCACAGTCGCGTCGCTCACTTTAAAGTCATTACTCAGAGAAAAGAAAGACGAAACCGAAACTACAGCCACTGTACCGAAACCCTGCGCATGTCGCGCCTCTGGATTTGTGGCTGTGGCTTACGTTGACCTTCACACTCCTCCTGATATAGCCCACAATCAGCCACCACCAACACAAAGGGGCAACTCTAACAAGTTCAAACGCCAAACCCTCCAATCAGTCACTACAAGCAGAAAGGGAGAACCTCTAAACAGTCCAAACGCCAAACCCTCCAATACACAAAGTAGCGCTATGGACGGCCTTCATCCGATTCACAAAGATGCATCTATGTATGCACCTCTATTTCAGACACAAAAAAGGGTCTGGGGGGCTGGGGCAAAAGAAGACGAGTTGCCTTCTGACGAGGCTCCAGCCCCTTTTTTACACCACTCGGAGGAAAAACAGGAACAGAAACAAAATAAATATACAAAAATACAGCAATTTTAGAATCCACAACAGACACAATAACACTACTGTCAACTTCGTACTAATTGAAGATCGTGAGTGATTTAGTATATATTCTACAATATTTTTTTTAATGGAAAAACGAAATGTGTCTGGGCGATTTCTGCTATGTTTGGGTGTGTGTTTAGTAGATCTGGTACGAGATGTGTAAGGTGCTGTGTACCGTAAATAGTTCGAACCCTAGGTTTCGTATACTGTACACTTCTGAAACGGTAATTTACCGAGGTTCGATCGAAGATATAAAGAAAGTGTGCTTGGTTCTGTCTAGTTTTATTAAAAATAAGAATAGATAGCTTAAGAAGCAGGATTTGATTTATATTCAATATTTCATACTTTTGAAATACTGGGAACCAGTGTCACGCCGACACGAGCCCAGGACCGCCCCGCCCCGACTGAAAGGGAAACTAAAGATGTTCTTGAAAAAAAAAATAATTTAGAGGTGAATTCTAGAGTCATGGTAATAAAACCCGAGACTCAGGAACACAGAAGAGTATATTTTATTCCGTGAATCTGAATATCACGTTCGCTTTCCCCGAAGATGTAAGTAAACGCGAGAAAACACGAAAACCCTCCGACCACTCGTGACGTCATACGCAGACCTTTGGGCCGCCAAGCGCGTGTCGCTCGTGTGGACAGCGCGTGCTATTGCAAAGCTTCCCCCGCACTGACACCAGTCGTGACGTCTCTTTCTTACCTTTTTGAAAATAGCAAGAGGGCGCGTGCATACCTTTGATAGGCCCTGAAGATGCGCGACAGCGGAGATTCAGAAAACTCTGAATATGACGTCACGCCCCGGGAAGGAGGGGCTTCAACGGTACTTTAAAACATTGTCTGCAGCCTCCGTGCACCAAATTGAAAAATAGTCTCCATATTCATGATCTTGGAGGCCAAATGAAGACGAATTGAACGCTTTTTCTCAAGTACAGAACCGCTTCAGTTTCCCTTTAAGATGATTTCGCTTCTCAGTTATAAATTGTTCTGTACATAATGTAATTCAAACGCGATATAGAGGAAACGCCCTCTACGGGTGGCATTCAAAACCCCGAAAATTCGAAAAGTCGAAAATTCCAAAAACCGAAGAGTCAAAACATCGAAACTTCAAGACGCCGAAACATCACCTAGTTATAAAGAAAGGTGAACTTTTTTCGGCACGATGAATTTTCTTGGCGATGTGATCAAAGTTAGGGGAGAGGTTCCGCCGGCGGATGTGCGCGCTTTCGCCCTCTTTTCTAATGGCCATGAAAGGTTGTCCCCGAGAGCTTCCCTTCGCGTGGTTCGAGCCTTCGAAAAAGGAAAAATATATTACCGCATATCTCGTCGCATAGCAGAGCGATTCCTCGTTTATTCCATTTCAAACAGATACGTTGCGTGCAATTCCTTGAAGAAAGCTTAGAACGTCGACATTGTCCCGGTTGCCCAGAGCAGCTGCCAAACGATTTTCGCCCAACTTTCACTTCTTGCTTTGTGAGCGGCGGGGTTGGCCTCTGATCGCTCCATCGATGAAATGATTACTCCCGCACAATGCTGCTGCTCCTCTTGTACTCTGAACAGCGCAGTATTTCTTTCTTTTTTGATGACCAATGAGAGTTGTTTTGTCCGACTGATATGCCTAGCTTTACGACAGATAGAAGAATACAAAATTTTACATCAGTTTAATCTACTGATGTCTTTGCAGAACGAGTTAAACAGGCTCGTGTCTGTGAAAAGTGTTCTGCCGGAAAACGAACAAGTGGTAGTCACAAACAGCGTCCTTTCTTTTTCACGTGGTTTTCGGCGTTATGTCTTTTCGGCATTTCAATTTTTCGGCGTACTGGCGTTCGGCCTTTCCATAATTCGGCCTCTTGATTTTCGGCGTTTTGATAGGGACCCGTCCTCTACACTTGCATAAAAACCATACTCGTGTAAAACATTCACTTTTACATAGAACTACGAATGAGTTGTTTATCGAAGATAATTCCCAGCTCGAACTCACCTCGGGCTTCTTTTCATGGTTGCTTGGGAAGGCAGGTAGCACCGTGACTCCGCAGACGTTGCTTCCACGAAATTGCCGACGATGCACTGGTTTGTTTCTTCCGCCTGGCGAGACCTTTCCTTCATGGCGGCGTAAGCAAATTTCGCCTCTTCGAGCAGCGATGGCCCGCGTGTATGGTCGTTCACCGCTTTGACCACGTCTCCGTTGATGGAGTGGCCTCGGGTCTTACATTCGAGCTTTCTACTACACTGCTAGTAGATCTGCAAGATCGTCATGCAATGCATCAGCATCTGCTTCCAGGAGCCATATGCATGGAAGATCGTTATATAGATGTCAATTAAATATTTCTTTCGTGCCAAACTTTGTATTTGCATGCGTCTTAATAAAGTAAGAAGTTTGCATCGTGAAAGCTAGATGGGATGACTCTTTCCAATAATGGGTACTTGGCAGTGTAAGCCTACAGAGAAAAGTTTGTGGTTGAGTATCAACGTTCACTGATAGCTACCGAAGTCAAGCTTAAGTGGCTAGCATTTCAATGCAAGTCATAAAGCATTATGTTTTACGAAATATAAGACCGCACATACCTTGTCGCCGTTCCTCGTCGCTTGTCGTATTTGAACCCATCGAATAAAAGCTTGAGTCCTCCTCGTTTGCTCGGTAAAAAGGAAGCCATCACCCCGATGCGCGAAAACAGGTAATGACGGACAGGAAAACTAACCCTCTTATATGACGGACGTCACATCGCATACTTTTGACCACCATTTAAGAAAAGGAGAAAGAACCTGCTTTTGTAAAAAATTTGAATTACGGGTTAATCTTATATAACCTTCTGGGGGGAGAATAGCGACGTCTGTGCAAATCCGGGAGGCACAAAAGAGGATCCTAATAAGAAGGGAGCTCCTTCTTCCTCTCTTCTCTGGTGGTTATCGAAGAGTTCTCTGAATGACGTCACGTCATTCAAGCCATGTATAACCAGAGCCTAGACAAAACGTCGCAATTACGAAGTAAAAAAAAAAAAAAAAGGAAGGTACACCTTTTATTTTTGGTGTATGCAGCAGGGAGATATATAGGTCAGCAGGGCAGGTCAAGGTCAGCGGCGCATTCAACTGAAATGACCGGTACTGAAATTACTACGTACCAAAATGACCACGTACCGAAACGACGGCGCACCAAAACGACCGTGCACCGAAACGACCGTGTACCGAAACGTCCGCACCGAATCGTCCGGTACCGAAATGTCCGGTACCGAAACGACCGGTTCCCTTTTTTAGACTGTCCGATACATGTCTGCGCTACTTTGTGTATTGGAAGGTTTGGCGTTTGGACTGTTTAGAGGTTGTCCCTTTCTGCTGGTAGTGACTGATTGGAGGGTTTGGCGTTTGAACTTGTTAGAGTTGCCCCTTTGTGTTGGTGGAGGCTGATTGTGGGCTATATCAGGAGGAGGACCAAATAAACCTGGTAGCTGAGTTTGAGACGTCGTCCTGTCCCTTTCTGTTCCTTCGACTTTTAAGTTCATTTCTGCCCCAGTCTCAGGTATATGCAACATGGTTAACATTCATCAGCTCGCCTGCACCCTTACTATTTTATCACGTTAGACAGCACAAAATCAGAACGGTACTTTCGTTGTGCAGAGTTCAATTTGCGTTGCTCGCAGTCGCAATGTCCATTCGGCAACAACCCTCTATCGCACAGGCATATATCCGCGCGCGGACGTAGACACGCGCGGAGAGATACGTGAAATCGCACGCACAGCCCCCCACACACGAAAACACCTAAAAAGGCGCAGACCCACACGTGCTGACGCTCACGGGCAGATAGGAGCGCGCACGCCCAGACTCGCGAACAGATACAGCCAGGTGAATACGGGAAAATATGTGTACGCATACAAGCGCGCAGAGAGAGGAACTGCGGGCAGGCCGTGACAAACACATTCACACGCAGACACACACATATCTCACACAGACACACGGACGGAACCCACACACACGCACGCACACGCACGCATACAGGCGTATAGACAGAGGCACTAATGCACAGATGAACGACCGACAGACCCTGACAGACACGTTCCCACTCTCTTCCTTTCCCTCTCTCTCTCTTTAAGCTCCCACCCCCGCACTCTGTTCTGTCCCGTCTGCCAGGGATGTCTGTGGTCCACGATATCCGCTCTTTATTTGAGCCCCGTCTCTGCAGCTCCCTTTTTTCATTCCGGTCGGGGCAGTGGGAGCGGCTCCCAGTCAGAGAGACGTCGGCCGGGGCTTTAAAGAGCCAGGGCAGCTGGTGCCGGTCGACGGGGGGCCCCCCGACGCGTGCGCCACATGGCTCGCCAAGGTGCGCCGACCAAGGAGGCACGCTTCTCCGTCTCTGCGGCGAACGCGCCTCTCCCCCTGCGGCCACCATCTGGACTCGCTTCTTCCCACCGATAATGCAGGCGGGGATGATAATGTAAGAATAACCCGTGAGTTGTGCGTAGCGGAATCACGGTGTACATGACATGCGCCACCGGAGTTTTAGTCTTCGGGTGGGGCGTCTGCAATATTGCCCCATCACTGACCTCCTGTTGGTGATGTCAAATAATCCAGCTTAGCGGCCTTGCTATGTAAGGCGTGTTGGCACAACTCGAGTGCAAAAGGGCGACGATGCGCGTTTTCCCGCTTTATCCCGTTCTGTATGAGAGGGTGTCTCTGCGTTTTGGTGAGGCTTTAGCTGGAGCCTTTTTTTGGGCTTAGTCGCGGCGCTTCGGTGCTTTGTTTCTGGAAGCATCTCGACCCGCGCCGCCGGCCAATCAGCGCGCAAGCTGAGTGCCCGAATTCCTGGAGGCTTGCCAAGGGTCGCGGCTGGCTTGGCTTGTTTGGCTGTTGAATGCATGGTTATTATAACCGGAACTATTAACATTTGCGAAACTCCGTCACATTACGAAATTAGATTGCATCAAACGGCCAACCGGCATTTTAGGGCATTTCTTTTATTATTATTGCTTAGAAGGGCACCTCCTGGCGTTTCATGAGTGGCGAGAAACCGTCGTCAGAAAGCGGTGCCCATGATTTGGTGACCATTCCTACCTCGCCTAAAAAACAGAAAACAAAAAGACACGTTAAGCATTTGACAAAAGGCGAAAACTCCCATAAAGCGGCTGGTGTGGATCGGTGGGCAATCGGTGGGGAAACAGCGCAGGCAGGCCAAAACTCGGACTCTGGCCACCGGCAAGGGGAGAAGCAGGGCAGAGTGTCCCACCTCCAGTGCGGAGCTTCCTGCCTTGCACAACGCCATTTCATGCACCTTCATACAGCCAGAGTACGGCGGAAGGCTTGGAGCCCTCATGCTGGAGGCCCGTCGTTCGAAAAACACGCCTTCTCGTTCTCATCCTGGCAGTGACTATTTATAGTGAATATACTCTCTACTCTCTCTTCTTTTACGAGTGAGGCTCTCATAAATTAGGCCGAAACCGACCGCAGCCCGATCCCATGCTCTACCCCATGCCCGACCCCATGCCCGACCCCATGCCCGACCCCATGCCCGACCCCATGCCCGAACCCATGCCCGAACCCATGCCTGACCCCATGCCTGACCCCATGCCCGAACCCATGACCAATCCCAGCCCGACCCTATGCCCGGCCCTATGCCCGACCCTATGCCCGACCCTATGCCCGACCCTATGCCCGACCCTATGCCCGACCCTATGCCCGACCCTATGCCCGACCCTTTGCCCGACCCTATGCCCGACCCTATGCCCGACCCTATGCCCGACCCTATGCCCGACCCTATGCCCGACCCTATGCCCGACCCTATGCCCGACCCTATGCCCGACCCTATGCCCGACCCTATGCCCGACCCTATGCCCGAGCCTATGCCCGACCCTTTGCCCGACCCTATGCCCGACCCTATGCCCGACCCTATGCCCGACCCTATGCCCGACCTTATGCCCGACCTTATGCCCGACCCTATGCCGGACCCTATGCCGGACCCTATGCCGGACCCCATGCCCGACCCCATGCCCGACCCCATGCCCGACCCCATGCCCGACCCCATGCCCGACCCCATGCCCGGCCCCATGCCCGACCCGACTGTCGGGTCAAGCTCGGGCTATCGGAATTTCCCGAGCTCTCGCGAATCTCTCCTCTCAGGATGATCTGCCACAATCCCAGGCGCGTTTCCCCCTGACTTTTTCGTGGGCATCAAACTACCTTTGCCCCAGAGAACGATTGGTTAGAAAAGAAAATTCGACGTGAATGTCTCGAGAGCGAGAGCTGGATCTTCCTTTTTTTGAGGGGGCTGGTAACCAGACGGAGTGCGTGTGTAGACGTTGTAGGTGAAAAATCGGGGAGGGGGGGCGAGGGAGGGAGGGAGGGAAGGGATTGGCGTAGCAGGGGCGGACTCGTCAGATGCTCATCCAGATAGACGGATTTTTTTCATTATTTATTTATTTATTTATTTTATGAGGTACGTGGACCTCCAGGCAGCTTACCCATCCAGTCAGACCTAATCAGAGCTTGGCGTTCAAAAGGAGCAGACGAACTTGCTCCGCATTGTGTCGCCTTGTCCGTTATCTTTATTTATTCGGTGCCTCGGGGTTTAAAATTATGAATATTTGGTTGTCGGAGGAAGAAGCGATTCTTTGGAGTTTGCAACGTGTACGTCTTTATAGGACAACATACGGGGCGTCCGCGAGAAAACCGAACCCTGTTTTTCGCATTCCGAAAATAAACTAGACATCGCGGAGAGCTCAAACTCCGCCAGAACGTGACACTGGCCGTTCAAGCAGGACGCCAACGTTTCAGCCCGAACCGATATCTCAGTCAAAAGTCGAAAACTCATTTTCTTAAATTTTCAATGGAAAAATGGGGCCTCCTTTCGCCCGTTTTCGGCTTCTAGCGTCATAGAGCTCCATGTATTCGAGAGCTCCGTCGGCCGCCATTTTCCCATTGAAATTTTCAGAAAATCACTTCTAACTTTTGAATAAGATAACGGTTGGTGCTGAAATTTCGGCATCTTGCTCGAACGTCTGGGGCTACGTTCCAGCGGAGTTTGAGCTTTCCGCGATGTCTACTTTATTTTTGCGGCGCGAAAAACAGGGTTCGGTTTTCTCGCCGACGCCCGGTATATCTAATCTAAAAAGCAGATTCATACGACTCAATTCTCCACATAAAGGGGGAATTTAGTGATGATCCGCGAGGAGGTGGATTTCTTTTTTACTGTGGTTCTTCGGCTGAAAACAGGTGTACATAACAAGGCCGAAGTGAAGGATTTCGCCTACGGGAGACCAGCACCGGGCTCAGATTGCTCACGAGTGTGACGTCAGCGTTCGACTCAGACTCGTATCCGATCAGCGAGGACACGAGTCTGAGCCGAACCCTGACGTCACACCCTTGGGTCCAATCTGTGCCCTACGCTGGCTTCCCGTACCTGAAGTAGACAAGATGCATCGCTTCGGCCTCGGTACCTGTACAGTAGGTGTTGGTGGAACACGATCGTACCACTGGCGCAGCTGCTCAGGCTGTAAAGCTGCGACGGGGATAGACGGCGATATTTTTTCGGCGGCTTTACGAGCGTCTGGGGACGCCGTTTACGCTAACCCCGGCGTATTCTTCGGCAACTGCTGCGGACGAAATACGCTAGCAGAGTTGGGGGGTCGCAGAGACGCACGATTTCTACGAGGTTGTGTCAGCGCCCACGCTAAAATATGCTAAGAAACTTAATATGCAGTCACTCAAATTATATTTATCTGCTCCTCGTTCAACTGCTCGCTTGGTGCTCCTCCCCCCGCGATTTATGACGATGGCAAATCTCATTCAAAGTCCCGGTGTTCACAGAGACAATTTTCCTGGCTTTTTTACGATTATTACTTCTTTTTTTTTTTTATATAAGTTTGACAAGTTTTGTAGGTGCTTGAAATTGAAAGGATTACTAGTAAGTGCAGGTGGGTCGTAAGCGATGTTAGCGCCCTGTCGTTTAGTTTGTTTTCTTATAACGCGCTGAGCACACTACACTCGTAAGTGCCTGCCAAACAGTAGCGGCCTGCCCGAGCCTGCCATTAGGGGGTCCTGCGACTGTGAGTCAACGTTGCAGGGACGTCGGTTTTTCACTTTAAACCGACATTTTTCAGGATAGTTCTGCAAGATGTGGCTGCTGTCTGTCGAAGAGAACGCTGTATTATCCTCGGGATGTGTTATACTTTGGCTCATCTGCTTTATAAACCTCACCTCACGATGGACCTTAGTAGACACTACGAGCCATCCTAGCCAATCAGACCGAAAATGGCCTGACCATGGGGCCCAGCGGTGCACGAGGTCACGGGATAAGCTGGGCGGTTACATTGGCTCAAATGGCCCTCAGCGTCCGTTGCGGTCCATCGTCAGGTGTAACAGGGTCTATAGCCTCATCGAGTGAAGATCCCGCCGGCAGGGGTGGGGCGCTTTAAGGTTTTGCTTCGTTTTCCGAGCCTCTTTTGCATGCAGAACAGCGATCCAATTTCTCGTCTTATGGGTGTGAAGAGCGCCAGCGAAGGTGCCGGGCGTGGCGCCATTTTGGCTCGCCCAAGCAGAGAAATTGGAAATGCAAACCAAAGGGGAAAAAAAAAAAGAAAGAAAAAAAGTAGAAAGAAAAAAAGATGCTTTAACAGCACCGCCTATAAAACGTACAAGGCCCCATTTCCTCAGCCTGACCTCAACAGTTACGCCGTTTATTCTACACAACGTGTTTCGAGACGCCGGTAATTTGCGACGCCTGCTTCGCTCTTTCATAAGCGTTTTGTTTGCCTTGTTGTGGAACCGCGACGGCCGGGCAAGAAGCACGCGGCAGCCCCGCTGCAGACGATGTATAATTCAGGCCTGTGAAAGGAAGGCGCCCTGAGCGGGAGAGGGAATGGCTGATGTGTGGCGCCCTCCAGGGGAGGCGTTCGTCTTTCGCTTGCCGTTCCTGGCAGCACGTGCTCTGAGAGGGAGAAAGTTGGGCGTCATCCATTTGAGGGGCTCCTTCCCTCTGCGAGAGTGGGACAGCTTGTTGGCGAGTCGCGCCAGGTTGTCTCCCTGGGTTGCTTCGCGCACATTTCGTCGCGCGGTCGGTCGCTGTTGCCTATCAGAAGCCACAGCGCTAGAAACGCAACGTCACTGGCGTTCTTGATTTTTCCCCGCTTGTACGATCATCAACCCCGAAACATTGTCTTGCATTTTTAATACATGTGTTCGCGTCTTTGCGCTCTGACTTAACGCTGAAAAATACTGGAGTCACGAATACTCTTCGCTCTGGTTTGGAGATCGGCGGCAAAATGATAATTTTGACACTGTAGCCAACGCTGTCATCTTGGTAACTCTCACGACCTTTACTGCACTGTATCTGTTTGCGAGCCATTCGACACAATGCACGGGTGTGTTTGAACGCGTGTCTGGACAACCTGAAGACTCAGTTTTATCTAAACATTCTTTCCCACCAAATGTGATGCTATATGTGCACATATAACTACTACGCGGAAATCGTGCAGGCCTTCCGCGAACCAGCATGCTACGAGCAGGCGATCGCATGATACTTTTATCAGACAGACTGCTCAACGCCTCCGCACTGGGCGCCGCCATCTTTGGCCCTCGCACTGGGCGAAACAGCCCGATGAGTTGCCGTTTCCGGCCGGAGCGCCTTTCCGGAACTCGTTTCGCCGCTCTCTCGGCAGTCTCTCTCTCTCGCGTCGTTCCCCTCTCTTTTCGGAGGGAGGAACGAAGCAAAACGACGCCGACGAAGAGACTCGGTGAATCCGTGATGTCGTGGTTGTGCGCGGACCGTCAACGGCGAGATCGACGTTGCCGCTGCTGAGCTTCCGCGGGACCACGCTTGCTGTGCGCGACGTCCTCCGAGTTAGTTTTCTCTCGTGCGGGTGTGGCGGTGTCACGCAGCTGACGGCTGGAATTCCCACCTGTGTGCCTCGTCTGGTGTCTCCTGTGCGCGTGCCTGCCTCGGATTTGTTTGGATTCAAGACGGCGTGCTCGGCTCGGCGGCCGCGACGGCATGTCTGTTCGCCTGCCGCTTCCCAGTAACCGCTGTCAACGTTGCGTCGACATCGAATGAGTAAGTGCACCCTCCGAATAACGAGCCGGTGTTTGCTCACCCCGAACTACGAATCGTGTTGCTGCGCGCGGAGAGGGCCTTCAGCCGAGAGAAAGAGCTCGTACTTAATCTCGAGCCTCTAATCGTAGCGACAGTGTTAGCGATAACATTATGGTCGTCGGTCACCACGTTGAGAAATCTGCCACAATCGAAACAAGCGCGAAACTATGAAGTTACTATGAATGGAACTCAATTGTAAGTTCGCTTTGTTGGCGGTCAACTATTGCGTGTCGTTTTTGTTATTTCTTGTTTCACGGCTGTAAAAAACGGCATGAACTTGATCTCTGGGTCGCGTTGGGGCTGTCGATAGCGGCTTCTGAACTTCGGCTGGTGATGTTCGTTTTGCTTGGCGGGGTTGCTGCAGGGAGGGCCGTCCTTCCGAAACCGGCTGGGCGACCCAGTCCTGCCACAAGAACACCGAATGGCTCGCTCGTTCTGCTCGACCGAACGCTGGCCTTGTGGTCTCCGACGGTCTGTCCGTGCGCACCTTCTCTATACTTAGAGCGCCACAGCGACCACGAAATACGCCTGGATTTGGCTTCGGTGTAGCGCGCTCGACGGCACCGTTTTGAAGACAAGACGATGACGAAGATACAGGGTGTCCCCCAAAAACAAAATATAACGTTTTTTTTTATTATTTTTTTTTTTGCAAGAGTAGGTTACGCATTGCTGAACACTCCGTCTCCGCCAAAACGTAGCGTTTCGGAGCGGATGCCAATGTTTCAGAACGAACCATTCGTTCCTTGCCCGATTAAAAAGTTGAGAACAATTTTCGGAAATTTTCGATGGGATCATTGAAGTGTGCTAGAGTATGAGGGAAGTAAATCTGTGCAAAAAGAAGGCAGAATAAACAAATAACAAGATGAAGAAAGAATAAACGAGTTAATTGTTTATTCTTTCTTCATCCATCACTCGAACCAACACGCTCTTCTCCCAAACATAAAAAAGAAGGGGTTTGCCTAGGTTGTTCGGTGGCACAAATAGTAGACGAAATCTACCTGCTCTCTCTCTTTTTGTGCCGTGGTCAGAGGACCGAAAGAGATGCCACCGGACAGCTGTGTTGCGAGGCGCTATGTCGATGACATCTTCTTAGTATGCTCATTTGGAGAAGTGTCGTCAGGCACCGAACTTAAAGTTATACTTACTGTACAGCAGCAAGAGGGGGATGTTTTCGTTTTTTGGATCTGCAAATTCATATTGCTTTGAGACGCCACTGTCTGTCCTTTCTCTTCCACGTTGTCTTCTTCTCGTTCTCTACCCATTTGGAAAACGGAAAAGCTTGGCAGCCGACGAAGCCCGCGGATACACGGAAATAAATGACGCCATCTACGGGAAACATTTTCCCATTGAAAGTTTCGGAAATCGACTTTTGAATCAGATCACTGCTCGCTCTGAATCTTGGACACATGGTATGGACCACTAGCGTTACACTTGCGGAAACAGCGTTCGGCAATGCGTAATTTATTTTTGCGAGAAACAAATATTTTGTTGTCGTTTCTCTCGGGGGAGAGGGAGAGGAGGGTTCTCTCTTTTATTAGCACGGCGTCTGTGCCTCATATATGAGGCACAGACGCCACACCAGTCGGAATTTGGTCTTTCTTTCGACTCCCTGGAGCCGCGCGTGTTCCCCCTTCCCCTGGAGTCGTTTCCTCGAAATGCCTCGTCTGCTTTAGGGGCATTTCCTTACAGCAGTGCGTCCCAGCGTTTCGAGTGCAACGACGAACCTATCGCCCCCACAGCAAAGTCGAGTCGTAAAGTCCGAACGCGGACAGTGGAGCTTGCTGCCTGTAAACATTCCACCGAGATAGAACTGCAGAAGGAAACGCCTGCGAACTGACCCGTCGCCCGTTTGTACCCCGCCTTTAAATATTCCGCCGTACTTAAAATAATAATAATAAAAAAAACACGATGCGTGCGTGCGCGTTGTCGAGACAGGGTCCAACTCAGCCGATAATATACGGGGCCTCAAATTTCTATTGCCTCCCGTCCAGTCCTCCCTAGGCGACTTCCGCCATGATGCAGACGTTTCGGTGGCGCTTTCTTTGGGCTCTATCTCTGACGTCACGACCGGTATTGCGAGCGACAAGTTTGATGATGCGTCAAATACGCGGTGAAAGCGTCGTCATCACGCTGCTACACCGTCAGAGTTGAGTGTCATTTTGCTCTTGCTCTTCTTTCCGTCGATCAGAGCAGAAATGATCGTACTCAGGACGTCATAGTGTTTCACCATCCTGCCTTGTGAGGACGGGCTCCGAACCTAGAATTGAGACGTGCCCGTTACAATTGCTTTGCTCAAAATTAGACTAGGTAAATATCAGTTGTTTTTAAGCTATTTGTCGTACTATTGGGTTGTGTCTGTGTTTATACAGCCTTGAACTTTGTCTGCCAAAAGGGGCGGCTTCTCTCCCAGCTGTAGATGAGAAATTTAGACAGTCCAGTACAACCGCTAGCCTGGGGTCTTTAGCGTGCAGCAGGCAGTAGTGATACACGACCGCACGCCGGTACGATGCTCATCCAGATCGAAACGGGCAGGGGATTGAGCCCAGGATCCTGGGTTCTGCAGCGCGAGCTTTCGCTACACGCGCTTCGAGCTGGTGTGCGCTTAACTCGTGTGCGCTAGCCCAATCGGCTACCGATCGCCCCTCTATTTATCGTACTTGCCGCGGCCCAGAACGTTCTGATAAAAGAAGGTCTGAAGAGCCGTTTTAAATAATGATTGTAGTCTGAAAACACCCTGTAAACGTACACGGATGCACTTCCGATTTCTGTTGCCGCTTTTATGTACTCATAATCTATCGAATGAATGAACGAATGATTGATGATTAGTCATTGTACTCGAAGGTACCTCATATCATATGACTTTATTTCGAAAGCGCGTCACGCATGCGTCATACTCCTTCGTTGTTTTTTTTTTTTTTTTTTTTTTTTTTTTTTTTTTTAATGCATCGTTACGTTACGGAAGCGATGAAAATCATTTGGTGATATGAGTGGTGGTGATGTTGAAAACGCCTATATTTAAACCGATACGTATGGTTTCGGCAACGAAGTGGTAAATCGACACGACTCTTGATTCGGCTAGTTGGTTCATGCTAAAAATACTTAAAAAACGCACGCAAGAAAAGGAAAAAAAAAAAAAAAAAAAGGCACACGTACGACAAAGACTGGCGCCAGTGCTTGTCGTACGTGTGCCTTTGTTCGTTTTTGTTTGAACTTCTTAATTACTTTTCAGTAAATTTCGCAACTTCTCAGCAGCTTGGTACTTTCAGCTCTACCCGAGTCTTTATCATCTCTGGACTGATTTCCGGTTTCGTGATGGTACAGCGATGTCTTCGCGTGTATGCGATGAACTAATATTTATGTAAAGGTCACGGAAAACGAGTTGAGGAAAGACATTGTGCACGGCGTTGTGCAATCACGTCAAGTGTCTCGGTGGAACAAAAAAGAATTGATCGCTGATCTGCCAGACAGCACTAAGTTTTCAGTCGCTTCTTATCTTGTCCTATAATAATGTTATTGTAATACATTTGGGGCCGACGAGCCGTCGACATCGTAATCCCACTGACAGACTGTCCGCATCCACGGCAGCGTTGGGTAGCCTCCCCTCCAGCATACAAGTTCAGTCGAGACGAAAGATCCAACTCGTTCGTTTGTAGAGTCTCTTGTAGGCCGCGCTACTCATGGCTTCAGATGACATCATCGCAGCAGTGGTCATTTCTACTCGTTCTTATAGAGAAAAACAAATCGCTAGTGCGAAATGTATGCTGCGGGAGTTACTCTCGTGGACAGCTATTAGCGGCGAGATGTTTCGGTGGCTCCCTCGTGTGGTTACCTTTCGTGACGTCATTACCTTGTGAACAACAAGCCCGATAGTGTTTGTAATGAGCAGTCTGGAAGCCTGAAATCATAGCGGTCTCAAAGCAGCACTGCCAACACCGTCAAAATTGAAGTTGGACGCTATGAGCTCCCGCTTTCGCTGCGGTACAACATTAGGTGAAACGCAGTATAGCAGCGTCTCTCTTGGAAGGCACATATTCCCCTCGCAGGTCTGGCTCATCTTCCGCTCGCAGATTGGAGGTAACGCAAGCTCTATGGGAGCGCTTCCGACCGCGCCGCCAACCTCTCCGTCAACTTCGGGAGGTCTCCACGGAAGTCGACAGCAGCGCGTCGCTGCGCGAACGCGTCGCGGGCCGAGCATGTCCGGTCCGGTCGTCGGTCGGTTCTTTACGCGGGAGTTGACGCTCTTACTTCGCATGGTTCACGGGGTGCAGTGGCGGGACTGCAGCGTGGCAAATCGTCAGGGCTGACGTCTGCGACCTCGCGAGGAAGGACGAGGAAAAGCGTGGCAGGAAAGGAGGAAGCAGACGCGGGCCGCAACTGATGGTTTCCCTTTGTACACTGCACGCCGTCGGTGGGTTCTCGCTCAATGAAGCGAGAACAGACTAGGCAACGACCACGCAAGTGACGGTGTGCTCCCTTTATGCGTTTATTAATGTCTCCGCCGCTGACAACCACTGCGGGGCTGCGAACGCGGATCTCTCCCTCTCTGTGACATGGACCCCGTGGTTCGGCGCTCAACCTGTGTCGGCTATTTCTTCTGCCGGTGAAGGGTAATGATCGTTCGTCGGAGATTTCATTCAGCTCGTCAAGTTCGAGCTCGGGCAAATTTGTGCAAATTGGAGCAGCGGCCACTTTGAACGACCAACCGTCTCCGGTGGGTCGCTCCACCGGAGACGGTTGGTCGTTCGACTCCATCTTCCGCTCGTCGATTTTAAACGGGTGCCACGGAGTGGTTTTTCTCCTCCCTCGCAAATCTTGGAAACCGATCGGGATCTAGCAGTGGAATGTAAGGTTAGTCGTCCGCTATCCGCGAAGCAAACGACGCCGCGCTCGATGTTACAGCCAGCTGTGTCCACGTTGGTGTATACACGCCCAGCAGTAAAGCCATCGCGATAATGGACGTTGATGCGGCCTCAGTTCGAGCCGCGTAGAAACTGCTTTTGGGAAATGCGGGAGCTCCGGGTTGACCTCCCAACTTGCGGGTGAAAAGGCCGCTCTCCGGGTCACCAAACGGAGGCCAAAGTGATTCTTCGACAGTGCCGCTTTGAAGGTTGACTCAGACTCGCGTTCAGTCAGCGAGAACACGAGTCCCAGTCGAAGGCTGACGCGGCATTCGCGTCTAATTTGTGGCCTGCGCTCGATGACGTGATTGAGTGCAGCGCGCGGGCCTTGTGTCGAGTAACAACACGTGAGTTGGGCAACCGAAAGCCGCACTCATCACACGAGAGACACCGTGTACGCAGGAGACCTGATGGCGGACATGCTTGCGGACACGCCTGAAGGGAAGCATGTTCGTTTCCACGCGTGCTTCGTGTAACATGTCTGCAGACAATGTGACGAATGTGACCGTCGTGCAAACACGCCCAACACGTCTTTTGTGCGATGTATTCGGTTTTATTAGCAGAACGGCCTTTTGTGCGTCCTTGAGCGCCGGCTGCGTCGGCACTCCGGCTGTTTCCGAGTGGCTCTGGGAGGCCACTCGGCGCTGCAGCCTGAGTAGACTCCGTCAGCCCGTCAACTCCCAGCAACTCTCTCTCCTCCGCGTTCGCGGAATCGCGGTCCTCAAGGTTCGGCCCGTCTGTTCGAACTCGGGAAGGGATGTTTGCCGAACCTTCGAACCTAACACTGTTTCCTTCGTATATATATATACATATACACGTGTGTGTGCTAATATACGAGGAAAAATAAATAAATCACAGAAGGCTACAGAAAAACGTGCGTGATGTTTAGTTGAAAACCCTTTTTATTTATCGACATATCGTCCTCCCCCCAGCAGTGACAGATTATCCCATCTGTATACCAATGCCCCGACGCTTGCTGCGTTTATTTTTTTTTTTTATTGTTATTTGGCTGGTGTTTTAGCTAGGTGCGTAGCTCACGTTCTGCATCCTTTTCTTTCGCGAAGCCTGTGCCTCCAATGCGAGTTATTAACGGACCGAACGAGCGATCGTCGCTTGCAGTTGCCACCCCAATGTATCAGTTGTCTCCCGAGTTAATTGAGCTGCATCATGAGGCCTGGCGTTGTCGAGATGGACCAAGATTCCCGCAGGGGCCTGGACATCTTCTGCGAATTCCTGCCCGAAGCTGCGGCGGAACTTCGCGGTACCAGCATTCCCAGTTTCACCTCGTTTCAGAAAATCACTCCCTGAGAGTCCCTAAACACTCTAACCATAACCTTGACAGCTGAGGGAGTAACACGCTTGAAGGTGGTGAACGATGCTTCCGTTATGAACCCAGTGATGAACCCAGAAACCATCCCCAGTTTGTGAAGCGTGTCTTCTCCTCGTTCGGCATACCGAAAGAGATATATGCCCATTCCATTCTTTTTGTGTTCCTCGGTCTGCGCACCCCCCGGGAGCACACTGTTCGAAATTTCAGACGTTCATGCATCATGATGAAGGCGAAACCTATTTCCGTTGCTATGCTCTCTGTTGTGACTATCCTGTCGACTCGAGTTATTCCTTCCACCCGCCGCGCTGTTTACGCAAACCCAACAGGACGGCCAGTTCGCTCCTCGTCAACAACATTGGAGCGCCCTTCAGAGAATGTCACAACCCGGTTGGTTTACTTTACGGGGTAAGCACTGCTCACCGTAAACAAGAAGCATATTCCCTCGTGTGTATCTTTTGCAAGAACCTCTTTTGCCCACAAAGAAAACTCGCAACAGCACACCGCTCTTCTAACGGACACTCCCGGAGCACGCTCGATATTTTTAAACTGAGCTGCGCAAGCCTGCGACTGTTGCCTCGTTGCTGCGCAGTGAGTATCACGAAGCTGGATTGTGTTGCCGCCTATTCACTTATTTGGAAACTGGTCACTACTTATATAAGATATTTTACATCAGTTTTGCGACATATTGACTTTCCCCCATACGTCGAGGGAAACTACCTTCCCGAGCGTATACAGATTTCCAGACATGACGTCACCAGCACTGTTCGGCCTCTCGCCATGGATACTCACAGCGGTGGCGTTACGACTTATGAAAAACGTAAGCTGTTTTTGGCATTTTTTTTAGCTATTTTCGATAAGGATAAGTGAACGATTCGGGATGTGCACCTTTCGTACATCGTATCGAGATCGATTCCGCCGTTACGCCTGGCAAAGATCCCTGGTGGCGACTAGAGACACTGACGCAACTGACGCTTAGAGTACCGGCACTTCAATCCCCGATTTTCTTGCGGACGCCGCCATGTTGGTGCTTAGCGCAGAGCGGCCGCGCGATTGGCGTTCGTCACGGTTCGAAAACGCGACTTCTTCAGATACGATGTCAGGAATACTCGGGCGTTATCGATTTGCTCCGTCGAGAACTGCTTTAACATTTCTGGAGGACGGATGAGAGTTTCCTGCCATTTGGTACCAAGCTGGAGATAGCTGGCAACGATGATTTGAAGCACCCCGATGTAGGCTAGGGGGCGCAAGCTACCGTCCGTTGTAAACTGTGCAGCCCTTAGCACCCATCCATCGCTCCATCGATGGCTGAAGTGTAGTCGCTCTGAAGCGCAGCTTATTTAATGGATCTTGAAACAACGTAACATGTTAAAAAAATCATGTGCATGATGCAATTTCCTTTTATCGAAGGTGGAAAATGAAACTTTTGTTTTATAATATGCTGCATTTCAAGAAATCAACCATCGGGAAGACTATTGAGTCATTGTTGAGCGTACAAAATGAAGTCGATTTCAATCGCGATTTTAGTAACCATTTAAATCGCGATTCGAATCGAACGTTTTACAATGATAATTTAAAAGAATCGGTTCCCGCAAAAATAATCCCGAAAATCTTTTTTATTTGCCGTTTCTTTAAATTTTGAATTATTTAACATTAATGCTTTCTATGTACGCTTGTTCTGTATTTAAATAAAAAAAAAATCGGAAGATTTGCAAGGCTAAACACGAGCAAAAAGAAGTGCTCTTCTAGCAAGTTAGAGTGTTAGGCCTGATTTCTACCTTCCAGTTACATAACGCCCTATTGCAATCAGGTCGGAACGCAAACGAAGTAGCATACAATGCTTTTAACTAACCATAAAAAGCGGGCTGTTTTTCTTCTAGTATGGCGCGTATCACATATCAATGAAAATTTGTCCATTAAACTTGTTTAAATTTACAGTAACGCTTTCTGCCGCGTTGTAATCGGTGATCGGACGAATCGGTCAACCATTCTTGCCGCCACGATTAACACAGGTTAAGAGTTCAGGGCTAGGGCAAGGAAGGCTGGGGACGAGGAAGGATGGTGGACAAAGGGGGATGTTTCCTCGTCTCCAGCAACCCATCTGCTTCCTCCTCCCCATCCCTCTTTTCTTTCGCCCTGAACTCCTAACCTGCTGCGAACAGCGGTAAGGATTCACTCATTTCTACCTGAAAAAATAAAGAAAATAAATAAATCTAATGGAAGTCAAATAAATCTGATGGAAGTCAAATAAATCTGATGTGAATGAAATAAATATGATGCATATAATTTCTACAAAAAAATGTAAAAGCCTTCTTTTACATCTTGCTTGGGTTGAACGTATACAAGCCAGCTCGATCTATAGTCAGCCGAGTCAAATCAATCCCTAGCCTAAAGATATCACGGTGCGATACTGCCTGAAAGTACTGATAGGGATTAGCAGTATTTGTAAATAAAATAAATAACACGTGCGCTTTGGCGCCGACGCAATAGGGGTGTTCCTTCACATTACCGACCCTGAAGGTGTTGGCACTGCTCAAGAAGAGCAGTCGCAAAAAGTAGCGCCGTCGCTTTTCCGCGTGTCCTTCTCGCCGTCGGTTTGCTGCCGGGACGTTTGTTGACGGAGATTAGCATTGGCCGTGTCGAATATCGCGGCCTGCTGACGCACCTCGCGTCGCTCGCGTGTGCGTCACTGCTGTCGCCACCGCCGCCACCGCGAGCGCCCCTCCGTGTCTCGACACGACCAACTTTTCATTAGGGGTGTCGCGAACCTGGCCAGGTTCGAGTTCGACCAAGGTCGACCTTTTCGAACTTTCAACATGATGTTCGAGAAAGGTTTGAGTGAATTTCGACTTTTGTGCGCATGCGCGAAAATTAAAAACCCAATTGACTCCACCTGGGCGAGGAAAAGTGCAGTAATTGGCGGGTATATTGGCATCACAGGTTCACATTACGAACTAACGAAAACATTAAAAGTGCACATTTCCGCCATTATATATGGTGTAAGCATGGGTAACCATTTAATGAAATATAAAATAAAGTGTTTTCTAAATTATTTGTTTCCCAAAATTCGAAATATTCGCGTAGAAGCCGGGCAGCCCCGCCCGTAAGTCGAACTGTTTCGCACTTTCTGCGTAAAATTCGAAGGTCCGGCGAACCAGTCGAACCGACGTCAAAATCGAGGTTCGACAAAATTTCGCGACGCCCCTACTTTGGACCCGTTCATATGTCGAGCCATGTGCGAGTTGCGTCGCTTCAATCCAGCCGCGATTCAGCGCACGAATCGTTTTTATTCGCACGTTTCTATCCGCTCGTTCGGAAGTCTCGAGAAAACCCAATGAAGCAAAGGGATTGTGTTTTCCTTGCATTTCGACGTGGTTTTAGTTCTGCGATGGACGTGCACTTGGGATGGATGGGACTCCGTCGAGCAATGCCCCCTGAACGTTCGCTTTTACGCTCATGCAGATCTCCCCGTTGTTTAAAATTGCGATGAGCGTGAAGGGAAAAAGGAAAATATATGAAGCCTCGGCAAATATTTGTTTAGCAAAGATCGTATGTAAACACTTGCGTTTCCGTAGCCAAGTTAAAATACGCTGCTATGAGCTCGTGCCTGCAGTTAGGCGTTGATCCACATCAATGAAGTATCGCTGAGTCCGCGTGTTGACGACGAGACAAGGTGATTTTCCTCATGGACAGGCATCCATCTCTGTCGAAGACGGCGGCAGAGAGCGCCGTGGGTGATCACGAGGTACGGGAAAACGGTGCTCCAGCCTCGCTGCTCCTTTCCGAGGCTCTATGAAAATAAACGCTCGCAGAGGACCGGACGTGAAAACAGCGAAACACTTCTCTTTGTATAGCTCTTGGCCCGAGTGATCGTAAACGCTGAAAGTGTAAAAATAAACGTCCGCCGTCCGAGAAAACTGCGCCGTTAACCGGGACTGTTAGGGTGGAGTACATTGCTCGCGATCGCCGTCATTTTCGGTTCACGTAACCCGGTGTCAACTGTCTCAGGTCTCGACTTGGTTTGCGTCCTGCGGTAGGCCCTATTCGAAGCGTTCGCGACGTGCCTAATGGTAGCAGTCGTCTCTGGATAGCCTATCGGATATCCTAGTATATATCTGCGCGTCTACTTTGTCGCCATGTGGTGCTGTGGGCGCATGCAGTCCCGCCTCCCGACCAGACTTGTACGTGACGGGTTCCAACACGTCGCGCGTCACTTGTACTATTCTTGTTCTAATCGGTAATCACCGAACGACGTTCTGAAGAGAAGGAACGAGGAAACTATTTTAGGTTACGCTTACTTCTTTGTACAAGTACCGAACATAGTTCTCATCGCAGTTCGCGCTCGTACTTTCCACGCCAAAAAATCTATAGATAGTTAAAAAAAAAAAAAGACGTTCTGAACTTTACGTGAGAATAACGGATTATCCCCGAATGAACGCGTTGGAAAACTCGGAATTCGTAAAGGGGACAGATATCGAAACCGGCTGCCGCGTCGTAAATGCGGCGCATTCGGAGTAACCTGGAAGTGACTACGCATTGTTTTCGAACGGCAGCAACGAGTAACGTTTTTTAGTTCCTTTGCACGGGTACCGTGCACATGTCTGCCCCGACGGATCCAAGCTGCTCCGTCGAGCATCGTGCCCCGCCCACAAGCTGCTGTTTGTCGTTCGTTGACGAGAGACAGCGTGGTTGAGGAAGCGCTCCGCTGTCGCGCTCCTCTCCGGCTTCGTCCTTGCCCGCTTTTGTGGCTCGTCGACGAGGTCCTTCCGGCCAAGGAGGCGCTGCGCCGTCCTTTCCGCTTCAGAAAAAGCGCCAATTCCAGCTTTGCCTTGGCACCGATTCGAGGGCCGCTGCCGCGCCAACACCGTCGCGGCGACGGCCTGCCGCTCCAGGCGCTGGCAACCACGGCGTCCAACCAATGTTGCCGCACCCGCCTTCCTAACACAAAGAAGAAGAAGAGAACGTTTGAGCGCAAGTTGTTTAGTTTCTTCTCACTTTTGGAACGAGCCCGCATTGGTACTGAGACTTGTCTGTCTCATCGAGGAGAGGCAGGGAAAGGAAGGAAAAATAAAGTGCCTCAGCCTGCTCCCGCGTAAGCATTGAGGACTTGATCACATTGAAAATAAATGAACAGGTTAAAAACACGCAGGAAATTCGCCGAGAAAAGTCGCTATGTAAAAAAAACAGTAAAAAAAAAAAAAAAAAAAAAAACCTCGTAAAACGCGTTTTTTTTTTTTTGCATTGGGGTTGTTAAGGGCTAGGTTCCCCAGGATCCTGTCCGCTATGTCGACACAAACCTACCTGGACAGCTACCGCCATCTATCAGCGACGGCGGCAAGCACACAACCATTATGGTTTCCGCCGTCGCTCGTAGATGGCGGCAACCTTTCCAGCTTTAATAGATCAATGGATAGTTGGGCGCGTTGGTGGGAATTCATCGTAGGAAACAGCGCGAAAAACAGACCTCGACGAGGAAGCACACAGTGTATCCAGTACAGCTCCGCTGGTCTTCCTTCTTCACGAGAGCAGAAATGCTGAACGTTATGAACCTACATTCTAATCCCGTCATTTGCAGATACGGAAGGCTTCTCGCGCTCTTCGCTTAGGGAGAGGGTTCGAGCGAGTAGAGGGAGGGGCCAGAGCGCCGAGAGGGGATCCTGGAACAGTTGCCCCCGACTGGAGGTAGGGGATGAGGGATGGGAAGGACACGAAGAAAGAAAGGACACCTATGGAAATGAGCAGTTGACGAGGCTTGCAGTGGCACGATGTAGAAGTTCCCTTTTTACGTCTTGGTCAATCGGTGATGGAAAGCCAGGCCGTGAAGACAACCCAGTACTTTTGAGGATATCGAAAGTACGCCAGGAAGCGCCGCAGGCCTTGTTTGCTAAAAATTAAAATCCAAAAGGTTTTTTTTTTTTTGTTAATAGTTCGATATTTGATATTGCCAGCGTCTTTTTTCAGGGGGCGTCCTTTCAATCTCGAAGGAAGAACATTCGAGAAAGACGTCATCGAGGCTTTCTGCGGTGTGACGTGTTCTTCGAGCCGAGACATCATCTCTGGTTCTGTTTACGCTTTGTCCGCTCGCATTCGAGACCAGAGAAGCCTCTATAGTCGCTCGCCAGGAGATCCTTGTCAGAAGGGCGCGTCGTCTGTAGTGGCTGCTCGCACCACGACCCACTGTGGCTCGCACTCGGATAAGCTCGGCTCTTTTTTTTTCTTCATGTTGGACCATTGACAAAATATTCTTTCCCTTTTATCTCGTTGACCTTCGTTCAGTACAATGGGCCAATGTACTTCCGGACCACGACGAAGGCCCCTGTTCCAGTTTCCAATTTGAACCATACTGCTTCTTAGAGGGAAGAGGAATCGTGTTTTTAAACGGTGAAAGACGAGCGTGTAGATTATCTAGGATGGGAAGGGCAGCTGAAGGTTTTATGAGTTCAGGAATTCGGCTATTTCAAAGTCCCGGCGTCCGTTGAAGTAGCACTTGTTTTCGAGATTTGACGTGGGACTGTCACTAGGGGGTGCTAATAGCGAGGGTGCCAGTGCCAAATCCTGCTGCAAAAATATCTTTCGATACCGGATTAAAAAAAAACAAAAAAACTTAATGAATTTAGTATATCTTATTGCGTTACATTATTTATTTTCATTAACAAAAAAAAAATAACACGGTAAAAATCAAATCCGAATTTGGGAGAATCGTCTATTAAAAATAAACGCCTATAAACCCCGATGTTTTTATAGAATAAAGTCCGAGAAAGCACCCTCCGAATTTTCCAAAAAATATGAACTTTGAAAGCGCTTAATCCAGTTGTATACTGCTAGGATACATTAGCATATTTTTCAGATTATGACCCGCGGACTACATACGTTTAAAAGTTTCCATTTCATGCAAACAAGTATTTGCTTCCTTTTCTTTTTCTCTTTCTTCCATGTCGCTAATCACGAGAAGACATGACGGATCTCGCAGTATGTTTATAACGATTTATGTCCACCTCTAATACAGGCGTTTGTCAAGATGTGCTCATGATATTTTACTTGCGGGCTTCGCTCACGGCTATGCACCGGGTGTATTCGAGATGCAAGTTAATTCACTGAACCGAAATTCACCCTCGCAGCCTACGCACTGGATGCAGAATACAGTTTAGGCTTTATCAACTCGTCTTGGAGGCCACAAAGCTCTCTCTAGTGGCGCTCTCCGATTCGGAACACAAAAGAGGCGAGTGTGTGTTCATCCGACGCGCCATCCAGTCGACATGGACGGGGACTCGCTCCACTTTCGGAGTCCCGCGTTCCTCTCAGGGGGGACCCTTGGACACGAGGTGGTGGGTGGGTGGGGTCCGCCCGTACGATCGAGATCCAGGGAGGGGGTGAGTGGCAGGCCGCCGCTGCCCGAGGCGCCGACGAAGCGCTCCGGGGAGCCTCCTCCGCTGCCCCAACACAGCTGTCGCTCTCATTGCGGCCCCGATGGAAAGTCTCTGGCCCCGAAAAAGGGGTCAGGTCGCGCTAGCGAGGCGTCAACCCGCCGGGCTGCTGCTCCGCTTCGGCTCTCACTCGGCAAAGGGGGAACCTACTCGCCCCAGCGAGCCGATCAGAGTGACGCGAGTCAGGCACGTGACACTTCTCCCGCGGAAGGAGCGAGTTCCGACGACACGTGGTCATGTGCCGCCTTTGCTCCGGTTAACTCTCCGGTGCTCTAGCTTTGGCCGTCTGCCATGTTAGGGTACAATGCAACTGGGCAAAGAGCGACACTTTCTTCGCACCAATAAGAACGACGCAGGCGCAGCACGTGACAGCTCTCGGCGGGAGGAGCGAACTCTGCGTTTTAGGTGCCTGGCTCCGACAAGCTGACTGGCTCGCTGGGGTCCGTAGCTTTGGCCGTTTGCCGAGCGAAAACAGAGAGCGTGTGAACGCCGGCTGGCCCCGAACCGCGCCAGCCGCTGTCGTGGCGGCAGGGGCGCGTCTCGCGTGAAGCTCCCACTGTGTCGGAAATCCACCCGAGTCCTCCTTTCCTCGCTCGCCGAAAGTCACCCAATTATTTCACCGGCTGGGGCGTCGTGTTGGCCCCGAATAGCGGGATGCAGTACCCGCGTGGCCTTGCAGTCTAGAACTCGCAAGAGGCCCTATGGTGGACCGTTTCGTCGAGTCCATTGGTGCATTCAGACCTGCACGCTTCACGGTTGGCTGTTTCACCACAATAAACTGTTAAACAACGAGAGAAAAAACAACGATCTTTTCTTCTTTTTTTTTTTTTTTTGCGCTTTTCAGCCCCTATTTTGCCCAGCTAAGAAATATTTCTTCGAAAGTGGTCAACGCAACAAACAATTCCACTGTTTAAAAACAAAAGATGTTTGCATTATTCTTAGCTTTTTGCACGATCAAAACCGTCACTGTGGTCGGCCTTCCATGATCATGACTGACCAAACTCGTCTGCAGTAGGACTAATTCTGCTTTCATCGACGGAAATGAGATGAATGTCAGATCAGCTTTGACGGTGTATATCTTTCAAAAAGCGATGGCTCTAAGCTACCACCGTACTCTTTTATTTTTACTGCGCGTAAAATGACGACTTGTGCCTCTGAACTCGTCAAACACAAAGTTGGTGCCGAAATTGACTTCGACGACGACTTCGTGCCTTTTTCGCCGATGTCCAATCGACGCGCTCCACGAACTTTCTGCTCCAACTTTGTGTTGGACGAGTTTAGGGCCCTTGGCTGTCGAAGCGGTACCTTCGTAGCCGATAGCTTTGACCTCACAGATAAGACGCAGAAGAGGGAGTGACCGAAACATCTGGTCGGAATATTCTTTCTCCGATTCCCAAGACCCTCCGAGCGACGAAGCGACTCCTCCTGTACCAACCGACAGGAGGAGAAGGACAACGAGGGTCCTTCAGCTGTCCCGCCCCCAGCGACAGCTTCCCACCTTCGACCACCCTTCGGCCTCTTGTGAGCCTGAACCGTGTGTACAACCGCAGCACGACGGAAGGCAGCGAACGGGTCTGGAGGGAGGGCACCGGAATGAGACACCCCGTGGCATAGCCTCCTATATACTAACAAAGCCTGGCAGACCGCCACGAGAAGTGGCCTCCGAAATGGAAATGGTGGAGCGGCAGACAACGGATGAGAGGGAGGGATGGATGGATGGATGGATGAATGCGGCTGAGCCCTTTGGATCGGGCGGTAGCTTATGCCACCTAGCCAGCGGGGAGCCACGTGACTGGGGCCCCGCTGCGGCGAGACGCCGAAACGCACTTCTCCGGAGCGAACAAGTGTGTTTCGGATCCTCGCCGCTGCAAAAGCTGTGCGCTGATGTCCAAGTTCCCCGAGAAATGGCTCTTTGATGCTCTGTGCTACCAGATCCTCGCGCTCCAAATCTGCTACCGGGCACTTTATGACTCTGTGGTCGAACTGCCAGGCCTGGTGAGTATGAAGGAGGCTATGCCCGTGGTTCTCAGTCTGTCAGAAGCGCGCGATAAGCCTTCTGTCCCTCCGTCGCTACCCTCGAGGGGACGGTATACGATTTTCGGCGTCTTGTTCAAAGAAAGCCGCGGATGTCCGTCCGCCTTCAAACTCTATACACGTCTCAGGTTTCTGATTCGATCATACCAGAGCCGTGTATAGAGAGATTTTGGTCAATGGGAGGACCGGGCAGAGCCAGGGCCTGCACCACAGGCAGTGTGAGGGCACGCTCTCTTGGCCAACGAGAAGCCGAAAAGAATCCCCTAGCGATGGTAGCCAGAAACAGTTTTAATGAGGGCGTTGGGGTTGAATGTAGTAACTCTCCATGGTTGAAAATAGGGTGCACGCGATGTTTCGATTATGATCATGCAGAAAGATGTAAGAAACAACTTTGCCGTTCGAACTCTGCTTTTACTCGGACAGGAGTGTGACGCCTCGGACGGCACATTCCCCGTCCTTCGGCGCCTGGCATACGGATGATGTCGATCGTTCCGCCAGTCACGCTTTTCCACCATCACCTTGGATAACCGTGATTGAAATATCAAGCGCAGCATATTTTCAGTCCCAGAGAGTTCACCCCGATGCGCTTATTAATTTCCTTTTTGGCGACCACCGCCAGGGTATTATTTCCGGCTTCTGGTTGGCCCCATTCGAATTTGTGAAGACGCCCCGGAACACGCCCGCTTTCGGCCAATGGCGCCTCCTCCTCCTTCCCAATGAATGGCCCTGTATACACGGCTCTGGATCCTATTGCCGACAAATGAGGAACTCTGGCTGGAAGGATGAGTGGGTGGTGGACGCCAAGCAGCCTTTTGTCTCCCCCTTGGAACGCTTTCGAGCAGTGAGTCGAGACGAAAGGCTGCTTGACCACCCACTACCCAATAATCGTTCCAGCCGGAGCTCGGCGCCCTGACATCCCAGCACGCTCTGATCACATCGCCTCCCTCAGTTTCTAGCTGTGTGTTTGTTTGTTTTTTTTGCTTTTTTTTTCGTGCGTTTTTTTTTTTTCCTCGTTCACGCGAAATGTGGAGGCAGGCCGTTCGCATAATTTGCCCACGTTACGTGCTTGGCGGTTTCGTTCTTTTTTCGCAAACTGGCGGTCGCGTGCACGCGGATACTGGATCGGAGCAGGAAAGCTGCCGTATACCATATACACCCGTGCCGTATCCGTGCGGCTGCAGCGACGCCTGTGTGCTTCCGCTAGATTAGCTACACTACTACAAATTTTTTTTTTTTTTACGAACAACGAGGTTTAGTACGTCGGGTGCATTCAATGGAGAACGGACATAGAGGAATCTGAGATGGCCTCAATCGATTCGTTGGATTGTGCCCGTCGTGCGCTTTAGGTTTCTCATAAATCGCAGAATTACGTAGTGAAGCGTCACGAATCGTCAGACACGCGTGGTGTGGTTTTTTGAACTGTCCAATGTAGGGACAGTTCAAAGCGAAATTTTGAGCGACCGATTTGCCTCAGAATTAATTCAAAAACACAACTTTTTTTTTTTTTTCGCGAGGTTATTGCAGTTTTAAATTTGATCTGAGAGGCAGAGAGGCTCTGCTGGGCAACACTGAAATCGAACGTCAAATGGTGTAATACATACGGGGTCAGTACAGCCTGCTCCCCGACAGGTAAGGATGGTGTGAAATACATATCGGAAAAGCTCACGCATGCACACACACACGCACACGCACACAGACACTTTTGGTGTTTCTGCACGCTCTCTCCTCCTCTCCCCCAGTTTCTACCCGCGTGCTCGTCCTGAACGATTTGTGGACGGCTCCCCGTTGATGCTAGTATACACGGAAGCGTTGAGCGTTCGTATCGTGCTTCTACGTATTTCTATTTTTCCAGATTTCCATTCGCTCCCGTCGAGCCTGAGGTTCGACTGTTGGGGCGACCCTCGGCACCTTTGTCAAAGTTCGCCGAAGCTTGACTTCATAAATCGTGTTGCCCGGCTTCTGCGCACGTTCTTGCAAATTGAAAAAAAAAAAAATTTTTTTTTTTTTTTTTTAGATGTTAAATGATAACTGGCCCTTTGCCGAAGTTCATCGAGCAACACTGACAGCCGCCATAATTTGGGCGTCGCTTCCTTCACGAAGCGCAATATTCGATCCACGTCGAGTGGTCACACAGCACTCGTAGCGAATCGAGTAGATTCAGACCGCATTGCTCGTCGAACGCAGCCTTCTTGTCCAACCCGTGCCGAAAGTGCATGCCCCGAGTGTGGTGTCCTCGGAGCAGCTACGCAAGGGCGCGTACTTTTCGGAAAGGAGGCCCATGATCGCTGTTTACGCAATATAGACCGTTCCATTAGGGTCATAGCAGAGAGGGTAAAAAGAGAAAAAAATGCCCTCCTCCTCTCGCCCGCATCTCGTCTGCTCCGCCGAGTGGACTGTACCTAACATCCGGCTGGCGTACAAACTCTGTTTCAAATCGCGTCATTTTGGGAATTTCAAGCGCAGATGCGCAGATTTTGGTATGCCAGTTATCGTGTACTACTATGCTAGATAAAAAAGACTAACAGAGTCCAATTGCGCTGCTATCTGCGTGCAAATAAAAAAAAAAATAGGGAAAACTGGGTCAGACTGGCCGGTCTCTCCGGTGAAAAGTGAATCCGGTGGCTGTACCTTTTTTGCTATACAAAGTTCGTACTGGTGTAGGCCTTTAGCAACCATGAGTGGATGTCTGAAATAATAAATAAAAACGTGCTCTCCTGCGGCAATACACGCAGTAGTTGAGGGTAGTACTGCCGGCTGACTCAACTGCTATTTAAGTAACGGAAAAAAGATATGTCAGTTGATCATTTACCGAGGTAGAACAACAGAGCTCTAGGCTGATTTTCGAGTAGCCATAACTATTCTAAGAACGCGAACCACTTCACAACGGCAGCCACGAGCGAGAGTTCGATGTTCCGTACAGCCCGCCGATACAGCCCATAGATGGAGGATGGCAACCTCCCGGTTAGTCGTCTGGTAGCGGAGTCGGGCCCTCTCTCTGGTTTTACCCCGCCGAACCCGCTGAATTTCCCGGATGTATGGAGAGGGCGCTGCTGTCGAACAAAATGGTGCCGTCCAGAGAGCGCTAACCCCCGTCCTTTCCTGTATCCTCCACGCTCTGCTCGCAGCTTGGGGGAGAGAGGGGATAGCTTCCTTCCCTGCCGAAAACCGAGGTTGTATGTCGGCCTTTCAACGTGCGGTGTTTTACTAGTAGGCGACGGCCCCTCGAGTCGCTAGTGACTGCTCTCGGAGGCGTTCTAAGCGAGCCCCTCTATACGCGAAGGTGCCGACATCCTTCGAAGAATGCCTGCTATCTTTTCTATGATTTCAAGAAGCACGTAGACGTCGCGTTTCAGGCACCCTCGACGCAGGAGTGCGAGGACGAATATCCGTTGTCAGAGAGCAGTGGACGCTCCGCCGGTCAAGTACAGCGCGATCCAAACCAACGCTTCTTTTTGCGCCTGTAGGTCGTGCGGCTGCGGATATGACGCATTTCGTGGCGTTTTTGCTGTTTCCGGGCGCGCTTTCTGAGTCAGAACCGTGCGCTTTGGTTTGGACGGGCGAAACTTCGGGCGAGCGCGCACGCGCGCACGCAGGCACGAGCGCACAAGCAAAGTGCAACTGCGACAGACTGGCCGGCCAGACGGCGAGAGAAAGCGAGAGAGAGAGATCGCGTTGTCATGTTGGAAGAGAATAAAAGCGAGGGAGGAGAGGGCAGCCAGACGGCGAGAAACGCGGAGCCGGAACTAGCTTGCCCTCCACCGATTGGCCGGGACACAGGGGCGTCCTACTACGTCACCGCGCGTTTTTGTGCGCGTTGAGAAAGAAGTTGAAATCAACCAACTTTTTTATGCGCGCCCGGAAGGAGCGAAGAAGCGGCGCGACGTCACGAAAATGCGTCACATCCGCAGCCGCACGACCTACAGGCGCAAAAAGAAGCGTTGGTTTGGATCGCGCTTAACGCCCAAAGCGAGACGTCCAGGCTTTCGTCTTTAAAGGCAGTCACAGACGGGCCCGCGAGCCCACACCCACGATCGTCATTTCCCTCTCCAAACTGCATCGCTAACAACAACGTCTTGGGCTTATTCTTCGCGGCTCATCCAATGGACTTCGATGGATGGATGTGGCCAAACCCCTTTAATCGGGCGGCGGCTGGCGCCACCTAGTCAAAACTTCTTAATTCAGTCATTACGTATCTACAATTAAAATCGGATTTAATTTTTCTCCAAAAACGAGCGCCGTCTGGGAGATTGTCTGCGAACTGCAAAAGGAGGGCAGCACAACATGCCCTTCAGAGTACTTTGGCATGGTGCCGTTGTTTCGGTTTTCAGTGTTTTTTTTCTCTTTTTTTTAATGTCTCATACTACCAATACAAAAAAGAAATAATAATAATAAAAAAAGATTCTCTGTGCCTGCGTTTGCGTGTGGCTTTGACAGCGGTCTGACTCACGTGAAGACCAAGTGTAGGCAGACCGCCTGCTATCTTGGAGCGGAGCAGGCGACCCTACCACCGACGCGCGACTGCAAAAGAGCAGGGAATAGAAATAAGACAGTCTGCATGATAGAGGGGAAGATGTCGCTCCTTCGGTTATTCGGGTGCCTTAGCGCAGTGGCTGTCTTCCGCGAAAACGCCCCTGACGGGTCAACAACCCAGTGACTTGGCATTTTTGTTGCCCAGCTGATAAGCGCTGGACCAGGGAATGCAGCTTTAGCCCAGGAAAGGTTTTGCCCGAGGAATTCGGATTGTTTCTTCTCCCACACGAACGGTCGCTCTCCTCGCTTTCTCCGGCCCCGAACGTGTCGAGGTCGACTTCCGGAGAAACCATTGGTGACCCCCCGAGGTGCCCCCCTAATCGGTCGTGGCTGGTCGTGGCCCGCCGTCAGGCGGGGGAGAGCTCCTCTCTTGTGCGTCCGCGCAGAACGAGCCACGGGCTGCCGCGGGCTTCGGCGGAAGAAGCGACGGAGAGGTCACCGGCGGGGTGTTGGCCGCCCGAGAGAGGAAAAAGCGCGTGCCCCTCGTTGCCGCCGAGACTCGGCTCTAGTTCCTAATGGGTCATTGCGGCCCGGTTTCCGGCGACCTTGGGCGCCTCTTCCGCGCTCGCCTTTCTTCGACACCGTCCGCCTTGGAAAGTGGCCTTTGAAACCTACCCCGCAAAGTTTGGGGGGAATCGGTGGCCGTGTGCATTAGCGTACTGCGGCTGGGACCACGTGGAGCGAAAGCTCGCACTGCAGAGCGCTGGCTTCAGTCCCCATCCCAGCCAGCCATTCTCGATCTGGATTAGGCATCGCAGCGGCGTGCGGTCGTGTATCACGAGTAAAGCTCTGGACGTTCGGCGAGGAAGACTGCGAGAACTCCGACGGCCGCGATTGGCCAACTCCAAGGTCAAGCGCGTCGCTGGCCGATCCCGGTGGTCGGTGATCGAGCCGACTTACTCTCCGAGTGTCGAACTTAGGTTCACGACTCGGTGCACGTTAAAGACCCCAGACGCGCAGTCGTACTGCACTGGCTACGTAGCGTAAACCAGTGTCGCCGCACCTCAAAGGCAGACCGCTCTTACTCAGCCTGTGTAGAACACGAACGTCATTGTTCTTTGTATTTTTTTTTACGTATGTTTCATTTTGTATGCATCGGTTTCCGCGGTTTCAGGGTTTGTTTTCTTCCGAATTCGAGGGTATTTCGGCGCTAATATTTGTTTTTGCTCATATTCAATAACTTTACCGACGTATTTCGTTCCTTTCGTTTGTTTCAGCGGGTCCATTTGGGGATTTCCCAGATGTGCTTTGCCCTCGAGGTGCCGATGGGCAGAGTTTCCATTTGTTTCCAGGGTGCGGCCCTCGAAGCGCAGTACCCACGGCTTCGCGTTACGACGGACAGCGGCGTACGCTACGAAACACTCTCAGCCAATTCCAGCGCTGCGAACGTGCCTCGTCACTACGCGCCCCAGGCGTCGCCGCGTCCCTCCCGAGGGTCACGTGACACTCGGGCGGCGTTCGATTGGCTGGAATGGCTCGCCGCAGCGTCCGCGGCCGTCCATCGTGACGTGAAACGGGAGAAATGTGGCGGAGGACAACGACATGGGCAGCCTCCGGCGCCGCCTTCCGCAGCGGACGCGTCGTTCGGGACGTCACTCATCGGACAGATCGCCCCCGAAGAGACCGTCCGGTGTCGCCCGAAAGTGGCGCTCGGCGGAGGAGCCCGATAGAGTTCTTGTATACCCGATGAGCACGTTGCGGGCGCCGCTTTCCGAGAGGACCCTCGTATTCGGAGACGCGTCTTTCTTGCCTTGAAACCGCTGTCGTTACCTGCCTCAATGGCCTCCAGAGCGCCAATCATACTGCTCTACAAAAGATGTTCGCCGCAGGCACCATGACAGAACTAAAACTGCCAGTTGGGCTAGTTGGTCACGGGACGAGGCGTAACCCCTCGTCCTGTGTGCTTCTTTCTTTGTCCGTGTTTTTTAGGCGTATTTTTCACCACGACGGGAGAATTCCCTGACGCCTGAAAGCGCAGTCGTAGACGTTTGCTCGATACGTTTCAATCATTCGAACTTGTCTGCCGACACTCTGACCATTGCGACCGTCAGACGAGGAAAACACACCGAAGAGTGCAGACTGTCTCTCGTACGAGCGAATAATCTTTAGACGTCTGCGTTGGACTGTGTCCGAGGCAGGCTTGTGACCGCTTGCGACAGGGGGGGTTGCTATGGCAACCGAGCTTCGCTCAGCGCGTCGTACCGGAATGCAAGCGGTAGCTGAAACGCACATGTCCCAATCATCCTTAAACTGCGTTCCAGTTGGGGTTTGCATAGCGATCGCTCAAACGATGCGCACTAGGCCTCCCACAAAAGCCAAGGTTACGATCACGCGTGATCTTTTTTTCTTTTTTATTTTTCCGTTAAAAACGCGACTAAACATCGCAACAGAGACTTGTCGCTATCTTTTATCGCGGTCTTAGTGGGCAAATATGCCACGCATGATTGTGATTTTGGGTGGTGTAAGTTGCTTATACCGTCTTCGATCAACTCGCACCGGAATCGCCCTGAAACCAGCACAGTGCACAGCGCTCCTCGGTCGTGCAGCGCGAAGTCGGTGCGGTGCAACATCGAGGACAAACTGCGCCGCGCCGGCGAGCTCCACCTTGGGTTACTTCGCGTTTTGTTCGTTTTTTCTTGCGTAGGTCAGCGCATGCTGCCCGTCTGTCAATTTCTCCTATTTTTTACTCGCAGATTTGACGGTCCCACACAAATGAACATCGTGGACGTGATTGTCGATGGGGTCACGAAGCGGGTGACAATTCCACATGTATATGCTGGCCATCATTGTTGGTTCAAGAAAGAGAAACACCTGATAATAGCCGTACCTCGCGACGCTTTCCACGAAGTTCGTACCTTTCAGGCGTTGCCACCGCAGCAATCGCCGGTAATCGCGGCGATGGTAAGAAGCTCGTCGTCTCTCCGTCAGAAGAGCTGAGGAATTCATCTAGAGCATCTGCGAGGCGTGTTCGTTTTTGCAAGATCGCCATCTCGATGGTCTGCGCGTCTGTTACTCCCGCCATCTTCTCGAATCCCGCTCCTGGCCGCAATGCCTGATGGGACTGCACCCCGGCGCACCGTCGATTTTCTTGGTGCGCGTTGGGGCAACGAAAAGCCGCACCGGGAGGCTGCGCTTCGTTGATCGAGGACGTCCGGTGCGCACCGGTGCACTTGATCGAAGATGAAGGGGTGCACCTCGGTGCCCCGGTGCGCACCGGTGCGGATGATCGAGGATACCATTATATATTACTTTGGCGCCGTAAAAATAAGTTATCAAATAAGAATTCCTTTGGTGCCCCTGAAGGTGTTGATTACCACAGGATAACTATTGTTATCTTCTGGTAATCAACTTTCTTCCGGCCGGCAGCTTATTCCGCCCGCTTGCCTCTTTGAGAGGTCAAACCAACCTTACAAAAACAAGTTCCGTCACGCCCCAGTGTACCTGTCAAACATCGCGTTTTGTAATCCACAGAAAGGTCGGGCGCAGCGAAAAAGAAGAATGTATCCTTTTAGGAACGGTTTGTCATCGTCTCTCGTACCAGAAAACACGATTCCGGCATCGATTAACACCCAAGCGACGACCAACGGCGGAAACCCTCTTGGCACGACTGTCCAACAATCATTTGTCTGCCTGGAGTGCGACGGCCATTAACAAAAAAAAACCGTTGCGCGCCTTCTCCGCTGAAAGCGTTCTCCCCGCAACGTCTCTTTCTGCCCGCTTTGTCCGCCCTTCTGGCATCCAAGTACCGTTACCCTTGGCGGCCTTTCTTTCCCGTCCGTTTTCTCCGGCGAAGCGTGGAAGCTCGCACGACGGGACGTAACGACTTGACGTATCCACCGGGAAGGTCGTCGTGGCGACTTCTCAAAGGAGGACGCGTGCTTCGGACCGTCCTTGCCGTCGGCGCCGCTAACGACGTGCGGAAGCACGTGCCCGTCCAAGACGTCCGTGTGGGCGTCCCAGCAGGTTGGCTTCCGCGGGCGTTTCCGCCGCGACGTCGCGACCGATTCGGCCTTGGAGACAGGGCGAGTACTCGAGACGTCGCCTCCGGGCTCCCAGATCTCGTGGCCGCTAGAAACCTGTTACGATTTATTTCTTCTTTTATAACTAGGGGAGCGTTAGTCGACTTATCCGACCACATCCTCTCCCGCTTTGAGCGTAGTATATGAGGTACTGAGGAGGACGCCACTTGGTGCTGCTCTCCGCACTGCGCAGAAGCTTGGCCTCGAGCCGGAAGTGTGGTTTCCGCGCAGGCGCAGTTCCCACACCTGCGCGTGACGTTGCGGCACCGTGCTGGCGGTCAATCCTACTGCGCACGCATCGGATGAAACGGGTGCTTGTTTTCGAACCCAACGGCTGATTGAGACGACCGAGTCCGCGCTTACCTCGCTTTCTCCGGTGCGTTCTTTCCATCGTCAAGTACCCCGGAAGAGCGCAGCCCCCAAGACTCTCTCTCGTTTCTCGAACGTGGGGTGGGCGCTGCGGGGGTCGACCCAAGAACTTTTGGATCGCGAGTCTTGGCCGGCAACTTGCAAAGCGCGGCTTTCCTACGCAGCCCCGATACTTTTCTCCTGCGATTCATCGATGCTCCGTGAGAGCCACCTGGAAGACGAGGCCTTCGGTGGGGACGCTCGCCCCGCCCCAAGCGGCAAGCACGCAGAAGCTCGACGAGGGTATGCGCCGCCAAGCGGCAGACGCCTGCTTCTGGGCGTCGCCAGGTGCTACGTCGCTCTGGCGGCAAGACGCTGAAGCGAGCCAGGCGGCACAGCTTGGGTCCGCGAGCGCTGACGTTTGGTGCAAGGCCTTGTCTCGTAGCTGGTGTTGCCGAAACGCTGCCGGTTCTGCCGGTATCACGCAGGGTCCGAGGAAGCCCGAGCGGCTCTCACCGACGGCTGTCTAGACGGCGAGGAGAGCACCGCCAACGGTCACCCTACTCCGTTCACCCCGAAGCTGACAGTGCGCTGGAAGCCTGTGCTTTAAACCATGCCGCCTGCCTTTCGGTATCGCGCTCTTGCCGGTGAGACTAAAGTTCACTCTCTCTCTCCGATAGCGGGGTCAGCTGATGAAAGGAAGGCGGCTGATTGGCCCGGCGAGTGCCTAGCTTGTACCGCACTTCTGGGGTATGTCGTGGCCCAGCCGCGCACCTGTCTGTAGCGGGAGGGCGGAGGAACTGAGGCATTCCCAAATTGGATTCTGGAACGGGGCGAGCGCCCGAGGGTGCTCTACCTGCGCCGCTCCCCGTCTCTTCATCTGCCCGGCGGACTGCTGCGGTGGGAACAATGCCGGTGAGCGATCCCCCGAAGCCGTTTGGTGGGCTGCTCTCGCCTCGAAGAGCAAAAGAAAGGTCCCCTTTTCTCTGTTTCTCAAGAGGCGGGAGTACGAGAAGACGTCCCCTCCACTGTCGTGCACCGAAGCTCCAGCTTGTCCGGCCCGCGATGGAAGAAAGCGGAGGAGGCTGGTGCCCGGAGACAGGCCTCTATTTTACTACGCTGTCCTCTGCCCATATAGATTGCTCTAGCCAAGCCGAAATAAGCCGCACCGTTGGTTGCGAGAGTTATGGGCACTACACACCAAATCATGATTGGATGGATGGATGGATGAATACGGCTGAGCCCTTTGGATCGGGCGGTAGCTTACGCCACCTAGCCATTTTGTTTTACCATTTAAGCTTAGAATATTTAAATGTGAATTCACTCCGCAGTGCAAAGAAAGTGAGGCTATGAAACCCCCTTGCCATCAGTGAATAAGAAAATACCTAGTTTTCTCTCGATTTCTGCCACCATTCACTTAATCTTTGCTTGGTAATCTCTACAGTCTTGAAATCCACTCTCCCTTCGCTGTCTCTAAAACCCAATGACTTTATTAAATCTATGTTGTCTTCGGTAGGCATAGGGTGAAGCCCTTTACAGTAGAGTATCAAGTGCTCAGCCGTCTCGTCCTCCTCTCCACAAGCAGTGCACACTGTATCAATTTCCTGGTACTTCACTCTGTATGTTCTGGTTCGCAGAACACCCGTTCTTGCCTCAAACAGCAATGAGCTTCCCCTAGAATTGTCATAAATGCTTTCTTTGGCAATAACTCTTTTGTTTAATCTATAGCTTTCCAGAGCCGTCTTTGCCTGCATTCCCTCTAGCCACCGATCCCTTTCTGTGGCCTTAACTTTCTTCTTAACTGAGACTTGCTCTTCCGTATCTTCGCTATAGCCCAAAAACTTTCCTCTTAATTTCCTAGTGCGCTGTCTCCACTTGGTGTCTACACTCCTCATGTATAAATAGCTGAAAACCTTTCGTGCCCATTGCTCCCCGTCCATTAGCCTCAACCTATCCTCAAATTCTACCTTGCTCACCGCTTCCCTGCTCTCAAATGATGCCCATCCCATGTCTCCTTGTACTCCCTGGTTTGGCGTTTTGCAATGTGCCCCCAAAGCCAGTCTACCTACTCCGCGCTGTTTTATTTCTAGTTTCGCATGCACTTCGGATTTCATGCATAGCACTGCGTTTCCAAAAGTCAAGCCAGGCACCATGACCCCTTTCCAAATCTCTCTCACCACCTCATACCTGTTGTAATTCCAAAGTGCTCTATTTTTCATTACAGCTGCATTTCTGTTGCCCTTACCTATTATATACTTTTCATGATCTCTGAGATATTCTGCACCATCACATATCCATACTCCTAGATACTTGCATTTACTAGCTCTCTCAACTGTAATATTCTGTATCTTCAGCCTCTCAACTTCATCCTCGTTAAAAATCATGACTGCCGATTTTTCGCTACTGAATTCTAAACCTAATTCCTCTCCTTCCCTACCACAGATGCTCATTAATTCCTGCAACTCTGTCCTGTTGTTAGCCATTAGTACAATATCATCAAACAAACTGGAGCGCCCCATAGCGGACGCCACCGGCGCCGCGCATGCGCGATGGAGTGTGGGCAAGATGCTCGCCGTCGCCCATAAACAAACCATTGAGATGCGGTGTTGTCGGCGTCGGTGTGAGTCCCCTTGCCCTTTTTTGCGTTCGAATTGTTGATTCCACGTCTTCCTGGCAATCTCTGACTACCTGAGGGGCCTCAGCGAAATTACCGAGGCTCGTTACACCGCGAAACTTCGCGCGAATAATGTGACAGGCGGCGATTCATTCCGCGTGGACGCCGCACAATGGACGATAAAGCCTGATTCGCATGACAAGATTTCGCTCGCAATTTTCAGTCGCGACGTCGCTCGGGCTGCAAAAGCCTGAACTGTATACCTGAGATGGTCGACGTCGATACTGAAAATCGCAAGCAGAATCGGACCTAGTGAATCAGGCATAACAAGTCGGTGATGGCCACCGGTAACAATGACCAACATCTCCTTGTATCTACTGTTTACATCGAGCCTGCTTACCAACCTTCAAACTTAAGTGTTTTGAGGCCTTCACTTACTTCTTATTGTAAGTACCGGGCAAACATTTGGTCTACGGGCCGGTGTCGTCTAAAAGAGCAGACGACAAGCAGAAACGTTTGAAAGACCACAGAACAGTTCGAACGATCACGCGGCCGCTTGAACTTAAGGCGCGCACAGAACGTAGTCCGCAGTTGGTCCGTACAACCTGACGGATTTCAGGCGTTCATGTTGGAACAAAACAAAACAAACCACAAATATCCGTGAATTCAACCGAAAAGTGCTTCCCGCCCAAGCAATCGTGGTCCGACGGCGTCATGTTTTTTTTTTCACGGCACATTTCCACGTCCTCGGACGAACCGAAAGCATGAAAAGTGACCTTCAAACTTTTCTCGACTCTTTTGGTACAGCCCCAGTCGCGGCGTCTTGACGAGCAGGCTAATGTAAAAATAGTAACTGTGGCGCTGTCTGGTGGTTAAAAGAGGAACTATTGGTATGTTGCCGGCGCTCCGTTTCCGCAGGTGAGCCAGCGTTTACCAGGACTTGTACGTCGCCATGTCATGCTATTGTGGACAAAAAAAAAAAAAAGTAATCGCCGATTTGTTTTGTTGCGTGTACGACTGCCCCAATGGCTGTACGGATAAAGCTGAAAAGCTTCGGTTCGTGAAAGTCTGGCGATTTCACGTCATGTCGTAAGAGGCGGACCGCTCCCGCACTCCGGTTAGTCTTCGCTTGCACATGGTAATAACGACCCGTAGGTTGTTGAACCGACCACGGGACGCGCTAATGGCGCCATGCACGCGGACACTGAACAGAACAGATCCTGTCGCGATTTCTGCTGGCCCTTTGTGGCTTCCGTGATTGTAAGCGGTTGGCGGCATGGAACAGTTGTGCCGGCGACTCTCCCAGGTCGTTCCGAAGGCAACGCACGCCACCTCGTGAACCAGATCTCAGCACCGCTGTCCTTTCGTGGCGTCTTCGAAGAGCCCTGGGAAGCTCGCCTACACCGACACATCGCCGCAGCTTTCAAACGTATTGTGAATCGGGGCAAACCGTTTTGAGTCCGATGCTCGTCCGCCGAAACCCGAGCGTTTGAGCTGGCACACGGCACGACCCGTTTTGAGGCCGCCATATTTACCCGATACTGGCGACCCCTAGAAGTTGCTCGAGTCGCGAATTGACGAGGTTCGCGCGCAGAGACGACTGTATGTAGCCTCGTTTCTGGCAGATGCCTCGAATGAGCTTTGCGGGCCATTTTGAAACGTCCAATTTCTCACGTGGGAGGTTGGATGTGCTCGACCTTGAAGGGAATTCGGAGGAGGGCGGTATTCGGACAAAGTTCAACGCCCTTCGATATTAAGAAAGACCAAAACTGACCTCTCCTATTCCCTCTTTTAAACCGCAGCAGCCCAAACGTCGTACGAAAAACGCGGTGTTCGCAAGCTTGTTCACGCATGTTTCGAACATGTCCGCAAACAGATTTTGTTTGCCCGATGTGACGGGACGTGTTGCGAGGAAAAAACCCGCTGCAGGCAGCGGCTGCCGACTGTCTTTTGTTAGATGTTTTCCCACTGTGACCCCGGCTTTAAACTGTGGTGCGGAAGAAGCCGTCTTTGTTATCAGGCCTCTCCCAGTTCATGCTCAAACCCCCGTAACAACGTTTTTTTTCTTTTTGTTTTTATACGGGTATTGCTTTCACCAGCGTCTTTCGGTGGAGCGTTGTACCCGTCTTGTCCCGCTCTTACGGCCCTATCTGTACGCTAATCGTAGCGTCGCCAGCGGTCCGTTCTCGCATGAGCGACGGTGACTGAATTCATCGAGGTTACGCCAAGAAATTTTCCCGCGGGAGGCAGTGGCGAAACGAGCCGTCAATGGTGGATTCCCTTGCCGGCCAATCCGGGATGAAGGTGACAAAGGATGGCCAGGAAAAGGACTACACATGGCGGGAGTGGTTGAGTCAACCCATCGCGTGAGCATCAATACCGATCCATCGCTTTCGTCGAAAGGCTGAAAAGGACGTTTCGAGTCATGGCGCTGGCCGAAGGGGGATTGATTTGGCGCTGTTTCTGGACCGAGCGACTTGTCCGGCGGCCCGAAGGTGCGTTGTTGTGACGGCGCGCGGGGGGCTCCTCCTTCCCGGCGGCGGCAGCTCGGTTTCGGAGGCAGCATGTCCGCTCTCCTTTGTGACCGGTTCGGAGGGGAATGCATGCGCCGCCTTTGTCTCCGCACTGGGGGCCCCCCTTTCCCCCTCCGCGTGTTTTGGAGGTGAGTCACGCCGCGGGGTCTACGAGCCTCCTTGGTCGCTTGCCCCGTTGCAACCGACGGAATGGCACAGGTGCGGCTCGCCTCGGGACAGAGCAGAGTTTCGAGACAGCGAGCAACGCGCACCCTAGAGGTCCACTTTCAGAGTCATTTATGTATTATATTAACGTCCGCGACGCCACTTCCTGAAGACGCGATATCATCTTCAAAATAGATTGAAACGTCCCCCGTCAAAATAGTTTTGTGATTCTTTTGACGCCTCAAACATGGAACTTTAGAGTCCGGTCTGGTGAACGATCGGAGGTGGCGGCCAGAAAACACACGGTCTCTTATGGTATGCCTAAGACGGGCGAAAGCCTAACCTCCGAAGACAGCGCGCTCTCTGACGACGCACTTTTGGCGCCCTTTCATGCCGTCGACCTGTTTTCGCTCAAGGACTTTGAAGATCGACTGAATGATGAGACAGATAAGGCTCTCGCCTTAACTAGTATAATCTTGCTTGCAGGCAGCGTCGCCGTTTGTCACGCATTTTGGGAGAACAAATGTCACGTGGTCGTCCCCTGTTAGTATAACCTTCTAAGTGATGTGGAATGCAACAAGACCTTCTCAAAGTACATCGGCTATCAGGCCGAAAGTAACGTTTGCTCGCTTGTGCCAAGCATTCCAGTATGCGGCACCGCTGCTTTTCGTGATTCCGTGATTTACATAGACAAAGGAGCCGAATGCCGTGTCATAAGATTTGCACTTGATTGGAAAATCCTTGAAAACCCCGCTAGAACCGTTGTTCATTCGTGCCGGTCAAGAAACATCAACAGAGCAATTCACAGCATTTGATTTAACATCCCTATCGTTTCATAGTTAACCCGCTCGTTATACGCGAGCCAAGCAGAAAATCTAAACAACGATCTCACGAAACCCGGTTAAAAACAGGGCGGGAGCCAGATGCAAAGCGAGACTGAAACAGCACGAAGACGCGCTCGCACAATACAAACGGACAAAAAGCGTGCCAAATCTTTCAGTATTACGTACGCACTTACATTTGTTACGTGCAGGCAAGGCAGAGGGATATCCAGCTCGCCTTGGTTGTAAATTCAAAATTTTCAGTGAGACGCGTGCCGAGATGCGAGCTCGGAACGCTCAGAACATCGCCACCGGGCGTGTCACGTCCGAAAGAGTAACCTGTCGAGCCAGTCCCGCACACACGCTGAATAGGACGTTTGCACTTTCAACTAGGACCGAAACTATCCGTCAAAACGCCAACACAACCCTGACGACACCATTAGAAAGTAAACAGAACGAAACCACAAAACGGCTACCCCTGCTACGGCTGCTGCATTGAACGAGGACGTCGAAATAATAAAGACGCTATTTTGACGTTGTACACAAGTGACGTCAGAGACGTCGAAATAATAAAGACGCTATTTTGACGTTGTACACAAGTGGCGTCAGAGACGTCGAAATAATAAAGACGCTATTTTGACGTTGTACACAAGTGACGTCAGAGACGTCGAAATAATGTTTGGGATATTTGGGTGGTGGACGTCGCAATATAGTCATTGCCTTTGCAATTGAATGGCTGGCGCCTCCTTCGCAGGTTGCTCGGCAGTGCTCAAGCATTCCGTGGTCGCGCGGAGGAAGCGAAAAGACGTTTGCAGACGAACAACGTTCTCGTCCCCTCCAAGACTCTGATGAGCAGTTGGAAGCACTCTGCAACCTGGGCAGCCTAGTCCTCGGGCGCGAGAAAGTTGACACGGGGGCTGGACAGACGACGGAGCCGCCGGAGCTGGAGATCCGACGGTCTGTCTCTGTCCGGCCTGATCGAATTCCGCTTCGTGACTCGCACTTCGTCTTTTTTGGTCGCCTCTTGGACAGCTTCTTCTCTGGCCTGGCAGGAGCGCGGCGCCATTCTCTGGTCTCTTTCCTTTTTCCAATGTTGATGGTGTACGAGTTGTAGGCGATTCTAAGAGTCCAATATCGTGAAAGACGAATTAAGCTTTTCTTTTCGTGTTCGATTACTTTGGTAACCTACTTTAGAGATGTTCGGTGTAGTGACCGAATTTACGTGCGGTCTCTGTGTCCATCACCGGTCGTGTGCAGCTCTGTAGACCGAACACGCGCAAAAACATGACTCGGTAAAACGGTGTATTTTTTTTTTTTTTTTTTTTGTTCTTCCGCCGACATGTTTGCACGAAAGAGAGATTCTGAACCCACGTGTTCGCGCTTTTGTCTACTGCACACAACTAAAGGTTCCGCGTGTTGTAATTCTTCTGAGAGCAATCCATGTAATGAATCGTTTTATTGAGTTTTTATTAAATTTTTTTGTGCGCTATCTTTGTCCATTCAAAATTTGCAATAACTTTAAATTTCAAATAGAGTAACAACAGACGACATAAGTACCGTTGTGTTCTTCCCATCTTGGGAGCCTCGTGGTGCTTCTATAAATACTCCCTCTACTGTCATACAGAGGAAGACAGCCTGCCGACGCTGCCTGAGGCATTGCTCGTGCGACGGTCCAAGATGTCTGCCGTCTGCAGACATCTTGAACCTACGTCCTTCTGTCATCCTGTACCTCCAGCCGAGGTTTTTATGTCGCACGAGCAGTGTCCCTTTAAGGTGGCCTGCATATCTTTCGCCGCGGGGTGTGGCGGTTGCCCTTGCTTGGTTTGGCACGTAAACAGCCCAAACTTTGAATCGGAGGCCTGACCAGCGGCGCTCCTAATCGAAACGGGACGGAGGAGGCCTTGACGGCGGGGCGCCCCGTGTGGGGGGTACCCGCTATTTACCCAAAGACGTTAGCGGAACAGTGATTTAGCGATGGAGGTAATCCGAACGACTCGCCATTGAAGCCAAGGCCACCGCGTAGCGAGCCAGCGCGACCCATGTGTAAACAACTTAGATTTCTCAATGGGAACACCGATTCATGGTGGAAAATTTTCACCCTTCTCGCAGGGAAAATTCCTTATGGCGAAGATGGGCGGGAGTCTCGTATTTGTGGAAAATTCGTATATTTCTCCTCGGTGGATTTTTCGGAGCGAAGCTGTTTATGGCCAGCGTTCGGGGGATTTTTCGTGTGCGTTACCAAAAACTCGGAGAGGGCTCGCACCGCCCTCAAGTTTGTCGTCGTTCCATGCGTGCCTGTTTCCTTCCGCCGGGTGGTGGTCGCGTCGCGCGTGTCTAGGTAGTTTCCTCGGGGCGGCGGTAGTCGTCGACATGTGTGCGCGTACCTTTCGTCACGACGAGTACCGATCCTGACAAGAAATGTGTTCGTACCTTCGTTCAAATGTCACGTCTGTGTCGCGTGCTAAACAGCTTCGCTGGTCATCCACCTTAACAGAGTGGAATGGCTCATGATATTTTCTAGTATGCGTCTGCGCATGCATGCACGCTCTCCCCTGGCTTTGCTTCCCGCTGTTGCCGTTTTCGGAGGCCCCGCACGACCAACATTGTCAGCACATGCGTCTTTGCGCGTATTTCGTCTTTTAACGTGAAACGTTCTTCGGCTATAGGTGCTCGTCACTTCGTAAAGTGAAATAAGTGAAGCCTGAAAGGCGTGGCCGCGAAGCTCGATGCTCATTGGTTCATGGGGGAGGTCATGTAACCGAAGGAGTAGGCGAGGAGGAGCTCGACCACCTGTGCACATTTAGGGAGAGGAGCTCGAGAGTATGGAAGGCTCGGGAAGATGGCCAGGTGTATCGGCCTTCATACGTTAAACTCGGTCTATCGCTAAACGGTTGGGAGGCTAGGACGTTCCACGTATGGACAGAATTGCCTAATAATTTGTCCCTCACTTTTTTTTTTTTGCGTATGGTTTTTTTAGGAGCAACGAAGACCTATGGAACGACTTGATGGCGATGTATTTAGACTAGCAGAGACATGTTGGGCTGCCCTTCGTTTGTAGTTCGCAGACAAACCACAAGACAGTGGTCGTCACTCGACAAAGGTCAATTGGCACCTGAAAAAACTCCCCCGCGATGTAGAGGCAGAGTTAGGAACCAGGCCGGCTTAGTGGCAAGGTCAAGTCTGTCGTTCTGTAATATCCTGTCAGTCATATGCCATAGGTGGCGCAACCTACCACTCGTTACGAGAAGATGACGTTGGGATCCCTCCATCCTGCGTCGGAGTTTCCTCCCGGCTTTGCCGCGTACCCGTGGTCGCGCAACCCACACGTGGTCCAGTTGTGGAGGGGATGAGCCTCGGCATTCTTCTCTCACCAGGCCACATCGACATCGACGAGTTCGGGTTCCGTCTTTCTGGCGCCATGCTGCTGCGCGTTCGTCGACAGGCCGGCCGGACGAATTTTCAACGAGCCGCTTTGTGCTTGGAACCCGGACGAGAATTCCAGCTGGTTGCCCCGCTGCGTCGTAGTACACGAGCCATTCATCCATTCCCGACGGTCAAGGGGACGTTGAAAGGGAGCTGCGGTCCATTCGCAGCCGATGACTCCAAAGAAACCTTTTTTTTCCTTCTGCGTAGTGGGTCTCGCTTTTCTTTGACCCCTCTTTCCGATCCCTTTGAACTCTATGCGTGGCGTTATTATCGTGTCATGGAGGACGACGATGGCGTGCCGCCTCGCAGCTGGGACGTGCTCTCCTTGCCCCGACAGACCTGGAAGGGAAAAGAGCGCTGACCAGCGGCGCCCTTGGCATGCCCGGTCGCGGCGACCGCATTCTCCCGCATCGGCTCGCTCTGCGTCACAGCCTTTTATCGTGACGTGTTTTGGAGTGGAGCTGCGGCAAGGGTGCACGCTACTTCCGTTCTTGTGGAATCGACGCAGTCACGCAGCTGATGTCATCGTCCCGGGATGGAGAGCTGCGACTCGATGGTTCGGTGAATAGCTCGGATGCCCCGTTTAGTTCCATTCCCACCGCAGCCGGCGCTGCATTCTGACGGAGAAAATCAATTAGCGCAAAAACTGCGTCATCAGTGCGATCGTCGTCTGGGTGCGCTGGCAATCTAGGGCTGAACCAATCACGGACTGTAAATTCCTCGTAACCCTGCTCTTTCTTTTTTTTTTTTTTCTGTTGGCTCGTAATTTTGGTAACGATACCCCGCCGACGCCTTTGGGAATGTGTCGTTTCGTCATCAACTATCGTTATCCGAACGATCCCCTCAAATTCCCTAATGTGAAGCGGAGTATAGCATACGCAGCGACGAGAGCCCTTTTTCCATCAGTCTTCGTCACAACGCACAAAGGTGCTTCGAATTTCGGTTCTTCGGGGGGCAGCTCATCGAGACGAGGGCCCCGGCAACCGCGGACGGGGAAACCCCTGCCGGCGGTTCCTGACCTTGATGTTGCGTGCCCCTTCACAAACGGGAAGACGAAGAGCAGCCGGGCTTTGGGTGTCTTCGGCCCTGATGCTCCGTTTTCTCCGGCGACGGAAGCTGACGCCGTCTTGGTTCGGCGGGCGGCCAACGGGACCCGCGGGGGGAGCTTCGCGCGACCAGCGCCGTCCATTTATTGGGTCGAGCGTGGCGCGGATAAGACACCCGATGATATCGGACCGTCTTTAGCGGGCGCTCGACAAGACTATTTGTAGCCCACTTGTCGTCGCTGGGCCACGCCGGTCGCCCCCCGACAGTGCGGTGGAAGCTCTACGCGCTCGTTAGACCGGCCATTGGTCGCTCTTTGGCCGCCTGATCAGGCGCCCGACACTCACGCGCGGGGTCAGCTGGTCAAAGGGAAGGCGGCTGATTGGTCCGGCGAGAGCGTAGCTCTCACCGCACTGTCGGCGGGGAACGGGACTCCGGCCGCTCGCTTTCTTTTGGGTCGGGGGCTATCTCTATCTGCGGGGTGAAGCCGAGGAGAACCATAATCGCGCCGGGACGCTGGATGAGCTGGAATTGCTCGGTACGCTTGACCTGCCCCTCTTTTTACGATGGGAGGAGGGGGGCCTTCATCGTCAGGTATACATCGTAAACAGTTCGCGAGAGAAAAGCGACAACGGGCATCGACTCTCGAGGGAGCTTTCGGAAAGGTGGACAGATCTCGAGGCGCTCCAACTCCTTCAGCCGCGGTGAGTCTCGAGCTGGGTCCACACGCCTGTGTAGGCCACGGCAAGCGAAACGACGCGAACAACCGGGACAACTCTGACACCTATGCTTGCTCCCAGAAGTTCCTTCTCGCATCGGTTGCCGCCTTCTGTATGAAGAAAGGTCGCCCCGCTTACTTTGTCTTTGCTGTTATTTCGATCGCTTTGAAGGCAACCGACGCAAATGTCTGAACTAAGCGACAATCGGCAACGGCCGAGAGTAACCAACCTCAAGTACGTGCAGCACGCGTGCGAATGTTTTTTTTTTTTTTGGCAGGCTTTGTTATCACCACAATTGGGGAGCCCCGAGAGATTCGCGACTCTTCCAATGGAACCTTTCAACGGTACTTGCCCCTGCTTGAGGTTCCTTGTCGGTTGTTGCTGCTTACCGCTCAAGTGGGGCATTAGAGGGCTTGTTCGCAGCCACCGAGCGTTGGGCGCATACGTGGCGCCGTTGTAACTTCCTCGGGGAGCGGGCGGCAGCGCCCGTGCCGTCTCGTGCTCGCGCAGAGCTACAACCAGGTCGTCGCAAGTGCGGGCAAACTGAAGTTCCTCGGTGCGTTGCGGCACCGTTGGCGTAATATGGCTACTCCAGAAAAATGAGCGGCACCTAGCGGGAAAACACTCAACTGTCCGGAACAGGTCCTTTCGCGATTTCTGCTCGTCTCCCGTGGCTTTTGTGGTGGCACGTTGTTAGCGGTTGGCGCGATGGAGAAAGCGAAGGTCTTGTTAGTTCTCTCCGCAGCAACCAAAACGGCAGCAAGGGCCGCAGGGAAGACCGTGACTGACGATGGGCTAATGATTCTGGCACAGTTGTCCTTGTGACCTTGTCGTATCAGCGTGTTGCCTAGATCGCTCCGAACGCAGCCTATACGGAACCCAGTGACCAAGACATTAGGGAGTTTTCGTAGACCGCGCTGCCCCCTCCGCTAAAGGCCCGTTCACACTCTTGCGACTGCTTGCGACCTCTTAAACCTGGGTTCCTTAAAACTTCTTAAACCAGAGAACACACTGGCGCCATCTATTGGGAAGCAGTGTAAACTCGGCGGTCCGGCATATTTTTTTTTATTTTTCGCGCAATATCCTTTCTTTTTTGGCTCGAAAAACTTTTGTCAATGTTATAAACGAGCCTTTCTATGGGTATTACGCACATTTGACCTCGGAAATCCCGCAAAACCTTCGCTTTTGTGAAATGCAGTTCTAGGGTCACCGCATAGATGGCGCCACAATGTCAGTGTGTTCCCTCATTCTAGAAACATTTAAGAAGTTGTAAGAGATCTCGTCTCTCTCAGTCGTACTCGGTCGCAAGAGTATGAACGGGCCTTAAGCGTTCCGCAACGAAGAAGTTGCTACTGCGCCTGCGCGCCGATAGCCTTGACTGTGGAATTCCCGCTATCGTAGCGGGTTGCGGAGGTCCTTGCGGGACGGCGAAAACGATCTTCGAAAACTCCCTATTGTGCATTTAGAAGCGTTCATCAGCGTGGTAGAAAGACAGCACTAAGCCTCTTTTCACCTCAAGTCCAGAAGCAGCCGACGCTACCAGCTAATGGGAGTAATGAGATGGCGTCAAAAGGGAGCCATCATGGCGGTGTTCTCTTTCTGTACGCGTTCTGTCATCGCTAAACCAATCATGAAAAAAAAAGGCCTAAGGACTTCCGTTTTTGACGCTGTTTGCTTCGTCCCCCGTTACCTCTTTTCGTCGGCTGCGTCTGAAGGTAAGCTCGGTGATGTGATTGCTGCGCCAAACTGCGCCAAGGGGCTAACCCTGCTACATTTTGCGAAAATATGGGTAATCTGTGCCAAGCCTGCGCCAAAGGACCAATTTGGTCGCCTTTGAAGGCTAAACTAAACTGAGTACCGTAATTGAACACACATGAGCTAGGTGGCGCAAGCGGCCGCCCGACACAAAGTACCCTGCATCAGTCGCTCATCCGGTCTTGCATGGTTTTTCCCGCCGTCTTTCGTCTCGCGTCTTTTTTAAACTTTTTTCAACGATAGACGCGGGCGTGTGCGGACGCTCCGACGCTAGCGTGCTGGATGCCAGCCATGCTGTCATGCTGTGAAACGAAAACATGTTTTTGCGCGGCGGGAGTTACTTTGAGCTGAAGCACCCGCTCCTAACAGCAACAGCCAATGGCCATGGGAAAACTATATTTGGTGCAAAGGTGCAAGCGAGCTGGACAAGAATGACGAAAGTAATCCCTCGAGAAGGGGAACAAGAGGTACAAAGCCCCTGCCTGCCAGTCACCATAGTGGCACGACGTCGGGTCGCTGCAGATACGACGTGGGGACGTCGGATATGGCGCTTTCTAAACTGAAGCGTAAGGACTGCCGCATGTTCATCAACATTCCTGTTCTTGTTCAATACGCTGCTACAAAAATCCGTTTAGCTCAAAGACTGCTGTGTCGAAGTATTGATTACTTAGGTTTCTCTCGGTAGACATTCTTTTGAGAAGGACGCCGGTGCGTGTGTGCCGCAAAAGAAAGTTGATGACGAGAAGTGAGCTAAAGCAAAGAAGGCAATGTCTGCACGCTGAACCCGCACAGCGTGCTTGTTTCTCTCGAGTTCAGTCGTTGCACAAAGCGCTCCCAGAAAAGTTTAACCCTGGCTCGCGATGTCATGCATCGATGCGCGCAGGTTCTTTTTTTTTTTTTTTTTTTTTTCTCTGTTTGTTTAGCTTGTACCTTGCCTGCCGGCCTGGCAAGCACGCGCCGCTGGACTGTTTTTTGTCGTATGCTGGACAGTTCTATTTGGCATACAATTTTGGGAACCAGTTTGCGACGGAGCGGGGAGTGGCACGGTTTCGTTCGAACAGCCATCTTCGCTCGCGCGACAATTTCGCATTGCGTGGCAGTAGTTACGTGTTTCATCAGTTGGAGACTGCTTCCATTAATTATATTACTAGTCAAGCCAATGCTGTGATATTTACTACTAAACTGGTCATTTTCCAATAAATTTTAATATATGCAGTTTGGTTCTTATTTACCTATAGGGAGTATTCACTGGACGCCATATTTGTGGGTGCTGTTTAGAGCGCATGCTCAGAACGAGCTCCCACATATAGGCTGCTAAGACCGGCGCTCTTGATGGTGCGGAATGCACGTTGCAAAAGAACTGTGGAGGCTCGCCATCAGCACGCGCTCAGCATTCGCGCACACAGCAATGGCCGCCAGTGAATACTCCCTATAGCAGGTACATTTTTATTTATTCTTTAACTGAAGCATTGCAAAATGTCATGCTTTTGCCATTTCAATTATCATTGTCATCATTGGCGTACTGTGTATTGTGGCGAGCCAAGTTCCCTTCGTTTGTCCACCACTTGAAATTAATATTTTTATTTTTCTAACAATATCTGCTCGAAAAGCCACTTTTGCTGCTCCGAAACACAGTTCTAGCTTGTCCAAAAGCCACTTTTGCTGCTCCACAATACTGTTTTGGCTGCTCCAAAGGCCACTTTTGCTGCTCCGAAACGCTGTTTTGGTTGCTCCAAAAGGTGCTCCAAAACGGCTTAGGCAAATGAAACGAGCTATAGTTAACACTGAAATGAGGGCAATAGCCCAGGCTTGCTGGAGGACCATCATACTTAAAGAACCTTGAAATAGTGCCTTTATTTTAGGGGCGAAGCTCCTTAAGGTGTATCCACACGACGGACCGGGCCGCGGACCGATTGATCACGTGATGCGCGGCCCGCGGGCCGCCCGGCTGCAATGAGCATCCACACGGCGGACCGAAAGAGCAGACGACAGTGTGAACGGGCCGGTCTAACCCTCGACCTCACAGCTCCATCAAATGCATGCAGCGAGCTGCTTTGAGGCTATTTGTAAGGAGCCAAGATGGAGGTTGAACGAAAGAGAAGTTTGGCCGCGGTGGCCCTGGCGTTGACTATTGAGGACGAGGAGGACTTAAGTGAACCGAAAAGGGCATGCATCTATTGTCCCACAGAGCGGGGAATCGCTCCACGAGCGCGATGAAGTAAAAAAGTTGAGGGCACGAGAACACTATCTGTCGATAAAAAACAACACAGGCGGACATCTGTCTGTACATTGTTTGAAATGCGGTTGTCATCCTGATTTGCAAAGGACACGTGTTCTCGCAAGAGCAAATGAGGCAACGAAAAGAAAACTCGTAGAAGCCTACTTCATTAAAAAGAAAGGTCACGACTGCATAAGCATGCAATCTGTTTCACTATCAGACAAGGAATTCTCTTTTTTGGACGGTCATGTTTAAACCTTATTTAACCGCAAACTGATTGCTGCTGTCATATATACTGTTGTGTCTGCGCCAAATAAACAGTTGGAAGTCTGCGCTCTGTGTGTCGTACTCGTTTCTACCTCTGTCCTCGTCCTTTGCGCAGTTCATTTATTTATAAAAAAGTTGCATCGTCGCACCATGCCGCCATCGTCGCACAACAATAGGTTCGTCTTCTTCGTCTTGAACAGTTAGCGCCAAAAGAAGACGACGTTGGATTTGGATTCCAATCCAAACAAAAGTCAGCTTGTTGCTAGACTTAGCACTTCAATTATACTAAAAACGCCGCGGTCCGCCGCCAAGGTCCGGGAGAAAAAAGCGCTTGGCATTTCTCACAAGCGCGGGCCGCGGACCGCCGGCGGACCTCGAAAAGCGGTGACGTAAGATCACGTGATGCGCGGCCCGCGGACCAAAACAGCAATTTGGTCCGTCGTGTGGATACACCTTTAGGGGCTAGCCATGTCCGTATGTCCGTCCGCCGTCGGGTGCACGTCCTGCTCGTGAGCTCATGCGCTAACGTGCTCACGAGCACGTGAGCACGTGCTCCCGTAGGGCACAAAGAAAAAACAAAAAAAAAACGCATCTCCCCGTGGCGAAGCTCTGGTGGTACTTGTCTGCGTAGACGCTGAGCCGCTGCATGCCGAGCCTTTCGTTCGTTTTCATCCATGTCAGAAAGAGAATGTGTGGTATGGAACGTGGTTATATAGGCATTTCAGCCTTTGACCGCAGCGTGACATGGATGAAAACGGACTAAAGGCTCGGGCATGCTGCTGCTCAGCGTCTACGCAGACAGGCACCACCAGAGCTTTGTCCCAATCAACATCATTCACCACGAGGAGATGCGTTTTTTCTTTTGTTTTTGCTCCTAGTTTCGGGGTTTTCTAAGTATGACTAGTAGGTATATATTCTTCCATCGCTTGCCCCAAGAAGGCTAAAAACTCACTAAAACTCAACTAAAAGAGTAAAGGTCAGGGACTCATAAAATATAGTTGTTTAGGGTAGCTTATAAAAAAATCGCCGAGTAGCAGGCAGGCAGGCAAACAAACAAGCCATTGTTTGTTTGCCTGCCTGCCTGCTACTCTGGCGCGCATTTGTTTGGTGATGCTGCGCGGGTGCTGGAGCGAGCTTCCCGAGCATTCGTCCGCCAAACTGCTCGTGATCCGTTAGGAACACGCACTTATTCAGCGATGTTTGTTTGCGTGTTTAGCAAATTTTCAGGCAAATATCGCGACACGGTACGACCTGTTTTCGACGCCAGTCGAAAGGGGCAACCCCTACGGGCCGTTTTTGGTTCGCGGGTTCGAATCTCGGCAGAGGGAGGGCTATTGCCGAGGGTACGCGGCTATTGGGGAGGAGGACAGACCGTGACGCCCCAAGCGGTTAACCTAACAACTACACGGATGGGGACAACAAATACAATGACGCAGCGTTCGGCCGACATAACCGAACGCGGCGACAGCGTTCGGCTGGAGTTCGTGTTCTCCGGCAGGGGGAGGAGCGGCTGTTTTGTTTCCACTACGGCCTGCATGAACAATGCAGCATGCACGATTCCAGCTCAGCACAAAAGCCGAAGTGGGTCAAGCTCGCATTCTCTGAGGATAGATCCGGCACTTAACGTGGCTTCGTCGATTGTTAGTATTTTTTACATTAAACTGCGCCCCGCGCTCTATTGTAGAAGATGACATGGCCATGCCCATAAGGCCTGTCGGCATGTGCACAGGCCTTGTGTTGAGTAAACACCAAGCGTGGGGAAAACAAACGGGTCAGAGCGCCCCCTATAGTTCGATCTCCTGCCCAATCCTGGCAGAAACTGAGAGAGAGGAGGAGATGAGAGAGTTATGCCAGTATCTCCACTGCACTCGTGGAGCGCGTTAGGCCCCACACTCGCAACCGAGTAGGACCGGCTGAGACAACACCGGTCTTTTATACCTCTAGCGACGGCTTAGGACCTGCTACGCAGCAGCGCATCCGGTCCCACGCCGTCGCATGAGGCTTAAAAACCAATCTTGTCTGAGCCGGTCCTACTCGGTTGCAAGTGTGTGAACGGGCCTTTAGAACCCGAAAGCCAAACGCCGGACGCCTGCGTTGCGCGTTGTAACGCAGCGTTCGACGAGTGCAATGGAGGCAAAGGAGCCTCAGGTCGACCCACTAATCCTTTCAGCGTTCTGATGTCCTTCGGTTTCTGCCCGCAGAGGGGACGTTATGTACAACTTGTTTGCCGCGGGCTTGGTGTTTAGACAACAGGATACCGGTGCGCTACGTCGTCTACTTCGATCGAGCGCGGGAGGACAGTATATTCGACACGGGTGCCGAGTCAATGTTCGGCTGAGACCCCCGCGTTCCATCTGTATTTCGCCGAGGGAACGCAAGCCCCGAGCCGAGCGGCCACACAACGTTCGGCTTCTGCCAGCCGAAAGTTGCGTCAGAAAGAAACGAGTACTTGATGACATCGTGGAAACCCGAGACTGAGGAACGAAAAAAAAAAAGGGGCCACATCACGCACACACGGGTCTGTGTTTGTGTGTGTCAAAGACAAAAAAGTTACAACGCCGTCGAAACCCAAGACCCGTGTATCTTTCTTTCTTCTTTTTTTTTTTTTTCTCGGTCTGGCGTTTTGAAGATGGTGAAAGTTCTTCTCAGTTCTGTTCTACGAGTAATTAATTTGTTGCGCACACAGCTGAAGTGAGCCGCCCATGGGCTTGGCTGTTCTGCTGGGAGATTTCGGTTGCAGGCGGAAAGATAGGTCTAAATCCATGCAGCTTCTTCCGTGGTAGACGTCCCTCATTAATTCGGACGGACACTTGATCTCGTCTCCCTCTCCGCCAAGAGTGGCCTGCCGAGGGGCTCTTTTTGCCGGAGGAAAGTTTACGGAGCGGCCGCAGGGAGTGAGCCCCCGGGGGCGCTGACCAGCCGACTATACGGAGAGCAAGTTCGTTTGCTTTTTGCAGAGGGGTTGCGTTGGACGTCAGAACGCCGAGCTCTTATTGGCTGATTAAAAAAAAAAAAAAAGTGTGTAGAGCTCGAGGCCTCTAGCATTCAGGTGTACCCGCTATCCTTTCAATCAAAGCCAATCGGAGCTCGGCGTCTTTCTGACTTCACGCAACTCCTGCGCAAGAAGCAGGCGACTTGCCCTCCGCATAGCAGGCGGCGAACGAGTGGAAGCGTCGCGAGTCTGGAGTAACGCCAGGGCATTGCTCGTGTTCGAAGCCCCTTGGTGGGTTTGTGTTCGCGTGAAATGTGCCGACGTACGAGGGCCGTGCTGGAGGAAGCAGATGGCGGCGGACCACCGGATAGACCCATCGAGGAGAATGCTGGGAATGTAGGTACACGACCGGCACGCGCTCTCCTTCTCCGTATAAAAGATTCCAAGGAAATAACGAAAATAAAGCCTTGACGAACGTGCGTGCAAGATGAAATTTGTTTCAGGCTTTTGCTTTAGAACAGTTACTGCTGCAGACGACGTGCAGCGAGTGTAACTATACACTTGTAGCATGCTCCTTGGCGCCCGGATAATTGAGCAAAACGTTTGTTGAGTGGCCGTCGAAAGCGACCGACGGCGGAGGACTCGCTCGTGACGCGTGTTTTGCGCCTTCTTAAAATGTCGGTGGTACTCGTAAGAAACGCCAAGCTTGAATTTTATCGAGGGGCTACCGGTGTCTGCTGGGCCACACTCTCAGTGACCAACTCTGGAAAGTCGAGTGACTCTCTCTACGCGCTCCCCTGTGAAGCGGCAGGCCGTAAAGTCGCGGCGACGGTCAAGCGGCCATAATTAGAAAACAAATTTATGAAGCTTTTTTTTTCTTCTCATTTTTGGCGTGATTAGAGTAGTGGGCGCTGATGTCGCCATATCTTCGTTGAGGAGCACTGTTTGCGGGTCTCGGGCGACTGGAGCCCGCCTCGCGGCGGAGGTTCGCTTGACCACGGGGGGTCCGCTCGTCTTTCGCTGCGGTGCAGGGGCGCTCGCGGCAACGGAGGCAGCGTGGGCGAGCCAGCCTCCCTGGGCCGAGGCGAACCAAGGCCGCCCGTGCACTCGCTCGTCCCGGCTGACCCGTACTCACTGGGCAAGCATAGGCTTCAGGTTGACTACGCTCCAACCATCTTGGCTCTCACGATAACAATATTCCCTGTCTCATCCTACGATGGACTAAAGGTCAAAACCACGGGCTGCCAGGTCCAATCACATTCCACGTTATACTATGACACGCTTTGCATTGGTTAGGAGTAGACGAATATTGCTCGAATCCAAAAGCGCCACATCATTTCTATAGCTACGACACTGCAGAGCCTACATCTTGTGACTTTCTTCGCGATGTGAAATTGTTGAGTCACTCAGTGCTCTTCGATTCGAACCACTGTCCACCCATCCCCTCATCAGTGATCCGAGACGCGGGTACCGATACGTGCATCGAGCCGAAATACCGCACAATTTCTAAGTATCTTGTGATTGGATCTGGCGGCCCGTAGCTTTTGCCTTTAGTCCATTGTAGGGTGAGACGAAGTGTAGTCTGCTGCGATTTAAAGCTCAGTCAGAAATCTCGGGGAACGACCCTCCGTCGCCCAGAAATGTTCCGACAATCCGCGACAGGGCAAAGCGATATCGACGTTCCTGACGCCGTATCTCGAGCTCAGTACCCCGTTTCTGCGAGCACCAAAGTTATTCGATTATTGTGGTTCGACTCACAGTTTGGGAGCCCACGCGTCATTTTTTTGTGTTCGTTATGTAGTTACAAGTTCGTCTCACAGAAAAGAAATAACGATGCCACGTGTAAAAGGATATACCGGGTTTTCACGAATACACTGAGCCCTCCTCGGCGAAGGGACGCGTCTAAGGTTAGAACCCACGACTCCTAAACATCGTTCAAAGGCACTGTCTGAGGTTTGATCGTACAAAAACTGTCTCCTGACATGTTGGAAGATGTGTGAGGCAGGCAGGCTTGGAACAAGCTTTAGGCCGCATGTAATTCTGTCATCGTCGAACATCGTGTATGAGGAGTGTGCATCGAGGCCTCTAAATATCTTTGCCCGGGCGTAGGTATAGCTCGGAACGCAGCAATAGAAACATGCTAACACCTCGCGGTTGGCACCGGGTAGATGCCTGCTTCTTCCACTTGGCCCCGAACCATAAAAGTGCAGTCCATTACTCTTTCCTGTCGTGCGGCTCGCACGCCACGCTCGCGTGCACCTCTGTGTATAGGCTGCCATAGAGGAGAACCTCTTGCGGGGACTACGCCCTAGAGGCTTTTCTTTTCACGAAGGACCGTGCTCGTCAGGTCACATATATATATGCCACGGTGCTCGATCGAGCGACGCCATGCGACATTGTGGGATCAACTGCCGAGGTCGCAAAGACTGCCGCCCCGTGAGCGACGGGAGAAATCTTTGGGGATTTTGCCAAAGGTCGACGATGTCGCAGAACCCGTGGACAGCGTTCTGCGCAAGAGGTGAGGGAGGTGTTGATTCTGTCTTTACCCGGTGTGGAAATGCCCGTCTCGTTAGGATCCTAAATATACTGAAACCCTTATGATCTAAGGGTGACGCTTTGCGCGCACAGACACTATCTGAATTTTTCGATAGCTTTCGCAGTTTGAGAAGCAAAACAACAAAACATAACACGCGGGCTCTGGACGTCACTGCGCTATTGGATACGAAGCGATATTCCCTCCCTCTGGGCCGGTTCACTACCGAATGGGGCTATCCTTCCCTGTGGGTACACGTTGTTTTTCTCACGTGACGTGCTTCGTGGGTACAAGTATCCATCGTTAGACTAATGGCTGCCGATATCTGTCCTCGCTTCGATGTTAAAAGTGCGATGGAGTCCCCATTTTCCAGACACTACCGGAGCGCAAAGATGCGCTCCGATAGAGAACCGAAGACTACAAACGCGTCCAGATTGAACGTTGTTTTTTTTTTTTTTTTGAACGTTTTAAAATCTTCGATTTTCCTTATATTAAATGCTTTGATTTGGTTTTTTTTTATGATGCTCAGCAAGTTTCTAATTGAAGCAATATTTTTGTTTTCACTAATTTAATTAGTTATTTGGTGAGATAATTAGAATGTTTTTTTTTATATCTTTGATGTCCGCCGTGACTGGTAGTTTTTCCTGAAAGCGTAAGAACATTTTTTTTTAAGAACAAAAGTTGTGAAAGTTATAACACATAAGCGGTTTGGGCAGGCGAGTTATCCGGCCATGGGGACAATATGTGGGGACAATATTTCTGAACTCTTTTCAGAACGACTCGTGAAGCAGGCACAAAACTGGCAGTGGCAAAACGCGTATGATTAGATTCTCATCGCGTTCCGCCATTGCCAGCTTTGCCCCTGCTTCACGAGGGGTAACTTTGGTGCGCCCCGGAGTTTCCCACGAGCTTCAAGTCGTTCTCAGAGGAGTTCACTTAGTGGTTTTCGATAACGCTCTCTAAGTTTCTAATTGGAACCATATGTCTGTTTTCACTAGTTAAAAACAGATTAACCAATTTTAGTTCATTAGCCGACTTATCTCAAACATCATCCACCCACATAACGTCCGCCTGGCAGTATAACTCACCGCCGCCACAAGCGGCATAAGTGTAAATTTCACGGCTTTTTTAAACAAATCTTTAAAAACTTAAAAACGTTTTTTGTTTGTATAGAACGGTTGCATGTGGCAGAACAACAAAGTATACCAAGGTTCACAGCGTAATGCAGTATCGTCCACAGATGGAAACTCTCTGTACGCGTTCCCGGCATCGCCCATAGCCACATGTCATTGTTCCGGGAAGTGGTTAAATCCACACCTTCGTACAACTCCCGAGGATCTTACACAGACGAATCATCCGAGAAAGACACGTTCTACTCCGTGAAAGCACTGATGCGGTTTGCCGGGAACTGTTCGAGCAGCCGGGAACGAGGTATACCCGGTTGCAACATACGCCCCTCGGCAAGTCAAGAAAACAAACTTGAAAAGCTGCTGGCCACAGGCACAGTCGTTTTACGCGCAATAAAACTTGAGATCGTGGGCGCCCGTCCGTCACGGTTCAATGGCTAAATTTAGCGGGAAAACTTGAATTGGTGCATAATTACGCACCAATTGATTTTCTTCGCTAAATTTGGCGGGAAGCTTTTACTTGAGTTGTTGTATAGTTTACTTCCATTCAATTTCACGCCAAATCTGAAACCGAAACTTGCTGTATCCCCTACCATCTGAGTTCAGGCAGAATTGACGCGAAAACGTCGCCGCGCTGAGGCAGACCGAGATCGCCGAGCTCGGCGGACTTTCTACAAGGGTGCAAGGGCTCTTCTCTTTTGGCAGCAGTCATAGATAGGCGTGCTATTTTCCTCGTCGAGAGTTATCTTCAATGCCACGCTTTGACTGGATATGGCGTCCATGTTTGGTCGGATCATTGAGTCCCACGTCGGGAAGCCTGCCCGGAGCCCGCAACAGTCGCTCCTTCGAAAACAGTGCGCTGTCGTGTCCCCCTCCAAGGGACAGCCATGAGGGAACGGTGTAATTCCAGAGCCTCGACCCGTGGCATTCCCTGTTCCAGGGTGTCTGGAATCTTCGATGCCCGCTGACCTTGACTGGCGCAACTGGGACGCCTGCCAGACGACGGTCCGCGGCGTTGCATCTCTGCCTGCCAATGGAATCGTTCGCCGAATAAACGCGTCGTTAATCACGGGCCGTGAGCGACACAGATTCCGCGCATCGGCGATCATTAACCCGCGGAACTGATTAGCCCTAATGAAATTCGCCAGGGGGAGCGCGACCTTCGGCGGCCCGCGCTTCCGTCTCCAGCGCCGCCTCGCGTGCAGTGAAAACGCGCACGAGTCTGGCGGGTGACGTCACGGCCCGTTGTCTGTGGGCCGACCATTGCGCAAGTCGGAATTCATTGTCGGGGTCGATATGTCGGAGGCGCCGATGCATCCGCGTGGCACGGAGATTTCGGCCCCTTTGAGCGCGGAACCGGAACAACAAAAGCCAAGGCCATAAGACGTGCTGCGGTGCTTTGCAGGAGCCCGGAAGATCACGCGGCGAGGGAATCTCTTAACTAAGCGGCGTTTTTTCTTTTTTTTTTTTCTTTTTTGCGTTTTTTACGTCAACTGTATAGGCTGTTGGAGTGGAGCCTCGAACGCGTCTCCGACTATGTTTATCTCGCCCTAGAAATTTCGATTTCCCCCTGAGGACGTCGTAAAAGTGTCCTGCAGAGCGATCCTGGAAGTGTCCCTGCAGCGGTGGTGGACGTCGCAGACGCCTCTTCGGCTGCGCTCTCCAGTACGACAGTCCACGGAAACTTGGGCATCCTCAAGTTGGGACGCCTCGAGGGCAACGACACTCGCGTTGGCTCCTATTTTTTACCGAGACTCGTGCGCCCAACCGCCAGGATCGCGGCATCCGACGGTTTGTCATAGAGAGCCTAGATAGGAGAGAATCCATCTTAAACCGTGGGGATCGAAAATCCAACACGACCATGTTTTCGCGTTGGTGTCAATCATCGCTTCACCCTTGCCCAGCGAGGGTTTTTAGTTTTCACCATACGACATTGGCGCTCCTATCGTGGTGGTCGCAGGTTTTAATTTCGCGCATAGTTTGCTGCGTCCGTCGAACTGGTTCTGTCTCAGGTTCTGGTGAAATTGAGATGAAGGCCGAATCACGACCCAGGTGGACGGAATCGACTGCTCGGTCTGCGAGACGCCCGTGTCCAGCCGCTCGGCGGATCGTGCGCCTCTCTTTGAAGAAACCTGTCCCAAGTGTGCGGGCGTCTCCCGCGTTGTGAGGCAGGTCCCCAGGCGGTCTTCCCACTGCCCTCCTGCGCGACTCCCTTCCGCCCCGAGAAGCAGAACTTGGCAAACGGCCACAGCTGCGACCCCAACGGGCCACTTCAGGCGTCTGAGCCGTACACCTGACACATCGGAGAAGGAACGCCTCCAGGGCAACATTTTTTCAATGGAAAAAAAAAGGATATATCCAACAAGTTCTTTTAAAGTAAAAATTGATTGTTTTTTTTTATTGGCCATTATAAGGTTATTGGAATAGATCTGGGCAACGCTTCGTCCTTTATGTCTCATCTGCCTGTAATGTCAAACTCTTTAACACCACCACCTTTCCACGCGCACACACGCGCACACACGCACACACGCACACGTACACACACACGCACACACACACGCGCACACACACACGCACACGCACACACACGCACACACACACGCACACACACACACACACACACACACACACACACACACACACACACACACACACACACACACACACACACACACACACACACACACTAAAAAAGTGTTTTTCTTTTGCGTCGGAGTGTATTTTTTGTTCTTGAAGAGGTGTCACGTGATTGGTTCCGTCGCTCTGTTAGGCTGAGGGCGGCCTCAGTGCCCGCCGTTGTCCGAGTCATGCTGAGACGACGCGTCTGCCCGGCCGTGAGCGGGGTCCCGTCGTGTGTCTGCGGGGGGAGCGCTCCTTTTCGGGGGTCTCTGGCGGCCGTTGACTCCTCGTGCCCAGGGGGGCTGCACCGCTGTCCCCGGGACGGGTTTCGCGCACGCCGCTTGACGCATGCGCCGTCTCGGCACCGGTGGCCCCCGCACTGCGCCAGGGGCCACCCCCAACACCGCCCACTTCACCAGGGACAAGGGAATAAACACATTAAGGGGAATTGCTAGGCCATTGCGTTGCATGCGTCAAGCGTTCTGACATCGCGAACGTTAGTGATGCTCCGAGTTTCGAGACGCCAAACGCCTTCGTTCTGGGGGCTCTTCACCGGATAGTTCAACGCGTACCATCTGTACACTCGATAGTTATTTTTGAGGCGATACTAGCGCTAATCGGGCTCATGAACCTGGGGATCTTCCAGGGCCTTTCACGCTCTCCACCTCCTCTCCCTCAGAGCGCACAGGTGGTCGAGTTCCTCCTCGCCTACCCCTCTGGTTACGTGACCTCCCCGTCAACCAATCAGCGTCGAGCACCTGACTCCTCCTCTCCCAGCCGTCAACCAATGAGTGTCGAGCATCGCGGCCGCGCTTTGATCTGGGCTTCACAAAATGCCGCACACCGAGCCAAAGGGCGTTTCACGTTAGGAATAGAATAGTTCCGAGTTTCATTCAACGTAGACTCGTACAAGATGCAAAATGCGGGCCCGTCCACGCCAAATGAGCCTTGGGGGACAGAACCCGACGGTCGAGCGACGAAAAACTGCACTCGGCGGTTAGCAACACGACCCCTGACACACACCCACACACAAAAAAGGGGGGGTGGGGTGAAACATCAAGGTCATGCTAGAGTGTTACTTTGTCTACATTTTCTTAATTTCTTTTTCTACTAATTAGTTTCGAACATATACTCTGGAAGTCATGGGAGCCGCCCTAACCGACCTTCAGTTTTTGAGTCCTTATTCCGTTCGCTTCACTTCATCATTGCCTCAGGAGGACAGGTGAGTGCCACTTCAGGTGCCGCTGTGTCCTTAGCATAGGCCTTTGGGGAGGCTCGTCAACGCCCGCTTTAGTGGCTCGACCTCTCGGCAAGACGAGAGAAGGTCTGCAAGACGAGAGAAGGTCGGCAATGGCGGCTCAATCGGGCGAGTGTTGAAAGCGTCTACAGGAGCGAACTCGTTTCCCACAACGGCCGACACAACGTGGAGTTACGAAACGAGGCGGATAGGACCGAGATTTCTGCGAGAAGCAAGTCAGTACTCGGGAAATGGCGAAGCGCGACAGTTTCCACCAAAAGGGAAGAAATGCTCGGCATCCGCAGAATTTCTAGCACACATCTATTCCAAAGAAAAAATCAACGTGGTACCCAACGCTTTTTAACTCTTTAGAATACGACCAGTTTTACTGTGCCCGTTCTGCACAATTCGGGAATAGGGTACTAATACACTATACGTAAGACTGCTGTATTCAAGGACGACGTAATAATAATCATAATAAGCATTCATAAATTATCTTACTTTTATGCGCCCCTAAACAGCCACATGGGTCTTTCCTTTGGTGCGCACACGTAAATAACAACCTAAGAAACATAGATTAAATAAAAGGGCGGAGAAACGCGAGGACAATGGGTGAACGTGCTTCACACAAAATGCGCACTATTATTGGCTACTATCCGTTCCAGCTCGGCCACGTATAGCGGGCTGGTAATAGACCTCTGTCAAAATGGAAGCGATATCCTAGCGGCGCAGTGCCGTTCAAAGCGTTTGGGCACCCTTTGGCCACACTTCCGGCTTCGATTTGCCAACATCGGGTCACGACATTCCCTCACAACTGATACTGTGCTCGCATTTTAGAATATGGGACTCTTTCCTTAATTGTGTAAAACTATAGGTGTTGCGTACCAATACAAATAAAATAATAAAACAACCTTGTTTTTGGGGGGGGGGGGGGGGGTGGGGGTGGAGTTTGTACGCATGTGAATGGACTAAGAAGGCACACATGGAAGAGGTATAAACTGGGCCGGTCATCCCGTTTCATCTTCTCAATGGCCTTCTCAAATGATCCGGGAGGGTCATACTCTGGAGTGGTGCAGTCCGGCCGCCAGGAGAGTATGGGACGCGGCCGGCCCTTCTCCTAATTTTTGTCCAGCCTAGTATAGGAGGTCCTTACGGCCGCTCGAGGTCCGTGGTCCAACGGGGGGACTCTCACGAAGTTGAATGTGTGCAACCCTAGCGAGCGCTGACTTTATCTTCATGCAGTGCCGAGATGCACTACCTCGTCGACGGGCGATCCAAACTGAACCCACTCCTCTCCATGGCCAAAGAGGTACTACCGTAAGGCAACGCTCGCAGTGTTGCACCGAGACATTTTTGGAAGTAGTTTACCGAATATGCCTGAGCTGGATCGAGCAATCTCATTGGAACGAAGTCTGCGTGCATGAGGTTCCTGGGCCCTGATCGGATGGAATGAACGTTAAGGACGACAACGCTTCTAGGTAACGCGGCGAGGAACGCGAAAGTATACCCTTGTTGATGCCCGATGAAGCGACACTGGGGCTGGACACTTCAAGGTCATCCTGCTGATATCCCACATTGCCCGCTGATAGTTGGGGGGAGAAAATAGGTTTTCGAAGGGCCGGAGGAATCGTATGTTTGTCTTATTAGACTCGAGCTAGGTGGCGCCAGCTACCGTCGTTACGAAGATATAGCCGTGAACATCCGTCCATCCATCCTTGGGCACGAAGCGTGTGATTGGATTCGAGTCCTCGCCGAACGCCGACACAGCACTCGGTGTCCACTACACTCTCAGAGTACGCACCAAAACGGCGGACTCAGACAGTTGGCGCAGCTGCTACTCGATGGCGCGTTCTTTTGAAAACTGGTCGAGTGACACAGACCAAAAGTAGTAGACGAGTCGCGCGATAAATACCTCCACTTTCCGCTTTTTCCGTCGCCATTCTGTCCCCCCCCCCCCCCCCCCCCAACTATCTCTCCCTTAGCGATCAGTAAAGAAAAATTGAACAAAAGAAAACTTTTTTTTTTTTTTTTAAGCTTCGAAGGTTAGTTATTTTGGAACACTACACCTTTGTGTCAGGGCCAAAAGAGTCGGGATAAACAGAAGCGACTTAGCAAGGACCCATACCTGTATGCAAATTACTCCTTGACCGATGACTGTCTCGGAGACGTGCCAACGCAGCTTAAACGTGGAAGAAAACGACGTCAACAACAGCCCGAGACATCCGATTAGTCGTCGCCGGATTAATTACCCGCTGGCCTTACGGCGCCGGGGAATGTGGGGACCCTCTCGCTTGGAGCATCTGGAAAGGCGTCTTAGCAGCTGTCTCGCCCGCACGCAGCTACTTCCGCGGCGCTGCTTTCATGCTCAGCTCCTGTGAAATAATGACTCTGTGTCTTTTCGAGCAAAAACTTTTACGTCCCCGTGGTGTGACTACAATGGGGTTGGCATTAAAAGGATACTACAACGAAATTTCGGCGCTCATTTTTTGGTCTATATGTGTTCAAAGGAGCAGCGTCACATCGAGCATACCGATATCTTGTTAAAAAAGTCACGAAAAGGAATTTTAAAACGAATTAAACGATTAGCAAAGAGCACCTGGTGGATTTCGCTAACGCCTCGCTTGCAATACCCGTCTACGAACCTTGACAGACAGTGATGGAGGTTGTCTCGCCTCCGGCCACGACGAGAGTAGGGGGGCAGGGGGAACTCCCCTCTTCCCGAGAATGCCTTTTGTGTGTCGCAGAAGTCGCTATTGTCCCCCTGCAAGATTACAGAAGATTATCCCGTCACTCCAAATTCGTACAAAATCAGCCGCTTCGGTAACTGGAACGACTAGGCCATCCTCTCAACGTCAGCCTCGCCGTAGCTTTGCTCGTCCTGAGACGACCTACGTCATGATTGCGCTGGATGTCACGTGGTCTCCGCTGGGCCTTCTCCGAGCGCTTGCTAGAGGGGGCCGTTTATAACGAAAAATACAGCCACCAGGCTCAAAATACAAACGTGCGATTGTCATTTACGGATATTGTGGATCATATTCAACCTATATTTGAACACGACGGGAATATTTCAAACTTTGTTGAAGTATCCCCTTAAGACAAGAAGATAGGTGCTAAAATTACTTTGCAGTCTCTCTTTAAAAGAGGGTCCATGAAACGATTTTTTAACTTCTTCCTCCTTAGCTTTCCTTCTCACCTCGAAAGCGAAATGAGAAATCACGTCGTCGTGCCTTTCTTGAGCACCAGTGCGATGACTCCTCCTAGCTTCCACCGTGCTCTTTAAGCTCACCATGGAACTTTTCATTCTCAAGTGATTAAGTTCCGTCAGGGCACTCATTGGCCACGAACGCCAATCCAAATATTCGTCGACCGACTGGTTGTTAAAGACCGGATACGCCCGACTGACGCGGTTCACGCGTCAAATGTGTTAGCTTTGGTCGGCTGACGTGTTTCGGGAAGCGCGGATGTATCACGGTGAAAAGGGCGCATAGCTTTCGAAGCAAAGGAGGTACGAAATAGTCCGCTATATTTTCAGATTTTCGTACGAAAGGCAGCCTTTTGACTTTCTACCATTTGTTGTTTTGCCCACTAAACGATACGCGATTAGTCAAATTCCACTCTAGAATCACGACTGCAGCCCAAAATTAAATTTTTTGGCCTTTTTAATGGCGGCTCGTGCAAATCGGTATAACACGTGCACGTGCGTGCGTTTCTTCGTGTCGATTCGGATAAATGGGTGGAGAGAGACTGAGCAGTGGCTGGAGGCGTTTGCAAACTATCGACGCTTTTGCCTCCTCCTCGCACCTTGTATTGCGAACCCGGCCCGTGAACAACCTGATCCCGATCGAGCAGTTGGAAGACGCCCTAGAATGGCGCACTCCCGCGACGTCATTTGTTGCCTCTTCGGGACCACTTTCGATACATGGGCGGTAGAGCTTCGCTTTTAGTCACCGCCAAAGCGCGTTGCACGTTGTCTCTCGAGGAGCGAGCCAAGGTAGCGTTCGTAGACTGTTCGTCTGCTAACGAAGCGTCATTATCAGACGGAAATAAAGCGAAAAAAAAAAACAAAAAAACACGGTACGTCGTCTGCTATCACACCAGGAAAAAAAAAAGGGGTGGGGGGGGGGGGGGTTGGGATAGATAGTTTGCAACGAAATGAGCGGTGCGGCCAAGTGAGATCGGACGCAGGTTGAAATTGTGATCGTCTGCTATTCGCGCTGGAAGCCATTGACAACCCGCGCTTCGTTTTGCGAATCTCAAGTTCTGTTGCCGTACACGAGCTGATATATCGACCGGTGTGAAAAGGAGCGCTAAGAACAAGCACACCTCGGTGCTTGTACGTTGGCGAGACGTTCCCACCAAACGATTGCCCGGTCGTGAATTCGGGAACGGGTCAAAATGGCTCACTGGTTGATAGCGCGCAAGCTCTGGCGCCCCATCCAATGAGCAGTCGAGAACGAACTCGCTCTATCCTCGAACAAACTCGGACCCCAGTCGATAGAAACCAGGCCATATATCCTCCTCTACACTCACAAAGCCTGGCAGTTCGACGACGGAGTGCCCGGTCGCAGATTTGGAGCCCGAGGATCTGGTAGCACGGCGCATCAAAGAGCCATTTCTCGGGGAACCTGGACGTCAGCGCAAAGCTCTTGCAGCGGCGAGGACCCGAAACACGCTCGTTCGCTCGGTAGAAGTGTGTTTCGGCGTCTCGCCGCAGCGGGGGCGCCAGCCACGTGGCTTTCCTAGGGTGCTTCCATCTGCCGGCCGCTTCCGCTGACAGGGTGGAGATACCAATGGCGCCTATATATCCCACAATATGGCGCCTCAGTCCAGTATTAGCTCCACATTGGGTGTCGGTCCTGTAGAGTGTGTGGGAGAAAGTCGTGGTGCAAAAACGTTGTGTTTAGCGAAAGTTCTGGAAAGATATACGCCATATGACACCGGTGAGAGCATCCCAAAGTTGGCCACAAAGAGGCGGGTGTCTCGACCCTGTCAGCGGAGCGGCCGGCAAGTGGAGGCACCCTCGTCTGCCGCTTTCCGTTTGGGCGACCGCTTCTCGTGGCGATATGCCGGGCTTCGTCAGAATATAGGAGGCTGTGGCGAGGCCTATTCCTCGCTCGTCTGCTCGCGACGACGAAGCACTCGCAGCCTGCGTGGAAAATGCTTCCCGGCGGCGGGAAGGAAAGCGAGTTTGACGAGGCGGGCAGCGTCGATCGTCTGCCCAGCATGCGGTTCCGCTCGGTCGAGCGCCACCAGAGAGCTGCGAGTCGTGTTCGTCATCCATCAGCGATCCGTCGACGAGAGACCGACCAACGAACCCTGAAGACTTTCGCCGCACGGTGCTCCGCTGTCGACGAGAGGTACCGGTGGACCTTTACCTGACGCGTCGGCATTCCCGAAGAGCCTATTTAGAACACGGAGCAGACCTTAAACAAAACCCCCGCCCCCCTTCTCGAGAAAAAACAAAAAGGTGGTTAATCGTTTAGGTTTTGTCACGTACTATCGCCCACCGGCCGACAGGCTTTTCTGTCCTGGCAAGATTCAGAAATATTGTTATATTTTCACCTCAATCAAAACGTGTATTAGAATCGCTCCTAACAAAATACAAAACAAAAAGAAAGTTTTGCGAAGTGCATTTTCTTGTCATACATTTTCTTTCGGGGAAAGTTCTTATACTCATATGCGTGTCTCAAGCGCGAAACGTATGTCCGACGAAACCGTCCGATCCGACGTCCGATCAGGCAATGCGAGGGTCGGAGGCGAGGGTTTTCAGCGCGTTCCGGTGCTACGAAGCCTCCGAACGTCATCCCGCCAGTTCGCACGTCGGATCTGACGATTTTGTCGTACATGTGTTTCGTGCTTTATTCACGCACTTAAAAAAAACTTTATAGGTGAGTTTGTTGTTTTTTTTTTTTTTTATCCACGCACTTAAAAAAAACCTAATAGGTGAGTTTCTTTTTTTTATTATTATTATTATTACGTTGGGAAAGAAACCAGGCGGTAAAGTGCCCAATGAAGCGCATGCGTTTTTGTCATCGTCAATGTCGTAAAACGTGCAATGCGTTCTACGACATGGACAGCAGCAAAATTGACAGCAGCAAGCAGCAAAATTGACTATTATCATTGTTTCTGTTATAAATTTGAGCTTAGTCGAAAGTAGGGCCTAAGAGGTGCACGGTGTATAAGTTACCAGTGAAATCAGTTGCCCCCATCGCCATGACGCCAAGTGGCAAAATGTAGAACCAATCAGCAGGCAATTGCCTCTGCGTTGCCGACTTGCGTGATATAATTTCCTTTTATCGTTCTTCCTTTTTCTTTGAAATGAATAGTATGCGAAGTTTGTACGTAAGGTTTGACATTGTGTACCTTTCGCGTGATGGTCAGAGGAGCCAGAAACGTGATTTCCCACTCTTGCCTTTTTATTTATCGTTATTTACTTATTTTCCGCCGCTGCTCGCCTCGTCGAGGCACAAATGACACGTACAATAATAATAATAATAATAATAATAAAAGGTTCCATTTCTGGAATGGAAAAATCTCGACTCGGCGCTGACCTGAAATGGAAGTACTCCGGGTGTGGTGATAAAGCCGCGCTTCGACTGCTCCAGACATTCTGCACACGCGGTCTTCCTTGTGCGACGCTCACACCGTCTGAAGACATGAGCGTGGTTTCCAAGTCCCCCGTACAGCTAGCCTCGGCTTTAGACAGCCCTATCCGCGACTCCAACTAACTATAGGTGGCGCCACTCATTTTCCAAGATGGCGGGTTTAGTGAGGGTCAGAGATGCGTGCCGTTGTTGAGCCCGTCTAGTGTGCTGGCTTCACTGAGCGACATAAATTATTTCTGGTAATACGAGGACGCTAATGTTTTATGAGCGCGGGTCACCTCTTTAACCTGAAAACAAGAACGGTGTTCAGCGTACAAATTACGGAAGGATGCGTGTTTTAATTCTGGAGCGAAACCGAAACTTACCTCTATTTTGGATTTAATTTCTTGATATAGGCTTTAATTTCGAATTATTTCACGACTCAAGATGTGTCTCACATCGTAATTATTTACTTAGAAAAGTTGTTCGCGGAAACTTTATTTTGTGGCATATTGTTCGATCCAGGGTGATATTTGTAGTTGCTGAAAAAATCAGTGCTGATATCTGTGCGTTCTCGCAGCCTTTCTCTCGCTCAGATAATTGTCATGGGAAATAATGACAATTATTCCAGCACAAGAATAAGAAAATAATTCTAATTTTTATAATATGTCCACGAAACGTATAAACTAATAAACGCTGCTCTCACTGCAACAACCCAAAGACGGAATCCGAGTAAGACAGCTAAAGTGTGTGTGTGTGTGTTTATAGCACCGCGTGACGTGTAGGACTTCATATTACATCCATTGTTTGACTGTTTGTCTGTCTTGATAACTATGTCAGAGTTTTTCCTATGCTAAAAAGAAAACAGAATTATACCTTTCTGGAAAGACTATTATGGTTAAATGGCGTATTCTCGCGATCTTGGCGTTAATTGGAGGCATACTTTGCCGCGATTTGTATTAATAATAATAATAATAAAATTCACATATTTGAATATGTAATTCTTCAGTTCTAATATAATTTGTTGCTTATGATCTAATTTTAAACGCGCGAAGAAATATGACAATAAAAACTGTGCTAATTATCATCACTGGTTTCAGTTGCTGCATTTTAATTACCAATAAAAAAATAGTCTAAAATCAATGAAAACATTTTAGCTAATGTGAGAAATCCATGTAAAATTACACTAACCGTGAATAAAGTATATTGTACTCAAAGTCGCGACTTTTGACAACCGGCGAAACGCCTAAAGTCGCCGCCAATAACCTTCCAAACCAAATGCCCAAAAATAAAAAATAAAAAATGAAAAAAAGAAAAAGCTTTTTTTTAATTATTAGTTTTTTCATAACATTTTTTACTTTTGTATTTGCTCGCCGTTGTTTTGCCAATCTCAACCTTTCCAGTTCGAAGGAACGCCTACTTGCTTGCACGTCTGGTCACTGCAGCACGTTTCGTTGGCGTTGGAAGCCGGTGAAACAGTTGTGAGTTTTAATATTGCGTATACGAGCGAACTCAAGCCCTGTGTGTTTGCGTTAGCTTTACGTTTTCTACACTGCGCGTGCGCGGAGCCCGAAACTGCGGTCTTGGATGGCGCATGGCGATGGGGCGCACGCACAACGTGGGGCACGGAACTCTAACGCAAACGCATACCGCTTGCGTTTGCTTCTATGCGCAATACTAAAACTCTCCAGTAAGGTACAATCCCATACCGGCTGCAGCACTACGTTGGGACAGTGAAGAGTCTTGTTTACATTCGGAAACGACATTTCGCGAGCCATGATCGCGAGCAGTTCCGCCATGCCCGCTGAGCAGGAGAGTCGGGGACCCTCACTAGAGCGCTTCCCGTTTCCGCCGCGGGAGGGCGAGCGTCGAGCTGGAGACGCGAATAGGGTGAGACGAAGGCAAACATCTTGTAGCCGAGAGCTTCGTATTGACTTTCATGATCCCGTCCACGGAGCTCGTGGATGGACCTTTTCGCGCCGGCATTACAATAATTGGTCGGGGCCGGCTTCGGAGGAAGGTTATTGCTTAACCTTGATGATAAAAAAAGTCCCGGCCCAGATTTAATTCCTACGGCTTTTTTGAAGCGATATGCTGAATGGATTTCTAAATACCTGCATATAATTTTCCAAAAATCCTTGTCCCTCGGTTCCCTTCCCGATGATTGGAAAGTTTCAAAAATAGTTCCCATCCTAAAATCCGGAAAGGAAACAAACGTCACAAACTATCGACCAATATCAATGACTTCCCAATGCTGCAAGATACTAGAACATATCATATGCTCGCACCTCACAAACCATCTGGAAGTTCACTCTATAATAACTAAAGAACAGCATGGTTTTAGGAGGGGACTTTCAACTGTAACTCAACTTTTAGAAACAACCCACGAATTTAGCGAATGCTTAAATAAACGTTCTCAGACAGATGTCATCTTTCTAGACCTGGCAAAAGCCTTCGATAAGGTATCCCACGACAAACTTTTAGCTAAATTACAAGCAATTCCTAAATCGGACTCTTTATTGAAATGGTTCGAGAATTACCTTAAGGGTAGAAGGCAGTATGTTACATTTAACAATAACGTATCCAGCGTATCACCAGTAACCTCAGGAGTGCCCCAAGGCACGGTTCTGGCGCCTGTGTTGTTTTTAATATTTATTAATGATATCGTGAAAACTATCGATGTTCGCATAAAAATGTTCGCAGATGATTGCGTACTATACTCTGAAGTAAAAACGCGTAATGATCAAATAAACTTAAATAATAACTTGAAAAAAATATATAACTGGTGCAATGATTGGCAAATGGCATTAAATAAAGAGAAATGTGTCAGCATGACGATCTCACGTAAAAAATCCCCGCTTGTGTTTGACTACGAGTTGTCCGGACACAAGCTTAGCAGCGTAACTAAATATAAATACCTAGGACTTATTTTCTCTTCGGAACTTAAATGGGACAACCATATCGATTACATGGTAAGCAGAGCCAACAACAAATTATGGTATTTAAAACGAATCTTGAAAGATGCTCCGTCTACCACTAAACTGCTCGCCTATAAAGTTTTGATACCATTTCTTGATACCAATTCTTAAATCGGACTCTTTATTGAAATGGTTCGAGAATTACCTTAAGGGTAGAAGGGAATACATTCCGGTTCTTGAATATGCGAGCGTTGTATGGGACCCGTTTACACAAAAAAACATAGACAAATTAGAAATGGTTCAGAGAAGAGCCCTTAGGTTTGTGTTCAACAAATTTGGACGTAACCATTCCCCTTCAAAGCTAATGTGTCAAACTGATTTAATACACTTGCAAACTAGAAGAAAAATAGCCCGCCTTAAAACCCTGTTCCAAATCATCAATCAGTCTATTAAAATTCCGCAGGACAAATACGTAACTTTCACGACTAGAACAAATACTAGATTTACACATTCGAAAACGATTATTGAACACCGGTCCCGAATTGATTCCTTTAAATATTCTTTTTTCCCACGCACAATATCGGAGTGGAACAAGCTGCCCAAGCATGTCGTTGACTGTGATAATGTTTCTTTGTTTTTAGGCCAACTCGCACCTTATGTTTAGATAGATTGTTTTGTAGCTGGAACAGCACTCTAACTATAACTACTTCATCGAGATTAACCTTCTGGTTCATTTGTGCTGCGGGACCTTGAATATGTACTTGTGCATGTATTGTCATAGTTTTCTTCTTTTTTAACTTGCTTGACCCTTGCCTTGTCTGATGTCGACTCTAATCTGTATTTCCTATCGTAATGTTGTATTGGAACGTGACCGCGTTGCTTTATTATTGTTCATTCTGTGTTGATTTGTGCCACTCCTATTGTATTCCTACCAAGGAATGATAGTATTGTTAAATAAAATAAATAAAAAAAAGGTGTGAAGGACGGCAACGATTCGCCAGGGGAATACATTCCGGTTGTCGATCGGAGCAATTTCATCGCTGCAGCGATGAAATCGCTGCAGCTCTGGCATGCTCGGGATCCGGACGAAATGTTCGCAGTCAAAATAGTCCCGGTCAGTATGGTCAAAATGGCTAGAGGACAAATGTGGGCGCCAACCCGAACAAACTGGTCCCAGTCGAATCTTACGCCACACCGTTTTCTTGCTCTTCGAGGCTTTGTCGGTCGCTTTTACACACGATGCAAGTTAAACGCGTAAAAAAAAAAAAAAGAAAAAAGAAAGAGAAGTGGTTTTCTAAGTGTAAGTGTTGTCAAGTGGTGGAGCCAAGGATAGGAGAGGAAACAATATACAGCGCGAATAATGGTCGCTTTCGCATGGCAACTGAAAGGGCTTTCACGCGCATAATTTTTTTAATTTTTTTAAGGGAAGAATAACTCGCAGAATTCGAATATGCTCAAACTGGTTATGTATGCCGATGACACAAACTTCTTTGTTTTTGCCGCCGACGAGCCAGATTTACTTATTGGTCTGGCGAATAAACCAGTCCAAATTAAGTTCATGGTCAAATGAAAACTCGCTAAAAATTAACGCGAACGAAACGACAGGCGTTGAAAAACAGCGCGACTGGGACGAGGGCACGCAGAGACGAAGAGAACACAAGACAAAGCGCTGTTCTCTTCGTCTCTGTGTCCTCGTCCCAGTCGCGCTGTTTTTCAACTTGAACTCTCACCAACTCGCCCAGTTATCGATCCTTATCAAGCTATATTTCCTGCTCAAAATGAACTAGTGTCGCACAATGCCAGCCTCATCTTATATAATACGATGCCTATTTACATTGCGCGTTTCTTTTAAACACTCGGCGTTATTTTTTTATTTTTTTTTTGTAAGCGCGTTATTTTTTTCTGTAAACGCGCAAACCATGAAATCGCGTCACTATGGTTTATCTTGCATCGTCGGGTTGGTCTATCGTCACCATTCTGCCTCGGCTGTTTTTGTACGATGACTTGTCTGCAACTTCCTGTTGTACGCATACTCGTCTCGTGTGGGGCGCGGCCACGTCGACAAACTGAGATATTTTTACTCCGAAAGATAATGATCAGAATTATCTGTGAGGTTTCGTATGACTCTCACACTGCCGATTTGATTACACGCTTTACCATCATTACTGCACAAAATCTATACAATTACAGGTGGAGCGGTACTTTTAGAATAAGAAGAGAGAAAATCTCGCTCTCTAGCTGACCTTTCAACACTACCAAAAAACTTGAGGCACATACTACTCGTCACACCTTGGAGGGTGATCCTTCGCAGAGCGAATTACGGTAAACATGATCAGATGCATCCTAGCAGTCTACCATACTTCCTCAACAGCTTTACAAATATTCATTTGAACGTTAGCTCAACAGGTGCGAGGTTTTTAGTCGATGCTAAAAATGCGCTCATGATTAACTTTTTCCCCCCTGTTTTGATTTCTTTGTTTTTCTCGTTGCCGCCTGTTCATCCATTGTAGGGGTCCGGACACTCGTCAAGCTGTTCCTTCCAGCTTTTTTCCTCCGGCTTCCCCTTCGTGGGTTCGATGATAAAGAAACTATTACGATTGTTATATCATCAAAAACACGTCTGTGAAAAGGTCCATCGCACTTCGTTCACTGGCTTCTTTGTGCTTTTTTCTTTTTTTTCGCCCGAGGTAGCGGTTGGGGACACCCCGTCGAATGAACGATAGTTGGCGGAAATGTCGCTGTATGTTTCAACTCGGACATGTTGCGCTCATCGTTGGCGGTAGTCATCGTGTGACTATGGCCAGAGTTTGGCGACTAATCTTCTAAATTCTCGAACGAGGACAGTCGGCAAGAGCTGGCGACAGGGAGTGCGGGGTGTCATCTTTGCTGCCTGCCTCTTGCGTGGGGGGAGCGTGTCGGGTTTGCCTTGGGCGTTGTTGCTTCGGTGGCTGCGACGAAGGGAGCCGCTTGCTGCGAGGTCTCCGCGGGGTCAGCCAGGAAGCGCTCGCTGGCGAAGGGCCGCTCGCGGCTGCTGCCAGGCGGGACCCCGGGCGATCACCTTGGGGGGATGCGCCAGAAGAAGAACAAAAGCACCCGTGCTTCCGGGCTTGGCAAAGAAGACTGCCGTCGCAGTTCTCGTCTTTGCTCGAGGAGGAACCCCGCGGCCAGGCGGGCCTCGGCCTCCCATCTTTCCCACGCGTGATTTGTTTTTCGACGCCTGCATCAGACGCCTTTGTTGGAGGGGCTCAAAGAAGAGTGAGTTCCGAAGGCGCCGCCTTCCTGTGCGCGGCCAGTCTGACCGTGTCGCCATGAGCAACTCACTAAGCTACGCCGAAGAGTATCGGCACTCCACTTCCTTATTTTCTCGAAGAGGCCGCCATTTTGGTGCCACTTTCTGAACTTTAGATGAGCTGGGCGAAGCATTGCCTAGGTAACATCTTCGTAAAAACAAATGTATAGAATTTGTTTACAAACAAAAATTTTAAGGGGGAGGGGGCGTCGCTTTTTCGCAAGTTGATTGGCTCCTTGAGGGGCCAACTTGAGCCCACCAGCTTGCCGGAGCGAGGCACGGGCTTCGCTTCGTCGCTCCGATTAGCTCGCTTGGCCTTCGCCATTTTAAGTTTCAAGTTTCTTTATTTTCTCTCCGTGCAAGAAGACAGAAAGGAGGGGAAAGAAGCAGTACAAAACTGCTTGACAGTTCTGTACTGCTTTCTGTACCTCATCTAACTCTATTTCTCGAATCCCCGCCCTTACCTTTTCGAGTTTGCTATTTGGTATCGCGAAATTTGGAATACTTATTGTGAAATCGGGGAATGGAAACCAAAATCAAGGCTCAAATCTGGCCGCTTTTCCCAGTGCGGCGACGTCAAGTGGCAGGCAGTCTCACAAATGGACCATGCCGAGCACTTGTTTCGTGCTGCTGCGCGGGTGCTGAGGCGAGCTTCCAAAGCATTCGTTTGACACCTCGAGACTGCTTGGAATCAGTTGGGAACAGCTCCTACGGTCCAAAGAGTGACCCCCTGCTGGCCGCTGACGCCACTTTTTTGTTGTTGCCAGCAAATACTTTCAATTAAAAAAAAAAAAAAAAAAAAAAACAGCGTTGGGGACACAAAGTTGTAAATTCACTAACATTGAGAGAAAAACATATTTATTTTGGCCTAATATTTGGGTTACTATTTCAGCGATATCTGTTCGTGCCTATAGCGAATGTTCAGACAAATCGGGGTACGAGTTGCCAAGTTACAAACGGCATAATGGCGACTCCTGCGAAATCGACGCCGCATAGCGGCAACGCCGAGAAGCTCGAGAGAGGAGGTCGTTTCGACTCCGTCGTCTGCTATCGCTGCTTGGATATCTTAGGCAGCATAGAAACAAACATCGCTTCCAGTAATTATTTTTATGCTTCCGCCGTCTCATTGCTACGCACAGACTAGAGAAGGTTTCTAGCGTGGAAAAATCGCTTTGCTTTTATATGTAATACCAATTTTACGCTTCAGGGGAAGAAATTAATGGTGGTCCGCGTGCTGAGCGACTAAAACGCCCTCCTTTCGTCCGCCATGGATGGATGGATGGATGGATGAATACGGCTGAGCCCTTTGGATCGGGCGGTAGTTTACGCCACCTAGCCATTTTGCGTGACCAGCGCGCCCCCTATGGTTGGCTGGAGGCGCGATAAATGTTGCCAATGTGGCCCCGCATGTCTTCTGTGGTGGGCTGTGTGGCGACTGATTCCAAGTGGCATTCTAGCATCCGTTTTGCCTTACCAAAGCGTGCAGAGGGCGCTGCACGAGCCATCCTAGCCAGTCCAGCGCCGTGAACGTGATCGTCGCACGAGTCGCTGCAGGCCCCCCCCCCCCCCCCCCCCCCCCGAAGGCCACGTGACATTCAGGCGGCGTTGGATTGGCTGCGATGGCTCCCAGCGTCCCCGGGGCTCCATGGACGCGTACAGTGGGTTCGGCGTTGGAAATTGGGTCGCAAACACAGCCCAGACACACACAACCTTCTCTAGGTTCTGGATGCAACGAAACGCAATAACAAAAGAGCCCCGCTGTCATGCCGAAAGCTGGTTTCTTTTTTTTCTTGGCTTCGTGTATCTGTCCGTTTTTTTGTTTTTTTTTTTGCTTTTTTTTTGCTTTTTTTGCCGTTTGCGTTAGGCGGGGGCGTGTGAATGGGGGACGCCGCAGCTGCGAGGGGAATCGGGCCCCGGATTCCGAGTTTGCCCCTCGCTGACTCAGAGCCCGGCTGTGCGAGTGTAGCGCCTCGCTGAGCAGGAGGGCGTCGCCATGAAACTGTCCCTCCCCCCTCCACACTCCGTTTCAGCCGAAACTCGGCCAACGGCGCAGACCCCGTGGTAGCCATTTAGCGTGTCGGAGCGAAGCTTCTGATCCACACGCACGTTGTCACGTGACTCCCACGCGCTGTGATTGGTTGGGTGGAGCCGTAGCTGTGGCCATTTGCCAAGCTACGCCGTCACCCCGAACGTCCGCCAACTACCGCTGCGAAGGATGTTTTCAAATCGTGGCGGCATCCAAAACCCGAGACAACTGAGCAGGACAAGCACGCGGATAAGAAAGGACGAACCATCGAAGGAAAAGGTTCATACTTTCACCCTTTGGAAAGCGAAAGCTTTGCTGTCATGGCGTGGTGATGACGCTCGTTTGATATGACACGCACTATTGCCACGGTGTAGACAAACGATAAAGGACAGAAAGAACTTTATGATTAATAAAAAAAAAAAGAAAAAAGAGCGCGAATGCGAGGACAAAGTAAACGGTAACTGACAGGACCTTTTACTTTGTCCTAGCTAGTCTTCGCGCTGTTCTTGTTTTTATTATGTCTGAATACCAACGAGCCCGAACTTGAAGGTTAATCGACTAAACGTTTAATGCGGCAGACTTGTGGCATATTAAACGTACACAATACTATATCTGGCTGTCGACGAGGCAGCGGGGTCGAGCGGGAAACTGACCTCGTGCGCAGCGTTCGACTGCTGATTTTATACACGGTCTGTGTTCATGAAGGTTTGAATCCGGAAAACTCTACAGCTAACGACAATGCACTGGAACTTTTCTGCGAAGCGACCGAAGGTGAAATGCGAACGGACAGCGGTAATCCGACCCCAATCGTCCGCGCGGGAGCCGCGCGCGCGCTGCTCACCCGGAGGCGTTTCGATCGGTTTCTAGTCAGCGCGGCCGGTAGCCACAAGGGACAACACTAAACGGGCCGTCCCACCAAGCGATTGGATAGGAGTGTTACGTCAGTATTACTCCAGTGTTACGTCAATGTTTCGCCAGGCTATTCGCACATTCGAGCTCGAGATCGGATCCAGTGCTCGTGGCCTCGGGAGGTCTTAGAATTCCGAGAAATCCCGCACACGATGGCGCTACCTGTCAAACCAAAGTTCACTGGCCGGTTAAAAAAAAAAAAAAAATTAGTTGAAAAAAAGAAAACGCGTTTAGATTACGGCGTAACTTTCAACTGAATTACTTATTCAAGGAAAACATATACATAAAAAAAAAAAAAAAGAAAGCGTGGATAGGGAAGTTCTGTAACCAAGTGTTAGTTTATATATGGGGTTTTCTCGAAAATTCAGTTGAAAATTATGCCTTGTCTTGTCCTGGCGTCTTTTTTTTTTTTTTTTTTTTGGGGGGGGGGGGGGGGGGGGCGTTGTACATAAGAGGCAGAGCCATTAACAGCAGGCGCAGACGCCACGAGCTGATGGGAGTAATGAGAGAGCGTCAAAAGGGTGACGTTCTTTCTGTGCGTGTTCTGTCAATCCTAAACAGAGAAGCCGCTTTCCACACTCGATTCGCCCCATTCCCTCGTAGCGTGGGCAGCGTCTGGACTTCCGCTGAAACCAAGTCTAGCTCGACTAGTCCTCTGAATTCATTGGCCGATTCATCTGCCTTCTCTGATTGGGATGGACCGACAAATTAGACCTTATAAGGTTATGTTTTGAGTAGTCTAGTTTCGAACAAAAATATTCCATGGCCATATGTGTCCAAGGTTCTATTTAAAGGTGTACTCCGCCGATTTCTTCATGGTCCCCGATTTGCTTTAAATTTTGCTAAACTCGCCAAACAACATCGCCAAAATAGTATCCCAAATATTAGGTCAAAATAATTTTTTTTTCACGAAGTTATTGAATTTACAATTTTGGTCCTTACCGTGTTTTTCAAACTGAAAGTCTCTACTGGCAACAATGAAAAAGTGACGTCATTGGAAGTGCAGGGGTTCACTCTTTGGACTGTAGAATTTGTTCCCAACTGATTTGAAGCAGTTTCATGGTGTCAAATGAATGCCCTGGAAGCTCGCTCCAGTCCCCGCGCTCCAGCACGGAACAAATAATTGGCATATTCTATTTTTTAGACTACTCGCCCGACTGGCAAGCTGAACTTCCAATGACGTCACGGCCCTGAAAAGGGCGGGTATATTTGAATGTCTGTTTTTGCATCATTTTCATTTGCCGATTTCGCAATAACTATTATGAATTTCACGATATTAAATAGCATTCCAGAAAGGGTAAAGGCCTGGGAGTCAGAAAATATAGTTAGTTGAGGTAGCTCAAAAATCGGCGGAGTACACCTTTAAGAGATTCGGAGTTGAGCCTCGTGTTCCCCTGAGTTCAGTATTATCTCTCGTTTTATTACTTTCCCCGCTCAACTTCGTATAGTCTTTTCGGAGTCGTTTTGGTATCTCCCCCGTAACGCATCTTTCGCTAGAAAAATATTGGCTGTTATATACGCGTTGCTGTAACTTTTTTTTTAGCAAGATGTATTTTTTTTAACGAAATATAGGGCACAGGTTAATTTAGACAACCTGCCACCAACCTGCATAAAATGTAATAAATAGGTTAATCAACGGCCCCGCTGGTTTGCTTTATTTAGGTGGGACTGGGCGCTGAACTTCGAGCCTTCGACTGTACTCGCTAGATGTTTTTTAAAGACCATTTCTAAAATTCTACGAGGTGTTCATAAATTATAATCTATAACTTACGACTCCAGGAAAAAAGAAAAGAAAAAAAAAGACACTCTTCGCTTCCAGCTGCCTTCTGCAGAAAGCTATTCACTATCGTGAAGCCAGGCGACACGTATGGCATAAGATGACGACCGTCATGCGTCAGCTGATCGCTGCAAAAAAACTCCTCTGACGCAGATTTCACGGAAGCGTAAAAGTAGACGGAACGCTTCAATTCGACTAAGCATCCCTCGGCGAAAGACATACCCTTATTCAAAACGTCGTACTTCTAAAACTCAAAAGTTCTTGGGGCAAATAGGAATCGTACAAACATTTATCGTCGAGTGTAAATTCTAAATGTTTTCAACGCGTATTACAGAATCGTGTTTCTTCGTGTTTGCGGGTGATTGAATAGAGCGAAAGCAGAACACAAGACGACTGGGAGTCACATACATGGCTCTAATCTATTTTGTAGTATCGAGATTCCATCTTTGGTTACCTGACCCAAGTCCAGCTAAAGGAAGGGGACCGATTCCCATCACTCACTCGAGTGTTTATTTTCTTGGGAGCGCTTCTTTTCACCTGCTCCTTTGTGTCCGAGGAGTGTCATGGGGCTATTTTTTGTGCCTTGCATCTTGATATAGTCCGCATTTGTCGGGAAATACTCTTTAATTACGCCAAATCGATGCGGGTTCATCGTGGGTCATTATTACTACTCTTCTTGGGGACTTTTGTGTGACATTTTGCGCCTGTTTTATTTTTTACGGCGTTTGTGTGCACTACGACACCGTTAATTACGATGGCCAAACGTGCAAGCTATCTATTAGGGGCTATCGCGTGGATTGTGAAAGGAGCTTTCTATCTAATGGAGCCCCGGTTGCACAGTATTAGAATCTGCGGGGCCCTTATTCTTTCACGATTATTATTTGGGCGTAAATGATATTTGAACTACCGTGTCTATTTACTTTTTACCTCGCGACACTACTGGATCCTCTGGACATTTAGTGCACTAGCGTACGGTAAAGTACTTCCGAACGGGACTGGGTATCACCATACATGTTTTTGTGTGAATGCTTAAAAAATTAGGCTTACGTAACTTTGTAAAAATGTGAGTTAAGCACTTATCTTAGCCTCTACTTTGATCTCGATCTCCCATGGAATACTTATTACGTTTCCTGCATGTTAACGCACCAGAAATGTCTCTAGTCTCTTTGGCGACCCGAAATATTTTCGGCCACTGTTTATTATAAATGAAAACATTATGCATGCTTAAACTCGCAGGCTATAAATGAGTCTTTTCTTACTCGTTCGCTTTTATGGCATTGAATGGCGGTTGTCGCAAGCAAAGAAGACTAATTGATATAACAGCCAACCTCTTTTTTTGTGTTGTAATCGATGTTCTCTTTTTCTTCTTCTAATAAAGAAAGAAATTAATATCCCAGTTTTAATTCCACTCCGTTCACGTCCCGCCATATCGGACTGTTCAGGTGACAACAGAAAAACGTCCCACTGTCCTGTGAATACTCCGTGTAATGTTGAGCCAGGGCACGATTCCCTCCGACTTGTAGTGGACACAATTTGGCGCCCCATAGGAGCGCGTGCAAAGCTCCCCTTGCCCCGGGCCCGCTTTATCGCTAATCCACTCTGTGTGCGCGCCCATGGTGTACACATTTGTGTCCGCTAAAAGGGGTGTGTGGATAGCCCTTGTCCGAGTGATATTTAATTCTAGGCAAACACGTTATAGGACCATTCCAATAATCCCCTTGTGCGCCATCATTGTCCACGGGGCTCTGAATTAATCTGAGCATGTGCAGGGCAGAATATCAAAGGCCGCGTCCACTGCCCAGTGACCATACAAGGAACGCGTGCGTCGTCTTGTGCGCAGGGCCGTCCCTGGAGATCAGCGGCTCGCTGCTGGCCATGTACGACAGCCTGGCGTCGAGGACGCGAGCCGAGCACCTGTCCGGCCAGTCGGCCCAGCCTCCCCAGCAGCGGGGACAGCGGCCGGCCCTGCCGTGCCAGCAGGGCACTCCGCTAAAGCGATCCCACACCCACCCGGCCCCGCTGCGGGAGCAGCAGCTCCGCGGTGGGCGGCCCCTGAGCTCGAGCTCCGAGTGCTCCTCGTCCTCTTCGTCGTCGTCGTCGTCCTCGCTGCCCAGAGGTGAGGCTGTGCGGCAACCCTGGAGTCAGGTTATACTGACGGGAGTGCCGAGCTCTGACTCGAATGATTAGTGGGTAGAGGTCTAGCTAGAAGCAAGGATAGCTGACCATGTATCTACTCGCAGTAAGAGCACGTTCAAACGGGAACGCCGAACACAAGGACACCGGCGTTCGAAGAGTGAGTACAAAGGCGGCTTGCTTTGCGCCTACCCACTAATCATTCCAACCAGAGCTCAGTATTCTCACGTCTACCCCTTTCCCTTAGTTTCAACCTGTATTGTGTTGTCCATTGTGTGGTACATTGTAGGGTCCACTGTGCTGTCCATTGTATATATAGTCCCCTGTGTGGTCCATTGTGTCGTCTATCGTGTTGATTGTATTCTTCAGTGTATGGTCTGTTGTGTTTATTGTAAGGTCCGTCATGCTCTCCGTTGTACATTGATTGTATTCATTTTAAGGTCCATTACAAGGCACACCATGCTTTCATTTTAAAGTCCAGCTGTGAGCTCCAATGGAAAAGTTCTTGTAGAGTTTATCCAGTTCACCATATTGTCTATTTTATGATCTTTTGCATATATGAACTCCCGTCCATTATTAGGTCGATCACAATGTCCCTCACCAGGTTCATCGTTTTCATTTTAAAGTCCATTACCACGTCCTTCATGAGGTCCATCGTATGGTTCATTGTAAGATTCATTGTAACGTTCATCGTCAGCTGAGCTCCATCTGTCAGCTCCATCGTGAGGTATATTTATAGGTCAGTGTATTCGAAACTTTCATAGCCTATAGGGGCATACTAGTTCCTACGAAAATGGCTGTCATCTGGGTGATCGCCGTAGAGCAGCACTACGAGGTTGGGTCTCCGACGCGTATGTAATTCTAATCTTGTAAAATACGACCGATATAAGAGCATTACTCCATGCCTCCACGCCAGCAAGCTCCTTCACTCTGAAGGTCGCCCGGGAGCCAGGGAGCGCGAGCTCTCACACCCGGCAGCACCATCGCTGAAAGTTGCGAAAACAGCGTGCAAATTCGTGTGCTCCTTGCGCGCCTCGTGCGTGTTTACTCGCACCTGTCTGTGTTTGTTTACCGACCGGAACTAATGACGGCCCTCAATGGACTGCCTCGTCATCGCGTATTCCCTGCGCGTTCTTTATGTTGCTCTTTCATTGGCGCACATTTTCTGTTGGGTCATTCCATGTCAAACGTCCCACGCGTTGCGCCTCTACCCTTTCCTATTAAAAAGAAAAAATCGTGGCCTTTTGCCGCAATGTCCGTAGCCATGCCCTGAAATATTTTTGCCGAAAAACATTTTTTGGTGACGTGAGCGCGGTTTTAACTTTTGAAAACAGCATGAAACTAGGCATCACTCGATAATTGATGAAAAATCAACTTTTCAGTGAAACACCCAAAAATATTTTTTCTTAAATTTGCACGGCTTTCTACTTAGAATGTGGTTGGGCTTGTAAAGTTTTGTTTAATTGAAATAGTTAAAAAAAAAAAAAAAAAACTTAAAAATGTACTATTTTGTTATTTTATCAAAAAGTATCTAATTGCTTCCGGGACTTAATAGAACCTTTTACCCGCTGTCCTGCAGGTATATACTCAATAAAAAAATGTTTAAAACCGCTCAATTAAATATCTCGCTGTAAACAAAAATCCTGATGTTGCAAAAAAGTGCGTTTTGACGCATAAACAGCCGTTTATTTCACCTTGAGGTGGTCCAAGTAAAAATACAGAATATGGTGTTTTGGAAGAACAGTCAATAATCTTTTGATTCTGAAAGTTTATTAAAGCGAGAAAACAATTTTTGAAGTTGAACTCTCGCACCACAATCCGGCGTCGCTTCTTAACCTCTTCTCCGCACAGCACGCCCCTGCGACGATAGCTCACACGATTAGGTCCGAAGAATGAAGGGAGTTTTCTGCCGCTTCCCTTTTCGGCTGCAAGGGAAGAAACGGCGTGGACTTCTCCCAAAAGGGAACGGGATGAAATCGATCATGCTGCGGTGAAAAGCGGAACTATTCAGCGACGCAAGAATTTGCCGTCTCAAAGCCGATTTAAAAACAAACGAGGCGTGAGCCTCCAACTGCGCGCATTCGTTAACACCGCATCGCCTCGTCGAATCAGATTGCCCGTTCACGGGGCTTTTGTGTTCCTGTCTACATCTGCGTGACGTTGAGAAGAGAGAGTGATTGCGATGTGTACGTAAGCAACAGCTAGCTTACTAGTGGATACTCTTACCTGGCAGCGTTAAGCATTTGCTGATATCAAGACAGTGGAAGTCCACAGGAGCACACAGCCGCGCAAAGCGGTCAAAATAGGAAAAGCCATAAAGCAAAAAGAGTAGAAAAAAGCCTCTTCTCACCAAGATGTACCCGACAACTCGAGGTCCTGCTTTCTACCTCTGTGCGCACACCGTGACACCGTCGCACGCTTTGTCGGACTTGACGGTGGCGTGCTGTGCAGAAAAGAGGCGCAAGGAGCGACGTCAGGTTGCGGCGCGAAAGCTCACCTTCAATATGCTTTTTTTTTTCTTTTTAGAACAAAATTACTTTAAACATTCAAGAACAAAAGGAAATACTCTTTTGTAGAAGTCACCATGTTACGTATTTTTCTTGGGGCCACCTTAGAGCAGAATTGACGGCTCTTTAAACGGCAAAACGCAATTTTGCAAAAGTTTAGTTGTTTTTTTTTTCAGCAAGATAATTGGTTGTACGGCCTGAAACCTTTTTTGTGTACAGTATACCTACAGGGCTGCCAATAAGAGTATTTACAGTCGCATGCAGCAAAGCCATAGTTTGTAACAAAACTAAAAATGTGCTAAAAGGCTCATATTTTCCTTTTTTTCTTTTTTTTTTTAACTGCTTCGAGCATACCACATCCCATGACCATGATCCTTATAACACAGCAGTCCAAATACCGTAGGGTTTTTAGGCAAAAATATTCCAGTGTTCCATAAAAATCTTACTTTTCATCAATTATTGAATGACTCGTAGTTCCACCCCCTTTTACTAGTTCAAACCGCCACCACCCCATAAAATTTGTTTTTCGTCAAAAAAAAAAAAAAAATGTTAGAGAGTGGCACCACAAACGTTACCGTGAAGAGCCATTAATTTTATTTTAGGAATCAGAGGTGGCCGTAGGACCTTTGCCCATGGCATGGAGAAGTCCTGGTCACTTGATGCTGCCCGTCGTTTGGGCATCGCGTTTCGAGCCGCCCTCGGGCACAAAGGGCACAACGGGCTTGCTCTTGCTACGCGCTGGCTGCACATCCGATTATTACACGATACGCGGCCGTTTCTTCCCTTGCAGCCGGAAAGACGGACAAGGGGAAGCGACAGAAAACTCCCTTCATTCTTTGGACCTAATCGCTTCGGCTATCGTCGCATGTGGCGTGCTGTGCGGGGAAGAGGCGTTAAGAAGCGACGCCGGGTTGTGGTGCGAGAGTTCAACTTCAAAAATTGTTTTCTCGCTTTAAACAAAAATTATTTTGATTAAGCTTTCCGAATCAAAAGATTATTGATTTTTCTTCCAAACCCACCATATTTTGTATTTTTACTTGAACCACCTCAAGGTGTAATAAACGGCTGTTTATGCGTCAAAAAGCACTTTTTTGCAACTTCAGGATTTTTGTTTACTGCGAAATAATTAATTCAGCGGTTTAAAAAAAAATTTTTTTATAGATTATATATCTGCAGGGCAGCCGACAAAAAGTTCTATTAAGTCCCGGGAGAATTTAGATATTTTTTAATAAAAAAACAAATGTTAATATGTAGAAAACAAATTAGTTCTTTAAAAAATATTTAAATTAAACAAAACTTCACAAGCCCAACCACATTGTAAGTCGAAAGCCGTGCAAATTTAAGAAAAAATATTCTTAGGTGTTTCACTGAAAAGTTGATTTTTCATAAATTATTGAGTGATGCCTGGTTTCACGCTGTTTTTAAAAGTTAAAACCGCGCTCACGTCATGAAAAAAAAAATATATTTTCGCCAGAAATATTTCAGGGCATGGCTACGGACATTGCGGCAAAAGGCCATGAATTCTTTTTTAGAAATCTGAAGGGGTCCAGCGCAACGTCTGAGGCGTTTGACATGGAATGGCCCTGTTCCGATGAGCCAAAGACTCAGCGTGAAACACTCGTTCGCCGTCCATTGATAGACTCCTATATACTGACAAAGCCTGGCAGATCGCGACGAGAAGCGGCCGCCGAAATGAAAAAAAGGTGGAGCGACAGACAACGGATGAGAGGAGAGCCACTTGACTGGCGCCCCGCTGCGGCGAGACGCAGAAACACACTTGTCCCGAGCGAACAAGTGTGTTTCGAGTCCTCGCCGCTGCAAAAGCATGTGCGCTGACGTCCAGGTTCCCCGAGAAATAGCTCTTTGGTGCTCTGTGCTACCAAATCCTCGCGCTCCAAATTTGCGACCGGGCGCTCCATGGCTCCGCCGTCGAACTGCCGGGCTTTGTGAGTATAGAGGAGACTATGGTCGGTGCATTTCTAGCCCGAGTGCTCGTTGGCGGACGTTGCAAGGCAGCCGCCTCGTGCTCTCGTGCACCCCACTGAAAAACCAAGTTGGTACGCCACAATCTCGTGGTCACTTCGTTCTGTTCTTTGTATTTGCCAGAATTCGACGGGGTCGCTCGTAGACGCTGTTACCAAATGTGCTGAGACAAAAGTGTCACGAGGAATTTAAAGAAGTATCGCGTTTCTTCTACGGAGTGTTGCGCCTGATGTCTATAGAGCGACACGCTAGTTACAAACAAGTTCGCCCACACGAGGTTTGGGTGAGGTTGCCACGATGATTTAAACCCGGGACTGAGGCAGAATGAGGAAGAATGTTTTTTACATTGGAAGAAAAAGTAACAGGGACAGACGTCTAGAGACGTTGTCTGTCCCTGTTACTTTTTCTTCGAAGGTAAAAAAAAAAGATTTTTCCTCCTTTTGTTTCAATCTTGGGTTAAAATCATGGTGGTAAACATCCAGCAGCTGGCCGGCGCGTTGACTGTACTTTCGCTGGTGGCTAAGGTGTGGCCGCTGCGCGTTCGCAGAAACCGTATTTGCGTGAAGGTGACGCGTTTGCGCATGCGCCGCACCGACAGCCGCGCCATCGCGGCGGCGTGTTTGTGCATCAGTGTGTCTCACTCCTTCTTGGGCCGAATCGTGGCCCGCAGTATCCTGTAGAGGAAATAAATCCCGCCTCGCAGGGCTGGACGTGAAGAAGTCGTACCTGGCGAGCATCGAGAGCCTGGAGGATGACGACGCGGGCCCCGGGTGTCGCTCCGGCCGGAGCCCCGCGGCCACGGCCCAGCTGTCGTGCAGGGTCCGTTCGTCGGGGCCCTGCCCGCACCGGGCCCCGGGGTCCCAGCCCTGCCAGCAGGACGAGGCGACGGGCGCGCCGGGCTCCGACGGCAGGGCCGCCGGGCCCAGCTACCTGGACAGGGTCCTGCAAGAGGTCGTGGACACCGAGAGGACGTACGTCCGGGACTTGGCTGCCATCGTCCAGGTGCGTTTCTTCCGTGCACCTTCGTTTAGATTCCAACTAAAGCAGGCTACGGTAGGGTCCCACTCTCGTACATCAGACAATGGACGCACGAGAAGGTCCATTGGAAACTTGCTCAGCGTTTGACCACGTTGCAGCGTTTGACTACGTTGCGGCTCTCAGAAACCAGGACATCCCTGCTCCTACCACTACGATTTTGCGGCGTAACCCGAGTGATGGGCGAAACTCAAACGACCGAGGAGAAGCCATCCGCGACGCTAACGAAGCGTGTAGTCTCGGCGGGCCTACCGCTGGATCAAGCTCTCTGAAACTTCGACAGAGACAAAACAGTTCAATTCTCAGGTCGTCACACCGCGGAAGAAATCGGATTCCTGCACGACATTGGGACCTAAAATCGGCTAGGTAAATTGCCTAAGAACCGCTCCGAGAAGCTGGTGGCCCTCGTAGTGAGGCCATGTGTGCCAAACTGCGCCAAAGCGCTTACCCTGGCACATCCTGCTACATTTGACCGAAATGGGGGGAACTTGCGCCGGGTTTTCGCTTAATTAATACAGAAAATATAATAAATCGGGCCCCGATACGCGGCCGGATGGTTACGGTATGCTTGCGCGATTTTCCAAAACGTTTGATTATCGCCTGAAATAACACCACGTTTGACTTGATCTCAGTATCAAGCATCGACAGTATACGTCGCAAGTTTCGCAACATTTCTCACGCTCCTTGTCTGTTCTGGCTGCATAACAAGCATCGTTGAGTTCACCGCGCAGTGGTGTAGAGCAGTGAAGCGACAACTGTGTAGTGGGCGTTGCAATTTGCATATCTTGCTTCTCCTCAGCGCACCCCCGTCCTAGGGGGAAGCACTCCCTCAGAGCGGGACATTAGACGTGGTTTATAAATAAAACCAAAGCTAAGATACAGATTTTTTTTAACCAGCATTAAATTCCTAATAAAGCGAGGGAATAGTTGTATGAATGTGGATTTCACTCCGTGTTTATATGGCTCGGCGGACATTAGATAACAATATCTCTCCTATCAAACTAATTAACTAGAATTCGTGACTTTTTTAATTACTGTAATAAGAATACCGTATTTTCCGGACTATACATGTTTAAAAGGTTACCTGATGCGGCCTATCCACTCGTGCGGACTATACAAGGTTTTTTTTCTAGGTCATTCGCTGTGACAAGACTTGAAGGATTTTATGAATAACGGAGTATGTTGACTTGGCTTCCTTGTGAGATTATACAGCAATCACTTGTCAAGGTGTATGATAATGTTTACGTTCGGACTAGGCACCAAGCGCGGACTATCGAAGCCGACACGTTTATTTTTGACACCAAATTTTCCCCTGCGGACTATGCACCGGGTGAGGACTAGAGTCCGGAAAATACGGCATATGTTTATATTACAAATTCTGAAGCGGGTCGTAGGCCAACACTGTTATATTTTGTGGGATTCCGGTATCCAGCCCGTGTACCGCGATGATTCGTCCCCGAATTTTGCACTTTTATCCGGCTAATGTAGCAAAGTTCGGTATAGTGCCCCCTTTCGCGGGTTGTAGAAACCACGAGGCTTATTTATCGTTGCACACACGGGCAGGTTGGAGGGAAACTGAGGTGGTGCTTAGGTCACGTGACGTAAATTTTCCCGCCATATTCTGCGGGGAACCTGAAATGGTGCATAGGCCACGTGACATCAATTTTCCCGCCATATTTTGCGGGGAACCTGAATTGTGCATAGGTCACGTGACGTAAATTTCCCGCCATATTCAGCGGGGAACCTGAAATGGTGCATAGGCCACGTGACATCAATTTTCCCGCCATATTTTGCGGGGAACCTGAATTGTGCATAGGTCACGTGACGTAAATTTTCCGCTCAATTTAGCGGGGAACCTGAATTGGTGCCAAGGTCACGTGGCGTCAGGTCGCGTGACTGGTCCGACCCTGATAGAGAGCGTAGGCGGTTCGACAGCGTCGAGACTCCCTCAAGGGCCCCACGAAAGTTGACGACTGTCCAGGCTTGCGTGCACCAGGCGACGGCAGAGGCTTCCAGGGGGCGGCTTTACTGTTCTCCGGACGCGGGCCGTTCACCCCCCGAGGAAACCCGAGGTGCTCGCTCGCGCCTCTCCACTCGCCGTCGCTCGTGTACACAGTTTACGATGGTTTACACAAGCGCGTCTGGGGGCCTCGCCTAGGGACGCCCCGCGCGGTTCTTCCCACGGGTGGCCGCCATTTTTTATCCTCCAGGAAGAGGGCGCCTCTTCCTGCTCTCGATAACGAATAGTTTCATTGTTACCGCTGCAGAGGCCACAGGGACATCGCAGTAGGAAAAGAAACGAGCCACTTGGAATCGATGATTTCGGATGATTAACGATGGGACGACGCCCGCCCAGAAGTATGCCACATCCTTGCTGCCGCAGATTGCTGGGGCTGAGCCAAGGACGCTTTGTTCATTTCGACCCATATTGTCACCGGTGGGAACGCCAGCTTCGAAAGTATAAATGGCTCGCGGTCTCAAGCTTCACCATCGCGCCTCCGAGCGAGGAGTGTGTTCGTTGGTCTCACTGTCGTGGACGGTACAGATCGACTCTTTTGCTTCCCAGACGGGATAGTTCGTCGACGAGGCGCACTTTTGCCGACGTGCGCGACGGAAAGTGTCGGTCTACTTTTCTCGATTGGCCAAACGTTGGATCACTACGACGTCTTGAGTAGAATGAATTCTGCTTTTACGAATGGAGCACGATAGCTCCAAGCTTCAAGCGTGCTCTTTGCACACGCCACGGGGATTGTCACGTGGAATTGGCCGTGACGTCACGGAGGAACCAGCAGAGGGAGCCACCGAAACATCTCGTGGCTAATCATAGGGAGTTGTAGTAGACCGTTTCCGCAGCCCGCTAAGTACCCGGATAGCGGTCCGCCGGAAGAGGCTCGAACATGCAGACAAGGATGGCGCCGCGCATGCGCAGCTGCGGCGTTTACTTTACGGATACCGTAGCGGAAGAGAAAAGCGATCTACTACAACTCCCTATTAGAAGCTTTAGAATGGCACACTCTAAAGTTTTGCGTACGCTAAGAATAGCGTCGTCGCCACCACGCATGCGCCGAACGCTAACCGCGCTATTTTAGCGTACGCTGTTTTTTTTTTCTTTTTTTTTAACTGCGCGCGTACGCAGAGTTTGCGTTCGTGCAAGCTTGGATTCGTGACGCGCGAGAAGTTGAGCCAAGACGAGGACACTTACGGCAGGACCGCGGCTCCGGCCGCCGTCGTAAGTCCAACGTGGGCGGCATCCTCGCGGCTGCCGGTTAGACTAGAGGACGGCACTGCACTCCTAAAGGGAGCTGCACGTCGCAAACGGCTCGGAAGACACAGCGAGGAGGGCAACAATCGCCGACAACTTGCTGCTTGCGACGTGCGAACGTTGCTCGGCGAAACGCCAACGGACGCGACCGGTCGACCGCTCGCGTCGCGTACTTAAAAAGGATTAAAAACTTGTCTTTTTCTGCAGGTTACAGCATTGGGTGTGTGAAATAAAACATGGTTACTGTATCTTGGTGCCGTTGTGAGCCCGAGATGCTTTGGTTTTGCGTCAGGCGGAGCAACGTTATTACTCTGCTTTGCCGCTACATTTAGTGCTAACGTGCGCTAAAATTGCGTACGTTAGCAGTCAGTTAGTATAGCGTTGCTGGCTCTTGCGCTCGCAAGAACTGCCTGCTCGGGCCGATTTTAGTCGTGCGTTCCGTAAACGTTGCCGAGTGAACATCTCGCGTGATTTTGTTAATTTAATTTGCCAGAGCCGTAGAATTCAGCGTGCTTACAACGCCACTGTGCTCCCGAATAGAAATATTGAGCATGAAAACGTTCCCAATAATTTTATTTCAAATTAAGCCGAGCCGCAGCTGCCTGGTCAACCGCGCTTATCAGCAAGGTGTACGAGTGCGTAGCCAAATTCCATCATGGAGGCTTCTTCAATCGTCCCGTGGAAACGGCCCCTTTTATCGATGCTATCGCGGACAGATCCAACTGATGTCCAGTGCACGGCGACAACTTGGGCGATTTTTCGAAGAGTCGTTCGTCCGTCGGCGATGAACTGCGAGAAGGCTTAACGTTCAGCAGATCGCAGCGTTCACGCACATTGCGAGCTGTGAACATTTCCACGGTGGATTCCGTCAGCCGCACGGCGACCTGATTCGACTGTCCCGGAAAGAATTGCCGAGCTGAACACCACGGAATGTCACGTGACTCTGAACTTAAGAACATCACGTCGCCCTTGCTACTCTGGCTGTACCATGGGTTGGGCAGAAATGCACTTAAAAGTATTTAGAAATACAACTACTGGGACGCATGGAAAAAACAACTAAAATACTGGTACTCAAATACATTTAGAAAAATGTATCGCGATACGTATCACAAATAAACTTGAAGAATAGAAAACTATTTGGAAATACAAATAGGGGAATACATTTTTGGTGGGGTTTGAAAACAGACACTGAAACACATCGTTATAAAAACATTATTTTTGATGTTTGGTGCACCCATTAGAGCGTACGAAGTACAAAAGAGACCTGCTCTTGAATTGGAGATTTTGTTTTTAAACCATGCAAGCGAGTTCTCACTGCATGTTGGAGCCTGAATTAAGCTCGAATCAAATTTACCGCAGAATTAACACCTTGTATGTTGGGAAGTGGTAAAGGAAGCGAGCGGTTTTATTTCGGCTTCTCTTCTTGAGACAAAATCCCAGGGACATCTAAATCAATTTTGTGTCCTCGCAAGTAACCCCGAGAAGTGACTAGGATTATGTCCAATCCGGGCGTCTCTTCGAGCAGCGATCTTATAACGTCCCCGTGGAGTGAAGTTCAAGGAACCCGTGTATTTTTCTCCGTTATTTTGGGCTCGCCGACAGAGCCTTCAACTTTTGGAATCGACTGGAATGGTCGACCGCCTAAAGTTTGGGAAAACATTCTTCAACTTTCGCTCAATAAAGAAGGGTGTCGTGTGCGGTCAGAGGCACAAAACGTCCCTGATGAAACTTGGTTTCGACCCCCTCTGTGGAGGTCGACGATTCTTTTAAAATTATAACAAAAGACATAGGCTTTAATAGTATCGCGATACCAAGAATACACCCGAAAATGTATCTCGATAGAGAAACACAAAATACACTTGATACATTCGTTTCGCGATACTGCCCAACCCAGGGCTGTACCCACGATGTGCCAGTCGGGGTAACCCCAAAACCCGCTACCCTGCAAAATCCCCAACGTTACGTGCGTACGCAATACGCTGGCCCTGTTATTGCGTTCTGCGCATGCGCACTCCCGACCCGCATTTAGCGTGCGCAAAGTTTTAGCATACGGTTCGCCAGAGCGTCTCGGCCGACATCTGCAGCGCGCAGTCCCCTTGTTTCTCGAGTGGAGCGCATGGAGCAGGACCGCCTTTCTCGTCCAAGACCTGGCGCGCGGCGCTCCCTTTTGTTCACCGGCGCGACTCGGCCAACTCTTGTGAGCGTCCGTCCGCCGGTGACCCCCGCAAAGGGTTCACCGTCCCACGGTGCCAACGGAAGCGGTCACGACGAGCCCTGAACCGAAGCGCGCCTGCCGTACCCACTGACTCCCCACCGGACCCTGCCCTGCCATCCGGGCCCGACGGCCGGATTATTCACCTGACAGCTCGGCGGAATGCGAGCTTTTTCCGGCCTGACTCATGCGCTGGTCGGGCCGCAAGTCTCACTCCTTCGCCCGCTCTCCTGGAGCGTCTCTCTCCCCCCCTGCATGCTGCGCTGTCTCTGTCGCCTTTTTTGGGAAGGCATTCCAGCAGCGAGTGGCGACCATAAAGAAGGTGTGCTGGGAAAGGACGCGGGGACACGGATTAACGCAGCCCACCGAACCGCAGAGAGACCGCTGCCAAGTTCAATCGGTTACCTTAATGAAGAGTTTATGGCGAACCCGATGCCTGGCATCCGGAACAACTGCACAGGTGGTCTGCCTTTCGCCCGGTGCTGCTTGGGCGACTCATCGTGTCCAGCTCTTTGGGAACCTCTGCAGCGTATCAATGTATCTCTCTTGACGGGAGTATTTTACATCGAGCCTAGCTCGTTGATGGCCCTTGGCTATGGGTTCTTGACCCTGAGGTCTTGACCTCGAGATCATTTACTCGCTGAATTGATGCTCTCCTGCCGCGAGCTTCTCTGACCTCCGTGGGGGCCGTCCACGAAAGCGGCCCAGTGCCGAATTGGTTCTACCCACGACTTGGTGTACCAACCACTCCCCTCGTATCCAGTGGGGGCCTCCCGGCGATGATCCTGCTTGGGCCGGCCTTGGCTGCTTTCTGCAGTGGGTTGAACCGGCTTCTTCTCTATCGGTGGCTCTTAGAGCGATAAAGGGAGTACTTTACGTGGTATGAGTGGCTGTCAGCTAACCTAGGGGTTTCGGCCAGGTTAGTTCCTGGGTTCCAGAGCTTGCTTTTATATATTCATTTGCGTGCGCTGAAATTTCTTTTTTTTCTTTCGAATTTTAGTGTATATAATATTTGTTTTTTAATGTACTTTCAGTGATTTACTTGTTCACCTACTTCGTGCTTTACTCTCTTTCTACTTATATTATCAAACAATTTTTCCATCCTTCAACTGCTGCGTTTGTGCACCCTCCTTCGTACCCATAATGTGTGTATATATATATATATATATATATATATATATATATATATATATATATATATATATATATATATGCAGGGTGTTCCACGAAAGGTGGATAAATTTTATATTACGAAAACTACGCGTCGCACCAAGAAAAGGCTTGCGTCGTTTTGGTCCTAGGCCAGGGGCCTATTTAGCAAAAAAAAATTATTGAAGTCCAGAATAATTAGATTGTTAATTATTTTTGCGTAATTAACTTTTTAATATTGTGTTTAAGGGCATGGTTTCAGTTAGAAACTTGCTTAGCATCATCGAAAAACATGAAATCAGCAAATTGCAAAACGATAGAAGGCTCGCACAGATTGACGGGTTTCTGAAAAACCGCACAAATTCGACAACATGCTGTATGAGGGGGAGAGGGGAGAGGAAGACCCTGCAAAATGGAAGATTTCGGAAGGGCCCGAGCCCCATGCCCCCCGCCCCCCCCCCCCCCCCCCCCCCCCTCTCCCTAGCTACGTGCCTGTCCCCATGACAGCCTGTAGGTAGGATTCCTTCCTACATTCCGTTCATTCCTTGCGCGTGTGCAGTACCACTTGCGGCTACACGATTGTTTCCAAACGGCGAGTTTATGTTTACGTGTACACGCTGATAGTTGAACGACCCTTCTGGGGCATAGTAGGCGAGTTTTCCCAGCTCTCTCGCGGAGTCTTCCTTCGTGAACCGTGTCCAATGAGGCGTAGCCGCCCTGCTGTCCACCCATTGGCGACTGGGGAACTCGGAGGTTTCGGCAAGCCACCCGAAACTCGACAAATGCGAACAGCTGGCAGGTCTCTCCCCGACGCGACCAACTCCGCCATCTCTGACCGTCCGTCCCTCCGGAGTCGTCTTCGTAGATTGCGGAGAGCAAGTTGGTTCGGGGCCCGGAGGCGTCGGAGCGTTCCTCCGCAGAAAGGGGACGCCTACGCGAGATACACCGCGCATTCTTTTTCTTTTTTTTTTGCTTCGAGTTCGACAAGAGGGTCCCCTTTACACGCGCTTGGGACAAGAATCTCGGCTGCCGAAGATTGCGTGCCAGCCATCTGCGCGACGCACCGCCGGCGCTGCGGGCTTCCCTTCCAAAAAAGGCAACCCGGTCTTCTTTCCTTTTTTGGAAGCGGTTTCGGGGCGTTGTTTCTGGGCGCGATTAAAACAAAAAGGAGCCTCTTTTCCGCCGCCGAACCCGTATATATCGAGGCGGCCCTCGAGTGCCGTACTTGCTGTCTTCTGCGTCCCAGCTGGGGGCCCGCCAGGTCATCTTCCGGTGGTCCGCAGCGGACGTTACGAGCCGTCCCACCCAGTCCAGCGCTGTGAACGGGTCACGTGACTACGCTCCCCACGCGTCACAGCACCCCTACCGATGGTCACGTGACATTCACGAGGCATTCCCTTGGCTCCTAGGGTCCGTGGCAGTCCATCGAAGGGAAAACGGATCATAATTCCTTTTTTTTTTTTTCCTGCGTGGATGCATACCCCGCTTTCTTCTTATACTTTTATATCTCGACTTCTCACTCTCCGCACGTCGCCTGAGAAGGTATCTCCTTTTTGGTTGTTGTTGCCGCGTTGCTGTTTGCTTGGCCTCCTCGAGAAGTGCTCTTGCTTTACGCGGAGGCCGCCGGTCTGTGTGGGCGGCCGCTCTGGAGGAGCTTGCAGTTGGCCGCAACGGTTGGACGCTTCACTCGCCGACCGAGAGTGAAGTGGGCTCGGCTGGGACCTGTCTACCATGCGCCTCCGAGCGGACCGGCGGGCGGCGCTCTGTCTCTTCTGCTGCGGCGGCTGGTTTACGGGCTGTCTCGGGGAAGACGTGATGCCCATGCCCGAGAGCACTGGGAGACGATGATGAGCAGCCCTGGAAATTTTTGCATTCTTTTTGTATTATTCAGATTAAGCGGTCGACGCTCAGATGCCCGCTTTGTTGCGCCGGCTGGAAGGGAGCCGCTTTCTCGTTCATCACCCTGCCTGCTCTTGGTTTGGTTCATCTGCGGCGCTGTTCCGTCGAAACCGTTGAAACGTATGGGAGAACGAAGGTATTTGGGAAAGGAGCACCTGGTGCCACGGTGATTCGTAGAGCACGTCCAAGGCACCCATAGGGCAGTGCCGTGCCACTTCTCAAACAACACATGAAATGGGTTCGCAGGTGCGCGCTGAATGTATCGCCCTGTTCCACCGCCTGGGTTCCCATTACCTTACACGCTTGGTGCTCACTCAGATCGAACCTAGGACTGGTCCTCGAGTTGGGGAGCGCGAGCTTTCGCCTTGTGCTTCGAGCGGCGGCGTGGCGGTCTATGGGTGGAATCTTCACTAATTGACTGCATTTGCTCGGTGAGAGCCCTGTAGGACGACAAGCGTCAAGTGCCGGGCACTCTAGACGCTGCTGTTTTTGTTCACGTAGGCGCCCCTTTTTCAGTTCTGTCGTACACCTGACGATCTTTTCTGTGTGGCGTGAGCGCGTCCTTGGACCTGGAGCGGCCGGAGCGCTCTCGTACGAATGGGTGGTCGCCGTCCAACGGATGAACGGGCGACGCTTCCGACTTATCGGGATCGAGATTACAGCTGTTCGGCCGAGGTCGCCTGGAAACCCGACCGGTCCCCGCGGCCGCCCGGCGAACCGCGCCGTGCGTGGGCAACCCGGCCTCTCTGCCTTGCAGCGGCTTTCCGGTTTATGTATTTACTCGAGTATTTCCTCCGGACGCTTTGGGCAGCGCTGTACGCATCATTTTCCGTGTGTCGCCGCTCAGAACGCGCGTTGAACCGGTGTCGATTCCAGGGCAGTTTTGTTGATTTATTGATTGCGGAATATACTCGTATACGAGGTGAAACACCCGATCTAGCTTTCTTCTGCAGTCCCCTCAAGCAGTGGCGTAGTCAACTGGGAGGAATATATGAAACATCACCTCCTCCCGAAAAGAAATCCTGGCAACGCCCCCCACAAGCTTCGTTATCTCTGAATTTGTGAAATAGTCCGAAGTATGGGACCTCAACCTCGCATTCCATTCCTAGTTCAGACCACAGCTAGATCTCACCGGTAGGTGCGCTGAAGCATCAAGGACAGTTTCAGCTAACATTGTCCGCGATAGTACCTCGAGGGCCCAAGCACTTTAGCGGGAGGGAGGGAGGGAAAAGCAGATATCTGGAAAATTAGGCGCTAAAAGTGTAATCGATAAACATTGCGAATAAGATATATAACTGGCAAGCAATCAAACAGGTCGTGGATCGCCTCAAAAATGGTTAGTGATTGCACTTCGGATCAGGTTAGGGCCAGTGATGGCAGCAATCGAACCCGGAGAAGTTGGTTCCACTCCTGTGCTGCGCGAGGCAGGAAAGATGAGCTTTCCTAATTTTTGGTGCATACTTTGCTCCGACAAATTTGACGTCTATCAGTGTATATCCCGCAGAAGCCATATAATTGTTTTGCTTGAATTTCCTGACTTCCACCGTACCATTGTAGTTTCGTGAAGGACAATATCTTGTGCAGAACTAATTTGTGCTGTCTGCTCTCCAGGGTGTTCTTTTAAACCTACAGATTTGTTAAAAAAAAAAAAAAAGCCGTAAATCTAAATTAATGTGGTCTGTGCCCGAGTTATACGGCCAGGGGGACGTAACCAACTCACGAGAATAATCGTAAAAAAAAAAAAAAAAAAAAAAAAAAAAAAAACTTTACAAAGCTTTGGGGCGCATAGAAAGCAGGGTGCTGTTCTAGAGTTAGCACTTGTGCAACGGGCGCCACGCTGGCGGCCCGAAAACGCCTGTTCCACAAGGGGTACCTTTAGAGCACCACCGTGCTTCCCAAGCGCCCCAAAGCTTCGTAAAGCTTACTTAGGGAGTAGTTTTTGATGACGCTGAGCAAGTTTCCAATGGTCCTTCTCGTGCGTCCACCCTCTGCCCTGGCCTTGCTTCCGGCGGTCGCCATTTTCCGAGGGCGCAACCAACATTGTCCGCACCTACCCTTGCGCGTACAGCAGACTCGCGATAGTTCAAACTCGGATATTTCGTACTTCTGGTTAATTCAAACACATTTTCAAATTTTGCTTGTCACGTTATGCTTTTAAAGTATTCATAAGCCGCTTAATTCGAACGGCGTTTTCGTACTTTTTGCTCTCTCCGCCGCCTTGAATGCGCTTCTTTTCGAGCACCGGTGCACTGGAGAGGAGCAACACCCGCGGAGCTTGCTTCCGCGGGTGTTGCTTCTCCACAACGCACCGGTGCGGGCAGGGAAGCGCACTCAACGGGGCTAACGCGGGGCACCATGAGCTACGAAAACGGGCACCACGCGGACGCTCTGACGTGGAGGCATGGCATAAGTCCACGCCACAGCGTCCGCGCAAGTTGCCGTGAAAACTGCGGCGTGGTGCCCGTTTTCATCGCTCATGTGTCCCCCGCTTAATTGTCCACATTTAGACACCTTCTTGGTCCGACGAACAAACTTAAGTTTGTTTGGGTTGCTGCGTGCTGTCTAAACAGTCCGGCGATAAACAACATTTTTGAGGGACAAATAAACTTACGCCATACGTTTAGCGAATGTTTCTTGTGTGGTGTGCCTGCTTATGATCAGTAGGCCAATGTAGCGGAAATCATCAAATATCTGCTTCGTATGCAGATATTTCCCATTCGTATGGCAAATCTTAATTTTATTTTTCATCATATTTAGGTGAATTTTTGGTAATTCAAACTTCCAATAATTAAAACGAAATGCATTACTTTCTGGAGTTTGAATTAATGAGAGCCTACTATTTTGTTTCCTTTTACGATCCTTTTTTGAGTGGTAGTATCAGTATGGGGTACAAAAAGGAATGAAAACTGATACAAGAGCACAGTACCAAAGTGTTCTGACGGGCAGAGGTATGTTGGGTGCAGGGGCCAAGCCAGAAGTGTGCTTATCGGGATTAGGCCCCCCCCCCCCCCCCCCCTTTCTCCGCTCCCGAACAAAGAGATGGACACCCCAGATGCCTGAGCCTCCCACAACAAAAAAATTCCTGGCTATGCCAGTGGTTGCGTGGCCCTACATTTTGGAGTTTGCAGACAACTCCCCAGACGGTGCTCGTTACTGGAAAAGGGACCATTAAAACCATACATTAAGTTTACTAATTCGCAAATTAATTAATAAAGTTGAGTTAATTATACAATTTATCGTGATGATTAGCCATCTGTTATGTGTCCCCTAGCCATATAACTTACCTGTACAGGCAGCATTAGCGTAGCTTTTAAGGCTACGGTAATGCTGCCTGTGCAGCATTAGCGTAGCCTAAACAAATCTGGGAAGCCTAAGAAAACATCCTCTTTATGCCTTGGTGTAAACATTGCCACGGAGTTCCTATTCTAGTTGGGGATTTCTGCGTCACTATGACATCCCACAGCCATGCGTATAAATGAGGCAATCAAGGAGTGATATGTTTTTCGTTTTTGTCTTTACCTGCAGGGCTACCTCAAGCCAATATCTGAAGCCGCAGATGGCAAAATCAGTCAGGATGACCTGAGCAACTTGTTTGGGAACATCGAAGATATCTATTCATTCAATAGGTTGGTTTTATTTCTTTATCTCTTTATTTCTAGAAGTACCGGTCTTTCAGTCGTCCTCGTTCTTCCTCTGACAATCTGCTGGACTTCTCTCTTGCAGCACATTCCTGGAGCAGCTGGAAACCTGCGGGTCCAACCCGGTTTCCATTGCGGGATGCTTCGTGGCAAACAGCGACGGATTCTCGGTCTACTCAGAGTTTTGTACAAACTACCCACGGTCAGTAACTATGGCCAGTGTTCCTTCCTGTCAGAATCTGACCCAGTAATGCCAGTTTTGGAAAGGTGCTGCCTGACTCCCTTTAATTTTTTACTCACTCTGCTAACATGTTCATTTCATTTATTCGACCCTTAAAGGCCCAATGGGCATTACATAAAGGGGGGCAAGGAATATAAAATCGAAAATACAGAACACTGCACGAAGCAAAAACAACAAACAAAAAACATCAATTATACATTTGTACACGCTATAAAAATAGCAGGGAAAATCCGACTTCCCTGGGCAAACGCGCATTGTTGCAGATATCCTGCAAATATTCTTGTGCCACTGAACTAAACTAAAGCCCCTTGATGTGTCTGTTTTACAAGTAGCGTCAAACGCTCCAATGCTCGCATCTTGTGCGGCCCTTGGAAGCAAAGTGTGGTAAAGCACTTGCTGGTAGCACCTGTCTTGCACATTCTCAGAACAACGGTTGTCAGTTAGATGAAACGCAAAGCAATATTTTTATCTGAAGGCTCGGGATTAAAGCGTGGGACGAATTAATAACCAGTACTTCGCAGCTGCTCTGTGCAGGACCGCAGACCATATGTGTTGCCTGGATGTCTCTTAATCAGTCTAGGGTTATGTACTAAACGGCTTTATTTTTAGGTCATACTCTTTCATGAATCTAACCAGAAAATAAGGTTGTAGGGGAACTAGTTACAACTACTTTGAATGACAGTATTTTGCAATTGACACTTTGGGAATTTTCCAAAGTAAGATATTTTAATACAGTTTGTGAAAAAGTAAATTTGTGTTTCAATGTAAACTAAGTCCCGTGCATATATAGACAGTGTATTCACATGATAAATTTTTCGTGGTTGTTTTGTATTCACAAAATTCCTTGAAATTGATTTTGCATGACTTACAAATTGTTTGAGGTGTTATTCTAATTGTGTAAAAATTTGAAGGATTAAACCCGTCTTTAGAAGAAAATAAACAAAATAAAAATGGCCTTTTTCGATAAAGTGGGTTCAAAATATCAGTTAATTTCATTTTCAACGATATTTCAAATTTTATACCCAAAATTCAGTGAAAATAAAATAAACTAAACTTATGCCCGTCGATATTCCATGTATGGGGCTACACCCGCATAGTATTTGGTAAGCAACAAATATAATAACTCATGAGTTACAAGGCTCTGAAGATGTCACCGGATTGTCAAAGAGACAATGTCATTTTTTACCTCAATAAACAAAAATACAAAAGTTTTTTTCCTTTGAACTAAAAAATAGTTAAAATAACATACAAGATCCCAAAAGATTACTGTGAGTTTTGTATGCTTTCCGTATTCATACCAGCGATCAGAACTGGGTAGAAAAATCACGGAGTAAAAAACAGATTTTCACCCTGCTCCACTGAATTATTTTTTGTGAAGCAAAATATTTTTTAAAAAAATTTTGAAAAGCGTTTTCTTTCCAGAAATAAGGCAATTACATATATTAAAAAAAAAAAATGGAACGACCCACTTTGACAAGCGTGTTCGATTTCAAATGAAATCACCCTTCTTTATATGTTGGTGAGGTGTGCTGCACGGTGTATCACTCCTTTCTCATCCACAAGTGAAAATAGCTGAAAGCAATTTCAGTATATCAGAAGAAGTTTGAGGAAGACATCACGTACACTGCTCGGAAAGAACTTCTGACAGTTAAGACGCAAAAAGAAATTTTTAAAACGTCATCTTGAAACTTCAAGTGCATTTATCTCAGCTTCACTTTTAGCAGCAAATCCCACCTTAATAAAACTATTGTTTCAGTATGAAACTACCGAGAGACTTAATATTTACGGATTATATGCCGAAATTTTATCGAGTCGGTTACTATGTACTTAAATTTTGCATTTTCATGTTCCTTTATTATGAAAAATTGTAATTTGCAAAACTTGGCAAATGTGAAAAAAAAAAAATCTTTCATAAATTTTTTTTTATTTGAGAAATGCATATTTTCTGAAATTTCTTTTCATAATAACTGTCAACAAGTATTCCAGTATGCATTCCACAAGAAAAATATGTGCTGATCAACACCATTTCTCAACGATAAACCCATTGAGCAGATTCCGTACAAAGCTACGTTCTGGAGGTATAGTACCTCATAAAATTGGTTCACAGGGCTGAAACTTTGCATGCTCTCCTTCTATGTGGCTACAAACACCACCTGCAAATTTCCCGCCAATTGAGTGAGCATTTCAAAAGTAGACATGCCCAGGTAGTGTCCCCCCTTATTTACTTTTAAATTGTAGTTTTTTAAGCATTGATCTGGAATAGCGTGGGGGTATCAGACGTTTAAAATGGGAAAGATTAAAAATTATTAAAGCTTTTCCAAATGAGGTCACTGCAGCTCAGTGAAGCCAGCAGGATGTAACTTCCTTGGTCGAGGGAGTGGTCCGCGTTCGCTTGAGCACATGCTCGCATATTTTCATACCAGAACCTCCTGAAGTGGTGATTTTTAAAAATGGTCCATTTTGAATGTTTGAAACCACCCAAGGATTTGTGCCCCTGCAATAAACTGGTTTGCAATGTAACAATTTCGTTGCACGAGGAGAGCGGAGAAACCGTCACTAGCTCTAGATACATAATTGAAAAGTTCTGTCTTTCTTAATTATCAAACTTTGAATCGCTTTTTTTTTTTTAAATACCCGCAAAAATGAGCAAATATTTGCCGACTTTAATGTTTCCCCCTGCTGTTTCATGTGTGGTAGAAAATACAATGGCACATTTTTTCTGAACATTGCAGGACGGTGTCTGTTCTGACAGACCTGGTGAGAAAAACAGAAACAGCAGAAGTCATCAAGGTAAGCATTTGTGTTAGATGCAGTTTCAAATACAAATAAATAGCGTGCCTAATCCTCTAAACTAATTTCTAGAGTGCTTTTGCAGACAGCTTTTCTAAAACTTGCAACAACTTAAGCTCATTCTGTACTGACTGTCTTAGTAAGAGAAATAGTGCCTGAAATAAGTCTTGTAGGGCTCCAATAAACTTGCTGCCCCATTACTTACGATGGGCCACCTGAGCAAAGATTACCCCCCGCACAAAAAAAGACATCATGGAGATGTGCACCATCAGTGTGAATGGTGTGCTCTTTCGTGTCCGGTGTAGTCTTCCCAGGCAGCACACCAATGTCGGTCCGACGTTGGCCTAACATTGGCAAAGACCGGCTGCAATATTGGACAATATTGGAAGCGCTACCCTTTCCAACGTTGGCCCAGTGATTGGTGCCAATGTTGGGCCACTGTTCAGCCATCGTTCCAGCCAATGTCGGCCCAATCATTGGTGCCAATGTTGGGCCATTGCTAAACCATGGTTCCAGCCAAGGTGCTCCCACATTGGCGAAAACCGGCGTAATAATGGACAACACTGGAAGGGCGACCCGATCCAATGTTGGCCGTTATGCTGATTTTTGGCCATCGTTGCACTCGCCCAGCTCTTTGCAAGTGCATTCACCAAGTTGTTTGCAAAAAGGAAGGTAGACAGACACAAGGGATTGTTTTAAAATCTTCAAAAAGTTTATTACACACAGCTTATTCTGTAGACAGGCACAAAATCAGCAATTTGTAATATGTGAAGAGGTACTATTCAACTGTGATACAACTAAGAAGATTGCAAAGTAAACACAAACCGGGGTAATTATTGTGGAGTGTCCAGTCTCCCGGCAGCTGGAAGAATTTTTTCCCCCAAATTCTACCGCTATTCGCCCTTCATTGGCGGTGCAATCAGTTCATCGAACGACATTTCATAGACAGATCGTTTCATCAACACGCGATGTTTCATAAAAAAACTCAAAATACATCTTTTTCCCTCTTTTCTTTTTTGTTTTTTTGCAATGAACAGCTTCAGACTTGGCATGAAGCGGCGTGAAAGGGTGGGCTGGTTCGGTGAGCACGCGCCTCAGGAATACACTTGCGTTGAAATGCCCCTACAGCGTGCAATTCGCGTAATGCATGTCAAGGAAACGTTGCGCCTCAGGAATACACGCACGACGAAATGCCCCCACAGTGCGCAATTCGCGTAACGCGTGTCGATGAAACAAAAATGTCGACGAAAAGGTGGCCACGAAACGTGTTTTCGCGAAACGCACGGAGAATAAAAAAGTCAGCATTCTACCTGCAGTTGTGACATTATTTCAGACAGATAATGGCAGGCGACTGTCGGTAAGATTGCGGGAAACTTATTCTAACGGCTGCCAGGAGATAGGCCCTGCCCAAGTCTAGAGGTTATCCGGAAGATTACCCATACAAGAGCGGACAATGATCACCAAGTAGGTTGCAGCGCACTTACTTTGAAAATACCGGACTTGAAAGATGTAATCCGACATATATGTAAACACGGGCACTGCACAAAAACCCCTCAAACACAAAAACCAGAAGGAAGTGATCCGTGAAGATTCAACACGATGTAGCACACGCTGCCATTTGCCGAACCGAACACTAAACGATTCACAAGAATGTCTTGGGCTTCTATGAAGAAATCGACACGGGTGGGACTTTTCGAACGAGATACCATTTACCACAGAAGCGAAATCCACAGCGGGCCCGCACCCCGCAGGCCGCGTCACACGCGAAACTAGGTCCGGTCTTCGCGACGCAGGCATTCCGAGTTTTTCAACGGCTAATGCGTCATCCGTCAAACCACGTGATCACGCTTCTGCCGTTACCAGCGCACAGAGAGCGAACTCAAGCGATAAAACGTGTACGGTTCATTGGTCCGGCGAGTACGGACCGTCTACCGCGCCTTCAGCTTAGGGAGAGAGAAAAAAAGAGAAGGAGGACAAAGCAAGCAGGCCAGAACGGGGGTGGGGTGCGCTTACAAAAGGCTAATCTCCAGGGGCATCTCAACAATGAACGCAGCGAGAGAATTTGTCACTTCTACCCAAGGTTGATAGTGCAGTAGATGTTATGCGTGACCTTGGGCTTTAGGCAGGTTCCGTGCTCTGCCTTATCACCAGCTTCGAGACCGTAGTCAAGTGACCATAACCGGAGACACGATTGGCCTTAAACACGCATAGCGTCTACCCTGCTGTCAATACCGATTTAACAGGACAGCTCTTTGAAGGTCAGCTTTTGAACTTCTAAAGACGCTCTCCAGCCCAAAAGTGGTTCTAAACGGGGCAAGTTTGAAGACAGTATGTTTTACGTCGTATAACGTAAATATAATAATATATAAATATATAATATAATGTAATGAAGAACTAAGCGCGACTATTTTTTGCGCTCGATGTACACAAATATATCTATAAGTATATAAATATATTTTTTATCAATAAATTTAAAACTGTTTGTACGCTGTTAGGTTCGCGTTTTTAAACTTCAAATTGTTTTACGAAAGAGTTACACATAAAAGACAGCCCGAGCAGCACATCGTCCGAATTGCAGCACACGATTAATCGCCCACGCTCGCCGACAGAGGGTTGCGATGCTGCGCGAACGGTTTCTGAAAGATGCTGGGTAGGGTACTCCGAGCGCAACGGCTTCGCGACCGTTCGAAGGGCAAATGATTCGCGACAACAAAGTAGGGTCTAGCAGCTTCAGTAAGCTAACGGGGCTCGAGAGTCCCACGCTCACATTTCCGCAGAGCGAGCGCGGCCGGCCACATCGAGGCGCAGTGTGCTCTCGCGTCGCGATAGCTACGTCGTTGCTCTGCCTACCCTGATGACATGTGCACTGGCAGTCGAAGCAACCCTCTCGAGACTTCACTCGAGTTTAATATATGACTTTATATCGCGATATACTCTCGTAAAACTGTGAGTCACTTCGGTTGCAGCGTAAGCGGCGGCTTTATGTTTGTTGACACCTGCGTCGACAATGACTAAATATGCACAGAATCATTAAATATAAAAAAATAGAGCACGCAGAAAGAAATACAAACTTGACAGGGGCACGGACAAAGAGAAAACGTTAACGCTACGTATATATAAAAAATATATTGGAAAAGACAAAAATACTTAAATCTAAAAAAACGGAGTTAAGTTGTCAACGCCGAGGTAAGGCAATGCGAATGGAGAGCAGCCAGCAAAAAAACTGCAATAGTCATATAGGCAGCTAAGGACGTATTTGTGATTGCGGTTATAAAGCGCCGGCGACGTACGCCCCATGAAGTTGGCTAAATAAAATTCTCGCCCGAGCGAGCTCATGAATGACTCTTTTCCAATTTCCTATTTCTGCAATGCAAAAAAGAGGTTCGCGGGTCTATAGCCTAGGCGACGTAAATATCGATAAGCCATTGGTTATGGCAGTACCAATATTGACCAGCCTATACCAAGACATCACCAATATTGGAAAACTCTTGGCTTTGACAGTTTAATATTAACCAGCTTAAGCCAACGTATATTCAATATCGGAAAACACATTGGCTCTTAAAGTTCAATATTGTGCAGGTTATGCCGGCGTATATCCAATATAGGAAAGCTGTTGGCTTTGACAGTCCAATATTGGACAGCTAATGCTGGCATGTATCCAATATTGGAAAGCCATTGGCTCTGACAGTCCAATATTGTACAGTTTATGCCAGCATATATCCAATATCGGAAACCTATCGGCTTTGACAGTCCAATATTGGATAACTTATGCCGGCATATATCCAATATTGGAAAACAATTGACTTTGACAGTCCAATATTGAACAGGTTATGCCAGTATATATCCAATATTGGAAAGCCATTGGCTTTGGCAGTCCAATATTGGATAACTTATGCCAGCATATATCCAATATTGGAAAAAAATTGGCTTTGGCAGTCCAATATTGGACAGGTTATGCCAGCATTTATCCAATATTGGCAAGCCATTGGCTTTCACAGTCCAATATTGGACAGCTTATTCCAGTGCATCACCAATATTGGAAAAACATTGGCTATGATAGTCCATTATTGGCCCAGGTAATTCCAATATTGGTAAACACATGGCTCAGTTGGGCCATTGTTGGGCCGTTCTTTGTCCCATCAATTCCAATGTTGGCCCAATATCGTGTGCTGCCTGGGTTTGTTCAGCTGGCCCATCGTAAGCAATGAACCAACTTGCTTCAAGCTTATGACAAAGCGTTCCATTAAAAGATGGCTTTCAAAAAAACAAAAAAAACAGCACAGCTTTTAGGCGCCCGTTTTCGGCTTGAACGGTGTCGGCCGTCGCCGTCACCGTGTGGTGCATTATGAGAAATGTCTTATAATGCGTCGCGCGGGACCCTCGTGACGTGACACAGGACGTCACGAGGGTCCCGCGCGATGCATTATGGGACATTTCTCATGATACAATGCGTGGGAAGGAGGAGGAGGACGAGGGGGAGGAGGAGGGGGAGAGGGGGAGGAGAGGGGGGAGTAGCTTCAGGGATAAGGGGAGGGGGAGAAAGAGGGGAGGAGTATCAGGGAGGATGAGGAGGTGAGGAGTATCAGGGAGGATGAGGAGGTGAGGAGGAGGGGTATACTCTTTCCTCCATACCCTCCCCTCTTCCTCCTCAAGAGCTGCGCTCTAATTCGGTGTTACAGGGTGTTGTAAACGTCTTTCATACGTATTAATCCCCCCCCCCCCCCCTCAAAAACAAAAAAGAGGAAATGCAATATTTACTTTGTGCAGATGCATTTAGAGCTTGGATTGATTTTGTCCCACTGGCTGCGAAGTGCTTCCTATTTTGATGTCAGTGTGACATCAAAATAGATCTAGCTTTGTAAGCTTCCCATTGGTTGGAGGGGGTGTGAGGCAGGCCCATTTGCGTGTACCGCATTCCTCTCTGCTTCTGCGAAAGTGCACGGGAGTGAGAAATGGAGAGATCTCCAAGTGGCGGGTTGGAATCTCAGCTGAGGTGCCCGCAATCTGATGGAGGCTTATAGACCTTATTCAGATTCGCCCGCCATGTATCGGACGTGGCGCGAACCTCCCTTCCGACGCCATTTTTGAGGCGACTGGCAAAGCGCTGTGGACGTTTGCGGCTTTCGATGCGCAGCGACCGTACGACTGCTCTGTTCCGCTACGTATTCAACAAGGAAATAAAATTAACAACAACCGATTTGAAGCTCAGGATCGTATTGTTTTCTTTTCGAGTTAAAGGTATTATAGCCAACGTTTGAATAGCCGTAGCGCTTTCCTGTACTATTCATGCTCCTAAAAAGAGCACCCGCCCGTTAGTGTTGCGTGCTTTTACCGGGCTCCTAAAACTTTCTTAATATATCACACTTTCACAATCGCATGAAGGGCTCATGATATTTGTATGTAACATCAGTGAGCATCTATCATTGTATGTGATTTTTTGGAGCTTGATGTTGGCTAGCATCGTAGCTCGCTCGCGCAGAGGAACCGCGAAGTCCATTCAACATACCTCAGATACACTGTTTTGCTCTTGTTTTTGTTTTTTTTTGCTCTTTCTTTCTCTCTCAAGTAAGTCTTTCACACCCGGTTGAAGGCTAATGCAAAGTGCAGAAAAGGAAGTCAACGAAACAACTTCGTTTCGCACATGAATGACAAAGACAATGGTGCTAAAAGCAAAGGTGAACTCTCGCTTACGCCACTCTCGTATTTCGAGAAACATTTTCGAAATGCACGAAAGCACAAAAGCGGGCTCTTGACTGCTAACCTGGACTTGTTGGCGAGTTTAACAGCCGCGCTTGCTCACTTCCCGAAAAATCGGGTTTGCTCTACGGGAAAAGCTTTTTTATTTGTAGCCGCCACTTTGATGAGCACTGGTCATATTCTATTGCTAGTAAGCATGAAATTTAACTCTATGCGACCGCGCTACCAGGAGGAACACATTAAAATGTCGCTGACATTTATTAATGCATTTTCTCTCAAGGAGCCAAAGATATATGCGCAAGTACTGAATCAATTTTTTAGTATTCTTATTATGATTATAAAAGGAAAATGTTTCCGCTTTTAGTAAAATAGTGTTGTTGTTTTTTTGTGTGTGTTTTTTAATACGTTACTTGCACCGCGGCGACACGTCCGTCATTTCATTTTACGTTTTTGTGCCTCGCATACGCTTGTGTGAGTATGCTAGTGTAGATCTTCAGCGTAGTTTTTATTTTTTACCTGCAACAAAAATACTACAATCGTAGATTCGTGCTGTATCACACATTCCTCATGATAATGTTTTGAGCTACTATTCGATGGTCTCCCCAAGGAACTAAATAAAAATGTATGTAGTAAATTTAATTCCATGTTTTTTTCTGTGTGTGGAATCATATCTCCAATATTCCTCAGGTTAAGACAACAGGGAACCAAGATTAAGCGTTCAACGCCGCCATCATAGAACTCAGCGATTCGGGTCTGCACACGCTGGGTCAAGGCGCACTGGGCGAAGAACTGTTCGCATTCTTTAAACTCGCAGCCGCGAATGCCAAATAAAAACAAACTCACACGGTGGCTGACGGCCCTGCTAAATATATTGTACAAATCTTCCTTGTGCAAAAAGGCATATTAAGCTGGCCAGGCAAGTTAACGCACAATTCTAAAACAGTGCGTGAGTCGGCCTGTTCTGGTGCTGGAACGAAGCTCATTTTTATAAAAAGAGATTCGTAGTAAAACCACTGAAAACAAACTTGAGCTTAATATTCGCAAGTTATTCCAGAGCGGCTGTCCCCATCAATACAAAAAAAAACACGCGCACAAAAATAAAAATAAAACAAAAAACAAGAACGTGCACGAACGTAACGCGGGGAGAGGAGTTTGTACTGCGACGGGGCGGTGGCAAAGCCTCAAAGATGGCGCCGAGCCTCTGATAGTACCCGTGGCCGCCGAGAGATGGCGCTAATAATGAATAATGTCTATTGCAGGGAAGGCGAGTGTAGCTGAGCTTTCGGTTGCACGTCCAAAGATGGTCGAAATTAACCTTTAATGCTGGGACGTGCCAGGTGCCTTTCGTTGGTTTGGCACCTGAAAGCTCCACATTTGAAATTTGATTTGAGAAAAGGAGAATTGGCCTGTGTGCTCCATCCATGGCTCTGCCTAAATTGCTTCTTGCGGGGTAAATATTGCACTAAATATTTTTTCCCTCCTCGGAAAATGCATCCTGTGACATGAAAACAAGTTTCTCGATTGTGCCCCTTAAAAGCTGGGTCCTTTAAATGTACACAACATTTCGTAGTGCTCCTCAGGAATTTATTTTGGAAACTATTTATTTTCCACCGTTAAAATGAACTGCGCGGGCTCTCAAACTTTTGTCCCGAAGGATCCTGGCCTAGGTGTGCCTGCTTTCAACGGTGGCTGAGGAATCGACCATTATAATGTTTGCAACAAACCATCGCAGGTTTCACAAGTTTTGGTAGAGCTGTGTGGCTTAGAGCCGCGCATCACTGCGTGGATTAATGCGAGCCTCAACTGGACAATAGATTAATTCTTTAATTCGGTAATTCTCGACTACCATATTTACTCGCAGAATGAACGCACTTTTTTTTCCCCGAAAAATCGATGCGAAGTTGGGGAGGGGGGGGGGGGGGCGTTCATTACGCGAAGTAAAATTTTTGCGTCCGGATTTACTCGCATAATGAACGGACCTTTTATCCTGAAAAAACGAAGTAACTTCTTATCTGTTTGCGCGCGGCGCCCGACCCTGTAACCAAACTAAGCTGTAAAAAAAAAAAAAAAAAAAACTTTTTTTTTTGTTTTTTGGGTTTATTTTTTTGTTTTTACGCCTTTCGCAAGCTGTTTTGTTTGCTTAGGCGAGGGCTCTCCGCTTATCTTTATCTCCTTGCGCGCGGCGGCGCACGACCCCCGTAACCAAACTGCGCTGTGCAAAAAAAAGAAAAAAAAGCTCCTCTTTTCTTTTTTTTTTTTCAGTTCCGTGTTTTTTTGTTGTTTTTTTTGCCGCCTTTCGCAAGCTGTTTCGTTTGCTTAAAGGGCTTCTCCGCTCCTGTTTCTTACCTCCTTGCGCGCGGCGGCGCGCGAAACCTAAATCCAGACTGCGCTGTGCAAAAAAAAAAAAAGCTCCTCTCCATGCTTTTTTTCTTGCTTCCCTTGCGTCTTTGCGAATTTTTTTAACGCCTTTTGCAAGGCGTTTTGTTCGCCCACGCTGCCCATGCATTTGCGACCTCGCTGCACCAGGATAGAAAAGTGCGTTCATTTCGCGCGCGTGGGGGGAGGGGGTCAAAATTTTGACTCTGAGTTGGGGGTGCGTTTATTACGAGAGTGAAAAAAAAGTCGAAATTTTGAGAGCCGACTTGGGGGTGCGTTCATTACGCGAGTGCGTTCATTGTGTGAGTAAATACGGTCTCTTCTGGGTTATTCCAACTCAACTCCAGTTACTCAGTGATTGAGTTCTAGAATTTTGGCTCCAGTATTTAGTTCCTCAATACGAAAGACAGATTTCCCTAAGTGGGTAGGGGAAGACATTGATGATGTGCCAGGGAAAGTCATTGGCGAAGGTAGGGAACTATGAAATGGCATAAAAACTTTCTCATGCAGCTGGGGCTCCGAAGCACCGGGGGGCAGGTGTGGAGTTTGATGGGTGCCAACGTCTTCTATTCCCCAGGCTCGCCAAATCTCGCTGCACCACAGCTTGCCTCTGGGCTCCTATTTGCTCAAGCCCGTGCAGAGGATTCTCAAGTACCACTTGTTTCTACAGGTGAGCTCTTGCTTTGCGCTGCCCAATCCCTTTCTAGGTGTCCACCCCCGTTGGACATCCCCAACTTTCTCGAACATCAACGTCTCAATGCGAGCACTAAAATGTGAATTTCAACTGAACAACAAACATGTTCCCCGGTAATATTTGAGATGACAGTAATAGAGCATCAATAAGCAGTAATTAAACTTTTGGACGCGTATAAATTTTATTCCACGGCTATACAAATTTTTTTGCATTGAATCCTACGGGCCACATTCATGAGTGTTCAATTTCTTCTTTTGTTGACAAAAGATTGTGATGTTCCCCATGGCTGTAATTACCTGGGTATCATAAAATGCCATTCAATTAGAATTTTGATATTTCCCTGAAAACTTTTTGTTCCACGGAATGTTCCAGAATGCCATGGATGCAGTTTGAGGGTCCCGTGGTAAGGAACTCAAGAAAACAAAGAGAACTACGAGGAAGAGGAGGGAAAAAGCTTCTTTGCATGAACTCGGGGGCAAAAGATGAGCCACAATGGGCACAAAAGCAATGTTTCGGGAGCAAAGTCTAGCTCACCAAAGCAGAACCTAGCTTTATTGCTGAACGAAATATTTGCGCTTAAGATCGTGCCACACCTACTCAACTTTGTACCAAAAACTCTCGGACCAGGAATTCGGAAAAAGGCAGATTTTACGAGGCTACCGTTTTAGGGTGGCATCTCTAGCCAAAATGGGCGTAAGTCTCGATGCTAAAAGTTGCGCAGCTTGAACCAAGTCGCTAGAATTCCCTCCCGGAATAATGTGGGTTTTGCCACAAAGTCGGCCTCAGAAAACGGATAAAATCTGGCTTTGGGCCAAAAATTGCCAGAGGGGGAATTTTCCGAGCACAGGGTAGTGCATCACATTAGACTCGTTCAATTTCCCTGCACCGGTGCAGAAAAGTGTTGGGTGGCACACCTAGGATCATATTTCGATAGCCATACCCCAAATACGCCGCCCTACACTTTCCTGTACCGGTGCAGGAGGTGTGGGTAAATTGAGCGAGCCCATATTGTTGCCTTGATAAGTGCGTGCAAAAAACCCTGCCTTCAATTTTCGACCATGTAGTCTCGGCTGTCAGTCGAGAACCACGCTACTTATCCCGTTGGAATTGAAATCAATTTCTGCCCCCGCAAACTCGTGCCACAGAGGTCTGGTTTGATTATTGCTGGGGAAAAAAAAGGAAGTTTTGCACAATGTTCACACGCCAGGTGAAGTAGTTCTTAGAAGATTTGGTTGTGGGATGCTGTTGGCCATTTAAAACAAGTACGTCTTGCTAAGATAACATATATCTAATCTGAAATGCACCTACATACAAATCTTAACTCTCCATATAGAGGGGGAAATTAGTAATGCTTGGCAAGGGGCCAGACCTTTCACTCTAGTTCTTGAGGTGGAAACGAGCATAAGTGGATTTGATCTACTAAATTAGGCCAAGAAGGTTGCTCAAACCGTGAGAGAAAAGACCTCCCCTTACTCTTTCCCAAGTTCCCTGGAAGACACGAAATGTGGAAATAGTATGATTGAAGTTGCCTGTCTTTTTTTTTACCATTGAACTTGACATCATGGTGAGGGCAGCAGTTCTCCACCACCCTCGCAGCTGCCTCGATATGTCAAAACATTGTGCCGTTTAACGCTTAATTATTATTGATATTACTCGTTGCAATCATTTAGACTCCTTTGTGCGGTTAGTTTTTCTCCCCACCGAGTGCTGTTGGATTCCTTTTCATGCAGAATATAGTCAAGCACCTGGACAAGGAGAGTGAGGGCTACCCCGACGTGAAGAACGCCCTCTCGGTGATGACCGGCATTGCGTTCCACATCAACGACATGAAGCGGCGGCACGAGCACGCCGTCAGGGTGCAGGAGATACAGTCGCTGCTTTACGGCTGGCAGGTGGGCAGACCCGCGGTCCCGAGATCGCGTCTTTGGCCGGGGATGTTCGGCGTCCTGCGCTGCGGACCCACCGGAAGTGGTTGTGAAGTGGCAACAGATTACCGTAATATCCAGAGAGATGGCCCACCTCAAAGCAAAAGCTAACTTTTGATGTGTGATCAAAAAGGTGATAAAATGGTAGTATTTTTTTAACCTGCGAAACTTGCGATCGCAGGGAGGGGCAATGAGCCAAAAATGTCTGGATCCTTTCCAGTCAGCGACGTTCGCTTATCTCCCGCTGTGGCTAAGTAACACCCCTTGTGCGAGGTCACTATTGGCCAAAGCCCTGCTATTACTTAACTAAACTATCTTTCGGTACTTTTAAAAAAAAAGTGCAAATTGTGTTAAAAAAGGCGGCGGGTTATCTTTGGGGGTGAGGCATCCCTGTGGATATTGTGGCATGTCACGGGAGCCGGGGTGTCTTGCTGCTGGGTGTCGCGACTCTAGCAGCATTTCGTAGGAGTTCCAGCAAAACGGACGATTAAACGCAAGTGGCACCGTCGTCGTGACCTACAACTCGAGAGCTCAAGAGCGACCTACTGCAGAACAGGCATCTGTCGTGTGCAGTTCCACTGCTGTGCCGCCACTAGGATCATGGCGTGCCATAAAATGACACTTTCATGACGTCGTTGGGCAGAAATTGATAGATCCCAAGAAGAAAAGCCTTCACAGCGCAAGGTCGGTCTTCTCTCGAGATTGACGACACTGGTTTCCGCCGTAGTCTATGAATTTAGCTAGGTCAATATGTCTGCTAACTAGGAGTCTTAATAGCGCGCATCACGCAGTAGTGATTACACGAATGCACGCTGCAACAATACTCCCACAAATGAAAGCGCTCAGTGGCAGGAATACAACGAAGGAACTCCGTGTTCGGTAGCGCGTGCTCTCTGCCACCGATTTACCCCGTCCACACGGACTCGCGAATGATGCGTGCATAAGTGCGTGCTCAGAAGCTGGTTGGAAAGGGGTCTCAAAGGAAGGGGCTATTAGGCTTAATGCTGAAGGCATATGATGCAAAATCATAATGTCGGCAGTGTGCGTCAGAGCAGTGACAGGCAAGCACTGACTGCTCTACTTGTCGAGCGATAGATGCGTAACCGAGCTTGGGATGAATGCAGAACCGTGTCAGCGGCGTGCAAGCTGGTTGGATGGCTCTTGGAGCAGTTTGCCTAATTTGCCGCAGACTGTGTGAGCAAGCAAAAGCCAATACCCATGCCAGGCAAAATTCTACAATGTTGAGATTGTGTTTCCATATTACGTGCAGTGGTAAAAAAAGTTTGAAAATTATCACAAAATATGGTGTAAATTTCAATTGAAAGTGCAATATCCTATATCTTTTTTTTTTTTTTGCCCTTTAAATTAGCTTTTTGCTAGGGAAAAGGGAGAGATCTATTTCTGTGAGCATTGGGGCAAATGTAAAGTTTCTTAAAAAGAGCCCCTCTTAGTGTTACTCAGCTCATTCTAGTTTCTCCTAATGCCATACTTTTCTAGCTATTGAACATCTCGCTAGAGTATCATTTTGTCTTAAAACAAGATTTTGCTTATTGCATACCTATATTGTATAAACTGGAATATAGGTCGAACTGGAATATAGGTCGAACCCCCAATTTACAAGTTGCAAACAGTGAAAAAAAGTTTTTATGGCAAGATAATGCAACCTTACCTTGGTAACAAATTTGGCCAAGCATACGGAAGGACGAGAAAACACGGCACAATGATTTAATTGCTTCGCACGCAATAAAACAGGAAGTGCACGAGCGTTACTACTCAGATTCCTCAGAACCTTTGTCCGACAAAGGGTTCACTAGCACAGTTCAAAGGGGCGATGCCTTTGAATGGCGCCCTCAGAGCCCGGAGGCAGGAGCGACCTCGACGGCTTTCGTACAGATTCACTCTAGCGTCACAGGTAGCGATCTGGCACGCAGATTCCGAATGAAATTTGTAGCGCTGAGCAATTGATCGATTAACCTACCGATTAATCAATTAATGCTTTAGTCGTGTTTAATTTTTTTAACCGCGGTTAATCGGCAATATTTTAGCGAACCAAAATAAAGTAAAAATTAAACGGTTTTACCACGCAGATGTGGACGAGGACACCTGTATGAAAGGCAAACTCTAGGTCAAAATGTAGTCTAAAGTGAACTCTAGGGGCCAGATTGTTAACTCCTGAGAAGTGCAGAAAGTTACACGTGTAGTTCAACGCCACTCGAGTGTCCGTTTAGCGTAGCAGAGACCATAGTTTGAACAATCAAAGGAGGTCGCTCTCGCCAGAGAATTTTAATGAATCTCCTTACCTCATGCAGCTGAAGTAATGATATGGGAGTGTGAGTGCCTTTGAACTGTTCATAACTACACATCATGGTTGATTCATAATAAAGATTGCATATTCCGCCCTTTATCTCATATTCAGAAAATGTAAAAACAGAAAACAAATATTAATTTTGACTTTTTAAAAATATTATGCATAAAAATTAATGAGACCGTTTAATCGATTAAATAATCGATTAAAAGGTTGCGATTCATTGGGTTAAAACTTTCGATCGACGCCCAGCCCTAGAAATTTGCCACCTTTGTTTCCCATTCGGGGTAGACCGCAGTCCACGAACTGAAGTTTTCTTTGCCTTTCTGCACGCTGCCAATTGTTTTGTCTCTGGCCTCGCCAGCAGCGTACGCTCTTCTCCGATGCACCCAGCTCTCGCTGCACTGCAAGGTTCCCGTGGACTTCTGCATAGGCGACTGCTCTCTTCTTGACCGTGAACTGTCTTCTACTTCCGCTCATTATCACTCCGGGAGCGGCAACGGTAGATGGAACAAAACAAGGAGCACAAGTGAAAGTCAATTGTGATTGTCAGTGTGTGTGTGTTTTTTGTTTTTGTTTATGGACCTTGTCTCTATTATTTTGTTCTGATTGATACTTACAATTAATGCATCCACCCTCATGTAATGGCCTTAATTGGGCCTTTGAGGTATCGTGAATAAATAAAAAAAATAAACAAGTGGTCAAGTGCTAGGCGATTAAAAAAAAAACAGAAAAAAACAACAAGATGGCGGCTTTAGCCACCCAATGTCGCGAGATTATTTTTGTTTTCCGCTAATGACCGGAACTACACACTGCACGGCAAAGTTAGGACACTGCACTTGGGCTTGTTTGCATTGTGCTCGTTTTGATTCCCGTTTCTGTACGCTAAAAGTTTTTAGCACATGCATTGCAGCTTATTTGAAAAAAATGAAGCTGGCGACGGCCTGTTTGTGCTTACCGTGCTGTCCTCTGTACCGCTACTATATGCTCATTGCACACGAAAAGACAAACGACAACAACAGCCACAGATCCCAATGCTAGCGACAGCAGTGCGGCCCTAAGATGATATACGTATTGTGCACTGCCTTTCTCAGAAGAGGCTGTATGTACTAAATATATAAAGTGGGAGAGACAGACCAGAACACAAAGAAGACGGGACAGCACTATTCTTTTTCATGTCCGTCTTGTTGACGACCTCGTCTGTCTCCTGCGCTTCTGGGATGTTGCACCAGCTAGCCCACCTTAATGTTTTAGCTCTGAGTAGGGACGCCTGGCTCTCGTTGCCCAGGGCAAAGACCTGACGACGTACGGAGAGCTGGTGGCGGAGGGCTCCTTCCGGATGCTGGGTGCGAAGGCCCTGCGGCACCTCTTCCTCTTCGACAAGGTGCTGCTCATTGCCAAGAAGAGGGAGGAAGGCATCCTCAACCACAAGACACACATCATGGTGGGCCCCCTTGCCTGCGCCTAGGAACAGTTTGTATCTCTCCGAATATAGATCGCACCTGGAGTTCGGGGGCAGCACCTTGACATTTGAAAGAAAACATGTTTGTGTCCAGCATCGCTCTTTATCTGTTCTCATGTCATCCGACCCTCGGGAGTTGCTTGGGTTCAGTCGTGTCTACTGCAGTTGTAAGTGGCAGTGACGGCAACACACCGCCATGTTTTTCGTTTGTCTGCGTTGGAATATGTCTTGACCAAGCGCTTGTGTGACCGATGGTCCGGAAATCCCTACGGGATGACATTCACCAGTGCCAGTAACTGATCAAATCTGCGTGAGAAGTATTTTTTGTTCCTCTTGTCTTTAGAATATACGAAGTATACACGCAGTTGAAAATTCCGATTAAGTTCCAATTGGAATTTTCTGATTGGCATCAATGGGGTTTTTGGACAACCAATTGGTCACTGCCATAGGGAACTAACAGGAACCAATGGGAACCATTTGGAACCCATTCAGGTTCCAACTGGAAAAATAATTACAGTTGGTGAGACCCATTGGCCTGTGCTTCCAGTTGGAACCCATTAAAACCAATTGGTACTCCAGTTAAAGCCAGTTGGAATTCCAATCGGATTTAATGGGAATTTTTAGCTGGGCATGGATTGATATGATTGCAACCCACCATTGCATGTAGGGGATCTGTGTTCTCAATTTCCAGCAGGGCAAGATAGAACGCCATTCGTGTTTTTTCACCGCAAGCCTTGTGCCTGCTGCATGAGTGGAAATTTTGGTGCACTTCCACGCTTCATACCTGCATTAACTCTTCCTAAAATTGACACATTGGGGGGTTTTCGGGGACTTTCAGCAAGTTTCTAATTAGAACCTTGTTTTACTAATTAAAAGATTAGTTAACATTCTAATCGTTTGGCTAATTAGTATGTTTTTGTCCACTGTGGCTGCTAGTTTGTCCCCAAAAATAGTGTATTTTTTTTCTCAACCATCCTATTGGTAGCAATGTTTCAAAGTCTTCGTTGAAACACCCGGTAGAGGGCGTTACCAGTACCGGGGCTTACTTTAAAATAGGCTGAAAAAATCGGCGCCTGCCAGCGATCTCAAATTTTCATCGCAGGTGTATTTTGATAGCAGATTTTTCCTCCCGAAAAATTTACGAGGCATAGCTCCCTTCGTGTGAATACAAAGAGCAACGCCTTCTACATGGTGGACACCGACGCAGACGGCCAAATTGACCGAAGGTTGTGCACATGGCACCATTTCCCGATAAGCGCAGCAAGCAGACGACACACTTGCGCGGAAGCAGAGGACAGTCATCCGCTCGCTGCTCCCGTGGAAAGATGGTGCTACAATCCCTCAGTTAGGGAGCCCAGATTGAAGAGAAGGTCCATCTCAAACCACGAGGAGCATTGGGAATTTAATTGCGGATGCCTCCTGCAGCAATAGGTTGCCGGTGCACACGCACTGCATTGTCGCATGGCGAGGAGGAAAGCAGGCAGAAAGGCGGAGACGCCTGCAAACAATCGATGCTTCCGTCACTCCTTGCAGCTCGTATTGCAAACGTGGCCCATAAACCACGTGACCTCGATGGAGCGCAGTTGGAAGCCCTCCGTAACCTAGCCCCTCTACCCTCAGTTAATTTTGTCGCTCGCCTGGGGTCTGCCATTGACCATGTCGAAAGCGCTACACCACGATAGCTACACCACGATATCTCGCGAGGTAAAATGCCTCACTAAAATATGCTTCCGATGAAAAGTTGAGGTTACAAAGTGCAGGTGCCAATGTTTCCGGCCGATTTTCCACGTTGTAGGCGGGTGCACCAGCTTGTGAAGCGCCAGCAACCAGGGACCCTCGCGACAATAGTGTCGTTTCTTTCCCGCGCAGTGCTCCAACCTGATGCTCATAGAGAGCATCCAGGGTGAACCCCTCTGCTTCCAAGTGGTGCCTTTCAACAGTCCCTGCAACCAGTACTCCTTCCAGGTGGGTTGTCCCAGGCATCTAGAAATCCTAGTTGTGCCAGGGTACCCAAGCCAGCAGTAGTTGCTCGTGAAAGTGAGAAGATTTTAGACAACTCCTTAAGCACTTTAGCGCATTGTATGTTTCGACACCCATTAATTTTCTCAAAACTAGAAAGGTGCGGGCAATTTGAAGAAAGCCAACATTAGTGGGAGTAGGTTTGTAGCTGGAAAGAGTAAATCTACAAAAATGAATGAGATAAGTGACTGCACCTCACACGTAGGAATGATCCGGTTGTACCCTTGTATGACTGGAATGTAAACATCTTGGACAGACGTTTACGTTTCTCGTTACCATTGGTCGGAGTCGACTCGGTGCGAGCCTAGTGGCGGGCTTCATTTTTTAACCCCAGTTAGGAGGCCCCTAGAGTCGCTCAATAAGTTACGCGCAGAGTATCGACGCTCCGCTCCTCGATTCTCTCGCGGTGCCACCATCTTGTTGCTTAGTGCACTGCGGGCACAATTGGCGGTAGTCGTGGTCCGAAGATGCGACCTCCTAAACTTGAGCCACGGTGCCGGGAGGCTCGATCGCCGCGGCTTCGCTTTGTCGTGGACCGTTTTGGCAATTCTGGAGGACGAAAAAGTGTTTCTCGCGATTTCGAGTAACTGGTGACAACGAGTTTAAGCAACAAAACGGCAGACCCGTCGTTGCTCCGAAGCTTTGCCTACTTGGGCCACGGTCCAAATTTTGTTTGAATGGAACCAAGTTACTCTGGCAGAACGCGTCGGGTGACAAGACAGTTACGCTTGACGCAGGTAAGTTTTCAGACGCCAAGGCACAGAACCTTTACCCTAGAGGGAGATAGAGTAAATGTTGGAACGTGGCCTTAGTGGTACTGGAGATGCTCCAGGAATCTAGAGTCCCTGGCAGGGACTGCGTTATTTGTGCGGATGGGCACTGATCCGGTCTTTCCGGTTGGTCCTCTCTGGACAGGCCCGTAGCCTGGAGCAGAAGCGGGAGTGGTGCCTCCAGCTGAAGCGCGCCATCATGGAGAGCTTCAGTGCGGTCATCCCCAGCCACGCCAAGCAGCTTGTCCTCGAGCTGGGACAGACCAAGAGCCAGAGTAGGTGCCCTCCTTTGGCTGTACTGGGGTTTCGGAAAGCCGGGCTCTAGAAACTAGAGGTGTGCAAATACCGGTTGGAGTTGAACGGTGCAGTGTCTTTCCTGGCTTCGGCACTGTTAAGGAAACTGGCTGTCATGGCTTTCCCTTCCACTGAAAAGGTTACGAATAACTCGGTACGATTTAATTCAAACCGGTATCCACGCAGCCCTGCTGGAAACACCAATCCAGATCTGTAGACGGAAGAATAAATTGGCTTCCATCGAAATAAAGTGCAACTCGAGCCGTGAAGGCGACCGGTGGTAGCTGAAATAATCCGCCCGATGAGGGATTCGATCCCGGAACCTCTCTGAGAGTAGCGGAGAGCTTTGCCATTGGAGCTAACTAGGAGCTGGCAGGTGGAAGCCAATTTATTAATGCGAAAGCATTAACTGTCCCATGGAGCGAGCCGACGTCATCAGTTTGAAGCGCAAAAACGGCACCTAGTTTCCACGACTCTTCGGTTCTGTTGGCTGGTGCGCGTCGACGGGGCTCCCATTGGCCGCTGCGCTTGTCTGTTTCCTCGACCGCTCACCCCATGACGCTGTGCGTTCATCAGTGTGCCGTTAACACGGAGCATTCAAGGACAGCGTGGCCAGGGGAGCACGCGCGCTGACTGGCGACGAAAATTACGCAGCAGGCGGAAAAGGGAGCGGACGAGCGGCTTGCATGCTTTCGCATTCACAACTCTTAAGAAGTGCTTAGGAGTACCTTGAGCCTTTTTTCTTGCGTAAACATTCTCGACCTTGGAGTCTTACCCTAGAATCATTATATCGACTACCTGTAGACCACCCAACAAGCCCTCTTAGTAATAGCTTTGCATAGCAATTCAATACAGACTTTGCTTGTTTGTGCTGGTGAAACCGTAGCAAGGCTATATGAAGGCATGCCAGCAGCAAAGCACGCGGCTCTTGGTTTGTTGTCCTGACACACTCAACCAGTGGTGTTATGTAACGCAGGGAAGGGCAGAGGTATGCAATGCGTTAACAACCCCCCCCCCCCCCCCCCCCTCTCGCCTGCATAGGAAGGAAGCTGTATAGAACAGTAGGAACTGCACATTAGTAGAATGGGGAATGGGTGGCCGAGTGGACTAGCGCACATCAGCTCGGAGTGCGTGGAGCGAAAGCTCGCGTGCTCTGGGCTTTTGACCCACGTGGATGGTAATTCTCGACAAACTTTTCGGAGCGCTATCTCCTCAACAGCGTGGTTCTTTATAATGAATCACCATTATTTGGAAAAGAAAGCTATACAGAAACTTAAACTAAACTGTATAATCTAACCATCAGATGCATTGACAACAAGCACAAATCACCCGGACTTGCACGCGAGATCAGCAAAGAACACGAAGAGCAAAACCAAAACGAGCTTTGCCCTCGCACAGTCGTTGATGCTACGGACCAACTTGACGAATATTAAAACTAAAATATGATGGTCCGTCATCATCTTTTAACTCGCTCGTGCTAGTATTGTCAACAAAATCGACCGCAGGCATGCTAGAATCGCGAGACCTCAAAGGCTTCCGAGGAGGTGTGCCATGTGGAAAGCGCTCTTCGTCAGCTGTGCATTTGATCATCTCGTGGGACAAAGATAACCATACAAAAACCGGAGCTAGTGTCTAACCCAACTACCAGGCACATTGGCAACAAGCAGAAACTGCCTGGACTTTCGCGCGAGACCGACGAAGAACTTGAAAACCAAAGGCCAAACCAAAACAAGCCTTACGGACGCGCAGTTGTCGATGTTTGGGGGTTATTTGACAAGTCATCGCTGTTGAAACTAAAACTTGATGATCTGACATCATTTTCCCACTCGCTCGGTGCTAGCGTAAGCAACAAAATTGACCGCACACACCCTTGAGCCGTGAGACTTAGTACGCTTCTGAGGAGGCACGCCAGGCGTGCCTCCTTAGAGTGTTTCAGAGCTCTTCCCCGGCTGTATGTTTGGTTATGATAAATCGCCATCCCATAGGAAAAAAAAGAATAGGTATACAAAAACTGAAACTACCACAAAATTCTGAGCAAGCACCCACTAAAAATTTGGAGATAGCCATGTAAAACTGGGAGATGGGCAGTCCTTAGGTCAACAGTATGTGAAGATATGTTCTTTGTGTATTTTTTAAATGTTACAAGATTGAGCGGTGGGCACTTATTGTGGAATGGACAGATGCTTGGTATTTTACGGTAGATCTGTCTATTCCAACCACCAGATGCCGTAACTTCTCCAGAAACGTTTCGGAGGCTTTGCAAGGGACCGCGCAAATCATCCGTCTAGGGTGGTTGATTTTGATGTGCGCTGCATGGAAAGAGTTAATAGGCATGGAATCTATGTTTGCCTCCCATTGGCGTAGAAGTTGCCCGTTGAACTGGTCGGTGACATTTGAAAGACGTTTTCAACAGCATTCCCGAAACCTTGTTTTTCAGAGGATCTGTCGTGCGACAAGGGTTCTGTGAAGAAGTCCCTTTCGGCACCTGAGTACCTGAAGAAGCGCAAGTACGACAGGCGCAAGTCTGAGACCAGCCTTCAGAAAGCCTTCAGGCTACGCAGGGGTGAGACCTTCTGGCTGGCAAAACGCCCAACACGCTTTTGCTCAACACCGTTTCATTTTGTTTCGAAAGAGCCTTGTTGCAGAGAGAGCTTATTCCTCGTTTGAAATGTGCTGCTTTTCAGTGGAGTCTGCCCCTCTCTGAAATTGTAGGCTACGTTAATTAGTGTTGGAAATTTCTGAGTGTGCATCAGTGTGTTTGCCTTCCTGATAACCCAGCCATCGCACGTCACTCCAGTAATGGTGTTCCAATTGCCTGTGCCTTGTGTTTAGGCATTTTTGAGCAGCTATTTTAACCACACTTTATGAACATAACCCCTTCAGCGTATACTTCACTTTCATCCCAGAAGTGCAACAACACACTGTATGTGCAATGAACATAACCCTCAATCTTCAGTGTATAATGCACTAGTCTATGTGCACATTAATTGAAAGGCAGTGTTACCCTGCCTTTCAGCTAACATGCAATACACGAGGTATTCATTTGGCAAGAAGTTATAAAGGCGTACCACCCACCATGCTTCAGCTTTTTCCTCTATTCAGAGCTGCCAGTCTTTTATGACCTGGCTGTTATTCCGGTGGCTTCTGGCACCCTTTGCCAGAAGCCACCGGAATGATACGAAGGGCAACTGGAGTGCCTTTTGTTCATATTTGCAAGGTGTTGATGAACATGCATTCTTAAGTAAACAAATTCAACAAAGTTTCTGAACAATGTTCTCTTTTATTTTGCAGGTCTGAAAAAGGTGAGAGGCTGGCGTGAGAAGGGAGTTGGTATGGAGATTTCACCACTTTATTGCATAATAATCATAACAATAATAATATTAATAATGATTTTATTAATGAAAATTGATACAGAACATTTTGTCTGTAGGGCCAGGGAAACCTGGGAATGAATGTAGAAAGTAATTACATTTCCTACACTCTCCAAGTGTTTTCACTACAGGGTAAACAATGCAAAAAAATTCAACAAAAAGCAATTAGAGAGAATACAAAAAACAGGGTTCAAGCAAATTCATTACATATATGTAGTTCTATCGACAGCCGTTTTTGGGCACTTCCTTTGTTTTCTTCGTAGAGGATACGCCGACTAAGTCATATCATAATTTATTGAAGATAAAAAAATAACATAATGTCGAGACCGATTATAACGAAGTCAACAAGAATAGGAAATCACTTCACTATTTCCGCTATTTCGTTATAACAGACTTCAGTTAACGAAGTGCGAAAGGGAATAGAAAATCATGATCGCTTTGCTGTAACCACTATGTCGTAATACGTAACCAACTTCGTTATAACCAATCAATAAAAGTGGCATTCTTTTTTTTTTTCCATAGTTGGTATGTATTTTATGTACAACGTATCTTTTAGTATGTCTCGGGTTTCTTTTTCTAACCTCTGTTTTTGAGCTTAAAGGGGCACTGACACATCAAAATCATATGTCTTTTTATTATCCGAAACGATTGAAAACAATGCCGAGACATTTCCCTCAAAATTCGAAACTTGGGAATCCAGTATTTGGGAAGTAAAAAAAGAATTTCCAAATGCCGAATTCGAAGTTCCCGCGCGGTCTGCGCCGGTGCGTTGACGTCAAATGTTGCGGAGTCCTGAGGGTCGACTTTCTTTCACGACTCCGTGCTGTTGCCATCGCAACCCAAAGCGAGGAGGAAAGTAGCAGAAGATGAGGGTGCCGGCGAGCCGAAAAAAAAACGGGTTTGAGCGGTGTCCCCTGCCCAGGCAGCATGTCTTCCAACAGAACATACAAACCTAGGAGACATCACACCGGACTCCGATTTTAGGTATTTCAAAAAGTGTAGTGTAGTTTGTTTGCAATTGCTTTAAAAAAAAACATGTTTTACGATTGCCATTCTTAAATGTTATAGAAATGTCTCCTACAAAGCTTCTAAATTTCGTGATTTTTGATGTCGCAAATCAAAAGAAGCAAGGAGGCGCAGAGGAAAACGCCAAATATAAAAAGTCATGCGCGCGCAATAAAATTTTTTTTTCGCAATGGATTTTTTTTTGCGGGTTTATGACTGCAACTTGCATTGTTTTAGACATTAAAAAAGATACGACCCTTGGGGTGTCAGTGTCCCTTTAATGGCGCATTAATATTACATACTCGCTCAGTTTCCAAAGAGCAGGAATTCTTCTTAAACTTTCCCCTCTCGAGGAACCCCTATTTGCCAAGACTGGTGTCCGAGGAACGACTCCCCAACGCAGCATTTATTCAGTAAAGCAGTTCAGGAGCCTAGAGGCCTTGTAAACAATACTCCTCATGCTAGGCAGTGCTTGCTCATAGTCACTCATCAATGGATGGCTTAGCTCTGCAAAAATAGTGCTTAAACTGGGAAAACACCTTATTGTGAAATCCCGCAAGGGCATCTGCCAAAAATGAAGAGATCATTATTATTGCTTATTGCAGACAAACAAAGCAATTGTGAAGTTGGACCTTCCACAGCCACATTGGGCTTGACTGGCAGCGTCTTATAATCAGTGAAACCAGTTGTACGCAAGAGGAATCATGTAACATAATATCCACACAAAAATATATTAGAATAAAAAAAGGCAAACCAGTGAGCACTTTAGAAACTAACATTTCTCAGGGCTTTCTTGAGCTTGTATTTTGTTCTTAAGAATACCAGAGAGTAGTTTGTTCAGAAATGCTGATTCATAATAACTACAAACTTTTTTTTCCAAATCTTGTCGAACATTGAGGTATCCGGTAATGCTCCTTAGGTCTAGGAATACAACAAGGTACACATAAAACTTTAAATTGACTATCCCAAAAATGCCTGTGAACAGCAGTTTCCATCAGTAGCGAGTTAAAATCGCGCAAATGCAATCCTTTAAATGTGTCAATGACCTTTCCAAGGCATAAATCATGTGAAATATTTTTTAACAAAGGAAGCAGGATTGAAATAATTCTAAATTGCCAACGGAGAGCACAGTGACCATACACGGTAATGCCATAACGGAGCACACTGTAGACTAGAGCATGTGCAATAATTTTTCCAACGGATATATCGTGTTTTGTAACAAACAAGACACTGCACAAATTTTCTTACATTCCAGGTTAGGTCACTGTCAAAGAATAAGCCGAGAGATTTGATAGAAAATGTATGCTGTGTAGGCTCACATGCATACAATAAACATTCAGACGTATGTAATTGTAAGAAAGATGTTATATAAACCTTTTCCAAAGGGTTGTGAAAACATATAAGTTGCATTTTGGATGCATTAACTTTAATTCAATTAGCTTCAAACCAGTCCATAGTTTCAATCGCCGCAGTTTGTAAAGACAGATAGGCATCTGAGTAATTGGACAGTCTAGATAAAATTACGGTATTGTCAGCATATTGAAATAGTAAAATTGGTACCACAATGGAGAGGTCATTAACATAAGGCTTATATGATAGAGGACTTAAGACTGAGCCCACTTTCGATTGAAAAGAACACCAGCTTTGATTGAAAAGAATCCACGTTAACACCCTCCAAATGAAAAACATTGACGCCTATCCTGTAGAAAGTTTTCCAGTAGCAGTAGAAAAGAATTCCGAAAGCTTAGCTTTGAAAGCAAAATGTGATGGTTAACATTATCAAATGCCTTGCAGACATCAAGGGACAGGTGCAGGCAACTTGATTCCTTTCAAAAGATAAATTGAGCTACAATTGAAAACGAGCGTGTTGGAATTAATAGATACAAAACTTGAAAGTATAAAACAGGACATGTTTCATTTAGCAACAACATATGTTGTTGCTAAATGAAAGATGTCCTGTTCCTGTCCTCGTTTTCGCTGTTTTATACTTTCAAGTTTTGTATATATAAATTGAGCATGTCGGAAAAGTCGTCAAGAAGCATTTGGGTAACTGTGTTTATTTAAAAAGTTGTTATCCACAAATGTTTTTCCGGTATTTTAGAAAAATAAGGCAGAATGGGAAGAGGTCTCTAATTTTCTACATTAATTCATGCACCTGCCTTGAAGAATGGAGTCACCAAAGCTGTTTTCATTGCTAATGGAATGATACCATTAGATAGAATGTGATTAAAAATTGAAAGCAAAACAACCCTATCACTTCAAAGTTTCTGCGCAAGTCATTAACTGAAATACCGTCAGTACCTGGAGATTTGTTGGGCTTAAGGCTAAAGAGGATTGACCTAAGCTCTTCTTCAGAGAGAAGAGGGAGATATGCCAATTCGAAGACACTATTGTTTAAAGTGCATGAATCTGGGTGTTGTCCTGCTGGTGAAAAACATGAGGCGGGCAAACTTTGGAGATGAGACAGGAAATTAATGATAAACGCAGGGGCACCCGCCATAAACCACATGATGCAAAATCTGATACCGCAGATCGCGGACAGAGCAAATTTCCATTTCACAACACGATAAACGTGCGGGAATTCGCTACAAACTCTTGTCATAGGAAAGGATACTGCAGATTGTGGATGCAACAGATTCGTCTTTGGGGCAATGAACAGGCGGAATCTGGCTACAAACTCACGTGCCACGGGAGCCTATATTGTGCACGCAGATCGCGGGCAGAAACGCGAGCACTTGCTACGAACTCGCTTGTCACATGTATTGGTACCGCAGATTGCGCGGTGGATGGGATTCCTGTCCGCTGTTGAGTGGTGTCCGACGGGAAGCGGGGGCTGGGCGATGTTTCAGAATTTTTATGTTACGAATATTTAGCCAGAAAAACTGTATGGGCAGTCTCCCTGGAGAGGATGCCCTTACGGGATTCTACGGCATTCATTTCTTAAAGTGTTAAAGCATGAAATGCTTTTTAATGCTACCCGCCCCCCCCCAATCCCAAACTTTTTCCGTCCGGCCGTCACATGACCCATGGACCTTGTGGAAATCGACGGCACATGACCTGTGCGTCAACTCGGTTTCCCTGCCAGATTTAGCGGGAAAATTGATGTCTTGTGGCCAAAACATCAATCCAGTTTGCCCGCCAAATTTACCGGAAAATTGTCGTCACGTGACCTATACATAATTCAATTACCCGCTAAGTTTAGTGGGAAATTCCGAGTCTTGCGACGTAGACAACAATCCAGTTTCCCCGCTAAATTTAGTGGGGCGAATGGACGTCATGCGATCCGAAATCACATGACCTATACAACCATTCAGTTTCGCCTCTAAATTTCGTGGGAAAATATATGTCACGTGACACGCCAACTACCTCACTGCATCCCTCTCCTCCCTTCCCTCTCATTTTCTCTCTCCATCTCTCTCCTCTTCCCATCCTTGCCCCCTCCTAGATAACCCTAGGTGATGTTGCTCCCAGGGTGTCCTCCCCATCCACCTCCCCCTTACTCCCCACACACCTCCAATCCTATAATGTCCTATAATGCATTATACCGTAGAATACCGGGGAAGCACCCACCCCAGTTTCACTGAAAACTGGGGTAATCCACACGCAGGTAATTCCCCAGTGAAATCGGGCGCTCAACGTGCAATTTCCAGAATTCACAAATTGAGCAATTGTTAATAGTGGGTGCTTGAATGGAGTGGGTGCTTCTGCGGTGTTTTGCGTCAGTCCTAAAGTTGCATTTCATGCATTAAAAGATTTGAAGCTGAAGGTGGCTGCCCATTTTTTCTTCCTCTGTGAACCGTCTCCTGGGGAAGTTGTGACGTGGGGGCATTGGGTGCAGGGTTTCTCGCAAGAGCTGTGCTGCACGTGCAGCTGCCACCTGGGCCCCTCCGGGCCGACGAGGAGGGCCAGCGCGGGAGCCTTGGGACTCCCAACACGTTGCCCCCGGGTGAGCCCCGCCGCCCTTCGTGGCCAGAACGCGCCTGGCGCCGCCAGGGGGCCCAAAGAGCCTCTCCGACCGGCGCGTTTATTGCGTCCTCAAAGTGGCCCTCAATTTCCGGCCTACGACGTCGCGGAAGTGCGTCGCCCGCCACGATGCCGGCGGTCGTTCTGCTGCGGGTCGCTCTGCAGTCGGACGATCGACGGAAACGAAAGCAGACTCAAGTCGGGACGCTGCAACGAGGGCGACGCTCTCGTTTGCTCGCCTTTTACGCCGCAGTTCGACCGACCGCCAGGATAGCAACGTTCGACGGAACGACACGCCGGCTCGTGTGGTGCAATTTGCTGCCGCTTTGAGACCGCTTTCGGTGCAGGGAGGGGTATAGAAGGGTAAATGCGCCAATCGAAGATATGTTCCAGGCATTTTGCTACTACGGAGAAGGACGAGCGCTACCCAAGTTCTTGTTAGTGTGAAAATTAAAGATAAAAAGGAAGGCAAGAGCCTCGGGAATGGGAAGTACAAACAAAGAAATATGGCCTGGCTGGTATTTCACGATTAGAAATATAAAACAGTGCAAAGACACGGACAAGAACGAGAAGGTGGACAAACAGGGTACTGACTTATAACTGAAGTTTATTTGTGCTAACATCGAGTATAAATACTGCAACTTAAAAACAAATAAACGAACCGAGAGAAAATACACGACACACTGTTACTGTGCGTGCAAGAAGCAACCTTTTTATCGGACAGAGATAGTGATGAAGCGCTTGACATAATGTTGCTTTTTAGATGCACATAATGTGTGACGGTGGCTTAAGGAGCACGTGGCACCTATGTCATGTATTTTCTCTTGGTTTGTATGTTTTGACGTTGCAGTAGTTATACTTGATGTTAGCACGAATAAACTTCAGTTGCAAGTCAGTGCCTTCTTCGTCTAACTTCTCGTTCTTATCCGTGTCTTTGTGCTCTTTTTAATTTTTAATTGTGAAGTAAAAATTAACAAATGAGAGGAGAAAGTAGAATTGAATTAAAATTGAAGTGTAAAAAAACATACAAAATATTACGAAAAGCAAATAGATAGAAATGGCACAAAAATCTGTAGAAAAAGGAAAGAATAGGAGTAGAAATTTTGTATCGACCCGGCCATAGGGACTACGGTTCCTGTAGTGCAGCTCCTTTGCCAACAGTAGCTTCGTTCGATCTGTCTCCTGCCCCGGTGCAGAAAAGTGTAAAGTAAGGTACCTTTGGTCCTATCTAAAAAAAGATTAAGGTACACCTAAGCATTCCGTATGACTTGTGAATGCGAAAGCATGCAAAGCGCTCGTCTGCTTCCTTTTTCGTCTCCTGCGTATTTTTCGTCGCCGTTCAGCGCGTGTGCTCCCCTGGGCAAGGTGACCTTGGACGCTCCGTGTTCAGGGGAGCAATGGCGCGCTGATGGACACACACTGCCATGGGCTGAGCGGTGGTGGAAACTGACGAGTGCAGTGGCCAATGGGAGCCATGTCGACGCGCGCCAGCCAATGGAACCAAAAAATTGGGGAAACTATCTGCCGTTTTCGCGCTTCAAACTGATGACGTCAGCTCGCTTCACGAGACAGTTAATGCTTTTGCATTAATAAATTAGGTTGTGTGTATGTTTAAACAGCCGAGACCTTAGTCTGCCTCAATGGGCAACTTGTCTGCCAGCTGTAGATGAGAAATTTAGCCAGTGCAGTACAATAAAGTCATTAACTTGCACCACGCAGTAGTGATACACGACTGCATGCCGGTACGATGTTCATCCATATCGAAACAGACACGGGTGGTGATTGACCCAAGGGTCCCTGGGTTCTGCAGCGTGAGCTTTCGCTCGACATGCTCCGAGCTGTTGTGCGCTAGCCCAGTCGGCCACCGATCCCCCCTGTGGTCCTATCTCAATAGACATACCAAAAGTAGACTGCCCTGCACTTTTCTGCACCGGTGCAGGTAAATCGAACGAAGCTAGTGCCAGTCCCCAATGATTTTAGCCTCCGAGTCCTCTTGATTGCGGGTCACGATACCACTTCGGGGACTTAGGTTTCGGCAAATAACAGCGTGCATTTGTCGTCTCTAACAAATATCTTATTTGCATTCTTTGCACGTTTACTGCACTAGCCCAGCAGTCCATATCTCCATTTGTATACCTGTAGTTTTCCAAAGAAACCTGAACGAAGGACCTTACTCCTTTCTCGCAGTGTGTGTGCTCCTGCCAGGCATCCACCTGCGCCGGGCCCTCCGGTCGCCTGTTACCCATAAACAGTGCTCCGACGACCCCGCTACTCTCGACGTCGGCCGGCACGCCCAACAGTGCCGGTTTCCCGCGCTCCCCGGACACCTGGCGGCGCTGGGATCCCGGTGACACGAGTGACACCGAAAACGAAGACAATCCGTACGGCACCGTAGACGTGCGGCGCCTCCTGCGCTACCGCCCACCCGCCCCCAGCGCCCGCGCGCAGTCATGCACCACGGAGGACTCGTCCGGGGAGTACGTCACCTTCGAGTTTGCCAACAGTCATGCGCGACGCGAACTCTCCGCCACCTACGGGAGCGAGGGAAGCCTGTCCAACTGCTGTTCCACCGACACGCCCGACTACGCCAACCTCTGGGCGAGGCTGGGGAATGCGGCGCGGAAGGCGCCGGAAGAAATGGGCGCCAAGCCGTCCGTGCGGCGGACGCGGAGCTTCACAGAGATGGCCCGCACGAAAGTCGGCTCGCTGCTGCCGAAGAGGGCGGCGGTTCCAGCCGTGTTGTCCGAGCTCCACGGCTCGCTTTCCGAGCTCGCTGCGAACGGAGTCCAGAACCCCACGGCCGCGGCGACATGGCTGGACCGCCTGGGAGACCACCTGCCGACCGGCGGATGCAGTCGGTGCGGATCGCTGCCCCGTGGCTTCCAGCTTGCGCCAGACGCGCCTCGAGAGCTGTCCAAGACCCAGCAGCTGCGGACGCGCGCCGAGCACCTCAGGCTGCAGCATCCCGAGCAACGTCCCTTTACGATCGCCTCGGACAAGCCAGACAAGGTGGACTTCCTGGACGACCCCGAGAGGTACCAGGAGGTTGCGCAACTCGGAGTGCGTCGCCAGTTGCGCGAGGGACAGGGGACTACGACCGGATGCTCGACGACACCAGCCGCGAGTGTGGAGAGTGTTTCTGCGTCGCCCGTCCACCCGGAGCACAAGATCTACCGCCAGGACGAAGGCCGCTCTTGGAAGAGCGTACTCTCCGGGTTCGGCTCCCGCTTCAGCCAGCTGCGCTCCAGCCTCTCCCCTAGTCACGAGGACGCGCCCGTCTCGGCCGAGTCCGCGGAGGACAAGGGGCGGAGCGCAAGGCTCGAGCGCTTCCCGAGTCGCGAGAGCGTCCGCACCGTCGACTCTCGCACCTCCCAGTCCAAGAAGATCCTGACCTCGCTCAGCAGAGCTTACGCCAGCGTGGTGCGGTCCGCCAGACCGCCCGACCCAACCAGCCCGAGGTTGCACCGGATCCATGGCAGCGCAGCTGCGGCGGCCCGCATAGCGCGGCAGAGGGAGCCAGACTATTTCGCACCCAAGACCATCCTGGCACTCCTGTCCAAGGACATCCGGCCGGACAGCGTCCTCTCGGGCTCGTCAAACCGCACGTCCTCTTCGTCGAGCGACACGGACAAGCTCGCGGAGGCGACGCGGAGCCTGGCAATCCACGAGTCGTTTGTGGACCTCGGGGACGACGCCGAGTCGGACGACAGCGACGCCTCCGCGGACAGCTACTACGAGAGGACGTTCGAGGCCATCGAGAACGTCCTGGCCGAAGAGATGTTCAGGGATTCTGCCATCTACAGTGACCCCGAAGACGCGGACGCCAGTGCCGGCGAGTACGCCTACGAGAAGTCGGTTGTTGTGGAGTCCACCGGCGAACCCTGTGCCCTGAGCACGCTGTGCGTGCGCAAGGTGAAGGGCGCCATCGTGGAGAAGCTGAGGGTGCTCCAGGAGAACTCGACGTTCAAGACGGATGAAGCGGCCAAGCCAGCGGTGGAAGGCTTCAAGTCGATCCAGCAGCGCAGGATGGAACTGGAGCGATGGCGTCGTCAGCGGGGCGAGGAAGCCGAAGACCGGGAGGTTCCGCACGGGGAGGACCCGCCGGCGACGGACACTTCGTCGCAGTCCAAGGGTTGGGTCAAGCATCTCGTGGACAGGTTTCAGACCGGAACGTGACCAGACGCGTTTCTCCGAATGTCGTGCCAAAAACTGACCGCAGGGTCGACAGCCCAGCCAAACTCCTTTTCTTTCTGGCCACTTTTTTTCCTCAGTCTGGTAACACTCCTAGTCACAACTCCTCGGCCAGGGTGCAGCCATTTCTCGGCCAGTGTGCAGCAGTTTTGAAAGCGGCATGGAGACGAGGCGTGTCGCAGCCGTACATTTAGCGGTTTTGCGGAAACCATATTTTTGTGCATGTTGCCACTCTTCTGGGAGCATTTTTTGCAGTTGCAACGCTTACCATGTCTGCCACCGTCGAGTGCCATGGTTCTTCAAGCCCTCCGTTTGTTGTCTGCTTTCTCACGCTCGTTGGCTTTCCTCGGCGCCCCTAGGTCGGCGTCCCTTTTATGAGAAACGAAACCCGCTCGAATGCAGGCTTCGCCCATGTTCCTGAGGCAGTTACGCTGGTCTGAGAGTAGTATTTATCCATAAACAGATGAGCTATTTAGCTGGTGGAAAGAGAGAGCAAGAGTGACATATTTTTTCAGCGTGAGTTGCAATCCTGTGTGGCTGCCTTCAACTTCCTAATGGTCTCGAGCGAAAAATCGGTAGAAAGTTGCCCCCTTCCCAGTGCCTCGGCCGAGGAAGGTCGTCCAAAGATCCGGAGGACAAGCAATGTCAAACACCGGGCAGAAGAGCCAAACCCCAATGTAGCCGTCTTTCCTATAGGATTCCTCGTCCTGCGTTCATTTATACACGACTCAAATGTGTTCATAAAGAGAACTTGGATCAGCTTTTGGATGTGGTCCCTCACTTTTTATGGATGGGTGGAAAGGATGGTGCTTCACGGAGCCGCCAAGTAACACGAGAGAGCACATCGACACCCTGAGGTCATCTAAGAGGTGGCTCTGGAACTGCATTTTACTAGAGCAAAAGTTTTGCGGTATTTGAGAGATCAAGTGTACCTACTATTTATAAAAAATGGTTATTTATAACATTGTCTAAAGTTTTTCGAGCCAATAATGAAAGCATAATGCCTGAAAAAAAAAAAAAAAAAAATATATGAAAATTGCGAGTTCCGCCGCTACCCGATAGAGGTCACCAGTGCATCCTCTTGTAAGAGATCACGAAAGGTTGTAATCGGTTGCAAGTGTGGGAACGAGTCTTTAGTTCACCTGCTAAAATAACCCAAAACGATGTAACCTTTGTGGCTCGTTTTGAGCCTGTCAGATTTCACGTGTGGCGATCTCCGTAAATGACTTAATTTTCGCGGGAATCGGTACTTTGCGATTTTGGTTATGCGCTGCAATCCATTTGCATAGGGGCGATATATTTGCGAGATCAAGTTTTTGCAATGTTTTTCTAATTAGGAAACCTGCGGAAATTAAGTTCTTTACACTATGTAACACCTATAAGTTCCAATCTGATGCTTGATTATTTTTTTTTTTTTTTGTATTTGGTGTTTATTGACAGCATTAGAGGAAAACTTTTTGATGGATGACAAGGTCAACCACCCGTTGCTGTGAGCCTAGCGAAGACGAAGGCGATTAATAAATTGTGAACGATCGCATTTAGTTGTTGCAAAATGTCCTAAAATGAAAGATCGGAAGCGGAAGGCTTTAGGCCTGCGAATTGCAGGGGCGTTCTTCGACCAATCGAGATGGAAGGTATACAGCTTCGATCGTGACATGAGAAACTGGAACGTGAAGCTCTTGCCAGGCTAGCGACGAGCAGCTCCTGCCACTTCCTCGGTGTGCGGTGGTGATGTCAGGAAGAAAACTCGACAAAAATGACGGACAAAACCAATTGGCCGTCTTTTTGGCATTTTCCAAAGGGGTCCTAGTGCGTAGCATTTATACGGCCTCCTCATGCTTTTGTGGGTGCAGTTCGGAGGCCACTCAAGCTCATACTGGGGGGGGTTTTGCGAATGTATAAAGCTGTCGGTGTCTTGTGACATGTCACGTGGCTGCATGCCACAAACACTTTGCAGAGATTTCGAGCTCGAGGGCCGTCGTCGCCACTATGGAAAAACCCTTCCCTCCACTCTTGGCCAGAGGCGAGGGAAGTCGGGTTTTCTTGTCGGCCGCGGAGAGGGGAGCTCCCTGCCAGTAACGATGCGACCGAGAGAAAGTCTTCCTGTCGTCTGCTTCAAACACTTGTTTTCAAACATTACTTGCATTAGACGAAATCCCGCTCTGACAATATCCAGTTGCTACACGTGATGTTGGATGGTTTTAGAAACTTCCACCGCAATTATCCACTTACTCCACGGATCACTCGGATCCGGTGGCGGTTGTCCGTGGCATCCACGACGCCAATCACGACGGCTATGAAAATTGACCATGTTGCTCCTCCGTCCTCAGGTATGTGACGGCACCATTCAACCCGCATAGCACAACCGTGCTAAAGCTATTGCTTTCATTTCTTTGTGCATTGTGGGCGAAAGATGACTTCTTCATTCTCCCGTTGTAGCTCATATTGTCCAAGACTATAGTCTTGGACAATATGAGCTACAACGACCCTCCATGCTTCCTTGGCACAAAGTCTCGGTCGAGAGCAGAGACGGAACATCCAAGTTTAGGGGTCATTCTTTGAATGCGAGAGAAAGGGGAGGGTGCGGGACTGCAGGTGCAAGAAAGGCACGTGAAGCCCAGTGTGGCAGGTCATATTCCCTCTGGGTAGTAACTACTTCACTAGTCAAGGTACCATACTAGATTTACAAGCTGAAACTTCGTGCAGAAAGTAATCTTTGCGTACAAACCAGTATTAAATGGCCCAAAATCCTGCATCGCAAGCAGCAGCTCATCGGACCAAGCAAGATAATAGCCATTATAACTACTTCGGGATGTGATTGATCGGAGTCATTGTGGAGCAGCTCTTGGAGCAGTCATGTCAATTTTAGAGCAGTAAAAAGAGCTTTAAATGCGTAAGTGCACCATTCATTTTTATTTATATCGCTGCAAATATTAAGATTCATGTGTTGGCCTGGCCAACTAAGACAATATCTTCTTTGCTTTCTCACTTCTGTGTAACCTTTTTGTAGCATCAATTGCATGGCACGAATGGTTCCCTCAAAGACCGGACTAGCGGTTTAGTTGGGTGAAGAAACACCACACACAGTAACGAGATGACTGATGAAGGACAGCAGAAACTCACTAAAATAATGTTAAAAAACAATATTTTCGAGCACTTAAATTTGTTTTCTTGAAGTTCTAGAGGTTGTAATAAAACTGCAATTCTTAATTCAGATCAAGAACAATGCATAAAAAATAAACTCGGGAAAAGTTTCTATAAATCTTGCAATACTGGAGTATCCTCGTTAAATCTTGCATTGGAAAAATATGCCACCAGGATATCGCAGCCTATTGACATACAAGTCAGTTTTATTCAGGAATTTTGCCACGTCTTGCTCTGGAGGAGTGCCTTCCCCCTAACATATGGGTGCACTGCAGAGAAGCAAGACCTGCAAAATCGCAACGACTATCTGTGCCCGCAGTTGTCACTTCACTGCAGTACACCAGCAGGCGGTGGGAAGTGCATTCCACAAAACTAACCCGCCAGAAGAGACCATGAACATGAGAACTACTTTGAAACTTCAGAGTGCTGTCTGTGTTTGACGCAAAATCAAATCGAATATAGTATGTTACCCGAGGTGAGTATAGAAATTTGCTCAAACCCGCACAGTCGTCTCAACGATCCGGCCAGGTAGCGAGGCCTGAGCTATTTGTTAAGGCCTTGTATGCCTCATCGTTCAGTCAACCTTCAAAGCCCTCGAGCGAAAACATTTCAGCGACACGAAAGGTACTAAAACATTTACGTGACCACTCGGGCGAATTACAGGCAATGAAATTTAGAAGGATGACAAAATGAATTGAGAGGAATCAAAGTGATTTAAAAGGAATCAAAGTGAAGAAAAATTAAAGTGAATTAAGAGCAACTAAAGAGAAGTAATGGGAAATTAAGGACTATAAAGCAAATGAAGAGGAATGAAAGTTGAGTAAGAGGACTACGAGCAATTGTGTGCGTGAAACCTGGATATAACATGAATCTGAGAATATGAAAAAGAGAATGTGAAAAAAAGTAAATCACGTGCCTCTCTTTAATGCGTCAGCGCTTGGGCTTTCGCTTTCAAGTCGTGAGACCGTGAAACATAAGAGACCGTGAATTTTTTTAGTATTATTAAAGAGAAATGAAGTTTTCGGGCAATGTTGGCACAAATTTCTCACATTTTTTGGCAAAATGTGGAGGGATGTAGTGGGGTAAGCCCCTTAGCACAAATGGTGTAGAAATCGCATCACTACACTTCTACGAGTAACGTAGGGTGCAAGGTGCAACCCCGGTGTCGGGTGGCATACTTTTGGTTTGCGTTTTAAAATAAGCTGCACTCTTCAATCGAATTGGGTGCAGGTGAAAGCATATCGAATAGGCCAGTAAATTGCAAAGAACACGCACACTTTTTCTCTTAAATAGCGAAATATTTATTACGGTGTGGGCATACACACACAAAACACTCAAAATCTCCTTTCATAAAATTGGCAAAACAATGCGTGTTTGTATTTCTAAGCAAGTGTAGCTATGGCCCTAAACTTGCGATGTGTCCAAGCTCCTATGACATGTTTACACCAGCTGTAGAAAAACAGCATCAATGAGCTCGCAGGATGCACTGACAAGACCAAATGTCAATACTACGAAACAATTTGTTCCAGGATGTCTCGACACTGCCTACAAGTGAGAGTACTTTGTGGTACTATATGAAATATATGCATACCGGTTAAGTGTAAAAATAGGCTTCTTATGTCAATGGATTACTGCAAAACAAAACAAAAAAAGCAAATGTTCCTATTAAGCTTGGTGGTCCCTTCAAAACATGCACTAACAGGGCCACTAAAATAGGTTGTTGTTTTTACAAGACATAAATGATTGGTTTTCCGGTAGTGGCACCTAAACACAGAGTATGAATGAAAAATTGTATCATAAAACAATACATGCGACAATATTTCAGCGCTCCCTGTTTTACTCCAATTCGCAAGGTGTGATGCCGCCAAGGAAAGGCGGCTCATCCATGTCACACATGCAGAGGCGAGCTCTACAACAATGGTTGCCTGCATGGTACTTGTAGACGTTGCACCGTTTTTGATTTAAAAAAACGACTTTAGAGTGACCGATTTGTTGTGGTGCTCATGGTATGCAGCATCAATGCTATGAAAGAAGGGACACGCAAGAAATGCTACGACGGACAGAGCAAGGCTATGAAAATGTACACGCGTGGAACTATAATTGGTACGACCCACCACCTACTACATGCGTACGAGGCTTCACTATAAATTTATTCGCTATATTTTTGTTTTCGAGTAGCAAAATACTTTAATGAATTCGGGTCAAGATGTGGCATTGAGAGCCACAGCAGTGTGTAGGCAGTTTGCACGTCCTAAAATAGTGATGCATCTACCATTGTTTTGTGGGTGGCATTCTTGTTTGCTTAGCAATTTCTACAATTTTATCACGAGCCAACTTTGTTGGAAATACATGGCTCGCACGTGACGCCGGTCCGCCTCTCTTTCTGATGGCCAGAAGCGCCTGGTTAAGGCTGCCCCCTCGCGCGCCCTTTCCCCCGTTATGTGTGCCAAAGTGACGTTGGTGCGGGCTACGTAGTAGACAGAGGATGCTGAATGTATGAAGCTAAAACCTGCGCCGCGCATTTGCGAAGAATTCAGTACAATATCTGCGAGCCGTGTCAAATGTGTACATTTTTACGACCTCACACTTTTTTATTTTTTTTCTCCCCTTTGTCTAATCACAAGTTCACACATTGGGAAATTCGACCATGAATACCAAGTGGGCCTCTCTGCTTCTTCCATTATACATGCAAGAAGAACAGTAAAGTAAGACACTTCTCCCACTCCCTTTTGATGCGTTTGACTAGGTGACACGTTACATACAGCAGCTAGCCAAAGTAAACAGACTCAACGCCGTCTTCTGAGACGCCGATATACATGGGTGGCACACTCGCAAGCAGTTTTGCTCCACAGACGGGATAGGAATTCTGCGATGGCTGCATTCAACTTGTCAAGAACTATTCAACCACCACGAATAAAATGAATGCAGAAACCGTTAGTGGTGCGACATAGTGACTATAACAGATGACGGACGTGTCAACACCGTCTTAACTCAAAGCTTGAGCCACGGACAACATGTAGGGCGAGGCATTTCATACGTCGCACCACAGGTACCATCCCACGGCTAAATTTTCTCCACTGTCACGAGGTTCCCAATAACGAAGGAACCAAAGTGTGTCAGTCCATACATTCCCTTGGACTAAGCAACCTGGAAAGAAAGTTTGCTACACCTGGTCGGACGGGAAATTGGCCATGATGCGGGCAATTGCGATCGGCACACCGTGGTGTGGTATTCGACTGGCACACTGATGCAGGTGCTAGTTACCAGCTAATCGTGATCGTCACACTGTGATGTGCATGATGTATGCACAATGATATGCACGATCATGATCAGCTCATCATAATTGGTGAATTTATTTGAGTGATCGTTAACATCCAATCGCGATCGGCCCATCATAGTCTACACACCGATGCGGGTGATCATTAGCGGCGCATCGATGGAGGTGAGTGCTATCGGCCAATTGTGATCGGCACACACCGATGTGGACAATCGTGATCGGTCCATTTCTTGATGCAAGGCCGTGGGGGTATACGGACCTCGAGTCTTTTGGGCAAACTTTGTCGGCGGGCAGGCGGACGGGTCAGTTGCCCATGTGCTCCTCGATGCCGTCGCTCTCCGTGACCAGGGCCCTCTCGAGGATGACGCGGCCCTCCTTGTAGCGCTGACTCTCCTCTGTGGCAAACTCGTAGATCCAGCCCAGCTTGGTGTCGCAGTTCTTGCAGGACACATCGCGTACCATGTGCCGGCCCGTCAGCATCACTCGGTCCTGCACCTCACTGCACCGGAGAGGAAGCTCACTTATTGAAGGGCCACCGACAGCCATAACATTCATGGTGCATTATCCTCAAAATTCAGTTTGGAAATGGCCTATTTGCGGATAAAAATATAATTTTAAAAAGCAAGATTTGGAACTCTCGGCTGAATTAATGAATGATGTAAATGGCAAAATGGTGCACTTTGCGCTTTTTGAAGGACTTCAAACCAGAAGTGTGATTTAGACGGCAACTCTAAACGAAAACGACAGCAAAATAAATGACTGGTATCGCTTTCATGGCATGAAACATGATTGCAACCGATATATTAAGTCAAGTGGAGCCGCAGGCTCCACTTAAACCGATTTTGAAGATGCGACCAGCTGGTCTTTAGCGGGCGGCAAGCAGGTTATCTTTTAGACGGGAAAAATTGGCGCAGTATCCCCGTGATGTCAAGGTGCGGTTGATTGGTTGTACCACAGCACCACGATGATGTCACGTGTTGCCATCTCTCCAGCAGATAGTTTCGATCTTGCCGTAGACGCCCGAAACCAAATTTTTTTGCTGTGATACTGTATTTAAAAAAACCACACAATACCAGAAAAAAAAAAAAAAGATACCTTGTAAGTTGAGGACACTGCTTTAGCTGAAAACAGTCGTAATCCCAAATTCAGAAATATTGAGCAAAGTTGCCCTTTCCTTCCTTCTCAACAATTGGGGCAAATTAATTTTATTCCGAGGCATGCCTGTCCTAACCAGGTGAAAATGTTTTTTTTCCTAGGTTCAGTATTTTTTTTAAGGAGGACACATACCCGAAAAACACAGTTTTCTATGAAGGAAGGAAATTTTGGTGCAATATTTATGCCACGCGACACAATTTAGATGGAGATCATGGCCCACTCTAAGCCCTACCCACATATCAGTGGCCATGCCCATTACTACTGGATTGGCTTGGTTGCTTAGCCAAACACGTAAGCAAGCCTAATGTGTCTCTGTCACGACATCTGGTTCTCTAGTCTGGATCCATTTGCTACTCATGTGAGCTGTGGTGTCCGGAAGCGTACTCCATCCTCCGCTACTCTGCCTGTCTGTAGCGTCTGCAAGACGCGTCCAGGGAAAGCTGCACTGTGGTGTCCTATCGTGCACAAGCCATGGTTCAATACAGGCGTCTGTCAGCATCTGTCAATGCGCACTAAAAGGCATCTGAAAAACTAAAATACATCAACAAAATAAAGTTTTTTTTTTTCTAGCTTTTCTGTACTTGTTTTCTTACATTGCATCCAAGAGCAAGGTCAGTGAGCAACACGATGCAGTCAAAATGCACCTAAATCTATTTGGCTTAACAAGCCAGGTGCGCCGCACAAAACTCTGAAACAAAGTGACAGGAAGGAAGCTACACGTAGAAATTTCACCAGGTAAAATCTGCTACCTTCGACAAAAGTTTGAGCTTCCTTCCCTCCAGCAGATGCCACGTTTTGCAGTGTCAGGATTTACCGTGATGCTTCCAGCCCACCTGTAGTTGAGGTTGACCACTTTGTTGAACAGGAACGCCCTCCCCGTGGCGCCCGTGAACCGGGTGCTGATGAGCTCATTGCGATTGGTCAGCACGGTGTCGCAGCTGGCGCAGGAAAACAGCCGTGCACCGCCAATGTGCTCCAGGAATATACGGCCCATTCTCGGCCCTGCGATTGTGAAAATGAAAACATCAGTTGCCAACGTTCGAAGCTTCGAGAAAAAAAAAAGAACGAGTAAAGGCTAGATCAAGCATTTGCTTTTGAGTGTGCTGCGATTGCCCACAACCCAGTTATAACTGCTTATAACCAATCATCACATTGCTGCCATCTATCGGGTGGCACCGGAACACCTTCAATTTCCGCGCACATTTTCTAGTCTTTTATGGACCATTCTTTCACCGTGGGCTCGGAATAATTGTAACAATGTTGTAAGCAATATTTCTTGTAGAGAGTGCATAGATTTGATTTCGCAAATACTGTAAAGCCTTATAGGCAGATTGGAAGTGTTCCGGGGCCACCTCATAGATGGCACCACCTTGTTAATCATGTTGTACCCAAGACTGTGGGGCAGAAAAGGAAAAAAGAAATTTTAGTCGAAGCAACAGACATGGAAGGGAACATCTACCACCACTCGCCTGCGCATTTAGTCTTTTCTATACAGAGCCCAGATTTGAGAGAGCAACTTAGACAGTGAGAAGCGTTTGCAACTTAATGGGGGATGCCTCCTGTGCCGTGAGTGCGCCGCGTTTTGGGTGGCGGGGAGGAAAGAGGCCGAGACGCCCGCAGACGCCGCCGCCTCGCAACTCGTACAGCATACGCGGCCGTAAACCGCGCGACCCCGATTGCGCGGTTGGAAACTCGGAAATATGGACTCTCGGCATTTTCTCGCCGGAGGTAGTTACGAGCAAGGATCGCACTCTACAGCAAACGTGTGAACCCGCCTTTACCTCGGCAGTGAGACGGATCTTCTCGAGTCGGTGTCACGACTCTAGTGTGCCTAGATTTCAGATGTTGGATCTGGGTGACGTTTACGGTGCGAGTTTCCCCCTCTCTCGAACCAATGCGGAGCGCAAATTCGTCCGCTTTTGCAGGGATTGTGACAGGGGAACGTCGAGCTCCGATATGTTTCGATCGAAGGATAGTGGGTAGACCTTGAGGCAGCTTGCTTTGGGATCCACCCACTATCCTTCAATCGGAGCCAATCGGAGCTCGGCGTTCCGACGTTACCGCAACCCCTACAAAAGAAGTGTACAAACTTGCACTCCGCATAGGCTCTTCACGCAACTCTGGAGGAGGCGACGTGACCCGCTGGCAAAGACGCGACCTTCGGAAAAAGGGAGCTCATGCCTGTCAAAACATGTGGTAAAAACTTAAACGACCTGGTGGCAACAATGCGAAACGGAGCAGTGTATACTGTTGGAGTGGGACGCCGCTAAGCAACGGTAAATACACTAAATGTTCGCAAAGCACCGGAGGGGTGTCCACTGGAACCGAAACATGCCACATGGTTTCATTTGAATGTTTCTCGCGTGTTCACGATGTGGGGATTCCTCTGGTCTTCCTTCCCCGATGGCTGCGACAACGGCCGCAGGTCGGAACACTCGGCTTCCTTCGCCGTGAGCTCCGACCTGTTCGTGAGGCGGAGGGTACCCTGTCTTAGGGGGGCCCCCCTCCCACTCCCTCTCGGGGGGACGGATTTCCGTTCCCCCACTCGGATCACGGCTGACAGGCGAGGAGGTTTCGCCTCTTGTTTTCCCGCTTTCGGGAAAGAGACTCGTCCGGGTGACCGCGAAAGAGATAGGACGTGTGTCGGCGACTTCTCCGATGCTTCCCCGGTCTTGGCTCTCCGGAACCCCGCGTCTGGCCAGGTAAGGACCTTTTCTTACCTTGCCGGCGCAAGGGGGTAGTTTGGATGGGGACATAGTAGTTCATTTTAAGAGTGTTCTAATGAATGCTCTTGAACTCTATCCTTACTCTGGTACATGTGTCTTATCTTCCGCTATATTCGAGAGAGTGAGACAAGGTAGACGATCATTGGCACCGACGGAGGTAATTAATCGAACCAACCCGCAGTAATGTAGCCCTAAACGTCGTCTACATTGCCGCGGAGATGTGGGGACCGCGCTACTAGGTTAGACGTCTCTTTTGAGATATCGCCGCTGTTGAGACAACCCTTTGGTTACTCTATCGGTACCTGTGTTGGTAGCTAGCAAAATCCCACAACATATAGGCTGATGCTTGCACCCCACTAGAGGTACACAGCTTCAACAAGGCGGTAAGTTGGGCTAGTTGGTTGAACATCGTCAAACGTGAAAACAGCGCAAAAAATTGAACAAAGGACAAGTGAAAGAAGTGCACGGACAAAGCGCTGTTGCCGGGAACATGCCCCGAGCAGCACATTTCCCTCCGCATGTACTTTTAAGCGCAACATCCGTCTACTTGCAAGCACACTCATTTTGTCTCCACGTCATTGGCATTATACTCGGACATAACGACGCTAATCAGCTGTTCACAATGAAGCCGGTAAAGTAGACGAGCTTCGCCGGAGTTAAGATGGACAACACAAGAACGACAGAAACTTCCTCCGAACTCATTTTCTGGTGCCAGTGGACAAACTAGTGCTAACGCCTTACTAAACGCGAACGATCCCTTCATAAACTGCAGGTTCAGCTCATATGCTGTGCTTTAATTAATGAACTTGGACACTCTGCAAGTCAACGCAACTGAATTCACGGAATTTCTGTAGCATCTAACACGCTGCCATACTATAACAGCGAATTAAGCATGCTCACTGCTTTTCCAGTGACACTCGGAGCTGTGGACAGGCGACACTAAAACAGAATCCGCGCAGGACTCCGCGACACACACTCAAAAAAACAACTTGTCACCGTCAGTTCTGCCGAGCTGACACGGCATGGTTAACGTACATACGTACACAGTTACTACGCACGCGCTCGCGTGCTTCTATAATTCTATCGAATCACTGGAAAATAAATATTCCAGAACCTAGAAAGCTACCAAGCGGTTTAATCGCGCGTTCACTGTAACCTCGGGGATTTGGTTCCCAAACTGAACAACGAGAATGCGGGTTAGGGCTCTCGACATTTATAAGTCGGAGGCTTACCGATCAGCGGTGAACGCGACGTCCACAACTCCCAGCTTACTGTTGCCGAGTAACCGCTGTATTCACGACGTGCAGGACTGTAAACACTCGGCCAGCTCAGGTCAAAACACTACGGACAAACACCGCACCACCATCGGAAACTAGCAGCACCAGATAGCAACACATGACGTCACAATCATATGTTGTCTGTATCCTTTCCCTTTTACCGTTGCCGTTGCCTTTTACGCCTTTTACCCTCTTTTACTTATATTATTTTTAACACTTTACTCAATCCTTTTGAGCTTTGTGTGTCTTAAAATAAAAAAAAAACTGTCCAATTATTATTATAATAATTAAAAATTAAAAGAAATAATAGATGTAACATTTAGCCCAAAACAGCGTTACGTTGGTTACGTTTAAAACGAAACAAAAACAAGAGTGATAAGAGTTAATCCACTACAATCCATTTCCACATCCAGAATCCAATCCAATGATCTAATCACAAACGTTTTTAAGATGGCGTCGACTCGTAGGCGCGTTGTGCAGACCGAGGATTTATCGAACGTAGAGTTTGAAACCAGCGAAGATGTGGAAGTCATCCCGACATTCGACGCAATCGGACTCAGAGAAGACCTTCTTCGTGGAATTTATGCCTACGGTAAGCTGTGATGCGTGCTCCGAGTATGCGAAATCACTGGGCCTAACCTCACCTCACTGAATGGCGTCTTCGCGGCCATTTCCGATGCGTCGCACGTCGAAAGCACGACCATAATTCAAAGCCCGGTGTCATTGAATGCTCGCTCCCCCTTCGTATCTGTCTAGAGTCGTTATATTCGAGAGTAATCTTAAAAGAGTTCCGTGTTCGTTCGCTATGCCACCCCTGATGGTGGCATGGCTTACGTAAGGCAGTTTTTGCCGGCCGTCCTGTCGAACGTCCCTGGTTTTGTCGCGGACGTCATTTCCATGTGCCCGCGTATGTAGCTTCCTTTAAAGCTACTCGAGGCGTGGCAGAGCTCACTTAATAAAGCTTTGCGGCACGCGTCGCTGTATGTTGAACTGACGTTGGCGAGTCCGGCAGGAAGAATCTTGCGCACAACGGACCGTCGTGTCGTAGTTGTGGACAGCGATCTCAGCACCAATATGGTGCCTCGATCGCGTCTTTGACTGGTGTGTTTAGCGCCCTATCCCGCCCATACATCAAAAGTGGTCCCAATGTGGCAACAAATGACACGGGTGTCATGCTGTTGCCTGTCGCGATCCTGGCGGCTGGCCGTAGAAATGCTGGCGAAAAGTACGAGCGAACGCGAGTGTCGCTGTCGTCACGGCGTCGCTTTAGGCGTCCCAACTTCCGGTTGCCGTAGCTTCCGTGAACTGTCACAATGGAAAGCGACCTGCAGCAGAACAGGCGGCTGCCATTTTTACCACAACTGTTGAGACGCCACCAGGGTCGCAACCGGCGACAGCATGACACTTTTATGACGTCATCAGGCGGAAATCGAGGGACCACTTTTTTGGCCGCGGTAAACACACCAGTCGGAGACGCGTTCCAGGCACCATAGCACCACGGTTGCCGTAATGCAAGCTATGTTGTCGTTAGACGGGCGCGTGTATCAGCTGTCCGCAAGTGCAGAGCTGCCCCGCTGGAAAGAAGAGCAGAGCTCGGCGTTCCGACGTCACCACAACCCCTGCAAAAGAAGCAGACGAACGTGCGCTCCGCATAGCCAGCGTCATTAGATTAGCAGCTCAGTTTCGGAACTGCTCATAGACTCTGCTTGCCCGAGCAGTACCCCCCCTCACTCACCACCACTTGCCTCCCGTCGCTCGATGCGCTGGAATGCTGCTATAATAACTGCAGTGGATTCTAGGGAATACATACATTTCGAAGCACAGCGTCTAGATGGCGTTCAAGGTCTGCTCTATAGAACAGTTATGAAACAAAAATCTAGATGGGGCTTCAAACGATGGAAGGCAGACTGAAGTGAGTGATGGGGGTACCCCCTTCCGCGCGAGTTTCACAACTGAAGTAATCTAGTAAAGTTGGCATAGCGGAGAGCAAGTCGTCTGCTTCTTGCGGAGGGAATCGCAGTGACGTCAGAACGATGCTGAGTTCTGATTGGCTTTGGTTGGGAGGATAGTGGCTAGATGCCTTGAGGTCTACCCTCTATTTTTTTTTTTTCAATCAGTCAATAAGATCTCGGCATTGTGACATCATCGCAACCCCTGTGCAAGAAGCAGCCGAAATCGCGCTCCAAATTGCAGTCCAGCGACAGCAATATCAGCCAAGTGCTCCTCCCCTTCGCTGTAGCGTCGTTGCGTGACAGGAAGCAGAAGGGACTTTTGCAGTTCTCTTACCCGCTTCTTCGCCCAAAGGTGCAGCGAGCATGTACGTAGGAGCCGCGAAACACACAACGCCAAGATGCAATCTGCATATATGGGTTATTTATTAAAACTTCGAATTGAGAGTTCTGCAGAAATCCACAATCTGTATATTGAAAACAAGACCAAAACGTGTTTGTATTTGGTGCTGATTGGGTATAGTCAAATTCACGTAAGAGCTTATCGTGCGTTTTATTTATTCTGTAGGAGTGTGGTGAGCTGGGCTAGTTGTTGTGACGACAGGTGGAACATAGCGGTGCACAAAGGACGAGATCAAAGGAATGGAACTCGCAGGCACCTGTGTGTTCCTTTCCTTTGTCCTCGTCTTTTGTGCGCTGTAGCGTTGAGCGGGTTTCTTATTGATTGCATGAGGGGAACACCCAATGAGGAGCAGTTGTGTGCATCTCGAGGGTGGTGCAGTGAGCAGAACAAAGAACAGGCGGAATGCTAAGCACCGAACATCATTAACCCTGTGGACGTGTTCTGTGCGTACGTCTTGAGGACAATGCGCCTTGCGTTTAACTACACAAGCACCCAAAAGAATGCTGGGAATGTTGGTGCGTGCCTGAGCCTTATCACTTGCAAAGGTTCCCTGTGAAAGACCCAGGTAAGGGGCTGGCAAATGCGTGTCTCAAGTATCATTCGCTTTAGCTTTCTGCTTTGTATTGAAGTCCGAAGGAGATGCCCTGTTCTTTTTATCCTGTCAGTTGCCATAGCACAATTACTAGTTGCAATAACAGTCGTCTCTGGTCGTCGGGGAGGTCCTTCAATTGTCTTGCCTCCAGCGCAAGCTTGTTAGCTGTAAGTATAAACCAGTAAAGAAATGCACACACGCTCCCCATTGATATGTACGGTCGATGTCTAAACGGAAAACGGCCACGTGTACGTTTTTCAGTTTTTGCAAAAGCGTACGCCTTCTTTGCCGGCATCTGCGGTATCCTGTTTGAACGGCCCTCCAACTTCGTCTGCCCCAGTCTTTTTTCATTTATGAGATGTTTTGTTAACCTCCCCACCTATTTGAAACACAAACTCACAGCCATGTGCTCTTTCCCACTTCAGGGTTCGAGAAGCCGTCAGCCATCCAGCAGCGCTCCATCAAGCCCGTCATCAAGGGACGAGACGTGATTGCCCAGTGCGTACTAGAGACCACTCTAGTGCATTACAGTCACCAACATTCTAAAGAGACCATGAAGTGTATTTTGGGCTGGCATAAATGATTTTAAAGTGGATTTCACTAATCACATATCATTTAGTGGGCTGAAATGAAACTAATACATGAAAGTAAAAAAACAAAAATCTGCTAAAAATAAATGTTTCTTTTTTGTTTGATTTTTTAAAGGTTATTCTGGCACTATGCCACACTGCCTGGTGATAGTTACAAAACGACAGAAGGAAAGGAAATTGCAGGGGAGAAAAAAATTCTAATTTTGTTTCTAGGCTCGGTGGTGCAAGCTACTACCTATTACGAAAGGTAAAACCGTTACCGTACATCCATGCTTCTTGGTACGAAAATTTGAAAATATGATGGACTATTTCCTACTTTTATTCCTTTGAAAGTTCTTTGCCTTTTCACTGCAATGCATCCGCGGTGTCCAAGGACGTCAGCCGAAGCGAGCTCACGCATTGGACATGAGCACTGCGTCGTTTGGATATACGCGCTCGTCAACAATTGATCTGTCGAGAAACGTTTGAATTCGCGTTTGTGACCTGTGAGTGCCGCGACGATGCTCGTCGTCATTTGTGAAGGACAAGTTCTGTGGTGTGCCTAAAGGGCCCCTGAAAAGAAGAAAAATGCTTTTTTAAAACAGCGTGTTAAAGTAATTTTATGTGTCCAAAAAAATTTTTAGAGCAATATTGACGGCGAGAAACTTAATTTAAATTCTGCGCACAAAGTTCGGGACGTCACGGGATGGTCATACACTCAACGAGATGGTCAGTCGCTCTTTCCACCTCAACGTGAAGGCGATGCAGATTCACCTCCATGTGCCCAAAAGGCCGAGAGAGAAAACAAGTGGAAAGAGGGGGTGACTATTCACTAAATCGCATCTCACGCCGTCAATATTGCTGAAAACAAATTTATTTTTTTTCGCGTAAAATTGTTTTTTTGACACGTCTGTCCCTAGCAAACTGTTTTAAAAGAAAATTTCTTTCTTTTTAGGGGGCCCTTTAAAAAAACGCTAAACCTGAGAGTTTTCTTTTTTCCATGTTCCAAAAGGAGTTTGTTGAAAAAATATTTTTGCCCAATTTTGGCTAAAAACATTTTCGTTACAATACAAATTTTTCGATTAGTGAATGAAACCGAAATCATACCCCTGTGGGATGATGATGATGGCATTTGTACCTAACTAGTTGGCGCTCTAAGGTTCAGTGAACTCTGAGCGCACACAAATTGGGTACAAACACTATCATCATCATTCCACGGGGGTGCAATTTTGGTTTTGCCCACAAATCGAAAAATTTGTATTGTAGCACAAATGTTGGGCAAAACATATAATTTTTTTTTTTTTCAACAAACATTTATTTTGAGAAATGCCTGTCCTGACTAGACAGAAAAACAAATTTTTTTTCCCTAAGTTTAGTGTTTCTTTTAAGGAGCGCACTGGAAGCTTGCAGTATCGCATCTGGTGAAAAACTGCATCATGACCACACAATTTCTCGTTTGAGTTGAGGAGGAAGAAATGGTAAAATCATGTCGTAATCCCTTAAAGGGGCGGTGCAACGATATTCAATCGGAATGTTTTTCACTTTACACGAGCTTACTGGCACTAGTGGGACTCAAGGATAATCGCACGCTACGCCACTGGCCAAGCAAGTTCTTTGTTGCGCTGTAATTTCGAGGAAAAAACCGAGTGTTTTCATACAATCTCTTCTTCGCAAAACCGGATGACGTAACTGGGCGGTAGCAGTACCGCCCAGTGACGATATTTGAATGCGGTTCATAGATTGGGACCCGAGCATGGTGTGGACACTAGATTTGGGCTCGTAATAATTGATAGCTCGACGTGAATTCGGGTAGTGGCCCGTGTCCAATCGCTGCAATGACGACAACAGCCGAACCATAACAATGTCTGGAACGCGTGTCCTGTGCCCTGCCAACCCCAGCGCGTGGCTATGATCAACATTGGCGGCATATAATCGGCTCCAGATCACGTGGCCGCTTGTTCTGGCTGCGAGTTGAGGGGGTGAACTCTGCTCGTTTTTCTTTATTTTTTGCGCAAAATACAAAAATCGTTGCATCGCCCCTTTAAAGTCGCTCCACAGCCAAGAGCGAGGGCCAGTAAGAACGCCCAAGAATGTATTGGGAACCAATAAGCGTGAATGTAAGGAGGCAAGCCCCCTCGTTTCTTAGGAAAGAGCTCCTGTGGTTTCTTGAGCTACCCAGAGAGATTTTTGGAATACCCAGACTCTTTCTGGCATGCTGTTTATTATCTCTGGACTTAAAATAGCTATTGGGGAAGCGGCCAATGAAGGTGATGCCAAAGTTGGTATTCAAATCTTTCCGCACACTCGAGCAGGGTGACCTCGCACGTTGCATAACCTGTAGGTCGAGCAGGCAGTCTAAGAAACGCAACACCTTGCTGGTGTTTTTCTTGCTGACGCGAGCTTATTCCACATTCATTTCAAACCATCAAACTTCTTGTAGCCCGTTGGCAATGAGCCGTAGTGCTCCCATGTTACATCCTTGACGTCACATTCGCAGCGTTGCCGATAGAACCTCCCACAAAAGGTATTGTGACTCGTGATTTCGGTGTCTAGTTAAAATGTGTGTAGTAATGGGTAAGACCAATTTTGAGACGAGTTAGTGGCTGTAAAAATGATGCTGGACGAGCTGCGCAGTAACGAGTTGGCTGTAGAGGTACGTTCATGTTGTCGTTTTCCCTCTGCAGGGCCCAGTCCGGGACGGGCAAGACGGCCACCTTCTCCATCGGCGTGCTGCAGACCATCGACACCCAGATGCGGGAGACCCAGGCGCTGATACTCTCTCCCACCAGGGAGCTGGCCGGACAGATCCAGAAGGTGGGCACTACTGGAGGCACTCGACGCTTTGGAGCGATAACCATCTCGCCGCCCGAAATCACTGTTGCCAGTTACGCGAAGCCTTGCCTGAAATCGCGGGAAACACTTTTCCGTCCCCAGAAATGGACCCTTTTCAAAATTCAGTGCCATCTGGTGACTCAGAAACCGGTTTCACTTTCGACAAACTAATGGCAGTCGTAAAACTATTTCGTCAGGCAGTCACTTTCGTGCGTCAGTGGCAGATGAGATTTGGTTCTTCATTCACCTCGTAATTCTGTCTCGATTAGTTTCAGTTTCAATGGTGATAACTTGAGAACTGACCAGTTCAAAGCAGGGATTTAAGAGCCCCTCGTTTCAATTTCCGCCATGAAAACGCTTTAGAGCAAAACTTGTGCCGAGAGATTGATTGGACTGTACTCCGAAAGAAAAGCTTACGAGGCCGTCGTATATAATCCGTGCGTCGTGTTGAACCGACGTCTCGAACACACGGTCCTCGTGTACGCTCTGCTCCGTACCTTCAACTTCGTCCTTCGTCCTCCTCAAGAAGGCCGCCATTAGTTTGGCACAGATGCCACGCTTTGAGGTGATGATAGTGTTCAAAGTTGCCAGACTGACTTTCGAAAAGGTCTATTGTCAATGACAAAGAAAAGCAATATTGCCCAAACTTCCCGACACTCTGAAGCTCAGGAAGTAGCATGTTCGGGTTGTAAGTGTCGATAATTGCACCCTCTCTGCACTGGGCAATAAAATGGCGACGCCCTCCGGACAGTCGGGAAATGTGGATGCTCTAAGCACAGCTCTGAGTATGGACAGTCCATTCTTCGATCGTCTGCCTTTCTCAGTTTGATGGCATGTCCTAGCACCCCGAGAGCAAGATTGCATATACACAGTGGCATATGCTTTCTGCAAACTTGAATAGGAGGGCTGCCTTTTCTTTTTTACTTCGGATGAACTAAAAATGAAACTGAATGATGAAAAATATGTAAGATGTGGACACTTCATCATATAATGCGCCAATCTAGGCACTTAGGACGTGGCACAATTTTTTTAGATTCCCTCGTAAAAAAATGTTGTCGCCAGAGTTCTCAGTTGTGCATCCTACGAGACCGTCGGTCGCCAAGGACGTGTAGCGCTTGTGGAGGGAACCGCAGAATGTTTGGAGGAGGAGGAAAGGCCGTCTACGGTTATTGGGGCCGAGGAAGAATCTGTCTGGCGGGTCTGGTCACCATAATTGTCTAAATTTGCTCAGTGATAATAAGTACTAGATACACTGCATGCGTCAGCATTTTGTAAAAACATTTTTTGTCAATTTCTTTTTTCTTTTGCTTGGTTGATTGAATGTTTAAAAAAAAAAAAAAAAAGTGGACCTCGCTTGTTGGCGACTGTGTAGCCTATGGTGTCTGTGTGCATTATGAATGGCATTATGAATGGAGCCACGGGGCTTTAAGCATTCTTTCGGGGATGTGTTGTTCGACAGCTGCGGCACAGTGTAACTGGCCAGTGGGACGAAGGAATGTCCGTATTTGTGGCTAGAAACTTGCACAACTTTAGAGGTGAGCATTTCTGCTATGGTTTTCTTTCATGGTGGTATTTATTAATCATTCAGGGCTTGGAAATGGTGTGTGAAAGGTTCTCTGGTGAGGTAAACAAGCCTTACCAATATGCAAAAAAAAAAAACAAAAAAACTTCGCGATAGAAACAGCAATTTCAACAATCACTTCAGTTTGGCCCAGCTCACTGATGTTTGCTTGTAGCCATGGTGGTATGGAATGAATGAGGCTAGAAACTCATTGCTAGAGGTCAGTAAGATATAGTGATTGAACATTGTTGGTCTAGCTTGTATTCAGCCACACAAAATCTTTGCCTTCGAAGTTCAACTGCCGCAAACCTTTCATGACCGTTTGGGAGAGCAACGACAGTGCAAGGGGATTTGGACGTTCCGGCAGTTTTAACGCACAATGTGTTCTACGGCTAGCTTCCAAGCCACTAGCGTCGCAAAATTTAGTGACGAAACTACGACAATGCGGCGAACCGTCTTTACGAAAGACGGTCCCTCGGTGGGAATCGAACCACCAACCTCTGGCTTGGTCCAGTGCCTCGTCCCCCGCACTGATGGAGTGGTTTCGGCTGGCGCAGTTATGGTTGCTGCTCGTACTCGCGTTGCCTTTGCCGCCCCAATGGCCGAGGAGCTTCGAACATGCTGCTTTTTCTGCCTCCCGATCTCCACCGGGAGATTAAGATGCGTTTAACCTCATTTCTTTCCTGGGCATCAGGTGATCCTGGCGCTGGGCGACTACATGAACGTCCAGTGCCACTCGTGCATTGGGGGCACCAACCTGGGGGAGGACATCCGCAAGCTGGACTATGGGCAGCACATCGTGTCTGGAACGCCAGGACGTGTCTTCGGTGAGTTCGCCCTTCTCCTCGTCCTTAACGCAGAGTATGTTTAGGCCAAGATCTCCGAGAAAAGCACGACCTGTACAGGAGAGCGCTGAATTGAAAATAAATTGTATTTAATTGAGAAAAAAAAGGGGTGAGTTGCCTCCACGGGAATAGAGTCCACGACCCTGTGCTAAAGAGGGGCGGCGGTAAAGCGTTGACTCTATAAGGGTGGTGACAAATGCAAAAATGTCGGCGTTTGAACATGTTCAAACGGCGCGCAGAGACGATGACGGCTTGCTTCGTGTTTACCCATTAATCGTTTCAAGTAAAACTCGGTGCTTCGACGTACTCGCATTCTTTCATCTCCCTCGTTTTCTGTTAGTGTAACCAAATGAAATCGAGAAGAAAAAAAAAACCTACAAAGTTCGCCACATACTTCCTCGAGCATTCTTGGTATGTGGGCAACCGTCGGCAGCAAGCCGCACTTAGTCGAGCGTACTTAGTTTGCAGGCGACAGTTGGCGGCAAGTCGCACTTGGTCCGTCGTACTCCGTCGGCGGGCAATCGTAGGAGGCAAGTCGTACTTAGTTTGACATAATTAGACTTAAATCCTGTTACAGCCGAGGCCGCGATTGGACAAAGCCGATGGAGCATTGCGAAAAGTGCATTGTCACCAAACCAATCGCGCAAGCAAGCAAAATACGTAGGATTGGCTGGCGCACGCAGCTGGTTCCGTATGAGACGTAGCTCACCATGTGGACTCGTGACGTCGCGGCGTGAATCCTAACAGACCGAGGGAAAGCGCAGCGGGCATTCGACGTCGGAGCTTCGGACGATTATCAGTTGATAGAGTAAATGGTGCAAGGAACCTTCTCCCCTCGCGATTACTTGGGTTGCCACGAGGGGTCCCCAAAAATCCAAGAGCAGTAAGAACTCGAGGCCCTACGCACACCCACCAAAAAAGCAGAATCCCCGAAAAACTTCTTGTTGAGGGAGGTCCTGGTCTTGAACATGCTTTTGTCATTTCTGATCTAAATTATACGAAATTTTCGCGTGTACTATAAATGTTTCTGCTTTGCACAAACGTAAGCTCATTGTATTCCTTTCTGTTATTGTCTAAAAGAAAAACAAAAAAAAACCCTCAACTTGATTGCAAATGTTTCTGCCCAACTTTTTCGCAATACCAGCATAAAACAATCTGGCACAGTGCATGGCTCCATGTTCTAAAAATGGGACAGACCACAGCAAAACCATTCTTATCATTTTAGCGTCATTCTAGAAAAAGTTGTCGCAAGTAGAAATTTTTTACTGATAATTAGGAAGGAGCCATTAGAGTCTTCGTAAATGAGAAAGTTTTGTAACTAACATTTGTCAGAAATATTAGTCTCGTTGCACACTCCGATTCATGAAGTATTAAACCCTGAAAAAATTACGCAGATTCAAATTCTAGTCCAAAAGATACCTTGGGTGAAACTGTGTTGAGACGAAAAAATTTAATTCTGCTGAAACAGGAAAACCTTTTGAAAGCATGCTGGCAAACAGCCCGGATAAAAAGCTTTTAATTAATGTAACTATATAAATGCGCACTTCCTGAGTGCAGTACTTACATATATGTCCTTTGTGACTCGTAAATAAAAAAAATTAAAGGTTTTCAGAAATATTTTTTGTTGTAATCTTTGTTTCTTAAGATCTCGCCTTAAAACGTGCTCGTGAGACACTCTACTGTTGAAAAAATTTCCACTTGTCAATCAATCTAGTGCACCCGGAGATCACAAGAGCGTCATGCGTGCAGCGCATTCGAAACCACCCACAGCAACCAAGCATAGCAAATCATATTGCACACTAATACACGCACAACACGCTATGTGCTCTCCGGGTTTATCAGGGTCATCGAAGCAATTTTTTTTTAAAGCATGCTTGTCACTGCTTAACACAGTCTTGTATGACAGTGAATGCCGAAGCGTTGTCCTTTTTATCCAAATTTTATCCAAATTTTAAAGTTTGAATTGTGTAGAAAATTTATTTTTGAATAGCAGTTGAATTATTGAATATGCGCATAATGGAAACACCCTGGACCATTTACACTCACCTCAATTTTTTTTGCATTGAGTCAAGTTACAGAGTGCATCATGTACGGTCGGCCCGGTTATATCACACCCGGCATTTCGAATTATTGCTTATATCGAACAGTCCAAACATCGCCTTGAAAATCGCATGTTATAGTAGAGGAGCGTTGTTTTTCTGTATCGAACTCCCATGGCGGGGACACTCAATATAGCAAAAACGACTGCCGTGGCTTCTCCCGCGGTCAGATCCAATAATTTAACCGCTATTCAAAAATAAATTTTCTACACAATTCAAACTTTAAAATTTTGGTAATTTGGATTTGGATAATTTGGATAAAAAGGACAACCGGCAGCGAACAGATAGCTTGCGTTGCGGCGCTGGAAGTCTGCCAAGCCAGCATATGGGCACACGGGAATACGTAGCGAAAGATGATTAGTAAACAAAAACAGAAAAAAAAAATGACCGCATCTCCACTTGGTGAATGATGTTGATTGGGGCGAAGCTCTGGTGGTGCTGCTGATACTGATTTTGTTCATAGGTAGTGCTGATGGTGCTGTTTTTTTTTTATTGCTCATAGGTAGTGCTGATTTTTTCTTTTAATCCTCTCCGGAGCAGCTTGCTGTCTGCGTAGACGCTGAGCCGCAGCATGCCAAGCTTTTCGCTCATTTTCATCCATGTCAGAAGGAGAATGTGTGGTATGGAACGTGGTTATATACGCATTTGAGCATTTGACCACATCGCCCTCTCATCTATAAACGTTGAGCCAATGCATGCAAAGTTTACCGCAATTATATACGCATTTGACCGCAGCGCCCCCTCCTGTATAGACGTTGAGTGGCTACATGCAACGTTTCATCCATGACATCCCAGCTCTTGAGTTGCTACCACATCTCAGAGCCCCATCCTCGTCCCGCAGTCGTGGCCGGGTGGTTAAGGCGATGGACTAGAAATCCATTGGGGTCTCCCCACATGGGTTTGAATCCTGTCGACTGCGCAAACATTTTTTCTTTTAAGAAGACAGATGGGATGGCAATCGATGTGAGCATGGACGCTGGACAAGGCTAGACCCTAAGGAGCTTCGCCCCTAAAAAAGTGGTGGATGGCAAAAGCAAGAAGAAGGGCACGGGCGTCCAAACAGAACACCGCTGTCGCTGCGCGACTCCTTGAACCCAAAATAAAATAAGCCTTGGGTCTGCTTCTGTAAGCAGCTGGTGTATCTGACAGTATGTGAAGTCGCAGGCCATGCTCATATGACCCTAAATTCGCACAAAGTCGCACAACATTCTAGCGTGGCCGCGATGTCACATAAAGTCACATTAACGGGACCCTTCGAAAACCTAGAAAGATTGAAATTTAGTAATCCATCTTTAACAAGATTGATTTTTTTTTTTTTTTTCCAAATTAGAAATTGCAGATGTTGGAGTGGCTGTCCACTTTTGCTGTAAACTGGGCTACTAATTGTGCAAGATTGTATCGCATTGCCTCACAATATGTTTGCCTGTCTCGGTCCCAGACATGATCAAGAGGAGGAATCTGCGCACCCGTTCCATCAAGATGCTGGTACTCGATGAAGCCGACGAAATGCTCAACAAGGGTACGTAGTTTGAATGTTGCCCCTTTTGCAGGTTGGGAATCCATGAGTGGTAAAGCACATAGCCACAGCTACATTGCTCCTACATCTTAAAAAAAAAAACGCTTTGTTTGCCACAGACACGGGGACAGAATTGTCTGCGGACAGGCTATGTATGCTCTGAACTTGTCTAAAGGCAGTTTTTGTACACTTAAAGGGGGAACACTGGTCTTGGAGCTTTTTATCTTATTTTAAGACCAAAGTTAATGAAACTGCACAAGCTTATTCAGCTTTTTGTGCTGATTTCATATATCTGGTCATTTTCTCAGTCGGTAGCATTGTCCTCAAAGTAATTAAAACTTGCCTGCCTTTGTTTAGAAAAACGATAGAAAAAAAACTGCTCAACAAAATATTCTCTTTAACACATGGCTAGATACTATGAAGTGTAGAGAATACAATGTTGGAAGCACTTTTAAGATAAACTCATTATTAGAGATTTTACCACACATTGAAGTTCAGTGCTCAATGCATGGCTAACAAGTAATATAGCAAAAAATCAAATAGAAATTTTTCTAGACTATAATAAAAAATCTGCTCTCAACATTGTATGCTTCACACATTCAGCTATACATTTCAGGAACGGTTATATTTCTATCTGCTGTAGATGCTGTAAATTTTCAACGAGTCCAAAAATTGTGTTTTGTGAAAACAATGTTTTAGAGTCAACTTCAATGCACATACAGCCCGCATAGATATTATAAGTTGATTTATAGCTCAAATATTCATTCACGATATTATAAGCCTGGTAGATTCAGAAAAACAACAGCCATCACCATTTTCAAAAGCATGAAGTTTTAGGAAGTTTTTGGCTCCAGAGACCCATGTCGCGCCTTAAACCTGGATGTAACGAGCCTGTATACAACGAAATCCCCTATTTAAGAGACTTCTTCAATTCCCCGACGCAATCTTCATAGAAGCGCTTGTATTCGTGAACTCCATGTAACGAAGCTCTCGCACTGGATAACCTTGATTTAATGAACTCGCTCAGCCGCAATCTCCTTTTTTTTTTTCTTTTTCTTTTTTTCGGACTCCGCTAATTTTGACTTGTTCAATATTTTGGATCTAAAGGCAGAACCGTGACTTACCTTATAAAAATAGTGTATATACACGACCAATGTTTCGGACAGCTTGAAGTCCGAAAGTTTGATTATTCGGACAAAATCGTCGCGAGCGATCAGCGGAAAATACCATCGAGAAGCGGCCATTCCGAATTCTATGTTGGCTGCACAGTTCGAACTTGGGTAGCTCCATTGCATTCTTTAAAACCAATCTATAACGCCTAACGAAAATACCTGCGTATAAAATGTATGTTTGTGTTGTAGAAATATGATAAGCTGCTAAATGATTTGTAAATTACTTTTCACGTTTGAGTTAGGCGAATAATTGTCATTGATCCTGAATAAGCCATTGAAGAACACCAATGTGTTGTGCAACCTTAATTCTAAATTTTTTCGTTTGTCTTTATTTGTTTGGGTATGCATTGCTTTTATTTGTTTGGGTACGCATTTGTTTCTTAAGGTTCAAAACCCCTCACTTACTATGTTGTCTTTCTGCATTGTAGTACAGTAATATCCCGAGTCATTGCCCATCCCCCCCCCCCTTACACACACAAACACACACACACACTTTTTGGGTGAATATCGATATCCAAAAAAGCAGAGTGACCGCCCACCTATACAAATACCCAACGCAGGCTCCGCAATTCGCGAATATTAATCCTACCCGAATTAGGCGGCCGTGGACGTTATGGTGTGAGGATGCCTCGATAAAAGGAAATGGAGGAAGAAAAGACACTTCTCTTTGTTTACGCATTTCCTCCCCGATTTCTGCGACCCCAAAGTCGGAGTACAGGCGTGCAAAAGGAAAATTATAAAAATAACAGAATGAAACTTTGTTTCTCTTACTAAAAAGTTTGTTCAGACTCAAAATAAAAGTAAAATGTAACTCGGATGCCCCATATCCTGGAATCTAACCGAGGAGTGGAAGGTCAAAGATGTAAGGTCAAAGTTCATCTTTACCGAAATAGGGTTACTGCGAATGCGTAATCATTCTCTGAGAACGTTGCGACCGCAATTGGTAAGCTCGTCCAATGTTTGAGACAAAGCCTAGGGATAGAAAAAGACTTGCTAGAACGCCGCACTTAGACGTTTGTAAAGTGTCCCTCTTTGAGCTTTGTGTTCGTGGTGCCACACGGGCACACGCATGTATGCTCCAAACTGGGAAGTTGCACGAGCCTGCTCCTTGGAATTGACTAGCGCCCAACTTTTCCCGGCGCCAAAGTATTTGTCAACGCAATGGCCAGCTTTCCCCACTCTTCTAGCATCGCCCTTCGTCACTTATTTTGCCCGCTTGCTCGTTTCGCCTGGTTGGATTTTCTATTTTTTTTGCTGTCTTTTCTACTAACGAAGAGAACATAGGGGTGCTAGAAACCTACTTTCACGGAACAAACATTCCCGTTGTGTGTCGACCGGCGGTATTCATTGCGCGCATGCAAGCGGTGGACTTTGCGATATAAAAACATTCTTTCATGAGCATTTCTTGTGTAAAACAATGAAATTAATTTGAGTTTTGAGTTCATTGTATCACTTGTGTGGGTGCACTAAATATGTACAGAAAAATGGGCTTTTTTTTTTTAGCTTTTTCTAAACTTTTAATGCTTACCCACCGAGACGAGGCATATCCCACTTTTTTTTATGAATTTCAGGCGAGGGTGCGCAATAGCTCTAGATATTACGGTAGATGAATTGAAAAAATGGAAGCCGTTTACAACTCCCTGTGACACTGAATTAGAGCGCAGCTCTTGAGGAGTAGGGGAAGGACCCTCCTCCCTCCTCCTCACATCCCCATCCTGTCTGCTACTCCTCCCTCCGAGTGGCATCGCCGTCGTCTCACAAGAGTCACGTGACCTCACGGGGGTCTCATGACGTCACTCACGTCACGTGACCCCTATGATGTCACGTGACGATGACGTCATCAGTAACGTCACTGTTGATCTCATCATCACTGGTGACGTCATCATCACTGGTGACGTCATCAGTGACGATGTCGATGCCGATGATGTCATCAGTGGCGTCACTGATGACATCATCAGTGACGATGCTGATAACGTCATCAGTGGCGATGACGATGCAGATGCTGATGACGTCATCAGTGACGACGTCGATGACGTCATCAGTGACGTCACCGATGACGCGATCGGCATCGTCACTGATGATGTCATCAGCATCCGCATCGTCATCGCCACTTATGACGTCATCAGTGACGATGGCGATGCCGATGACGTCACTGGTGACATCATCAGTGACGATGACGATAGTGATGCCGATGACGTCACTGATGACGTTATCAGTGACATCACGCGTCCCATAATGCACCGTGCGGTTACGCCGACGGTGACACCACTCAAGCCGGAAACGGGCGCCTAACAGCTGCGCTCTAAAGAAACAAGAAAAGAACGGTGGTTTCTGCTTGCCAATTGAGGCACTTAGCTCTCGAGAAACTCTTGTTTTTTTGTGGTTAAATAGCACATGTATGTCGAAAAACACAAAGTGCAGTGTTGGGAGACACATGTTGAGTCAAAACAGTTTCCAAAAGACACTCCAATTTCTAGATTTTGGTCCCGAAATAGTCCCTAGACATAAATATTGCCCTTGGGGAAAGTTCATCTTCTATCCTATTACTTAAAGGGGCCCTGCAAGCACTTTTTTATGTCTTTTAATTTGCACCGAACCTGAGCGCTCTGACCGTAGTAACTTAATGAAACCTTTCTTTTCTCGAATTTCGCTTTATTTTAAAAGTTATAGGCAAATTAGAATTATAAAAACAAGCAAAAAATAACCTCCCTCATGACGTCGTAGGTCCTGGCTTGAGTGGCCGTGAACTAGAGGAGGGATAGTGAGCACAGCGAGCGCTCATGGCTGCCGCACTCCGTGTCGACAGCGCGAGAGGGCGCCACCAACGCGTGTTCTGGATAGGTTGTATACAACGGGCCGCCAGAGCGGCTCTCATTGCATTTGCTGTGCGATTTAATACTAATTCGGCATGACCCTTCGTTGGCCACAAACGACAGCAAACACGGGGTAAAGATCAGTTCAGAATGGGAGCCACTTCGCGCTGCCATGCCGCGAAACGGCCAAACCGCAAGACAAAGCTGCTCGCTGAAGGCCTTCGGAACGCTCGGAGCTGGTCGGATCCTCCAGTCCGTAAACGACCGCAGCGCCGCCACGTACATCCGGGACCTTTCCGTGTCGGTGCCTGATCCCACTACTCCTTTCTAGTATGCGCCGCCTTTTCCACTGCTTGGTGGTGGGTATATCGACGCGTCATTTCTTGTTTCCGTACTTTATAAACTGCATTTGTCTCTTTTCTGATCTAAAATACTGAACAAAAAGTACTTTTATAAATAATTGAAACAGCTCGCGCCACTTATATTTTGTATTTCGACTAAAAAGAAGCTTTTAGCGGCTCTGACCATTAGTAAGCCCAGGACCAAAAACGTCACATTTCGCGCGCTTTCGGTACCGCGGGTCGCCCCCATCGGTGGAGGCGGTTTCCGCGTCGTCCGGTTAAAATATGATGCAGTGATATTTAGTTACTCTCTCCGTGCCCGCTGGCTTGCCCGAACCCCAAGAGACGTGGAAACCGCAAAAAAGGTAGACACTTAAATATGATTGCAGGGCCCCTTTAAAGGGGCCCTGCAATGACTTTTTGACTGGTTTTTAATTTGCACTGAACCTGAGCGTACTGAACGTAGTAACTTAATCCAACTTTTCTTTTCTCAAATTTCGCTTTATTTTAAAAGTTATAGGCAAATTAGAATTACAAAAACAAGCAAAAAATAACCTCCTTCATGACGTTGTAGGTCCTGGCTTGAGTGGCCTTGAACTAGGGGAGGAGTAGTGAGCTCATCGAGCGCACACGGCTGTCGCACTCCGTGTCGACGGCTCGAGAGGGCGCCACTAAAGCACGTGTTGGATACGCTGTATGAAGCGGGCGGCCAGGGCAGCTCGCATTGCATTTGCTGCGCGACTAATCACTAATTCGGCATAACACTTCATTGGCCACAAACGACAGCAAACACGGGGTAAATATCAGTTCAGAACGGGAGCCACTTCGCGCTGACGCACAGACAAATGGCCAAATCGCCAGCAGGGCCCACGCCGAAGGCCTTCGGAACGCTCGGAACCGGTCGGATTCTTGAGCCGGTATACGACCACAGCGCCGCCGCGTACATCCGGGACCTTTCTACGCTCCTCGTTCGTCGTAGCCTCATCCCACTAGCCTTTTCTAGTATGCGCCGTTTTTCTCCGCCGATTGGTGGCGGGTTTGTCGACGGGTCATTTCTCGTTTCCGTACTTTCTAAACTGCATTTGTTTCTTTTCTGATCTAAAATAGTGAACAAAAACTACTTTCATACGTAATTGAAATGGTTCGCGACACTTTTATTTTGTATCTCGACTAAAAAAAAGCTCTTAGCGGCTTTGACCAGTGGCAAGCCCAGGACCAAAGACGTCACATTTTGCGCGCTTTCGGTACCGTGGCTCGCCCTCGTCGGTGGAGGAGGTTTCCGCGTCGTCCGGTTAAAATATGACGCACTAATATTTAGCTACTCTCTCCGTGCCCGCTGGCTTGCCCGAACCCCAAGAGACGTGGAAACCGCAAAAAAGGTAGATGCTTAAATATGATTGCAGGGCCCCTTTAAGGAGGAGCACACCCAGAAAAAAAAATTTATGAAAAAAAAAAGTTGATTTTGAACAATGCCATTTTTACATCCAATAACATCTGGAGAGTATTCCCAGAAAGCTTCATTAGTTGAAACTTCATAGTTATTATTTTATAAATTATTCTGGGTTCACTGATGCTAAAGAAAAGGGGTTAGAGCACCTTGGATGCAATTTTCTCCGTTCCACTCTTCGTGATAAATTTCACTTTAGGAAAACTATCGTTTGTTAACGGGACTAGCAGAAAGACTCGCTCATTGTTTTTCTCATCTGAAATTTTATGGGCAATGTAACATTGTTTTTTTACTTTCGGGATGTTTTTTATAAAAGATGTCCAGATTTTGTCTACGACGTAAAAGGTTAAAAATATATTACCGTAATATCCCGAGTCATCGCCCGCCCCCCTACCGCCTGAAATTCATTAAAAAAGTGGGGTGGGCCATGTCTCGGTGGGTGAGCACAAACACTTTAAAAAAAGCGGAAAAAACCGCCTATTTTTCTCTGCGTATCTAGCGCTGATGCACAAGAGATACATCAAACTCAAAATTCGATTTAGTTTCATTGTTTTATAGAAAAAAAATGCGCACGAAAGAATATTTTACTATAGCGAAGTCCGTTGCTTGCATACGCGCTAGAAACACCGCCGATCTGCATATAGCGCGAACGTTTGTTCCGTGAAAGAATGTCACCACTATGTTCTCCTAGTTGGTAAAAAAAAAAAAAGAAAGAAAAGTCTACAAGAAAATAGAAAAACCGACCAGGCGCAACGAGCGAGCGAGCGAGCGGACCAAAGAAGCGACCAAGAGCAATGCTGGGAAAGCGGGAAAGCCGGCGGTCGCGTTGGCAAATACTTTGGCGTCGGGCCAAGTCGGGCGCCTTGTCAATTGCAAGCTCTTGCGCAACTTTCTTGTTTGGCGCGTACATACGTGCGTCGGTGCACGGCGGGCTATCAATGCACGGTTGGGACGCTCTGCAAACGTCTGTGTAGGGCGTTCCAGCAAAGCTTTATTTACGCGTTGGCTTTGCCTAAAATATTGCACAACCGCGGTCGCGACGGGCGGGAAGAAGGAGCGGGTTCGCGGTGACCTTATTTCGGCGGAGACAGACTTTGGCCTAACACTCCGCGGTTACATTAACAAACTCTTATTTTGGTATCTCCATCGTTTTCTTTTCGCACGGATACACGACCACTTTGGGGTCGCTGACGGATGTAAACAAAAAGAAGTGTCTTTCCCTTCTTCGTTTTACTTTGTCACGGACGTCCTCGAACTGTAAGGTCCGCGGCCGCGACATTCGGGTAGGATGAGTGTTCGCGGATCGCAGAGTCCGCGCTGGGGTATTTGAAGGGGTGGGCGATGACTCGGTGTTTTTTCGGAAATCGATATTGGCCCAAAAAATGGGGTGGGCGATGGCTCGGGGATGGGCGATGACTCATGATATTACGGTAGATATTTCGCTGCAATGTTAGCAAAAAAAGAAGTTTTTTGAAAATTTGTTTTCACAGTTTCACTTTCCAGGCATTGTGCTGCAGGTCTGAAGAAAGATGTTGGGTATTACATAAGTTTCCTAACGATAGTTTTCCTAAACAAAGTCGCTGTGTTCCTGATGAAAACGACTACCGTAAAATTCCCAGCAAGAGCCCCCCCAACTTCACTGCTAATTTCGAATTTCCGAGCCGTTCAGGGAAAGCACCCCGCTCCCCGCTCCGCACCCATTTCATGCACCGTGCTGACCGCGCCCAGGCAACACTGGTCTGCGAAATTCAGTCCGAGAATCCAATCCAATCCTACTTTGCAGCCCGATCAGCCCGGTCGCTACGCGCTATGGTCGCTTTGTTTTGGGGGTGTCAGGTCGTCTATGCGTTCTTACACAGTGGCAAAGAAAATCTAGGCCGTCCAATGGCATTGTGAAAATGGGAGAAACGTACACCAGACGTCTGGACATATCAAGCTCAACCGGATACGGGAATGGGACAAGAATTTTGATAATTTGCAGCCAAACAACAGCCAAACTACGGGGAAGCCAGACTTCGACAAAAGCTAAGTAACGGCGTGCCGGTGTTCAGTGAATACGTGGACGAGGCGCTTTTTGAATACCTGGAGCGCGAAAGAAGGGCAGAATGAACCATTAGCAACCGGCTTCTTTCTGAAGAGGCTGTCAAAATAGCCAACGGCACGCAGTTGGGAAACTTCGCGGAATGCTGCAGACTTTTTCTTGCGATTGACTCTGAGGAGTCTTTTGGTGGCTTTGAAAGTGATTAACATAGCACTGACAAATCTTTGTCCTAATAAAGTCTATGTTCTCAGAGATCAATAAAATATTAAATCCGTGTGCACACCGTTTTTGTTTCTTTTTCTGGCAAAAAAATTTTGTCGTCATCATCTTGAATTTTGTTGCCGTTCCAGAATAGCCCCCCCCCCCCGCCACTCCACCCCACCCCACTTTGCAGGTAATTTTGATGTGTGTGGGAAGGGGGGGGGGAGGTGGCTGGCATTTGATTGGAATTTTACGGTATAATTTATTTTACAATTCATGTACATAGATGAAACTTTGACCAGCATTTTGCCTTGCAACTGCCAGTATATACTGTTATTTTTATCCATATTAATCCATCGGTTCAGAAGTTGACCCTCTTGGGTCAACTTTAAAACTTTAAACCTTAACCTTAAAAAATGTTTTGCATAGGCCGGAGTGTCCTTTTATGGGTTGGCAACGTCCACGTGTTTCTGGAGACGTGGCTCAGATTTTGCGCTTGTGCAGGCTTCAAGGAGCAGATCTACGACGTGTACCGGTACCTGCCCCCGTGCACCCAGGTGGTGCTCATCTCGGCCACCCTGCCCCACGAGATCCTCGAGATGACCAGCAAGTTCATGACGGACCCTGTGCGCATCCTCGTCAAGCGGTGGGTCCTCCCACTAGCCCCTTTTTCCGACACCCGTTGCGGGCATCTAGGCTCTCCGTCGTGGACATTGTTGCACACACTGCGACGTCAAAAGGAAGTTACGAAGATCAAATGACGAGCTAGTTGGTTATACATTGAACAAATAAAGGTGGCGCAGAAGTCGAGGACGAGTAGAAGACGGCGTTTGTCCGTGTCTGCGTCTTTTACTCGTCCTCGTCTTGTGACGAAGTGGCAATGTCACGTGATTAGCATAGGCCACGGAACATCATCTGTCTAGATGGTTTTATAGTTAGAGACAAGCATCTTCGCTCCGAGCAGACATTGGCAATGGTTCCTCAACCTAAGGGGCAAGATACATTAAGGTCTGATACGTTGTCTCGGCTATTGCCGAGACTGTACCGTTTTTTTTTAAACTGTGCATTTTATTTGTGGCTTTTAACAGTTTTTGGTGGCCCCGTAAAGGCTAGTCGACACATTTGCGTTTGAGTGCTCTCTGGGGCGTTTTCTGCTTACGAGTTTCGGTGGCGCGTGTAACTGGACTGAAAGGTGCTCAGCATTTGCGAGATAGCATTCATCTCCGAGTAGCGGTGGCTCGTAACACTGTCAGAATTATTTTGAGCCCGCGGCAAGAGAGGGTTTTGCGTAAAGCACGGTAGGAGTGCATGCAGGGGTCGGGAGCGTTCCGGGGCTCTCCAACACATGGTGCCAGCACGTTCTCTCGTCGTAATTGGTCGCCGATACGCGAGCCGACCTCGGTGCGCATGTCCCGTCTATTTGCAGTCGTAACTCGGCGCAAGTCCTGGGAATGTAGTGAAACCCAGCGAAACGTTAACTACCTGCGTGAGTCTTCATCTTGGAGGCGTCGAAGGAACGGCGGGAAGGCGTGCGGGAGACGGGAGGGAAGGAGGTTCGGAGGAAGCGGGGACATAAGAGCAGAGGTCGGCATTTTAGGTCGCCCTCACTCACCCTTACCCTCACAGCCACACTCACCTAAGCCCCTGACTCGCCCTCACCCTCACAGCTACACTCACCTTGAACCCTTCACTCACCCTCACAGTCACACTCACCTTCAGCCCTTCACTCACCCTCACTGAACCTCACGCACTCACCGTCCTCACGCCCCTCACCGCCCTCACGCCCCTCACTCACTCATGGCCCTCACCGCCCTCACGGCCCTCACGCACTCATAGCCCTCACGCCACTCACCGCCCTCACGGCCCTCACGGCCCTGACTGCCCTCATGGCCCTCACCGCCCTCACGGCCCTCACGGCCCTTACTCACCCTCACACTCATGAATTTTCCTGGTTCAGAAACTCACTCACCCTCACCTCACCTGTGAGGATGAGGGTGAGTGAGGGCCCTCATGAGTGAGGTTTGCCGAGATATGCATAAGAGACGGTGGGGTCGGAACCGAGGCATGTGACAGCGAGAGGCATTTCGCTCCCGCCGGAGCTCTAGCTTTGGGGGGACCTCCCTTTAGTGACGCCGTACGCGCCGACGTTCCCGGCGCCGAGGCGTGAAATGTATACCGAGCTCCTCCGCGTAGCTCTGCCACGATGACGGGGGAAAGGGGCTAATTTTCATTTCCTCAGCATCAGGTGAGGAAATGCACGTTGAAGGTTTGACGGCTCACTCGTGATTTTGCTCTCCTTTCATCGACACCCTTTGATTTTGCTGTCCTCCCCAACATGCACCGCACAAAACTGCTCGTGGGAACGAGCCGTCACTGTTTTTCTTTATCGTCGAGCGTTCCTTGGCTAGGTGTTTGGCATTTCGTGAAGCCCAGATAAAAGTGAATGCCGGATAAAAGCGTGGCTGCGAGGCTCTACAGTTATTATCGTCGTTTTGGCTGGGAGAGGAGGAGTGAGGAGTTCACGAGACCAAGGGGTAGGCGAGGAGGAGGTCGACCTCCCGTGTGCGCCGAGGGAGAGGACCTTGAGAGCTTGGAAGGCTCTGGACGATTGCCAGGTTTCTGGGCCCGATTAGCGGTAGTATCGCTTCGTTCTAGGAACAACTATAGAGTGTACACATGGTAAGCGTTAAACTATCTCCTTAAGAGTACCTTGAGGGTAGGCGTCTGGAAACTGGGAGTATCGCTATACGTTTGTGATGAAAGCGCAGTTGCTGCTGCGACAGCGCGGCACTTTTACGGCTTTTACCCAAGCGGTAAAATCGAGTGCTCGTCGACATACCCCGCTTGGGCGGAAGAAGGACGTTGGTGTTGACCGAGTGCTTTCCCTCTGCCCCCAGTGATGAGCTGACCCTGGAGGGCATCAAGCAGTTCTTTGTGGCGGTCGAGAGGGAGGAGTGGAAGTTTGACACCCTGTGCGACCTGTACGACACCCTCACCATCACCCAGGCCGTCATCTTCTGCAACACCAAGAGGAAGGTGGGCATTCCTCCTACTTGGACCCAGAAACATCTCTGCGAAAGAAGTTGATTTTGGAAACTGCCCTTTTTACATCTGGCAACATTAGAGTGTTCCCAGAAAGTTGCCTTTGTTTACAGTGCATAGTGATTTTTTCTATAAATTATTCTCAGTCCACGAATGCTAAAGGTTCGAGCACTTTGAATGCGTTCTTCTCCGATCCACTTTTTGGCATAAATCCAACCTTAATTCAGTAGAACCATGTTAATACAGTCTAAGCTCATTATAACAGACCTTGATTTTGATCAAGATTTTGGTCTGTTGTAAAAGGAGTATGTTGTATGCAGATATGAAGTGGAGTCAATGGTGCATAGAGAAAACCAGCTGAACTTCACAAAATTGGTATGTTATATCCATACTGATGTAACCAGGCCTGTTATAATGAGCTTAGACTGTATGTTTTTCAGGGAATGCAGAAAAAAAAAACGCATCACCCGGGAAAACGTCACAACCGATAACGCTTTTGGTGGGGCTACAGATGTGATGGGAAGTAACGCTCACACTGGGATTTACTCCGGAATGACTTTCGGGGGTTTGGAGAACTACCATGTTACCATATAGCCGGGCATTCTTTTTCGGCCCAGTTGTTTAGAACTAGCAGTCAACCTGTACACCGTGTCTACCCGATCAAAGCGCAAACTGCTATCTCGAGGGTCAACTTTTCATATTGTTCAGTGCGGAAAATAGAACCACAAATGTGGCACGAGGCTAATAGAGAAATAAAGCGGTGCCTTTATTTTGCTGCAAATAGTTTCCAGCACGATTTCTGGCAACTGCACTCAATCACGTCCAGCAGCAACCAAATGTTTCTCGGCTCTTGCTCCACTCTCGGAAGTCGGAACGGGCGTCCCACTGAGCCCTCTGCATTGCCATCAGTTCCATCAAAACGTCCGATAGGAACGGAATCCGTTAAAGACCGACGATCAGTTCACGCTTTCCACTTTTCCCTCGCTTCCTCCTCCCCCCTTCCACCCTGTCCACCGTTGTCTGTTCCCTCGTGCCCCACGGCGAGGAGGATCTTCTCCCTCGCAGAATCTCGAGTCTGGACGTCGGCCTTGAAGATCCAGGAACTAAAACATGTGCTTGAGACTAGCGCGTTAAAAATTTGAAATATTGAGCTGGTTGAGCTATCCCAAACGGACTCCAATCGTGCCATCGCTTGCTCACTAGCTGCTATGGATTAAATTGCACTTGGATTCGACTGCATAATTTGAAGAATCTAGCAGAGAGGTCGAGAGGCATACGTTGCTAACAGAAGACCGAAAATCCGCCGCACGCGGCTCAGGAGCGAAGGTTTGGGAGCGCCGAGGGGCAGAGTTTGGACGTAACAACCGGGGAATGAAACGTAACGGACGGAAAACTAGTTCATGTATCTCAATGGGAGTCAAACGGGACTGGCGCTTGTGAACGTAACAGCCGAAAAAAAACATCAGCGAGGTTCTACTGTACTATTGTTTCAGTATGAAACTTTCGAGACTTAATATTTGCGACTTATATGCCGAAATTTTATGTAGCCGGTTACTATCAACTTAGATTTTGCATTTTCATGTTCCTCTATTAGGAACAATTGTAATCTAAAAAACTTGGCAAAAATGGAAACTTTTTTCTTTCTAAATATTTTTTACCCGCAAAATGCATGGCTTTTGGATTTTGTTTTTATGTAACTGGCAACAATTTTTTATAAAAAAGACTATTTTTATTTTTATTTATTGTGGTTCAACAACTCATTGTGCACACTCCTGCAAATTTGCATTGCAATATCTGATATATTTACGGAAAAATAAAACATTCTCGATAAGCCAACGGTGCAAAATCATCTGTTTTGGACAAGTGAAAGTTTTCTAACAGCTGTAGCTCTGCCCCGGTATGCCCTAGAATGATGATCATACCCGGGTTGGAAAGAGCATTTCTTCACAGTGTCAGTACATTAAACATATTTGTTTTGGAGTGAAAACTATTCGGGCAAGAACACCATAGGAGTCGAGCATTGCCGTGGAAGAGGCTACGCACATGGCCAAGAAACGAAAATCCCGCCGCCCTGATGGAACAGAAAACTAACTAAAACCAACATTCGTTTTGAGAAATTCATGTGGGTTTGTCTGCCTTGTTTTTCGACGATGCTTGCCCTGCCCCTAATTGCTGACGCTGGTTTGTGTATTGCAAGCATATGCCATTACTCACTCATTTCATAATCAAATGTCCACATGTCAACAATCTCGAAGAAAGCGTTTCAAGCTCGGCAAGGCCATGCAGGAGATTGGGTGTGAGAAGGAGGCGCACCACCTGTGCTCCTGGTGCCTTTGGTTGCCACCACCACCAGTAAAAGCAAATGTAATGAGGTCTGGAAACTTCAAACAGGCTTTTCTTCAGTTTCACTTCTTTGCAGCGACTATCGTTTTAGGAAATCTATCATTTCAATGAATTACAGAATTTATTCTTAGCTGTCGATGTTTCTGAATGGAAATTTAAAAAAAATACGGCTAGATATGTTTTCAAAATTCAAATTAGTTGTTATTGCCAAAAAATAGGGTTTTGATGAGGAGAAAAAAAAAAGCACAATGTGGAATGCTTCTCAAATCGTCATTTTGCTTAGGAAAAGTGCAGATTTCAAGGTAAAAAAAAAGAAAGCTGCGCCCTTCCCGTAAGCTCTAGTCAAGGCTGAAGCTTAGAAATGCTCAATATTGGAGCAATTTTATATGATAGGTTTCCTTGCCAAGTGAGGCGACTTACATTAAGGGCACAGGGTAAGGTAAAATTGAAAAAAAAAATCGATTTTAGTTTTTTTCGCAATTTGAAAAGTTTAGTTCTTTCTGCACAATTTCCATTGTCCCAGTGTTTTTAGAAAGCTATATTTCGGGCTGAAAATCACTTCTTCCGAAAGCAAGTAGCAGGTGACCACGCCTCCTTTTGGGATACACTCCCTGTTTATAGATGAATTCTCCAACAAAACAAAATCAACACAAGACCTAAAAGCTTGTCCAGTAACAGATAATCTCAAAAAAATTATTTCGCAACTATTGCATAGCTTTTTTTCAACCAAGACAATCACGAGACGCTGTGCACGTTTTTCCCAGGTGTGTACCGTGTGTACATTCAAGCGTTTGTGTTTTCGTAACGACAAAATGGCGCCATTGGATGCTGTTCCTTTATTCAATGGTGGCAGCATTGCAGAAGCCAATGTTTTGAAGTTTTGTGGATGGAACCCTGTGTGGAAAACCATCAAGTGGTTGAGGGAAGTTGACGTCACTCTAATATACTTTACGGACCAAGCGACATGGCAGGTCACAAAAAAGGCGCCGGCAAGCAAGGCGATAAGCCTAAAGGCGAAGACATGACTTTAGCAATGCCTTTCAAGCTGGTGGCTATTGAAAAAGTGACTCTGAGGCTGTTAGTGCCAATAGAAATTCGTTATTCACCAGTTTTTTTACTTTAAACTCAATTATCTCAAAACAGTGTTTTTTAGTACATAGGTACCATTTTTTCCTTAACCTGACATTATAGAGGGTTGATTTTTTATTCCTACCACCTACATGGGTGTTCCAAAATACTGAACTAAAATTAAAAATGTGCACCTAGCAGTTTTTGAGTTACAAAGTTTTTAATCGATGAAAAAAAACTAAAATTTCAGTACTAAAATAAAAAAATAAAAAAAAAACTTATTTTCGATTGGTTCAAATAATTCTAGTTCAGTGGATAAAACACAATATTTCGAACAAAATGATATATACATGACAGGAATACTCCTAATGGCCACCGAGAAAAATGTTCCTCAACATGGCCTCAAATGCATGGGGAGTATAGGACTTACCCTGTGCCCTTAATAGCTGTACACCTTCCCCTGTGGCGTACCGGAAATTTGTCCTGTGGAGGTGAGACGTCATACAGTGCATTCAGGCTGCGAGATGAATGCACCCTTTAAATTCATCAGTATTGAGCGACTGGTTTAAAAGTCGACAGTTGAAGTTGGTATCACCCCTTAACTGCCGTCCCATGACTTGATAGACGGTTGAATTCTAGTTGCTATTGGAGTTCCCAGCAGCAGATTGCTTGGCAATGGAACCTGGTTGACACCTTTTCCTGAAAACCTCGGTAGAGGTAAAAAATGCATAACCCCGTATAACAAAACAGCTGGTTTTAGAGGTCTTTAGAGGAGAGTAGCGATTTATTTTTTGTAAACTTTGTTGGCTGTGGGGGACTATACCACATTTATTCGAATAGAAGTCCACATTATCTCTGTGGAACCGCCACCTAATATTGAGGGCCTATATGCAATCATAACGAAAAGTGTCAACCTTTAAGAGTGAGCACGATTTCCGAGCCTGCTGAACTTGATGAGAGGAGCTCGGGGGTGGAAGTGGTAAAGCTCGTCGCTTGCACGAGTGCAAAGCAGTGAAACTGACACGTACGGTGCACAATTACAAACTCCCAGCTCCACGCGAGATGGGTCTGGCAGAACCGGGAGCTCCGGCACAACGGGAGATCATTGGGAGAAAGATGTGGAGGTAGACGGGCGATTACAAAAGTCTGGATTGCTTTTGAGCCTTGCCCAGTCCAAGGTATAGGACGCTTCGGAGTAACAACGCTTCATCTTGTTGCTGCATTGTCGCCGGCTACGTGAAAGTTTTTCTGAAATCGCTGGAAACGCTTTTCCGTCCTTCAGAAAGGCTGAAAGAGTCTGCGAGGGAGCAGAGCGGTGTCGCCTTGCTCAAAGAGACGCAATCCCATTTAGAAAAACGAGTCATTAGTCGGCAGTGTGTCTCCGTATTTGTTCCACTTGTCCCCGTGTCCTTTTGTGCCGTTCTCTTTTCCTCGTTACGCGTGCCGGCTCGTCCAGCTATCTCACTAGGTGCGCATAGTGGCGGGGAGGGGAACGCCGCTTTTGTGCGAATTTTGAGTGACAGGCTCCGAGGGGGACATAAGCGCCGTCTGGGGTGCACAAAAGAGACTTTGTGTAAGAAGGGAGTTCCTCGTCTCCATCCTCTTTAACGGCTTGGGTTACGCCCTCCCCACCTTTGGCGACGCCGCATGCAGTTAGTGAAATAGAGGAAATAGAAAGTGTGCGGATGATTGAACCATACTCGATGGAATGGAACAACGGTGACGAAAGACGAAATCTTTGGCATCGCCGGGGTTCAGACTCTGGGCTTCCAACATCCGGCCGGAAATGCTAACCTTTGCCTTTTCAGCGTTTTCTATCTGCCTTATGGGGTCACTGAGCCACTTTCTGCTAGAGTCTATTTACGTCGTAAACCTGCAGGCATCCTAAAAAACCATACATTACATTCGTGCATGCCCAATTTCTCTGTTAACATCGGTATACAAAGATTGATTACCTGGGAACTGTCGCCGAAACCAGACGGCACCGTGGCACAAAAAAAGGTAGGTTTCGGCCTTCCCTTGTCCGATGACGTCATCTGGTGTCTATCTTTTGATACCGATTTTAATTGAGAAATCTTCTAGGTATGAACAGTGATGTTTCGTTTTTTGATGCTGCTCAGAGCCCATGGATTGAGTTATGACCGTAAATACACCATCGCAAAAAGTGATCTAGTGCCGCTTTCTAGGTGGAACCCGGCACCACGCTTGCCGGCATGTGGCACGTGCTTGTCGTGCTCCACAACTCCTCTCGCTGTTTGTCATGTCACATGTACACATAATGTTTCTTGTTTACGAGCTTTAGTGACACCATATCGTCATTTGCGAGAGTCAAGAGCCACGTTTTTTTTAATAGATAAGCCACGGGGCACTTTCACCATCTTACGTGGTCTCCAAAAGGAAAAATTTTGAAAATATACGAATGAACATGAGCGAATGTTGCCTCTCGTAGGCAACGTAAGATGATGAAAGTGCCCCATCATACAGTGAGATGAGTGTAGAAGCGCTGCTAGAACCCTCTTAATTTTGTCTGGTTTCCGAATGGTGTCGCAGGTGGACTGGCTGAGCGAGAAGATGCGCGAGGCCAACTTCACGGTGTCCTCGATGCACGGCGACATGCCCCAAAAGGAGAGGGACGCCATCATGAAGGAGTTCCGCTCGGGCTCCAGGTCAGTGCGCTCCCGCTCGCCCCTGCTGTACTCCGTTGGGGTTGAAAGTCAGGGTTGCTCCAGGGTCATTGGACGTGTCCAACGGGGATGCAGGTCGTCACGAGGTTGTGCATGAAAATTTTGCGACCAAAGTGAGCGGAAGCGTTTTCGCTCCTCGACCGTCGATGTTCCGTCCTTGGGTCGGAATATTTAGAGAATCCAGAGCCTACAAGCCCCGTAAAAGTAGCCCGCGAGGCCGTAGAAAGGGAGACAAAAGTCGTTCGCTTTTGCCACGCTGGTTTCCTTAGGCTGTTGAGGAGACTGCAGTGCAGGGTTAAGCACATGGGGGTGCAAGAGCCTGAACTAGAACTTGAGGCGGCGCCGCATCTGCTGCCGCTGTGCCGCGCATTCTCGGTTTTTTGGGTCCAGATAATTCGTTAGTGTGCAACTTCGTGTCTTGTTGTCATTATGCAACAACGTTGCTGCATAGAAAGCCTGTACGCAGAAACATAATCACGTAGCATCATCATTGCCCGAACAGAGCGTTTCTCAACGCACTGTCTGGGCAATGTCCGTAATTGTTTCTTTTTTTTTATTTGCAGGCACTCCGGCGCATTTCAAAAGACCCAGGTGAACTAGAGTATATTAATAAGATATTTTCATGGGCAGTCGCAACCTTTTTATACTGTCTTGGCATTTGACTGACGCAACAATCTTTGTCAGGATCCAAGATTCCCAACCTTACTCGATCGGAGTCCCAAGTGGTTCCTCCTCGGAGCGATAACGTGCAGTTGAGGAAGCATTTTGTGACTAGCCATGTTGTTAGAGTCCAAGCGAAATCGGCAGAGCCGCGCAGAAAGAAATGCGCCTTTTTGTCCCGTATAGATGCGAAAAGGGCTTAGTCGGCTCAGTTGTGTGCCTTTCCCCATCCCCTGCGCCGGCAGCTGTCGCATGCCGATTCTGCAGTATGCTGCCACACCCGCTCCTACGCCTTCTAATGACTATGCGTGTAGTCGAGAGCAGCGCAGCCGCTTGGAGAGCCTCGTCCAAACAACACGTGATGGCGCAAGCCGCTGCTTGTCATTTGGAAACGCCACATTAATTAAAAAAGGCCAAACTTGCGCAGTCGGGGAATGCCTTTGCCGCGTGATCGGGGGCCGATGTCTGTGGTTTAGTGATAGTTGCGATTCATATTTTGATGAGTCAGTTTTGTCAGGTGGAAGTTTGGACAGCGGGAATTTGGTCTGCAGCAAAAAGCGCGTGGAGTCTCGGCCATAGACGACAAACTTTGCCAGTGGCGGTACTGGTGGTTTACTCCGACGTGTATACGCCCCTCGCTCAGCGCCTCCCAAGCTTCGGCATTGCACCTCTCGTTGCGCTGAAAGCTTTCGTTGCTCGCTGAATGCGTGCTGCACAAGGAAGCTCCCTGCTAGTAGCAGCTTGCTCATTCGCATGCTCCTACGATACTATGTCACTAGTTGCATGCAGTGCAGGCGAAGGCAACGCCAGGCAAACAGAGAGAGCGCGAGCACCAGGGAGGCAGGACGGCAGCAATGGAGGGAGAAAAAGAGAGCACTAGGAACGTTGGAGAGGAGTTTTCTCTCCTCCTCCCCAGCCTTCCCGGTGTTTGCCCTTTTTCCCCTCGCCCGGCGTTGCCTTCGCCTGTACTGCACGTAACTAGTGATGCGGAGTATAGCGGCGAACTTCCTGGCACCACACGCGCCAAGCAAGCAACGATAGCGGCAAAGGTTTTCACCACACTAAGAGGTGCAGTGATGAAGCTTGGGAAGCGCCGAGCGAGGGGCGTAGACACACCAGAGTAGGCCACACACCCTTGCGGCTAAGCTCACTTCTTGACGGTGCAGCCTGTACCGAGAGCCTGTTCGTATTTCATTTTTCCTCAATAGTAGGTTGTATTTTCAAAAATTGAATTTTTGAAACATTTTTCCGCATTATACCAACCTCGGTTTCTTTTGAAAGAATGACTAATTGGCCACATTTTGATGTTTCATATTGCTTCATATGCAAATTAGGCAGGAAAATAAAAGGGTTTGCACCGATATTTTGAAAATTGCTATTTTCCCTTGGTCACGGAAGAGATAAAAAGAAAAATTGTGCAACATGGGGGCATTCTAGACGGTCACTCCGGTAGCTAACCCAATTTTTATAATTGTTCTGTTTCAAGTAAATGGGTTAATGGTATAGGCTCTTGTGTTAAAAATGGATCAGCAAACAGATACTATTATCAGTCTTCTATGTCTATGTTTTATCTCAAACTGTGGATGCATTTGGAACAACATGCAAACTGAACAAACTTTAAAAAAAAAAATATGCCAACACCAACGTGCTCCTTGATCGTGCCATGGATGAGCGCTCCTTCCAACATCCATTAGTTCAGTAGTCGTGTGCCGTGAAGAAGCGTTCTCAACAACAGAGCTACATCCAATCTGCCGTGAAAGCTCCAAAAATATTCCCAGTTTTAAACGTCCACACATCTAATTTGGCCACCCTACTTGTTCAGTAACGCCAAGCATACCCTCGAAGCTGTCCGATGGCCCTGGAACCACTCAAGGTGATGAGAAAGAACTCGCAAGTGGCAATGCCAGAACAACCGTGGTTACGCTAGAAGCATGATTCTGAAACCCTGCAGGGGACATTGGGCTTGCCTCTCAAGTTGCTGGAGGGTTGCAGCCTAACCTCTTCCGTCTCTTCTCTATCACGCAGCCGGGTCTTGATCACGACGGACATCTGGGCCAGGGGCATCGACGTCCAGCAGGTGTCTCTGGTCATCAACTACGACCTTCCCAACAACCGAGAGTTGTACATCCACAGGTGAGGTCCTCGGTGGTGCATGACGGGTGCTTTGTGATGCATAGCGGCTGGCAGATGTCCCGTCCTTTGATTTCATCTGCTAGTTAAAACCGTGTCACTTAGGACCTACAGAGTTCAGGTAGCAAGTCTGAGGAAAAGATCCGGCATGTTCACACGCTTTCGGCCATTTTCAAATGGCAGCCCATAGAGGCAGAGATTGGGGGTCCCAATGGGTCCATGCATAGTTATAGTTTGGTCGTGCGCATGACTGAAAAGGAACACTTCTCCGTACTTCTGGGAGATTTGAATGTGCTCTTACCCTGAGTGTAAAAAGAAGAGGTCAGCATGACCTTGCTGAACCAGTCTCCCCCTAGCTCACTCCCGAACATTCTAGGTCAAATATTCGAGATGGCACGCGTAATAGATAAGAAGCACAGTGCGGCCTCGCCAACTTGCTCCGTTTCGCAGTTGCGCTCCAGCCAGCTGTTGCACCGACGCTGCTATGTTCGCTTTTTGTGGTTTCGACGCTCATTCTTTCTCTCGTTTCTGGCGCAAAATCGCCGGTTAAACCTTCATTTTCAGCTTGCGCTTGCCGAGCCTTTTTTATCCGCAACAATTTTAATAACCTAGAGGGAAAGGTCCTGCGCATTCCAGCCGCTTCGGAACTGGGAGGCATAGATGCAGCCATCGGTTGTCCCATTGGGTTGTCCCGATGGGCCCATATTGCTGGTGAAGCCTTAACATATTTAAGGCAGCAGCAAAGCATCAGCTGTGAGGCCTGTGCCAAGTTCTTTTCTAGCTTACTCTCCAGTAAAAGCACAGACATCATGCATAATATGAAGATAAATGAAGTTGACTAGCACTCGAAAAACTTCATCGCAGCAAAACGAACATGCCTCATACATCGTCTGCTTTCTTTCTCCACTGTGCTGTCGCTTTCTTTCTCGTTTTTTCTCTTGTAAATACTGATGTGATGTCAGTGCTTTCGATTTGCCATCTCTGATCCTGTCTTTACCCTCTAAATTCATGTTTCTTGCAAGTTTTTTATATATATTTTTTTTTACAGAAAGATGCTTGTAAGCTATTCTGCTTCAGAATTATCAAAATGGAAGTATGAAGGGCAAAAAGTTGTCACATTTCTTTCTTTCAGTTTTATTTTGGCTCGTCCATTTCCGTGGCAGTCCAGCGGTCTTAGACTCTGAACCAGAGGTACTTTATAGAGTTCTCCATTGACTGAGAAGCTCTCATTCTCTGAAATCAACTCTGATAAGCGTTAAAAGTTTGAATTGAGGGAGCCAGCGTTCTGATTGCCACTACCATGGGGGCAGCCGACTTGCAAAGTGACCATCTGAGCGTATCACATGCACGGAGCTCCTGATTTCAGAACTATAAATAGTCCCAGCAAAGTGAAACACCGTACGAGTACAACGTTTATAGTTTTGCCAAAGACATAACAGATAGCAACATCTCCCGCGTTGCGGGCGGTTCCGCATTTGTTGTTCTCACCAAAACTCGACAGACCAGCTTGTGCTACGCTTCTGGCCGCGAGAGGGCGACGAAAGAAGCCGTCTGACCGCTCTTCACCTCGCTGTCTTCTCGCGCAGAATCGGCCGTTCGGGACGTTTTGGACGCAAGGGCGTGGCCATCAACTTTGTGAAGAACGACGACATCCGCATCCTGCGTGACATTGAGCAGTACTACAGTACCCAGATCGACGAGATGCCCATGAACGGTGAGGGGGGCTGTTTTCTCACCCTTTTTCTTCCTTGCTCGTCCTATGCGGTCGTCCGCTTCACTTGTGGGGGATGCTACTGTCGCTGGCACTATGAGCTCAGATGGTCTTTCGTGCCTTTTTTTGGCGTGCCGGCCAGCTTTTGAGAAAGCCGTGGTTCAAACTATAGAGGTGTCATACTGCAACTTGAGACTATTTGACATATTGAGAAATAATAAAGCTTGGGGGGACCACAGACGGAGCAAAAGGTCAGATCGGGCTTTTCAGATTATGTTTTTTGCAGAAGTATGGGGTGTTCTCCTTTAATTTAAACAGATTTCACAAAAAAAAAAGTACAGGAATAGTCTTTACTGCATATGTATTTGGTTTGACGCGCATTAGATCAGAGGATAAGTATGACGACCAGTAGGCTATTTAACTCGAGTCCAGTAAAGAACATGCGCAAAGGAAAAATTTTTTTGTTAAAAACAGCCTAGGGTAGAAAAAAGGTGGTAAAAAACAAACTTGTAACAAAAAAAAAATGACCGCGTCTGCACGTGCTGAATGATGTTCATTGGGGTGAAGCTCTGGCGCTGCTTGCCTGCGTTGACGCTGAGCCGCAGCATGCCGAGCCCTTCGTTCGTTTTCATCCATGTCAGAAAGAGAATATGTGGTATGGAATATGGTTATATACGCATTTGAGCATTTGACCGCAGCGCCGTCTCGTCTATAAACGTTGAGCCAATGCATGCAAAGTTTAACACAGTTGTATACGCATTTGACCGCAGCGCCCTCTCCTGTTGAGCGGCTACATGCAACGTTTCATCCATGACATCCGCAGCTCTTGAGTTACTACCACGTCTCAGAGCCCCCTACTCGTCCCGCAGTCGTGGCCGAGTGGTTAAGGCGATGGACTAGAAAGCCATTGGGGTCTCCCAACACAAATTCGTGGCTCATGTCCTCGTGAGCTCACAATCACAGGCACGAGCACCATCAAGATCATTGTGAGCACGGACGCCGGACAGACAAGGCTAGACCGTAAGGAGCTTTGCCCTTAAAAAAAAAATATTAGGGCTATATTTACGACGCGAAACAAATTTGTACTATGGTCACGTTACTAGCCGCTATGGTCACGTGGTGCTCGCGCTCTTTTGGGAGCTTCTTAGGGGCGAAGCTCCTTAGGGTCTAGCCTTGTCCGGCGTCCGTGCTCACATCGATTGCCATCCCATCTGTCTTCTTAAAAAAAGAAAAAATGTTTGAGCAGTCGACAGGATTCAAACCTGCGTGGGGAAACCCCAATGGATTTCTAGTCCATCGCCTTAACCACTTTGCCACGACTGCAGGACGAGTAGGGGGCTCTGAGTGTGGTAGTAACTCAAGAGCTGGGATGTCATGGATGAAACATTGCATGTAGCCGCTCAACAGCTATACAGGAGGGGGCGCTGCGGTCAAATGCGTATATAATTGCGTTAAACTTCGCATGCATTGGCTCAACGTTTATAGATGAGAGGGCGATGCGGTCAAATGCTCAAACGCGTATATAACCACGTTCCATACCACACATTCTCTTTCTGACATGGACCGTTGGCTTAAGCGGTAGAGGTGGGTTCCCACGGCTTCTAGCGGATCCAAGCTGATCCTCTAGAAGAACCACTGACTCTGCATTTCACAGATCATAAAGCAGTAATAATGATTTCGAAACGCAACCCGGAACCCAGCACTACCTATGAGGAATTAAAAAGAAAAAAATCGGCGCCATTAGCATTACCTATGAACAATAAGATGAGTATCATCGGCACCACCAGAGCTTCGCCCCAATCAACATCTTTCACCACGTGGAGATGCGGTCATTTTTCGTCCCTAAAAGTTACTTATTAGTCTATGTCTTATGGGGAACAAAAAAATGAAGATTAATAAGTACCTTTTAGAGCCCAAAGGAAGTTCCCGAAGGAGTGCAAGCACTACCTGATAGACTGGTGCGTCAATCAGAAATTGACGGTGGCAGCGTGGAGAAACGCATTGAATAGGTGGCACGCCATGCTCAGCGTGCGGCAGAAGTTTGCTGGGTCCGGGGACTTGAGCGGCGGCACTGAACGGCTCCGGCTTGACTTGCGGCGGCGGTGGTGCACAGGTCTGCCACTTGACCAGTGGCAGCTCCTGCGGGAGCCAACTACAAAGCAGTTTAAATATAGCTCCAAAAATTTCTTTTTCTCATTGTAAATTTATTTTATGGCATCCTTTCCCTGTCCAGGCTGTTTAAAAAGATATTGTTTTTCCTTTGCGTATGTCCTTTAATTAACTTTCTAATAGTTGGTTTGATGAGTCACGTTTTAATTACAGTTTTAATGGCAGCCATTATCGGGCTCAACAACTTGTGAAAAGGCAAAGGGTTTCATATAAGGGGTTTCGTTTCGTTGATTATACGACGTCTAGACAAACTAGGGCAGTAGGTGGAACTAAAATGTCATTCTTGTCTGGCATATTAAATTTAACAGTCTTTGGCGATTCCTCTTGCGGCTTTTTGGTTTCCGAGTTGCCACCACCACTCTGAGAACATTTGAAGAACCATCACACGCCGTTCGATACCTTAGCTACGGTGTCTGGAACACATGTCCGGTTGGTGTGTTTGACGTCCGCCAACGCATCAAAAGTGTTCCTCAAAGGAGATGTGCAACAATTTCGAGGCTTTGCTTAAATTATTGTGGAAGTTGATGCCTGACACTTCTGAAGTGAACTACAGAAAACAGTTTTTGCCTGGATACCCTAGTTTTTATTTTTAAAAAAATGAAAAAGATCCAGGTTTTTGCCGCCTCTCAACTCGTGCGTCGTCTTCCGGGTCACGTGCGCGGTGACGTTTATGGGGTAGGCGGGGGGTTCTGGAAAAGTTCTCTCTTTAGAGCCATCAGTGAGCAGCGAGAACTCATCCGCTCGCTACCGCGTGACCACGTACTGGCGGGCGCCGCACGAACAATATGGTGAAAGGAGGAAAGTCTCATCCGGGTCTGGCCATACCCTGTCCCCCTCCCCCTCCAGCTTCTGGCGGCTCTGTTCGTGGTAGCAGAGAGAGCTGACGGTTTTGTGGACTTAGGATAGATGGCGCCACTAAAACTCCGTATAATACAAGTTTTGTCAATGATACCAGGTTTTTGACGCATTTATATATATGTTGGAACGACAAGATTTATAGAAAAGTTACCTTTTAACGAGCAAGTATGTTTCTCATGGCTGCCGCTTGCGGCTGCAGGTCGGGGAATATTCCAAGTTTTGCCTCACTATTACGCGGCGGAATTGCAACATTTCGATGAAAGGAGGCGTGTTTTCTGTCATTTGTGACAAGGCAAACAATATCAAAAGCAGAAGATGCCAATTCTTTAAACGTTAAAATCGTTGCTCAGCTCCTTTAAGTGGAAACGAATGACGTCACAAAAGCTTGGGTGTCATGCCGTCGCATGTTGAGATCGGCAGTGTGTCGTAGAAATGCTGGCGAAAAGCACGAGTGATTGTGAGTGCTTCAAGCACCGTGCTTGAGTTTAGAATTGTGATGGCTTTTGCCCACTTGTGGTGATGTGCCTCTTCTCTTTCTTTCAGTTGCTGACCTCATCTAGAAGCCTCCCCACCCTGGCTGAATCATTCATCCTCTGTACAGACTTAAAATAAATGGCTCATCTTGATTGGAATCTTTCTGTGGTCTTGCACCTCTGACAAAGGCACCCAAGCCAGATTTGTCTCGTTGGCAATGTCTGTTCTTAATATGGCTTTCCTTCATTGGTTAGGTGCCATACTCAAAAAGTACCCTTTTTCACAATATTTTTTCTTACGGTTAAGTTGGGACAACCGGAAACTTGTTTAGCTGCGCTTTGTTGGTCTCAACAAAGCGTACATAGACTTTCAATGCTTCAGTTCCCTGGCTAGGGCTTTGATTTCTGCGTGGTGTGCCGCGAGGCGTATTCCATCAAGTTGCTCGTAACCTACCGTAAAATCCGGCGTGAATGCCCTCGGAGATTGCTCGTCCCGTTTTTTGGCTGCGTATACCTGACCTAGCAATTCAAAAACGTCGCCCACCCGTATTCCTATCGGATATCTCGCTGAATGTCCGACGAGAATTTCATCAACCGCACTACCTCTGGCACCAATGCGTGCTACAAGCGAGTTCGTAGCAGGTTTCTGCGCGTATATCTCGCTGTGACATGCAAATCTACTGCATCCGCGATGGTATCTGTTCCCGTAACATGCAAGTTTATTACAGGTCCTTGAGATTTTGTCTGCAATCCTGAGACTGATATTGTTTCCCGTAGTACGTGAGATTGTAGCCGTTTCCTATGTGTTTATGATATCGTGGAGCATGAATACGTATTGTGTGTCCGCAATCTGCGGTATTGGTTCCCGAGACATGCGAGTCTGCAGCGTGTTCCGGTGTCTTTTGTTTGCAATCTGCACACGCGACATAGATTCGTGTGACACCCGAGTTTGTAGCTGGTTCTCGCGTGCTCGTCGCACTGTAAGGCGCGAATTCAGTGCGTCTGCAATCCACAGCATCCGTTTCCAAGACAGCGCAGTTTGTAGCGAATTCCTGCGTGATTTTTGCACCGTGCAACACTAAATTGCCGTGTCCGCAACCTGCAGAGTCCAGGTGCCGTTTAATTTTTTATACACTTTCTCTGCCTCAAGCCCGAAAAATGCCCACCCCATGTTTTACAGCGATAGCTGTTAAGGGCTCTTCCCTCCACTGGAAATGATGCCCATTGCAGTTGTGGATGTAGTTGCCATAGTAGGACGTAGGGCGTCCATCATCGATCTTGCCAATTCTACCAAGATCGCCCAGCTTCTGCGGGATCTGACTCTGAGTCCGCCGCGTGTCAAATAACTGCATTACTGCCGAGCTGCGCCACAGCTTTGACTGGGCGCCTCAATGTCCCGTTTAGGGTGATGGATTGTTTGTAGGACCCAGTGGCAACAACATGTGCTCTCTGGAAAAATACAAAGTAATAGCCAATAACAAAATGCCACTGTAAAACTGTCAATGCCAATAGCTCGTGTCGGAAGGCACTTTTTTACACGCTCGAGAACGATGAAAACGGAAGCATTAAAAAAAAAATGGTCGGATGTCATCGCCCTAAGCGAAGCGCACATGAAGGCACCCTAGCTTTGACAATCCTCTTCATATACGATCTTAGTGAACCAAAGATGCACATAGGGCTCCCGTGCAGAGCCCACTAGATGGCCACAGTTGCCGTAACGTTGCGAGAGAATCCTTCGTCATTCCCAATTCTGAATTTAATTGAAGTTAATTGTTAAAATTAAAAACTTTGGCCGGGTGGCACAAGCCGCTGCCCAAATGAAAGGGTTTGGTCGCATCCATCCGTCCAATACCGCCTAGTAGACGGGCCCGCGCATTACGTCCTCATCAATGGATTCCCGAGACGCCACGAGGGGAAAAGGCGTTGAAGCGTGACGGGTTAATGGCGCAAAGCGGCGGATGCTTTTGTCTTGGGGTCACACGTGTTGTGAGATGCTGAAAAATGCTGATGCGTCTCGCCATTGCCCAACGCGACGCCATTGCCCAACGACTTCGCCGTGATGTGTCGCAGCTATTGCTGCGACTACTCTGGATAAATGTGGGACTGCTCATTTTTTCATCATCTATATTTTCAATTTGGGCTGGTCGTTCTTACGGGATTTTTTGGAGACGGTTGTCCACCAAAAGATTCCCCGGTTCTCTTTATAACCTATCGGGAGTGTGCGAGCCTGCCATCCGCACTGCCGTGGGCAACGTTGGTTGCGCGCTTTGATGCGCTTGGCGTGCGTACGGAATCGTGCGGAAGTGCATTTCTGCCTGCCATTCTTGGCATATGTCACATGGCATTTTTGCAGTTTGGCTTCTTGTGTTTCTTTTATTAGATGTTTGTTTACTTTAAGGCGAAAGCCTTTTATGTTTTGTCGTTCAGTCGATCTTCAAAGTCCTTGAGTGGAAACACGTCGGTGACACGAAAGGTACCAAAACCCATGGTTTGCCACTAGACCACGAGATGACGTTACTTGTGCCAGAATTGGCAGAGGCACGTGCATGGTGCAAACCCAGTGGGAGAGGAGGACGCTCCCCCTCGGGCAGCGGTGAAGAATGGGCGCGCGACATGCCATGAGATCGACACCAAATGTGCATTGTCAGAGAGCGTGCTGTTTTTGGAGGTTCATTATCACCGGTAAAATGGACAATTGGGCGAGTTGGTAAGAGTTCATAATTACTTACAGCGCGACTGGGACAAGGACAGACAAAGGAGAAACACAGGACAAGCACTGAACTAGCAACTGATTCTATTGAAAAGAAAAGACGTGATGCTGCTGCTGCTCGTGCAGGCATGCCCCTCCGGGGCCCTGGCGCTTCTTTCACTCAATGCGAAACCGGCCAAGTTATCCGAGATCCAAAAAGCCGATTTCGCTCTTTATCAAAGTCACTGTGGGCTGGCCCACACACAAGGATCCGGTTTTTGTTATGTGGTACGTCTCCATCATTTCTCGGGGTAGTTTGTGGTTGTGTCGGAACATCACTGTAGTCTTGTTGAACAGGGGTTGGCATCCGCAATCCCGGCAATGCATCGCGAGATGCGTGTGAGCGGTTCCTTTCATAGAACTGTGGTGTTCTCGTAGTCTTGTGTTGAGGCAACGCCCAGTCTGTCCTATGTAGGCACGCCCGCAGGAAAACGGAATCTTGTAGACCACGCCTTCTATGCAGGCGACAAACTGCATTCCGTGTTTGATGCTGCAGCCGCTGTGAGACTTAGGATCGTTATTTCTCGCGCGTTTGTTGACTGCGGAGCACACAGAGCTGAGCTTGTGGCGGGCGGAAAAAACAACATTTACGTTGTATCTTGAGGCAACTTTCTTGAGTCCGTGAAAAAGGCGGTGGATGTACGGTATGACTGAGGTTTTCTTTTTCTCTCTGCTCGAGGTCACGTTGCTCGATCGCGGGATCTGTTTTAAGGTGTTTCACGATTTTTTCGCAAGCTGAAGAAATGACCGAATTAGGATATCCCGAATCCTTGAGCCGTTGAATTTGGGACATGAAGCTGGAATTCAAATTGTGGATGCATGTGCTTGTTAGAGCAGTCCTCAGACAGGAAAATGCGATGCCTTGTTTGACGAGTTTGGAGTGGGCTGATTGAAAGTTAAGAAGAGCCTTCGCTGTTCTGGGACTGCAATACCAGCAAACATGATCGTTATCACCGGTGTTGGCATTTAAGCTTTCGCCTTCGTCTTGAGATAACATAAGAGACCCTGTAATTTTTTTTGCTACCCTTTGGTGTCGCCGAGAAATTTCCGAGGAGAAGGGCCGGCGAGAGAGTGGGCGTGAGCAGCTCCTCCGCTTGGGAGGAACGTGCCTCTTTTTCCGGGGCGGAACTTGGACCTCGTCAAACGGGGACCGGAAAGGTCTTCTGACGGTAGATCGGGGAGATGTCCCTCGTGTGGATCGGGGGTGTGTGTCGTCCGCGGGCCAATGGGAATAAATATAAGTCATTCCCTCTAGTTGTTGTCGTTGCCTCGCCGTCGGAGTTTCCGGCTGCGATTGAGGAGAGGATTTTCAACACCTTCCCCACTTTCCACCCCACTGAGAATGCTACTGTCACAGTGTGTGTTCTAACCTTTATGACCATATGCTCGACTAAGCGAACCTGCGTGAGGACTGAATTCCAAAGACACCCTCGAGAACCTTTGTAGTGGCAGTCAACGGGAGGACATGCTTGCACGGGGTGTCGGCAGACTGAGCGTGCAACTGGACAATGTTCCAAAGGTAGAGTAAATCGGAATGGCAGATTACCTCGTGCATGAAGCAAGCTTACAATCATTTGTTAGCTCTTTACACTGACAGCCGTTCTTGTTATCGATTATAAAATCAAAACGACATGCATTATGCGTCGATTGAATGCACACGGCGTAGAGGGTGCAACCTATTTTACCATCTAACCGTTCATAAATATTAAATTCATGTATGTGTTGTGTCTCCATAAGCATAAAGAAAAAATGAAAGCCCCGGAATATAAAGACCCTTTAAAGTTCTCAGTTTTCAGATGTGCATGCTGCCAAATCTTGATGTCGTTCCTCCCTTCCATGACCAATTTGTGAGTTATTCATGTAAAAGGCTATAGCAAGGAGAATAATGCACGGTCATCTGTCTGAAGCTGGTCTCTTGGGAACATAGAATCAAACCGCTTGCTTCCCGTCCGTCAATGTCAAGTGGCGACTTCAAAGGCGCGACGATCGGCCAATTTTTTTATTTTTCCTTCTTGCCGACCAGCATGTTGTGTGGTACTCATGACCGCAGAGCTTTAAGAGTTGTCTTTTTCAGATGCAAGAGTGTAACGCAAATGTCTTGGGGCAGCACCGAACAATGCCATCGCTGCGAGAACCAAACACTGGTGAGTATAATAATGTTGCTTTGAAAAACCTGCTTCTAAATATTGCTTCATCATTCATTTAGGAACAAGCATCAGAAACAATCATCTGTGCTTCTGGATCATTCATTAAAGTCCGACCTACCGAATCGTCTTCTACCGGGCAAAAAACCGGTTCCCAGTTTCCTTCTCTCCATTCCCGCTCACCCACTTTTCTCCTCATCTCCACACAGGAGCGGATCTCTGAACCAAATCTGAACTACTCCCGGTAGGGAGGAGGAGGGTCTCCCTCTTTCTCAAATGGAAGGGAGGAATTGAGGGAGAGTTTCCTTCTTTCTGCTTGTTGGTCGGCCTTTAAGGTGAGTGGCCTTACTCAATTCCTTAGTGCTAAGCCATATTAATGCTCCTGTGAGGACAAACCTTCAATGGACAACAATGTGACTGACGTATACGCTATTCTAAGAACCTAAATTGCACGTGATGCTTTGCTTGGCCGTCAGGCAGTTTTCTAAGTTAGCTTCTTTATTCCTTCAGGAAGAAGTCTCAGAAACCATTGTCTCTTCAGGAGCAACATCCCTTCTTTAAGGTGAGTGGTTTTGCCTAGTTTCCTAGAGCTTAGCCCCTTTAATGCTCCTGTGAGGACAAACCTTCAAAGGACAACAATGTGACTGACTTATACGCTATTCTGAGAACCTAAATTGCACGTGATGCTTTGCTTGGCCGTCAGGCAGTTTTCTAAGTTAGCTTCTTTATTCCTTCAGGAAGGAGCATCAGAAACCATTGTCTCTTCAAGAGCAACATTCCTTCTTTAAGGTGAGTGGTTTTGCCTAGTTTCCTAGAGCTTAGCCCCTTTAATGCTCCCGTGAGGACAAATCTTCAAAGGACAACAATGTGACTGACTTATACGCTATTCTGAGAACCTAAATTCCACGTGATGCTTTGCTTGGCCGTCAGGCAGTTTTCTAAGTTAGCTTCTTTATTCCTTCAGGAAGAAGCATCAGAAACCATTGTCTCTTCAAGAGCAACATTCCTTCTTTAAGGTGAGTGGTTTTGACTAGTTTCCTAGAGCTTAGCCCCTTTAATGCTCCTGTGAGGGCAAACCTTCAAAGGACAACAATGTGACTGACTTATACGCTATTCTGAGAACCTAAATTGCACATGATGCTTTGCTTGGCCGTCAAGCAGTTTTCTAAGTTAGCTTCTTTATTCCTTCAGGAAGAAGTCTCAGAAACCATTGTCTCTTCAAGAGCAACATTCCTTCTTTAAGGTGAGTGGTTTTGCCTAGTTTCCTAGAGCTTAGCCCTTTTAATGCTCCTGTGAGGACAAACCTTCAAAGGACAACAATGTGACTGACTTATACGCTATTCTGAGAACCTAAATTGCACGTGATGCTTTGCTTGGCCGTCAGGCAGTTTTCTGAGTTAGCTTCTTTATTCTTTCAGGAAGAAGCATCAGAAACCATCGTCTCTTCAAGAGCAACATTCCTTCTTTAAGGTGAGTGGTTTTGCCTAGTTTCCTTGAGCTCTTAGCCCCTTTAATGCTCCTGTGAGGACAAACCTTCAAAGGACAACAATGTGACTGACTTATACGCTATTCTGAGAACCTAAATTGCACGTGACGCTTTGCTTGGCCGTCAAGCAGTTTTCTAAGTTAGCTTCTTTATTCCTTCAGGAAGAAGTCTCAGAAACCATTGTCTCTTCAAGAGCAACATTCCTTCTTTAAGGTGAGTGGTTTTGCCTAGTTTCCTAGAGCTTAGCCCTTTTAATGCTCCTGTGAGGACAAACCTTCAAAGGACAACAATGTGACTGACTTATACGCTATTCTGAGAACCTAAATTGCACGTGATGCTTTGCTTGGCCGTCAGGCAGTTTTCTGAGTTAGCTTCTTTATTCTTTCAGGAAGAAGCATCAGAAACCATCGTCTCTTCAAGAGCAACATTCCTTCTTTAAGGTGAGTGGTTTTGCCTAGTTTACTTGAGCTTAGCCCCTTTAATGCTCCTGTGAGGACAAACCTTCAAAGGACAACAATGTGACTGACTTATACGCTATTCTGAGAACCTAAATTGCACATGATGCTTTGCTTGGCCGTCAAGCAGTTTTCTAAGTTAGCTTCTTTATTCCTTCAGGAAGAAGCATCAGAAACCATTGTCTCTTCAAGAGCAACATTCCTTCTTTAAGGTGAGTGGTTTTGCATGCCTAGTTTCCTAGAGCTTAGCCCCTTTAATGCTCCCGTGAGGACAAATCTTCAAAGGACAACAATGTGACTGACTTATACGCTATTCTGAGAACCTAAATTCCACGTGATGCTTTGCTTGGCCGTCAGGCAGTTTTCTAAGTTAGCTTCTTTATTCCTTCAGGAAGAAGCATCAGAAACCATTGTCTCTTCAAGAGCAACATTCCTTCTTTAAGGTGAGTGGTTTTGACTAGTTTCCTAGAGCTTAGCCCCTTTAATGCTCCTGTGAGGGCAAACCTTCAAAGGACAACAATGTGACTGACTTATACGCTATTCTGAGAACCTAAATTCCACGTGATGCTTTGCTTGGCCGTCAGGCAGTTTTCTAAGTTAGCTTCTTTATTCCTTCAGGAAGAAGCATCAGAAACCATTGTCTCTTCAAGAGCAACATTCCTTCTTTAAGGTGAGTGGTTTTGACTAGTTTCCTAGAGCTTAGCCCCTTTAATGCTCCTGTGAGGGCAAACCTTCAAAGGACAACAATGTGACTGACTTATACGCTATTCTGAGAACCTAAATTCCACGTGATGCTTTGCTTGGCCGTCAGGCAGTTTTCTAAGTTAGCTTCTTTATTCCTTCAGGAAGAAGCATCAGAAACCATTGTCTCTTCAAGAGCAACATTCCTTCTTTAAGGTGAGTGGTTTTGACTAGTTTCCTAGAGCTTAGCCCCTTTAATGCTCCTGTGAGGGCAAACCTTCAAAGGACAACAATGTGACTGACTTATACGCTATTCTGAGAACCTAAATTGCACATGATGCTTTGCTTGGCCGTCAAGCAGTTTTCTAAGTTAGCTTCTTTATTCCTTCAGGAAGAAGCATCAGAAACCATTGTCTCTTCAAGAGCAACATTCCTTCTTTAAGGTGAGTGGTTTTGCATGCCTAGTTTCCTAGAGCTTAGCCCCTTTAATGCTCCCGTGAGGACAAATCTTCAAAGGACAACAATGTGACTGACTTATACGCTATTCTGAGAACCTAAATTGCACATGATGCTTTGCTTGGCCGTCAAGCAGTTTTCTAAGTTAGCTTCTTTATTCCTTCAGGAAGAAGCATCAGAAACCATTGTCTCTTCAAGAGCAACATTCCTTCTTTAAGGTGAGTGGTTTTGCATGCCTAGTTTCCTAGAGCTTAGCCCCTTTAATGCTCCCGTGAGGACAAATCTTCAAAGGACAACAATGTGACTGACTTATACGCTATTCTGAGAACCTAAATTCCACGTGATGCTTTGCTTGGCCGTCAGGCAGTTTTCTAAGTCAGCTTCTTTATTCCTTCAGGAAGAAGCATCAGAAACCATTGTCTCTTCAAGAGCAACATTCCTTCTTTAAGGTGAGTGGTTTTGACTAGTTTCCTAGAGCTTAGCCCCTTTAATGCTCCTGTGAGGGCAAACCTTCAAAGGACAACAATGTGACTGACTTATACGCTATTCTGAGAACCTAAATTGCACATGATGCTTTGCTTGGCCGTCAAGCAGTTTTCTAAGTTAGCTTCTTTATTCCTTCAGGAAGAAGTCTCAGAAACCATTGTCTCTTCAAGAGCAACATTCCTTCTTTAAGGTGAGTGGTTTTGCCTAGTTTCCTAGAGCTTAGCCCTTTTAATGCTCCTGTGAGGACAAACCTTCAAAGGACAACAATGTGACTGACTTATACGCTATTCTGAGAACCTAAATTCCACGTGATGCTTTGCTTGGCCGTCAGGCAGTTTTCTGAGTTAGCTTCTTTATTCTTTCAGGAAGAAGCATCAGAAACCATCGTCTCTTCAAGAGCAACATTCCTTCTTTAAGGTGAGTGGTTTTGCCTAGTTTCCTTGAGCTTAGCCGCTTTAATGCTCCTGTGAGGACAAACCTTCAAAGGACAACAATGTGACTGACTTATACGCTATTCTGAGAACCTAAATTGCACATGATGCTTTGCTTGGCCGTCAAGCAGTTTTCTAAGTTAGCTTCTTTATTCCTTCAGGAAGAAGTCTCAGAAACCATTGTCTCTTCAAGAGCAACATTCCTTCTTTAAGGTGAGTGGTTTTGCCTAGTTTCCTTGAGCTTAGCCCCTTTAATGCTCCTGTGAGGACAAATCTTCAAAGGACAACAATGTGACTGACTTATACGCTATTCTGAGAACCTAAATTGCACATGATGCTTTGCTTGGCCGTCAAGCAGTTTTCTAAGTTAGCTTCTTTATTCCTTCAGGAAGAAGTCTCAGAAACCATTGTCTCTTCAAGAGCAACATTCCTTCTTTAAGGTGAGTGGTTTTGCCTAGTTTCCTAGAGCTTAGCCCTTTTAATGCTCCTGTGAGGACAAACCTTCAAAGGACAACAATGTGACTGACTTATACGCTATTCTGAGAACCTAAATTCCACGTGATGCTTTGCTTGGCCGTCAGGCAGTTTTCTGAGTTAGCTTCTTTATTCTTTCAGGAAGAAGCATCAGAAACCATCGTCTCTTCAAGAGCAACATTCCTTCTTTAAGGTGAGTGGTTTTGCCTAGTTTCCTTGAGCTTAGCCCCTTTAATGCTCCTGTGAGGACAAACCTTCAAAGGACAACAATGTGACTGACTTATACGCTATTCTGAGAACCTAAATTGCACATGATGCTTTGCTTGGCCGTCAAGCAGTTTTCTAAGTTAGCTTCTTTATTCCTTCAGGAAGAAGTCTCAGAAACCATTGTCTCTTCAAGAGCAACATTCCTTCTTTAAGGTGAGTGGTTTTGCCTAGTTTCCTTGAGCTTAGCCCCTTTAATGCTCCTGTGAGGACAAACCTTCAAAGGACAACAATGTGACTGACTTATACGCTATTCTGAGAACCTAAATTGCACATGATGCTTTGCTTGGCCGTCAAGCAGTTTTCTAAGTTAGCTTCTTTATTCCTTCAGGAAGAAGTCTCAGAAACCATTGTCTCTTCAAGAGCAACATTCCTTCTTTAAGGTGAGTGGTTTTGCCTAGTTTCCTAGAGCTTAGCCCTTTTAATGCTCCCGTGAGGACAAATCTTCAAAGGACAACAATGTGACTGACTTATACGCTATTCTGAGAACCTAAATTCCACGTGATGCTTTGCTTGGCCGTCAGGCAGTTTTTTAAGTCAGCTTCTTTATTCCTTCAGGAAGAAGCATCAGAAACCATTGTCTCTTCAAGAGCAACATTCCTTCTTTAAGGTGAGTGGTTTTGACTAGTTTCCTAGAGCTTAGCCCCTTTAATGCTCCTGTGAGGGCAAACCTTCAAAGGACAACAATGTGACTGACTTATACGCTATTCTGAGAACCTAAATTGCACATGATGCTTTGCTTGGCCGTCAAGCAGTTTTCTAAGTTAGCTTCTTTATTCCTTCAGGAAGAAGTCTCAGAAACCATTGTCTCTTCAAGAGCAACATTCCTTCTTTAAGGTGAGTGGTTTTGCCTAGTTTCCTAGAGCTTAGCCCTTTTAATGCTCCTGTGAGGACAAACCTTCAAAGGACAACAATGTGACTGACTTATACGCTATTCTGAGAACCTAAATTGCACATGATGCTTTGCTTGGCCGTCAAGCAGTTTTCTAAGTTAGCTTCTTTATTCCTTCAGGAAGAAGTCTCAGAAACCATTGTCTCTTCAAGAGCAACATTCCTTCTTTAAGGTGAGTGGTTTTGCCTAGTTTCCTTGAGCTTAGCCCCTTTAATGCTCCTGTGAGGACAAACCTTCAAAGGACAACAATGTGACTGACTTATACGCTATTCTGAGAACCTAAGTTGCACATGATGCTTTGCTTGGCCGTCAGGCAGTTTTCTAAGTTAGCTTCTTTATTCCTTCAGGAAGAAGTCTCAGAAACCATTTTCTCTTCAAGAGCAACATTCCTTCTTTAAGGTGAGTGGTTTTGCCTAGTTTCCTTGAGCTTAGCCCCTTTAATGCTCCTGTGAGGGCAAACCTTCAAAGGACAACAATGTGACTGACTTATACGCTATTCTGAGAACCTAAATTGCACATGATGCTTTGCTTGGCCGTCAAGCAGTTTTCTAAGTTAGCTTCTTTATTCCTTCAGGAAGAAGTCTCAGAAACCATTGTCTCTTCAAGAGCAACATTCCTTCTTTAAGGTGAGTGGTTTTGACTAGTTTCCTAGAGCTTAGCCCCTTTAATGCTCCTGTGAGGGCAAACTTTCAAAGGACAACAATGTGACTGACTTATACGCTATTCTGAGAACCTAAATTGCACATGATGCTTTGCTTGGCCGTCAAGCAGTTTTCTAAGTTAGCTTCTTTATTCCTTCAGGAAGAAGTCTCAGAAACCATTGTCTCTTCAAGAGCAACATTCCTTCTTTAAGGTGAGTGGTTTTGCCTAGTTTCCTAGAGCTTAGCCTTTTTAATGCTCCTGTGAGGACAAACCTTCAAAGGACAACAATGTGACTGACTTATACGCTATTCTGAGAACCTAAATTGCACGTGATGCTTTGCTTGGCCGTCAGGCAGTTTTCTGAGTTAGCTTCTTTATTCTTTCAGGAAGAAGCATCAGAAACCATCGTCTCTTCAAGAGCAACATTCCTTCTTTAAGGTGAGTGGTTTTGCCTAGTTTCCTTGAGCTTAGCCCCTTTAATGCTCCTGTGAGGACAAACCTTCAAAGGACAACAATGTGACTGACTTATACGCTATTCTGAGAACCTAAATTGCATGTGACGCTTTGCTTGGCCGTCAAGCAGTTTTCTAAGTTAGCTTCTTTATTCCTTCAGGAAGAAGCATCAGAAACCATTGTCTCTTCAAGAGCAACATTCCTTCTTTAAGGTGAGTGGTTTTGCCTAGTTTCCTTGAGCTTAGCCCCTTTAATGCTCCTGTGAGGACAAACCTTCAAAGGACGACAATGTGACTGACTTATACGCTATTCTGAGAACCTAAATTGCACGTGATGCTTTGCTTGGCCGTCAGGCAGTTCTTTGCTTGGCCGTCAGGCAGTTTTCTGAGTTAGCTTCTTTATTCTTTCAGGAAGAAGCATCAGAAACCATCGTCTCTTCAAGAGCAACATTCCTTCTTTAAGGTGAGTGGTTTTGCCTAGTTTCCTTGAGCTTAGCCCCTTTAATGCTCCTGTGAGGACAAACCTTCAAAGGACAACAATGTGACTGACTTATACGCTATTCTGAGAACCTAAATTGCACGTGACGCTTTGCTTGGCCGTCAAGCAGTTTTCTAAGTTAGCTTCTTTATTCCTTCAGGAAGAAGCATCAGAAACCATTGTCTCTTCAAGAGCAACATTCCTTCTTTAAGGTGAGTGGTTTTGCATGCCTAGTTTCCTAGAGCTTAGCCCCTTTATTGCTCCTGTGAGGACAAACCTTCAAAGGACAACAATGTGACTGACTTATACGCTTTTCTAAGAACCTAAATTGCACGTGATGCTTTGCTTGGCCGTCAGGCAGTTTTCTAAGTTAGCTTCTTTATTCCTTCAGGAAGAAGCATCAGAAACCATTGTTTCTTCAAGAGCAACATTCCTTCTTTAAGGTGAGTGGTTTTGCCTAGTTTCCTAGAGCTTAGCCCCTTTAATGCTCCTGTGAGGACAAACCTTCAAAGGACGACAATGTGACTGACTTATACGCTATTCTGAGAACCTAAATTCCACGTGATGCTTTGCTTGGCGGTCGGGCAGTTTTCTAAGTTAGCTTCTTTATTCCTTCAGGAAGAAGCATCAGAAACCATTGTTTCTTCAAGAGCAACATTCCTTCTTTAAGGTGAGTGGTTTTGCCTAGTTTCCTAAAGCTTAGCCCCTTTAATGCTCCTGTGAGGACAAACCTTCAAAGGACGACAATGTGACTGACTTATACGCTATTCTGAGAACCTAAATTCCACTTGATGCTTTGCTTGGCCGTCAGGCAGTTTTCTAAGTTAGCTTCTTTATTCCTTCAGGAAGAAGCATCAGAAACCATTGTTTCTTCAAGAGCAACATTCCTTCTTTAAGGTGAGTGGTTTTGCCTAGTTTCCTAGAGCTTAGCCCCTCTAATGCTCCTGTGAGGACAAACCTTCAAAGGACAACAATGTGACTGACTTATACGCTATTCTAAGAACCTAAATTGCACGTGATGCTTTGCTTGGCCGTCAGGCAGTTTTCTAAGTTAGCTTCTTTATTCCTTCAGGAAGAAGCATCAGAAAGCATTGTTTCTTCAAGAGCAACAATCCTTCTTTAAGGTGAGTGGTTTTGCCTAGTTTCCTAGAGCTTAGCCCCTTTAATGCTCCTGTGAGGACAAACCGTCAAAGGACGACAATGTGACTGACTTATACGCTATTCTGAGAACCTAAATTCCACGTGATGCTTTGCTTGGCGGTCGGGCAGTTTTCTAAGTTAGCTTCTTTATTCCTTCAGGAAGAAGCATCAGAAACCATTGTTTCTTCAAGAGCAACATTCCTTCTTTAAGGTGAGTGGTTTTGCCTAGTTTCCTAGAGCTTAGCCCCTTTAATGCTCCTGTGAGGACAAACCTTCAAAGGACAACAATGTGACTGACTTATACGCTATTCTAAGAACCTAAATTGCACGTGATGCTTTGCTTGGCCGTCAGGCAGTTTTCTAAGTTAGCTTCTTTATTCCTTCAGGAAGAAGCATCAGAAACCATTGTTTCTTCAAGAGCAACATTCCTTCTTTAAGGTGAGTGGTTTTGCCTAGTTTCCTAGAGCTTAGCCCCTTTAATGCTCCTGTGAGGACAAACCTTCAAAGGACAACAATGTGACTGACTTATACGCTATTCTGAGAACCTAAATTCCACGTGATGCTTTGCTTGGCGGTCGGGCAGTTTTCTAAGTTGGCTCTTGTTAATGTCTTTGGCTCCGGTGATTGTCACTTGGCTCCGGTGATCGGTGTGCTGGTGTTCGGAAGCCGAGATCTGTTTTGCATTGTGTGGCGCGTTTCTATGCGCGACACGAAGGCGCGATTTTTTTTCGGCGGCGGGTGTTACTCGATCACCGCGATTGCAATGTGCTCGCTGGCGTGCTTCCGTATCCGCGTGCTGTGCGATCGTTTCTAATGGATGAAGCATCTGCGCCGCTCGAGGTTGTGAAGGACGTTGAGGCGTCGACAGAGCATGAATGCGTGTTTCGGGCAAACCTCCAAGATGAGGCAGCCGTCGGCGAATGGTTGGAAGAGTATAGCGTCAAAACGAAGTCGTCCTGGATTGTCCATAAAGTCCAGAAAAAGGGACAACGGTAGGTTGATAGACGCACGTGAGCATTTGATCTTGCTCGTATTAGTCTACTTTACACATTGCGTTACATTTCACGCATCGGTGTTGAGATGTTCTTAAAACCTGGGTGTGCCAAGCATTGATCAGTTTTCGTTCCTGCAGCGAGAAAACAAGAGTCTGAGAGATGGCGTCCACTTTTGGTTTCGGCTTCCGACGCCATTGTTCATGTCGTGTCAAGCGGCCGTAATATATTCGGAGGTGTGACTATACTGGTCATTTCAGACTCACCGCGGCAAAGTGGTCACTCTGTAAAATTTCACCAGAATATAAAATGTTGAACAGTATTCCGAAAGTATTCGCTTGTTGTACGATTTGGATTCGCGAGTTGGCTCCGTTGAGTGCGCTTCTCGGCATGCACAGATGCACTGATACACAGCGGAGAAGTGACAACAACGTGCTAGGAGCAGAGGCGCTTTTTCAGAACAGGACGACGCAAGCGCGCGCATCGGCTAACGCCCACACACATTTAAAAATGAAGTAGGATATTAGGTTAATGTTGCTGTGACATTTCTATCTTACATTAACGTTCTGAAAACAGAACCGCAGATATTATAGTAAAATAAATATATATGATGTTACACAGCTATGTCTTTACAAACTCGGTGCAGATGTAAAAAAATAGCTGGGCATAGGAGGCGAATTTATAAATACACTACACTATACTTCGTTTCAGCTTCCATCCGAGCGCAGCCAAAGCTACGTGTGGCCTGAGCCAATCGCATGCCGGCAATAGGTCACGTGATCTCGCTTGCACTTTTGTATCACTCCGCTCCGCCGCTGGTCGTCTGCGCTGCCCGCGCTCGCCGAGTATTTCGTCTGCTACAGGTGTTTCAACGGTATCGTCTGCTACAGGTTTAGAAAGTGCCCTTTCACGTTCTGAAATTTAGTCCCAGGGGATGTCAGTACATAGGCTAGCCGCTGGCATCTGTGTCGGAGCTTTCCATCTGTTCGTCATTTCGGCATAGTTTCGAGATCTAAGCACACATTGCAACGTGCCCGATGACCCAGCCGTTGATGTTTCCTTGTATTGTCTGCATATACCAGAGCTCGAGGCGCAGGGCTTTCCACCTGCTTCTCGGCGTTCAGTGGGATCGGCCAGTAAAGGGGTGCCTCGATTTCGCCGCGTATCAGTGAATTGTAGCGGCCCAGACGCTTCTCTTGTTTACAACGCATTCGCGGTACGACGCAGCCGGAGACTCCTGCCGGGTTTGAAGGTAGGCATTCAACACGACCTCTCGCGCCTGACGCCCAAATGTGCCTTTGCGAAAGGACGTTTTGAAACGACTTGGTGAGGAAAGCAGCGAAGCACGATTCGGCCAATACCGGGAACGAAATCACACAAAAAACCAAGCGCTGCAGCCGTGTTGCCAGCGGATGGACGCGTTTGCATTTACATATATTAATAACAGCATACACTTCAGATATTTAATTCCTTTCGTTGCAAATAATTGTCAGAAGTACACATCTGGGATGTTGTGCAATGTTTATGCACAAAACAGTTATAAGAAAATTACTTTTGCGGACTACTTTGTGGTGCGTAGGAATGCTCTTCTCGAAGTTGCGAACCCTCCCTCAGCTTTCGGCTGCGCTCAGACGGAAGCTGAAACGAAGTATAAGTAGAATATTTATGTGGAATCCCTAGTTTACTTATCCAATTGTCACGGGTGGCGACCAAAATCAATAAATGAACAGAAAGAAATAAACGTATAATGTGGCGAACTTGTGCCAAAAATAAAAGGGGTACAAAGGATAATAACAGAGAGTCGCGGGCGTCGAAGTCAGCGAAACAGCAGGATCGAGCGCTGGGGCGAGACTGAATGCAGATCGCCACGCGGAACCCCTTATGTACATGCTTGGGCTTCTGGAATGATCAGCGTAGAAAATTCGGCGTGTAGAATATTCTGACCTCGAACAAGCAACATGGTTCTCGAATTTACCAGAACATTACTTTACAGAGTCAACAAAAATGCGCCTCCGCGGCCAGGAATCGAACCCTGGCTTTCAGCGTGGAAAGCACGCGCGATAACCGTTAGACCACGAGCGCGCTTGCCTTCTTGGTCAGCTGCGCTCGCCGGCATTATCCCCCCCTTTAAAAAAAGTGCATCGTCCCGATGCAGCACAAAACGAAAACACAGATCCACAGCAAAAGGGTAGCAGACTTGAGACTCACACTTAACAGTTCACACTTTGACAAAAGTCCAGAGTTCTATCGTTTGTAATACGGCTTGAGCCGGACGACACGCACCACCTCGGGTCGTGGCTTGCGTCTTGCAGATGGGCGCTTTCCGTCGGGCAGAACTTCATAGTTCAGATCGCCGAGGCGTCGGATGATTTTGTAGGGTCCGAAGTAGCGTTTGAGAAGCTTCTCACTGAGACCACGGCGACGAATGGAAGTCCAGACCCAAACCCTGTCTCCGGGCTGGAAGTGGACATCCCGACGACGAAGGTTGTAGCGGCCAGTGTCGACGCGTTGTTGGGCTTTAATCCGGATTCTGGCAAGCTGACGGACTTCTTCTCCCCTTTGGTCAACCACCTGGGCCCGTTTGCTCGAAACCGGTTAACTTTAAACGCGGTTAAAAGTTAACCGCCCTTCCCTACTAAGTACCTACAAGTACCTACCTAGCCAAGTTTGACGAGGGCTAGATGAGCGATAGCTCCGTTTTTTATTATGGGGTGGTAGCTGGTGTCACCTACTGACTGTAGCGAATATATGTGGCTTCCGTGAAAAGGTTCCCGAAAGGGGGGACCTAAAAAATGCGCGCTGCCTGGTCCTCGCGACGCAGCGCGGCATACATTTGAGCTTAAGAAACAATTTTTATTGCTCGTGGTACAAATAATCGGCAAGGTAAAACTAAATTAACCCTTGTTTTGAAATTTTCTAAATATTTGGCTGTATGAAGTGAAGAAAAGCCTCGTTGAAATTTCCTTCCCAGCTCGGAAGAGGACGACGAAGTGCAGTCCTAGAAACATTGAGAAAGAAGTGAGCAGTGAAAGGCGGGCGGTATACCGGCAGCAGCATGGTTGGCCAGCATATAAGAACTGTATATAACAACGTCATAAATTGAGAAACCTGTAACTCAGCTCCACTGAAAATTGACCTATTAGTAAATTACCCGAACATGGAGAAGAACGCTGGAAGTGCAATTCTACGATCCGCGCGCGCTGGCCTTCCACTTATAAAAGATTTGAAGTAAATAATCATAATAAATCTTTGACGAAAACGCGTGCACGGCAAAATTTGTTTTACGCTTTTTGCTTCAGAACAGTTATTACTGCAGACGCCAGCAGGTGCAGCGCGTGTAACTACACTCGTTGCATGCACCTCGGTGATATTGAAATTTAGCAAAAGGTCTATGGGAACGCTGTCTGCTTTTGTGTGCTATGAATACCCGGCTGATTGAGTCAAGGCAATCCACTTTCCAAAGATGTTACCATGCCGACAACTATCGCGTTCATTTAGGCTTAGGAGTGGCCAGCGTCGAAAGTCTATCTAAAAAATGCAGCGAGGTCATTGCTCATGCTTTGCGTTTTAAGTGAAGTAAGGCAATGCAAAAACCTCCTGCACCATTCATTGCTGACTAACGTGCCCGCTACTGCAGCTACTACGACATATTAGTTCCAAAGCGAGCGGCGCTCACTCACCGGGGCACCGCCATGTTTCCCCGCCGTCCTTACTCTGCCGGTCACGTGACCCAAAATTCCCCCTCGTAGGGAAATCCGGTTAACCGCGGTTAGTTAACCAGCTTCGAGCTAACGGGCCCTGGGTGTCGTCGCTTACGTCGACAGCCGGTTCGTGGGGCAACGTAGCGTCCAGCATTGTCGTTACCTTGCGCCCATGCACCAGTTGAAAGGGTGTCACTCCGGTGGTCTCTTGTACGGCCGTGTTGTAGGCAAATGTGACGTACGGCAACACCTCGTCCTATGTCTTGTGCTCCACGTCGACATACATGAAGATCATGTCGGCGATGGTTTTGTTGAGTCTCTCCGTCAGCCCGTTGGTCTGCGGGTGGTACGCCGTGGTGCGACGATGGCTGGTGTGGCTGAGACGAAAGGACTTCTTGCGTCAGCTGGGCCATGAATGATGATTCACGGTCTGAGATCAGGACTTCTGGAGCGCCGTGCCGGAGGACGATAGACTTGATGAAAAACTTGGCGACTTCAACAGCCGTTCCTGATGGAAGGGCTTTTGTCTCAGCGTACCACGTGAGATAATCGGTTGTGACGATTATCCATCGGTTTCCTCGCGTCGACGGTGGGAAAGGTTCGAGTAAATTCATACCGATTTGCTGGAATGGGGGCAGATGGCGGCGCAATAGGTTGAAGAAGTCCGGCCGATCTCGTCAGTACCTTCTTCCGTCGTTGACACTCGTGGCAAGATCGGGTGTAGTGGTGTACTGTCTTCGCAAGCTTGGGCCAGTAGTACTTTTCGCGTATCCTTGCAAGAGTCCTGCTGTAACCAAGGTGTCCCGCCATCGGGTCATCGTGGCAGGCTTGAAAAATTTCTTCTCAAAAGACTAGAAGGGATCACCAACAGCCATGCCGTGTTGTTGTCACTGAAGTTCTCCTTGTACAGCATGCCTTGTCGAATGGAGAACGTTGGCAGTGTTCGTACAAAACCGTGGGGAACGGCACTTCCTTGTCCCTCTAAATGCTCGATGAGTGCTCGCAGCTCAGGGTCGTCTCGGAGTGCTGCCATGTCGCTGACATCCAGAGCGCCGAGGGAACACTCATCGTCGTCCTCTTTGGTGCTGGCAGGACCGGCCTCGACTGGGGCCCTTGACAGGCAGTCGCCGTCATTGTGCTTTCGGCCAGACTTGTACACCACGGTCATGTCGAGCTCCTGCAGTCGTAGGCTCCACCGAGCGAGGCGTCCGGAGGGGTCCTTTAGATTCGCCAGCCAGCAGAGTGAGTGGTGGTCTGTGACCACGCGAAAAGGACTTCCATACAAATTTGGGCGAAACTTTGTTATTGCCCATACGACAGCGAGGCACTCCTTTTCAGTCGTTGAACAGTTCCTCTCCGCGTTAGACAGCGTCCGACTTGCGTATGCGATAACTCGCTCTGCTCCGTCCTGCACTTGGACTAGTACCGCACCCAGTCCGGTCTTACTGGCGTCGGTGTGGATCTCGGTTTCAGCAAAGTGGTCGAAATGGCCAAGAATCGGGGGCGTCTGGAGTCTTCGTTTGAGCTCATCGAATGACCGCTGGTGTTCTTCTGTCCATTCAAACTTCACGGCGTCCTTCGTGAGGTTCGTCAGCGATGCAGTCAGCTTGGCAAAATCTCGAACAAATTGTGTGTAGTAGGAACAGAGTCTGAAGAATCTTCTCACGGCCTTCTTCTCAGACGGCGGCGTAAATGCAGCTACGGTACGGGTCTTCTTGGGTTCAGGTAGTACACCCTTGTTGTTCACGACGTGGCCAAGGAACTTTAGTTCCCCATAGGCGAACCGACACTTTGTTGGCTTGAGTGACAAGCCAGCGGTCTTGATGGCTTGAAGTACGGTATGAAGTCGTCTGAGGTGTTCGTTGAAATCTCGTGAGAATACCACGACATCGTCCAGGTAGACGAGGCAGCTCTGCCATTTCAGACTTGCCAGCACGGTGTCCATGACGCGCTGGAAGGTGGCTGGTGCTGTACAAAGTCCGAACGGCATCACTTTGAATTCATACAGTCCGTCGGGAGTGACGAAGGCAGTTTTCTCCCAATCACGTTCGTCGACTTCAATCTGCCAGTAACCACTCTTCAGGTCCATCGACGAAAAATATCGGGAGTGGCGCAGTCGGTCTAACGTATCGTCGATGCGGGGGAGCGGATAGACGTCCTTCTTCGTCACAGCGTTCAGTCGACGATAGTCCACGCAGAACCGGAGGGTTCCGTCCTTCTTCTTTACAAGGACGACTGGGGACGCCCATGGGCTTCTTGAGGGTTGAATGATGTCGTCGTCGAGCATCTCCTGGATTTGATCTTGAATCACTTTCCTTTCCTTTAAGAAGACTCGATACAGCGACTGGTGGACAGGAAGTGCGTCGTCGTCGGTAACAATGCAATGTTTCGCCATTGGTGTTTGGCAAATCTTCGACGACGTGGCAAAACAGTCACTGTATTCGGCAAGGAGATCAACCAGTTGCCGGCGCTTCGTAGCTGGGCGCTCGGGGTCGATGTTGAGCGGCGGCGGCGGCGTCGTGCTCTTCTGCTGTGGCGACGAGGTTTCCTCGGAGATTGCGGTGACCACGTATGGCGCCTGAAGCTCCCCGACGTGGCCCACGGTGGTACCCTTCGTTAGGTGCTGCGGCTCCTCTCGAAAGTTCGTCACAAGAACAGTTGTACGTCTTTCTTGGAGATCCGTTACGCCTCTTGTGACACCAATTCCTTTTTCGAGGAGCAGTTGTACGCTGCCTTCCAGAAGAGCTTCACCGTGCATGTCTGCGTCTGTTATAACGGTGACGAAAACACTCGACCGTGGCGGTAAGTTCACATGGTCGGCGATAACTCGTATCGCGGTTGACGTCGTGTTGGTCTCCACCGGCAGTAAAACAGGTTTTCGCAGCGTCAACTGGTTTGCCCCGAGGTCGATGACGGCACCATACTCGCAGAGAAAGTCCATTCCGAGGATAACGTCCCTCGAACAGTCTTGCAGAACGACGAACTTCACAGGGCACGTTTCACCGTAGATCTCGACGCGAGCAGTGCATCTCCCGACTGGCGTGATGAGATGTCCTCCGGCGGTTTGTATTTGGGGTCTATCCCACGGCGTCATGACTTTTCGCAGGTGGCGAGAGAGCCTCCCACTCAAGACTGAGTAGTCTGCTCCGGTGTCCACAAGTGCCGATGCGTCGTGGCCGTCGATTATAACGTTTAGGTTGTTGGACACCGTTGCAGGAACCTGGACGATGTCGCGGACAATTGCACGAAGATTGTCAGCGCTGATGCCGCCCTCGTCGAATCGGGAAGACGTCAGCGTCGAAGCAGCAGGCGTGCCGGCGAGTCGGTTGTAGTGGGTGGCTCGAATTGACAGGGCCCGCTCGATGTTAGTTGCCACGGTGACGAATTCATTGACAGTAGTTGGTGGGTTGCGAACAAGGCCACCGAAGATGGCACTCCTCACTCCTTTCATCAGGACGCGCAGCTTCTCCTCGGTGGACTGAGGGTCGGCACGGCTGCTCAGGCGGAGGACGTCTTCAACGAAGCTGGTGACCGTTTCGTTGGGCCCTTGAGTTTGTACTTGAAGGAGGTCTTCCGCTTGCTGTTGTCGTGTCTGGTTCGTGAATGTCTCCTTCAGGCCAGCGATACAGGTGTCCCACGACGTAAGCGACGTCTCGTGGTTCTCAAACCACTGCCTCGCGGTACCTTCCAAGGAGAAGTAGAGGTTTTGGAGGCGCTTCTCAGTGGTCCATCCATTATGGTGTGCTGCACGTTCGTAGTGCAGAAGCCAGTCTTCAACGTCTTCGTGGGTCTCGCCATGGAAGATTGTTGGGGTTCGCTCGGCAACAGGCAGGTAAATGACGGTGGCGGCGGTCGGGGACTGCGATTGCTGGTCGTCCATCGTCGGCTACTTGGTCCTGGGTGGCAGAAGTCCGTATTCTGGGTGAAGACCTTGGGTGCGGCGACTGGTCCGAGTTTCAGGTTCCGCGTTGAGTGGTCTTCTCACTGGGCTTGGAATCGGGCTTGCACTGCGGGCCCTGGGAAGGGAACGCTGCACGGGCATGCGGTACCCCGCACCTCCACCAAAATGTCACGGGTGGCGACCAAAAAACAATAAATGAACAGAAAGAAATAAACGTTTAATGAGGCGAACTTGTGCCAAAATAAAAGGGGTACAAAGGATAATAACAGAGAGTCGCGGGCGTCGAAGTCGGCGAAACCGCAGGATCGAGCGCTGGGGCGAGACTGAATGCAGATCGCCACGCGGAGCCCCTTATGTACACGTGTGGGCTTCTGAAATGATCGGCGTAGAAAATTCGGCGTGTAGAATATTCTGACCTCGAACAAGCAACATGGTTCTCGAATTTACCAGAACATTACAGAGTCAACAAAAATGCACCTCCGCGGCCAGGAATCGAACCCTGGCTTTCAGCGTGGAAATCACGCGCGATAACCGTTAGACCACGAGCACGCTGCCTTCTTGGTCAGCTGCGCTCGTGGCTATATCTAGGAAATGCCTTGTAATACTCGAAAGGACAATTAATGAATAAATGGCTTCAGCTAAAATAGCTTTACTGGTTGGAAGTTTGGAAATAGACCCTAATTAGTCTAACTGCATACCTATTCAATGTAAGAAAGCAGATTTATAGTTTGCATACTGATTTGGTATCATCATATAGCTCCCTGCAGACAAATTGCTAAATTTTGTTGGCTTCCATAGTGGAATAAGTTTAGAATACCGTCCAACAACATCCAGTGTGAGAGTCAATTTCCTCAACTCTTCAATACAGCTATAAACAACTTTTTTTTTTTCTTTTGCCGTGATTGTTTGATGCAGTAAGTCATACATATTATTATTTTTTTCTTTGATTTGCTGCGATATCATTGTGCTGTACCAGTGTGTAATGGCATGTCTGGCACCTTAGAAGGGCCATAAATTCGGAGGAAAAACTGCTGCAGCCACCGGGTAGGTACAGACACTAGGGTTTGTGAATGCGAACCAGTTTTGGGCAAGATGGACAACGATTGGTCACTTGTCTTGCAGGGAGGTCCTTGCTTGTAGCTACAAATTCTCTCTCTGGCATGGTGTGATTTGCACATCAGTAATTAACTTCACTTACAGTACTTCCAATACTCTTGCCAATTTCGTTGCCCTTGTCCAATTTGCAGAATGGTCTTCCATAAGGTTTGGCACTGCCAGCACCACAAGAGGAACAAGGTGTCCGACCGCCGCAACGCTGCATGCATGGCCAGGCTCGATGTCAAGCGTGAAAAGCTCACCAAGGGCACGAGGAAAAACGACGCCTACCTACGCAGGGATGTGCCCTTGGTTGCAGTAATTCGGGTCGACTCCAGGCACACGCACAGCACGCAGTCAGCCGATGCCCTTCGCCTCCTTCGCGGTACAAGCACTGCGAAGGAAACCTTCCTGCGCTACTTCAGCGACGGGACGACTGTCCGCGAGGCTCGGAGGCTCCACGAGAGCAAGCTGTGCCTAGAAAACGGCGGTCCTGTGCTGCTGGCCAACGGTGCCCTGAACCCCCACGACCAGGACTGCACAGCACTGGCACAGCGTGTGGAGCACCACGTGCTTTGGCGGTGGCACCATTGACCCGCTGTCCAAGCTGGAGGAGAAGGCACCCCTCTATGCGGCTCAAGGTATGCCACAACTTACCACAGTGCTATGGCCCATTCCTGAGTTGTCACTTTGCCAAAAGAAATATGTTGTTGGTATATGAGCTTGGGCCACGACATTAGACATGTTTAGTTAAGTCTCACTTGAGCGACAAGAAAACAGCGAGCTACGTTGACCAACTTCAAGCACGTGCAGCAGTCACAAAGGTACCTTTGGCAGACTTTGAATCTCCCTGTGCTCGTGAAGTAAAAACAAGTGATTGCAACTCTGCCAAGGATACTTTCACGTGCTTGAGGTTGGTCAATGTCGGTTGCTGTTTGTTGTTCAAGCGGGTCTAAGACATTAGAGGACAACTCTAACCAACAATCATCTCTTGGGTTCACGTAAATTGCATGTCGTGCCAAAAGCCGCTGCCTACATTCAAAGTACACAATAGCCCTGGTAGTTTTCGTGCGCAGTTTCGTAGCCACCTATTTCAACAATAACCAAACTTCTTTTATTTTTTATTATTATTAGGTATTTTGTAGCATACAGGAACAAATTTTGAGGCATTGAGTGCCTAAAAAAAAAAGAGTGAATAAAAAGAGCCGGCCGTTTTAGCAAGGCTCTTACAAAATACTTTCCAGGCAGTGGCGTGACGGTGAGCCGGAGCGACAGCCGCCCCTGCTGGGCGGTTCTCGTGGCGACCCCCATCATGCAGTGGGCCCAAGCACTGGACGTGGCGAAGGACATCATCTTCATAGACTCTACGTCCTCTAGCGACACGGCCAGATGCACCGTCACGGTGGTGCTCGCGGCAACGATGGCTGGCGCCGTCCCCGTCGCAGTGCTAGTCCACAACGAGCAGAGCACCGAGGGGTACTCGACTGCGTTCAAGCTCCTCCGTGACACCCACCCACTTTGCTTTGGGGGCCAGTCGGTCAGTAGGAGAGAAAGATAAACTATAGCATTCTGTATTTAGTACACACTTAGCAAAAGCTAAAGGACATGGCAGCTTCATGTTTCAAGGTTCATTTTTGTTGTCGTCGCCGAGCAGTAAACACACTAACAAAAACCATAACTCTGTGGCATGAGTGCAAGCGGCAAAGCCTAGGTTGGGAACAAGAGAATGGAAGGAAATGTTGCAGTATAGGAAAATGCTGGCAGCATTTTCCTATACTGCAAGCTGGCATAAAAAATGTCAGTTCCCGTAAATTGGTATTTTGGGCATAAATAACCATCGCCAGCCGTACATCTCGAGCAAGTGTAAAAGAATTCCCACGGGCATTTATTAAGTGCGATTGTCCAGTTGTTAGCATTGTGTCTCATGGTCGGCCGCATATGTATTATCGTTTCTCAGGCACCGAAAGTGGTGATGACTGACAACTCTAGTGCAGAGAAGGCTGCGGTGCAAAAGACGTGGCCCACAGCGAGGCAGCTTCTCTGCCATTTCCACGTCGCACAGGCGGAGTAACGCTGGCTGATGGCAGCTCGCAACCGCGTCGACAAGGACCAGAGGCTTCAATTGATGTCGCTCTTCCAGGAGGCAAGTTTTGTAACCGGGGCTCTTGCGCAATGTTCTAGAGTTCTGAAGTGTGCATTGGCGTGAGGAAGACGGTGCTATTGGGTCTAGCAACACACCTCAACATTAGTTGCACCAGCAGAGTGGCATTTTCATTTTAATGTGTCTGTGGGAGTCTGGCAGGTGCTGGCCGGATCTCCGTTAGAGGATTCTCAGGTGCAATGACCAACCGCAGGTGATGTACGCTGACAGTGAAGAGAAGCTGGAGGCTGCAACTCCCCAGCTGAAGCGTCGACCGCACCAGGCGTCCGTGACACGAGTGGAGGCCTTCCTTGGGAGACGGGAGGAGTGGGTGCTGCTCTTCCGTGCCGACATCACCACACGGGTGCACAACACCAACAACTTCGCTGAGGCCACCATCCGTGTCCTGAAGGGCATGGTTTTGAACAGGACGGAGGCCTTTAATGCGGTGGCACTGGTGGATGCGGTGGCCGTGTTGTGGGAGCGGTACTTCGAGAGCCACATCCTCCACCATGCCCACAGCTGTGTCGCCAATCACCAGCTGGCGTACAAGCGGCTGCTCAGCGGGATGCCACAAGGTGCAGCAGACAGTGTCAAACCTCTGGGCAACAACGTCTATGCGGTGCCCAGTTCCCCCCACCACGGCGTGGTGTATGAAGCGTCGGCAAGCTCCGGAGTGTGCAGCTGCCCAGTTGGAAAGTAAGGGGCATTTTGCAAGCATCAGGCCCTTGTGCACGAGACCTTTGGAGGGTTGTTTCCCAATGCCCCACCTTTGTGCACGGGGTACCGTCACCGACTGGGCAAGTTGGCCTTGGGAGACAAGTGTCTGGCGCAAGATTTTTTCACGCCTCTTTGTGAAGGGCAGCAGTCATCAAAAGAGCCAGACGTGGTCAGCTGCACCGCCCAGGCCTCGAAAGGCCAGCACAGTGCTGAAGCCAGTGGCATGCCAGAAGCCCCCCAGCCCTCCACCTCAGCTCTGGCGTCACCGGCTGTGCAGGGATCTCACCAGGTTCAGATTGCCCAAGTATGTGTGCTCTTTCATGTTCGTGCTCACTCCAGTTCCTTGTTTCTTTTCTCGGCGATCTGAATACACAGGCAGAGACTGAAAAAACTTTCTGCCGGTCACCGGTAGTAAACTTGGAGAACAGAAACGCTTCTTACAAGTCATACTAGGAGGTGCACAAGTGCAGTGCGTAGAATTTTAGGTGGTACATATTTCCTGGCTGTTGCGAGCCACGCATTCATGTTTGCTGTACCAAATGAAAACTGATAATCGTTGCATAATTGTTTCGTTTCTACAAGGTGTTTGGCCCAATCTAAAATGTGAATGCAACTTAGCAGATGAGTGAAGCTCGGAGAGCCCGCTTTCACTGTTTTAGCACGGGTATATATGCCGAGACGCTTCAAGTATTACCACGGTCAATCTTAATGTCCGGCGTATGGGTATGGCTGGCCTGGTGTAATGCCAGGCCAGCAGTCTACAAATGGCAGGACTCACTTTCTAAGTGGCACCAATATCTGGCCAGAATCGCAGTCGTGCAACTTTACTGCAGCGTCAAGCAAGTGTGCTTGCAAAACTCGCATGTGTACCTATTGAAAGAAAAAGAAACAAAGGAGTTTTTAGTGGTTGTTTGTAGCCTCAAAGTCTGAACCTTCACCACAACACGGGTGTTGACAACAATGCCGTGGGCTCCTTGCAAGTCCAAACTATAGTTTGTTTCACATTCTGGGGGAGCGAAGCTGGAGCTAAGAGCACAAACATGTTACCCTAAAAAGAGCCTGCACTGCGCAAGTGTGCATGCCTTGCAGGGGTACCAAAAGCTTGGAGCTCGCCCTTCCTTGTAGCTCCTGCTATTCTCGCACTTAAAGTGAGACAGAGAATGGACAGGAGGTAACTTGCTCACCTGCTTGCCTCAACGCTTTCTGTGCAGGCACGAGAACAAGTGTACCAGCGTCTGGAATTGAGCTTGCGGCGCCTGCATGCCCTGAACGAGGACAGCGCAACGTACCTCGAGATCCTGCAGAGTCTGGGGGACGAGCTGGACCGTGTGCCCAATGGCAACGACGCCACCGGCCTCGTGTTGAGCCTCAAGGCGACTGCGGCAGGACGAAGGCGCCGGGGACGCCAGATCCGGGTGTAGCTTTCGAGCCTTGCCCGACGTAGGCCAGGGTTGGTGAGGGGCTCAAAAAGGGTGCCAGCCAGACGCCCAGCAAGTGATCAGCCTGCCAAGAGGCCAAGAAAGAGGCCCCATTCCCTGCAGAGGAATGCGCAGGACAATCTGCCAAGTGCGAGACTGCACTAAAGGCTTTAACAGCTGGCGGCCTTCTTGGGACCCATGTGAGGTAGGTTTCAATCAGTTGCGGACCCAGGCCTGGAAACACCACTGTGTTAACGTCAATTGAGCTCACAGATGAGTGGCAATTTTTTTTTTCGTCCACGTTGGACGAACGATCGGCTCATGGGACTGGGTCGAGGCACACAACTCTTCAAGGGCACGCTGCTGAGGGGGATCGACGGCCAAGCGTGTTGGGTGTGCCACAGCTCAGAGCACGTGAAGCAGGAAGCTTGGACCGCAGAACCCAGGCGTTTGACGTTCATTTGTCATCCCTGCTCGCTTCAGTCTGGACGAGCATGGTACCGGCGTGCGGTGACGTATCGCTGTGTGACGCACGTTAAAGGCCCCAGGCCGGCAGTCATAGTGCAGCCAGCGAAATTTCTCATCGATGGTGTAAACCAGTGTCGCCGAATTTGAGAGGCAGACCGACCTTACGCTTTGTAAACACGGACATGAAGTTTGGTTTCGGGCACTGCCGGCATACCTTGTCTCGCCCAGGGGGGCTGTCTGGTAGTCAGCGATTTTAGTGTAGCTGCATCGGTGTTGGCAACTGTCCCCTGTAAAGCAGTCCTTGCCAAGGACGTGAACAACAGCTTCACTCTGGTGGTTCTGCAACGACAAAACGAGTAATCTGTGAGAATAGCGTGGGCTTCCACGGTAACAGTTTTTCCTCTACTTTTTTTTTGCCACTGTGAACAGCCCTCTTTGTGTAGTGAGTTGAGTCTAGTTGACTGTCCGGTTGGACCCTTTTGGCTTTACGTTTCTAATTGTACCCCCAGATATCTTATCTGACACGGGAGTCTGCTAATTTCCCACGCGTTATGCGCTTATTTTGCAATCTCGTTCATTTTAGACCTGACTGCATTGTCCAACACATTTCAAATCGGAGATGTGTGGAAGAGGTTTATTCGCTAACGCATACTGGGGTTAAATGCTTTTTATTAATGAGTTTCGGTTGAAAGAATGGTGAAGCGAACTGGAAGCTGCGACGTTTGTTGAGAGTGTCTGATCTATATCCAAAGGTCTTCCGTTCACCAGGAGAGCGACAATGATCCACAACGGGTCCCCTTTAGCAACGCTGCTCACTGCAAAGTGGTCTTCATGTGTCTCACCTTGCGTAACTGTCTACCGACGGGTGCGACTTGACGAGCGTTCCTGTGACTTGCGCTGAACTCTGATTCAAACGCGCTTCTTCGAGGTGTCCATTGTGTAAAAACTTGCACGCGATTTTAGCGCGCTTGCATTCAACAGGTGAACGGATACCTGCACAACAAAAAACAGGGTTTCTTTCGTGACTTCGCCCCCTTGTGGTTGCAGTGGAACTGTGTACCTTACCTTCTTGTTTCTGGATCTGGAGTTGCTGGCTGGCAGCAGAGTCTGTCGCCAATGCGAGAGTGTAGGCGCAGTTGGAGGTGATGTTCCCTTCCACTAGTAAACATTGTTGAAGGTGGGAATCCTTGATGCCACAAATGAATCGGTCCCTCAGCATCACTTGGAGCGGTAGCACAGTGGAGAATGCTCTCGCTGGGGCTTGCGGGGCATGTCGAGCCTCTCGTGATGAACTGGCATTTGACACGGGCATGGCTGTCGTGGCTGTTGTCGGGGTGGGTGTGGTCGGCGTGGCCGTCACTGTGCCGAAGTTGCAGTCGCAGCGATTTTTCGCAGTGCGGCCACATACTCGGAGATGGAACCTGTCAGTGTTTGGTTTGTTCCGTTGATAGAATTTGAACTGACTCAGCAGTTCCACCGGCTTGGGGTCATAGTGTTCATTGAGGAGCTTGATTATCTCCTCAAACTCAACCTCTGAAAGCTTTTTGGGTGCGAGCAGGGCTCATACAGTGTCGTAGGTTGATTCACCGAAGGACATCAGGAGGACGTACGGCTTGCTTTTTTGCGGAGCTTGTGATGTTCTTAGCCTCGAAGTAAAATTCGAGGCGTTCCAACCACTAATTGCAGTTCCCACTGGGGGAAAACTTTAGAATCCATCCGTGATGAGCGGAGGCGTCCATCCTGGGGGTCCAGAAACTTCCTCGTCGTCGATTGAATGCATACTGGAGTTAAATGCGTTTCATTAATCAGTTTCGGTTGAAATAACGGCGCAGTGGACTGGACGTTGCGACTTTCTTTGAGAGAGTTCTATCTATGTTCGCCGTTTCCTGCTGCGAACAATACTTGATCCGAGCGAGCGAAGGGGGCCGAGGGAGCGTCGTCACTTGGGCTTTGCACAGTGTTCTTACAAGTTTTGCTGCCTGATATGACATTCAACACTGTTTACAATTGGTACTTGCAAGCTTTAAAGTTTGACGAGTTGACCCAGCGTACAGAGCCAAAGACACTTAGACTTATGAGAAACATTGTCATTGCAGTGACACATCACCGTGAAGTAAAGATGGCTCATTCAGAGTGGGTTTGAAATTACAATAACACTTCCTGGATGCCCAATTCCCAGCAGTGCTGGCTAGATTGACAGCTTTGTGGTACCTTGTCGACCTCAGCGCCACACCATGGTCGCATACCAAGCCCTTCCATAGCGTTACGGAGAAGCTTCATGACCAAGAGCGTATTAAAAGGACTGTGCTACAAGTTATGTCATCATTTGCTCTGCTGTTGACAGAAGGTGTGACTCCGATTTCAAAATTCGATTAATGATGCGTTTATAACCTCCAAATAGCCAGATCATGCCGTTTTACCTCCCCACGAGTGCAGCTGGCGTAGCCCATGCAGATCCCCCCACCTGGGGCAAAATTTCTTGTTGCACGAGTTGCGTGATGGTGTAGTACACCTTTGGCTCATGTGCCAAAGGAACAAGTCGAGGCTTGTGATACTTGGGTTTGAAGCTTAGATTTAGTATGAAGGTGTATGTGGGTCCTCCAAGTCCTTACTCGAAGACCCTTGGAAATTCTTTTGGCAGTCCTTGAGTCTATGGCGGTACGCCCTGTCTCTGTTGAACGAGACTAAGCACGTGCATGGCGATAGCAAAGTTGGAAGCTTTCAATAAAGTTTAGTTGCCAGTTAGCGTTTGTCCTGTGTGCTTCTTCGTCTTTTTGTCCCGTCTCTTTTGCGCTATTTTTAATATGAATGTCCACTACCAACTTGCCCAGCAGACCAAGCTTTTACAGTCTATGGGAGTGACTCGGCTAATTGAAGGACACCTTGAATAGTAGTGCTTTGTGTTGTCTTGGACGGTGGACAAGAGCAAGACCGTCCTTTCTCAAGCCTCGACAAAGAGTGTTTCAATTTGTCATCTTCTCGGACCCTCCCCCCCTCCCTCCCTCCCTCTCTCTCCCTTTCTGAATGCGCAATATTCCTTTCCAGAAAATTCCAAGAGACCTTGCAACGAGGGTAATTGTGGGGCTGTTTGGATATATAGTCGGCGACCAACGTCTCCAGGACACGCGAGCTGCGACTGAAACGCATTGCTCTGCCATCTGCCAGTGGGTCGCCTGGTTTCGAGATCACAAAAAAGCGCATGTGCGTCCTGCTGTGCCTGCCAGCATGTGCGCTTTCCCACTCTTCTGCGGCGCAGCGCCTAACTCGGAATCGGGCACGTGGTACCGCCTCGGAGATAGCGCTCACTGACATGGCACCTATAAAGCAAGAAGTCACGGCAGCTCAACTGAGCGATAAGCTGAACTGGTTATAAAGCAAGGTGCGCTGACACAGCGAAATACGGTGCAATGCCCCAGGCGGTATCTCCAGTTTCAGAATGTGTAGCAGACGCTCGTAAGCCACCAGCGCTATCTCCGAGGCTGTACCACACGCCTGATTCCGAGCTAGGCTCCGTGCCGCAGAACAGCGGGAAAACGGACATGTTTGCAGGCACAGTAGGACGCGCATGCGCTTTTGTGTGATCTTGAAACCAGGCGACCTGCCGGCAGGTGGCAGAGCAATGGGTTTCAGCCACAGCTCGCACGTCCTGGGGACTTTTGTCCCCGACTGTACGCTCGTGCCGGCTCGAACGCTTCGAATATCATAGTAGTAGCACGATTCACTCTTTCTTATCATTAGGAGCTCAGAACATGCTAAAAATTGAGTGAGTGGTAAGAAAAAAAAGCTCATCACACCCTCTGTTTTGCTCTCCTTCTTTCTGCCCCTCCGTGTTCTGAAATCACGAACTGTTAAACAATCGTCAACTTCGTCTTCGCTTCTTGGATAATTCCTCGTGCCGTCCATCTGAACATCGCAGTGCGTAAAGTAGACGCTGGGGGCACCACATGTTTCCGGAAAGGTCTGTTGCTCACGCATCACATAGCTTATCGAACACTTCAAACCGGTTCCTTTCAAGCAGGCTTGCTCCACGTCTTTTAACGGTCAGCAATGGTGGCTCACTCTACTTTCCCTTTGACTGCAAGGAAAAATTGACACTTTCCAGAACCACAAACTTGCGTTGTGAATACGTTAGGAAAGTGGTTTACGTTTAAGTCTATGCAGCCGTTCCAAGATGACAGATTCTCTTCAGAACAATTACGGACGAAGCAGTTCTAGTGTCTACTTCTATGCGGACGGGAATATCATTTAGTCTAACTTCAACAATTTCCGCCCCAGTTCGACGAAGTTAAGGCTCTGCCTTTGATCTGTCTTATTCCAGACGATGACTGGATCCCGCTTCCGGAGCGTGGTGCTTGGATTTGGCCAACTACTGACGGCATGCACGTATCATCTGTCCCTTTCCGTCGCAGATATGGCATGTTCAAAATTGTAGCTACTTGCGTCCTGCACAACATTTTGATGCCAACGTTTTCCAGCTGTACTCGGAGGTGTCTTCACTGCGCCAGGGTTCTGGCTTGGCATTGATGAACTGTTTGATGCCTTCTGTGGGTCGTGTTTGTCAATGTGGCAAACCTCTGCCACTTCTGGAGCCCAGAAGTGTGGGGTCTGTCGTGTAAGGTTTGTGGCGTACTCTGCAGCAGTCACAAGTTCTTGAGGACTAGCAAAAAAGATCTGGCATGGCCAGGTGGTGTTGCTGAATGACTTCCCCGCATCACCATGAACCAACCGGCCGCAAACCATCTTGTACGAGAATGTCTACTTGCACTGCTGAGCGACATGACGCAGCTCAGCAATGTAGTCGGGCACAGACTCGCCTTCAGCACTTTTTGAGCATGATCCGGTGACCAGTTACCAGCGTCCTTAGCCCTAAGGTTCTTTTTTTGTTAGCATATCTCTAAAGATACTTGAAAAGCGGAGAAAAAAAAAAAATTGAAAGAGGGGCGTACACGAAGGGTTCACATGCGCGGCAGAAGACTGCACGCTTCATGTTGTCGTCCACGATCTCGTCAGCCAGCAAGTAGAATTAGGTCCAGCTGCTCTCTAACGTGTTTTCATTCTTCTGTTGTTCATGCTCATTGCCACATGTTATGTACAAAGGCAAAGGCTGCATCCATTTAAACTGTCTAGATTAATGAAAGGAAAAATCCAGTTGCTCGCTCGGATAGATACAATCGAATGTCCGATCCATGTCCAGGATTGTTGGGTGTGATTTCGAATCCGACACGAGTTTTCGGATCTCTGCTCATTTTGAAGCCGTGTTAGTTTCGGGCTTGCGCACACAAGTGTGATGTGAGATTCTCTTAGAACATCCGACATGCTGCAGATTAAGTAAGAACAGAAGAGGTTCATTCATTGTTTACAATTCGTGTTTACAGCGGAAGCATCACAAGTTCAGGCTGTTTCACACACCTGCCACTGCTTACGACAGGAGTGGCGTGAAACCGGTTTTAAGTCTTGTGACTGTGTGACTGGTCTGCCACTCTGGTCGTAAGCAGTTACAAGTGTGTGAACCCTTTTACATGAATAAGCTAAGTACCCTCCAAAGTTACAACTTTCATGTGCCTCATACATTTGAGGCGACATGTCCGTTTGCTTTATCCTAGTTCTTGAAAGAAACTATGATTTGAATTCGTCAACATCTTTTAATGTGTATGTATACTGTTGTTTTTCTGTGTGAACTTGCCATTTTGCTTTATAGCTCACGGCCATACTGTTCCGACATCTTCACATTGTTCATTTTTGCATGTATGTGCCTCATAAGGGCCTTGGTTGTTTCAAAAGGACTAAGGAAATAACACTCTTTGAAACCAGCACTGCAGTGCAATGATATATTTAATGTGGTGAAATAAAAACATCCCGAGTTCAAAGTATGCACTTTTGTTTTGTATTTTTTTCTTCATATAGTTCCTCTGGGCATGCGTATAGTCATCTGCATATTTCCACCACGAAATGCTCTCCAATGGCACGAGTGTTTCTAGCAGTACTAAGCTGATTCCTTTACGACTTACCGAATTTGCAGTTACATAGCCCTTTTCATTTATGGTCAGGAGAGCCGCGGCGCCGCTGGAAGGCAAGCATGAAGACCTGCGTTGTCGTGAGTAACGGTTTTAAGTTGATGGCAACGTACAGGCGAAATAAAAATGCTGGCGATACCTCAAATTGAGCTTGTGGGTCACCGTAAGCGTTTGTGACGACGGAGCATATTTAGGAGCACATTTTCGTATAAAAAAAGGCAAGCGTTCATGGACGACATGGTTCACATCCACCACGTCGGCGACAAACCTGCTGAGCAAGAATAAGGTCTACACTGGTGGCGACATCGAGAGAGGGCTTGACTTCGGAAACCAGCAGTACATGTTGGTAGTAAGCGACGTAAGCGACGAGTAGGGAACGCTAAAGAGAAAAGTACTTCCGCCTTTTATGAACTCCTGAAGCACAATGTGAGATGTCGCATACTGCGGGCGTCACGTAGTTGCGTTACTAAGTCTCAGTCCCTCGCGGCACCGTGTTTGCAACGTCTCGGCCACTGTGGTCTCAGCCGCGACTGCGTCGACCGCGTAGGCTTCGCGTTTCAAGCGTCTCAGACTTCAGCCGCCACTGCACCAACCGTGTAGGCCTCAAGTTTCGGGCGGCGGCCGCCATGTTTGTCTTGCCGAAGCAGTGCGAGTGACGTCATGTCACGTGACATTTCACAAACCAATAAAAGAACTATAGTTTTATTTTAACTGGAAGTGAGATCAGATCACGTGACTTTTGCTAAGCAATGAAATGAGTGGTTTCGATTTGAAGTGGAAGTGACGTAATGCCATGTGACATAACGAAATTTACTACCGGAAGTCATGTCACGTGAGAAGGGGGCGTGGCCAGGTGCTGTACGGGATATGGTTTGCTTATACGCCGCCCGGCCTGTCGTGGAGCGGCAGGCTCTTCCTCACTATCATCACCTTTTTGAGCTCTGAGCCCTCAACGCTGCCAGCCTCGGGCTGGGTTGGTGGGGGCTTCAGCCCCAGGCGCTGCTTCACCCTTCTCGGCTGGTCCTGGACCACTGCAATGGCCACCGGTTGTGGCTCCAGCAGCGAAGACCTGGCCTGCGCCGCTGGGGCTGCAGATTTGTGGCACAATTAACATCGCTGCAAACAAGAGGACTACAGGGCATGAGGCATTTGCCTGATTCAAGCACAGCCTCGGTCAGTCTAATCTAAGGCCTGCTCACACATACAGCACAACACTATGCTTCGTTTCACCTCTGGATGCCTCCTCCTGCCTTCCCTTCCCCACCATGCCTCTTCCCTTCCCCACATCCGAACCCCGTGTCCTCCTTGGCTTAAACTTTCGCGCGTCCAGATACGACCTAAATTTTCCGAATTGCCTACTCTTCCCCCGAGATGGGTGCCGTGAATGATTAGTCACGCTACCAATTCAGGCAAAATGTCAAAACATCGAAAGCTACTCTGAAATGTAATATTTTCAGATTGCAAAAATTAGAACCCACAAATAATTCACATTTTTCAGCTTTGACCCGATTCTTGAAAATATGATCTCGCAAAAATGAAGTACTAGTTTTCAGTACTTTCCATTTGCCATAATATGAAGCATGAATGGAATGTGGGCCAACACGCCGACAGGGCTGCTTGTACCTCCTGTAACACTTTCCTCTACATCACACATTACGTCAGCACTCCCTCCTACCTATAGCCAAATCTATTGCACTCCCCACACATCCTGCTAAGTGAACCCTAATCTGAAGTGACAGCCAGGTGGGCTGTCGCGCATTCCGAGACGTTGCCCTTTCCCCCAGGAATCTTCACGAATCTCAGAGCTACAGTCCTACTCTCGAGATGACCCTCCGATGGGTTCCGGGTCATTCAAGCATACAGGGGAATGAGGCGGCCCACTCCTTGGCCCCCGACACATTTTTGCTTCTTTTGCCGGAGTGAGTCGGTCTGACCTGCTGGAGGATCCAATTCCAAAGCTGGCTGAGTGGTGGGAAGCCCCGACTTGCTTATGCGACTCTCGCAGAACCCTTCCTCCCCTTGACCCGTCCTTGCTTCAGTATTACAGATCCCTCCCTGGGTGCTCCACTGGCCCCCGCTGCGGGGGCCTTTCCACATGCCCGTCACCTCCTGTGGGACTGCCCCCTCCTCCCCTCCCGCGCCAGTGCTCGCCTCTCTCCCCCCTCATCAGCTCCCCCAGACACTGGTAGAGTCACTCACTCCTCCGGCACCCCTTCCCTTCCAGCGGGCCCTGGTCGCTCACGTCCAGTCGACAGCGAAGAACCCCGACTGATGAAGACCCTTTTTGTAGTGCCAGATGGGGCATCCTTTTGACAATAAAGTTTTGATGTGCACACACCTCTGGACACAGTTCACGCTACGAGGTGATGGGACCAATCAAAGTGTCAGAAGTGCAAGTCACAGGGTTTTGGGTCAGTCAGAACCCAGTGACTTGCGCTTCACAAGATTGATTCTGTGATGATAAAGCACATATGGAAACATGAAACATCAGCTGGTAGTGTAGTCTGCGTCCAGACTTAAGGACACAGATGGGGTATTTATGCTCGACAAGGTTTTTAGTTGTACATGACATATGAAAGCCCAACTACCCAGAACAGAATTTTCGGCTCGAAATTCGGTTTCTTTCTGCCCAAAAACCGTCGATCTAAGGCCCGCTTCAGACGGGGCAATGGTGCGTGAGGGGTGCGAGGCCCATGAGTGCGTGAGGGCCGTGACGGTGAGTGAGGGGCTGAAGGTGATTGTAGCTGTGAGGGTGAGTGAGGGCGACCTAAAATGCCGACCTCTGTCCCTGACTGGGTTACTGCTTGTGTTATATTTCCGAATTTTTTTTTTTTTGGTCGGGTTCATTAATTTTTTTTATTAAAAGAAACTTTTATTTTGTTATCTCCATCGTTTTCTTTTTGCATGGATACCGCTTCGGGGTCGCTCACGGAGGAAATGCATAAAAGGTTGGTGGCGGGTTGTTCCCTAGCTTTCCCCAAATCGACACGAAATGCTGAGATCGGGTACAGTGGCTACATAGATCGGGTCCGGCCCGAAACGGACGAGCAACTCGAACTAAAGCCCCTTGATAAAAGCGTTTTTTACAAGTACCGCCAACCATTGTTGTGGAAGCGCGCGAGACACGTGCCAGGAGCAGGTGCTCCGCCGCCATTCGCTTCCAAGGCCCGCTCATTTCAGTACTGCGCCGCCATTTGCTTCCAAGGGCCGCTCAAGACATGGGCCTCGTGCACTCGCGCATTTGACGCTACTTGCATAACAAGCGCAAACACATCGAGGGGCTTTAACTCGAACAACTCGGAGCCGTTTGAAGCGGCAGCAGCCAATCAGGGACGCAATATTTTCACGTGACACCCCCGTGGTGGTGGTGATGACAGCTAGACTTTGTTCTGGTTTGAAATCGATCGTTTTTGGAAATGAACCTTTTCAGAAAGATGAGCTAGTATTCTCAATGCCATTCAAAGATATAAAAACACGTTTTTAGCGCGTAGCTGGGCGTCTAAATAGTGCAAAAAAATTCAAAGTGAATGATGATGACAGCAAGTCGTAGCAATCCGGTTCCTGCGTGTGAACGCGGACGGCCCGTGTTACTGGTGTTGCGACGTCAAGTTGCTGGGTGAAATTGCTCCGTCTGAAGCGGGCCTAAGGCCCGCGGCCGCGTCATTCGGGTAGGATGAGTGTTCGCGGATGGATCGCGGAGTCCACATTGGGTTATTTGAAGGGGTGGGCGATGACTCTGTGCTTTGTGGAAATAGATATTGGCCCAAAAAATGGGGTAGGCGATGACTCGGAATGTTACGGTAGTCACTTCACAAAATGGAGCCCGCTTTTCGATGTGCCCGTAAATGTCCTCCAGAGCCGGTTTTCTCGAAGCGATGGTAAACCCATTTTGGTAAACCACGGTGCCTAGGAAGGAAAAAGTACCTAGGTTCTGTAATAAACGGCTGGATATAGAACAACAATAATTATTTTTGATTGGGCAGTAAGATGCGCCAGCTATCGGTGAAACAAGCCAGTCATTTTGTTTATCCTCTTTTTCCGCTGGTTGTTATCGATCTAGTGTGGTATTTTAAGTCAAGATATAGTAATGTACTTGAAGACTAATTAATTTGCTTCAGATGGTACGAAGAAATTTTAGCTACTATGCTAGAGTTTGTCGACGAATATTCGAAAAACACTTCCTTCAATATGCATACCATTCCCGTGTGCCTTCCAGCTAGTCTGGCAACGCCGGTGCTGTAGTCTCGTTTTTGTTCCATGCGACGCACGTTTCTGCGATTCCTGCTGATCTCAACTGTTGGCCCTCTCTTCCGTTCGCCCAACCGATCCACCGGTGACGAGAAGCTAAGCTTCTCGTCAGCGTTGAATTGCTGGCCACCGGGGATATGTAGAAACCTCGATGCTGTCGACAAAAAAAAAAAAAAAAAAAAAAAAAACCAGTACAATGTCCCAGCTGTTTACCCGAACGAAGACTTTATCGAGGATAGCCCCCTTGCTAGTTGAAGCTATTTATGATAGAGATTTTACACTTTCTAAGAGCGATCTATGCAGGGATGGGCAGTATTTCAAATACAAGTATTTGAAATACGTATTTCAAATACTTTGTGTATTTTGCATTTATATTTAATTACAGATTGGGTAATGTTTTGACGTGTGTATTTAAATACTAAAACTTGGATATTTTAAATACAATTGTAATTAAATACAATATTGTGGGCAAAAATACATCCCTCAAATTTATTGTCACGACTCATTTTGCTCATCCTAAGACGTGTTTAAAGCTGCTCTTTCTTCATCTCAACGCCAATGGCAACGACAAACCAAGAAACTCATCTCTTCATACAACAGTCCTGAGGCAGTTCGCGTCTCGCTCACCGCGGGTGCCAGGTCCTGGGTGTCGAACCGGAACCGAACCGAACCGAAAACCGGAACCGAACCGGTATTTTTTCCGGAACTGAACCCGAACCCGAACCGTTATATTGCTATCGCGATGAACCCGAACCGGAACTGACCCGGAAAAAAATAACGGTTACCGGCTCATGTCAAAACGGTTCGGCCACGCGCTGTTGACAATGAATGTGCTATCAATGCCATTTGTTTTTTAAGTGCCGTCAACTGACGCACACTTCGCTTACATATTTCTCTTCTCCACTCAGTCTTAGGAATATAAACGCTGCATCCATGAATCTTGACAAACGCTGCATCCATGAATCTTGACATAGGAACCGGTATTGCGCTGGTCGCGGCTTGCACGGAAGCAAAATAATTAAAAGGCTGTGCAAAAAAAAAAAAAAAAAAAAAGTCGCGTCACGGGATTTTATTTTTCTACAATCTCGTAAATCCTAAATGCTGCTGTGTGCTCATTTCATAACACGTTTCTAGAACGCGCGAGTTCTTGAAGCTTGCTTCCATCGGAATGAGAAAAGAAAATTCTGTGGAGTTTGATAATAGTGCATCCGGTTTCGTATAGGCACTTAGAAGCTAACATATTTGTGAGACAGCGAACTCTTCTATTTTAATATTTATCCTATTACGTCCTTCTGGCGTTGCGTTCGGTGAAGTGTTTTTCATATTCCGTATCTTGTTTAATGAAAACTTCTTTAAGAGTCTAATTTGAGTTACCGAAGGCTAGTTCAAATAAAGAAAGCTGTATTTTCTCCCCACTGTTCCTTCAATTGCTTACACGCCGAGGTGGCGGGATAGTTAGCGGGTTCTACTTGTAAGTGGGTTTGTAAGGAGGTCGCGGATTTTGCAGCTACTGCGTCGGACCCAATTAGATGAAGTCCGAATGCGTAAACGTCGGTGAGGTAACCTTTGAGTGCACATAAAGAAACCATTCCTGGTAGAAATCCCTGAGCCTTACACTACGATGTATCCCGTTTTGTATGTGCTGATTTCAGATGTTTTATTTGTAATTTATTTTGATGTTGCAATTTGTTATTTATAATTTCCGAACCGGTTCGCGAACCGGTTCGCGAACCGGTTCGCGGATCGAATTAATCGAACCGGAACTGAACCGGAACAAAACAAATTTACCTGAACCTGAACCGTAACCGAACCCGTATTTTTTTCGGTTCGACACACTGGCCAGGTCACGCCGGGCGCCCGCGGTACTTGCTTCTATTACGTTAAATAAATGTTATTGCCAGAGTTACAATTTTTGTTTTTATGCATGTGGTTGTAAGATGTAGTCTCCATCCTTTATTCGGCTATGGGGCTTTTTTCCTTTTCTCCTCCGGCTTTATTTTAAAGGCACTGTCCAGAGCAGGAAGAAAACTACGTTCTGCACCGAATACAGTGTCTCTCAATCAAGCACAAGCGTTTGATGACTTTGTGATTACGGTGCTAGCCTAGGGCAAGAATAGTGACGAAATCGACGTTCACAGGCAGACTGGCTAAATATGTGCCTGTGACAACTTGTGATGCTTTCCAGCCTGATTTAAATCCATATTTTTGCCTGGAACATTCTTAATGCGCGGGTCGTCCAGATTTTCGTAACTGGTCCGAGTTGCAACAATAAACAATTCTCCAGCTAGTGGTGCGCGTCTTGGCCGTCTCGGATCTTTGCTGGTCTATACCAAAATGTAATCGACAAAAAAAACCTGCTTGAAGCTCTGTACTTTTTTCACCTATTACGTCCAAGCTGATTACATTTTTTTGTGGTTATATTTCTATTACGTTACTAGAGCCTCACACACTATCCCCAGTGTGCGATGCAAAATTAAAATGAGATTCCCAGAAACCCGTTGCAGGTGCCCTGAAGTCGATGACGCACATTTTGAGGAGTAGTTGGATGAGACCAAATACATTTAGTTGTATTTGTATCTTGTACTTAAATACTTTTTTTTTGGAAATGTAATTAGATTTGTAATTAAGTACATTTTTGACGAAGTATTTTGTATTTGTATTTCAATACATATTTGCATGTAATTTGCCCATCCCTGGATCTATGTAAAGCCTAGGTAAGTGTCGTCTTAAGATATGATCATTGTTATTCAAGACGAGTTTCGAAGAAATGGCCAAACATGTATCTACGGGCAATTATGCCCTAAACTTGGTAATTTTTTTCGTCTAAATTGTTTGTTTAAGGTATCGCATTTAAATCAACACGACATACAGTACATATCATTGCCATCTGCAGAATACAAAATAACATTTATTGTCTTTTCACGTTGAGGAATAAATTAACTCATGGCGGAAGATTTCTAATATTGTTCAAATTCAGCACGCCATTAGCAAAAAAAGAGCACTTTTTTTTTGCTTTGTTTTTTGAAACATGTTTCTTTTAGCCTGTGCACATTTTGGTAGGAAAACTTTTTTCAAAGTTCTGAGCCTCTGAATATGCAAGGATACAGCACTTCCGGCGGGTTCTGGATGGTTTTTTTTTCTCCAGCTTTTTATCCCCGCATCTATTATGTTTATATATATATATATATATATATATATATATATATATATATATATATATATATATATATATATATATTTACCAATGGCACAGTTATTTAGGTCGAAAAGACAACATAGGTTTGAACTTTCGAACCACTAAGCATGTGACAAGTAGTGCCTTCTGACAGTGAGTTTCCGACAATGACCATCTACGCGATCTTATATGCAGTGAAGAGCGACAGTAGGCAATACATATGCATAAATAATTTCAGATTAAAATAAGCTCTACCATGCCGTCTTTTCCTGTATTGTTTTGTTTAACAATCTGAAATACATCTGGAAAAGCCTCCCCCTCTTCTTTTTTTTCTTACGCCACTGGTATGGTAGAACGCCCCTCGACATCGAGTTGTGTCGGCTTCTCTGCTTTCTGCTCGGCGTTTCCTTCGTCCCGGAAAATAAACCTCCAAAACAATTACGAACTAAACTTACTATATGCCAGCGTCACTCGAACGGCGTTCGATCAGATTAATACCAGCGTGCAAAGGGGTGGGTAGGTGGTCTGCCAGATTGCTTCAGGGTTTTCTTGAGCCTCAACCACCTGCCTGGCCTTGGCCGTTTCGAACTGGATGAGTATGGTAAGACGTGTGATCACTACTGCGTGATACACGTTAGGGGCCCCGCCCCCGGGCTAAAGCAGTCACATTTACTGATCTGTGGTCACACGTCAATCTGCACTGGAAAATATTCCAGCACACAGGGGACACTCGTCGTCTCATTTCTAAATATCACACTTGAAGTTTTCTAAACTTGATTTTGTAAAAACCAGTGAGGCATGAAAACGTTATTTGAAACTGAAACTGGAGGAACATGAAAACCGGACTTCGAACTTTGAAAACTTGGACTTGAAAGAAATTCGAAATCTTCGAAGTTCTTTTCGAATTTAGACCTAAAAGAGAGTCGAGCCCCACCCCTGCCCGTTTCGATCTGGATGAGCATCGTACCGGCGTGCGGTCGTGTATCACTAGTGCGTGAGCACGTTAAAGACCCCAGGTTAGCAGTCGTACTGCACTGGCAAAATTGCTCATCTACAGTGTAAACCAATGTCGCCTCATCCTGGCAGACCAACCTTACACTGTATAAACACTAAACGTCCAATTTGACTTTTGACTTTTGACCTAAAAGAGAATCAAAAGCTTCGAACTTTATTAGAAAAAAAATTCGGAATTTTCGAACTTTATGTCTATAAAAATTTGAAGCGTTTTAATTTTTCGATTTTCAAATCCAAAGAAATTCAGTCTTCGAATTTTTCGAACTTCAGATAAAAAACAAAAACAAAAAAAAAAAAAACATTTGAAATCTTCGAATTTCAGATCCCCAAAAATTCAGCATTTTCGAATCTCTTGAATTTCAAGTTACGAAAGTTCGAAATCTTCAAATTTCTTGAACCTCAAGTAAAAAAATATTTGAAATATTCGAACCCGAACTTTTAGAAATCGTGCAAGCTTCGAACTTTTCTAATTCAAAACTCCACGGTGTCCGCAAGTTGCGAATTGTTCGAATTCGAACCTCGGTAGGTGCGAAAATATCCAAATCTTTTGGATTCGAACCTCAGTTCGGTTCGAAAATATTGAAACCTTTCGAATTCGAACCTAGGGTGGTTCGCGACATCCTACTGCAGTCACACCAGACCGGCAGACAAAGTCTCTGACCAACGTGGCTGTCAGCTTGGTTCCTCAGCTAGGCAAGGACATCATCGCCTGGTTTCACCAGATGAATTTCTGGTTACAGACGTTTAAAGTCGCACCAAGTGAGGCCATCCTATTGATAGTATCCAAGCTACCATCTAAGAACTTCATGTGGGTGAGGTACCACCTGAAGACAACCAAGTTAACGACGTGGGAGCAAATGAAGAGCGCTTTATGTCGTCGTTACAACCTGGACAACGAAGTTGCAGCGAGACAGAAAATGTTCGGCGCAAGTCAGCGTTCGGGAGAGTCCTGCACAGACTTCGCCTTCCGCAAGCTGGAGCTCATCGACGAGTGAAACTACTCGGAGACGGAGGCGGGGAAATGCAGGGTTATCCTGGCAACACTGTCTGACAAACCACGAAAGCACTACTTCGACAGACTGTTTGCTTCGTTGGATGAGCTGCTGGACTCATTCCTCCGCTTCGACCAGGTAGTCTTGAGCCAACCAAAGACACCTACATTAACGGTAGCTGCAGAACCAGCTTAAGCTGGGAAGGTAACCAAGAAAGCGCCCTCCTTCCAGCTATCGAAGCAGGACCGGTCGCCGCCTCGTCAGAACACGGAGAACGGCCCATTGACAGCAGCCTCTTTCTCCACGCGGGAAGCAAAACAAGCAGCACGTGTCGCCTAAACGCACATCAAAATCTTTGCAGGATTTTCGGCGTTCTCCATTTCGACACCCGGAAGTTTGTCCGCTGTGCCTTAAGGCCTGTTCACACATACAGCGGAGCGCTAAGTTAGCGCTACGTGAGCGCTCCAAGGAGCGCTCATGTGGCGCTTCCTTGCGCGTGACTTAGTTCTAACAGAGCGCGAGATTAGCGCTTCTGTAGCGCCTTGTTAGCGCTCCAGTAGCGCCGTGTTAGCGCTTCAGTAGCGCTTCTTGTACCGCGGTGCTGCGGATTAGCGTGTGCACTGCGGTTCCGATTGTTGTGGTTGGGTGTGCATCCGCAGCACCATGGCGGACATGTGGGATGCTGAAATAGAAATGCGACCAATGCTCTTAGATACGCGATAAGTGCAAATGTGTGTGGACGGCTTAACGCCCAGAAGAGCCTTCTGGGTGCGCGAAATCTTTCGCCACCGAGATACCGACGGGTACCCGACGAACCTTGTTCATAGGCTGAGGGACCGAGACACATGCAGAGCTCTTTCGATTGCGATTATATTTAACTGCGTGTCCTTGAAACCAGGGTCACGCATCTCGAATAGAAAGCGATGAGGCCGTACCCAATCAATTAGTCGCTCAGAGTCCATGACTCTGGATCGCCTGCCCGACCCCTTGATTGGAGAGCGGCTGTTTTATTTCGCCTTCTTTCAATGCCAAAGGAAAAACAACAACAAAGGAATCGCCGTGCACGCGCTGTTCCGCAGCAGCAAGCACGGCACAAGGAGCGTGCAGAGCGCTAACAAAGCGCTTCTGAAGCGCTGAAGGTGTATCCACACGACGGACCAAATTGCTGCTTTGGTCCGCGGGCCTCGCATCACGTGATCTTACGTCACCGGTTTTTGAGGTCCGCCGGTGGTCCGCGGCCCTCGCATTGAGAAATGTCAAGCGACTCTTCTCGCCCGGACCTTGGCGGCGGACCGCGGCGTTTTTAGTATAACTGAAGCGATAAGTCTGGCAACAAGCTGACTTTCGATATTTGGATTGGAATCGAAATCCAAAGTCGTTTTCTTGTAGCGCCAACTGTTGAAAACGAAGAAGACGAACCTTTTGTTGTGCGACGATGCAACTTTTTACTTCATCGCGCTCGTGGAGCAATTCCCCGCTCTGTGGGACAATAGTCGCGACGACTACTAAAATAATCATCTAAAGATGTCCCCATGCCTTTTTTGATTCACTTAAGTCGTCCTCGTTCTCAATAGTCAACGCCAGGGCCACCGCGGCCAAACGTCTCTTTCGTTCAACCTCCATCTTGGCTCCTTACAAATAGCCTCAAAGCAGCTCGCTGCATGCGTTTGGCGGAGCTGTGAGGTCGAGGGTTAGACCGGCCCGTTCGCTGTCGTCTGGTCTTTTGGTCCGCCGTGTGGATGCTAATTGCAGCCGGGCGGCCCGCGGGCCGCGCATCACGTGATCAATCGGTCCGCGGCCTGGTCCGTCGTGTGGACACACCTTAACAGAGCGCTACATCACGCGCCAGGAACCGCCATATGAGCGCTCCTTGGAGCGCTTCGCTGCATGTGTGAACCGGCCTTTAATTATAAGAAGAGCGGCCATTTCGTCACGCGGTGTCGACAGGAGCTCACACCAGAATTTTTGGAGTGGCAACAGCGCTTCGAGTCCACTGCAGCACCGACGCAGGGAAACGACAAGATGATGCCTCTGACGCCTGCAAGAGGTCATCAGTAGTTCGGCGCAGCAGTGGGCACAAAAACAATTCAGGTTCAACTGAACGGACAGCCTCTGACAGCTTTCTTGGATTTGGGGGCAATGAGAAGTCTCATCAACGCTCCCATCGCCGACAAGTTGCACCTTCTCATTCAATCTCCCATTCGTCTCCATGCTACAAGTGGCCATTCCCTCACGAATATCGGCGAAGTCACTGCCGCAGTGACGGCTGACGGACTGACGCTGAACCAGGCATTCATCGTGGTCCCACATCTGGAGGAAGAAAAGCTGCTCCTTGGAGACGATTTCCTGACAGCGTGCAAGGCCATGATCGATTGGGGTGCAAATAGCTTCTCGATTCCCCCGTCTACGACATGTCATAAAGTCATCTTGGTTACGGAGCAGCTGATACCTCCGCGGTCCCGAAAGCTTGTTCAAGCACGCCTGAAGAATTCTGTCCGAGGACAATCAACGAAGATAGAGGTGAACGGCACAAAATTGCTCTACGACCGCCACTGCCTTCTAGTTGAGCCCATGGTTATGAATAAGACCGAGAGCACATTCTACGTACTCCTGGCCAACCCGTCATTTCGACTAGTGGCTCTACCCTCTGATGCTACTGTCCGAGTCGCTAGGGGGGTCACAAGTGTTGAAGACATCGAGCTTAGCGACGACGAAACTGCGTCCATCTTAAGTTGCTCAAGCCTGCCTTCGCCGGAGGACCTGGATCGGCCGAATGTTGTGGAAATCGCCGGCCCTCAACATTAACCGCTATCGGTTGAGGGTGTGACGCTCAACATTGGTTCGACGCTGGCACCTGTAGTGAGGACACCTGGCAATAGATGGCACCACATGTGTTGTGCTGCGGGACTACCGGAAACGGGGCTTCTTCCGGTTGTTGATTCAAGATTAAAGACACTTTTTGGCGAGCTGTCACACGGTGTGGTTGTGTTCCTTCTGCCTGGCGAACATCTGGTCGCACTCGGACACTTACGGTCACAACATGGTGTCAGAAGTGGCCGGCCTCCCGGTCTGACGTCCTCCTGGCTGCTGCTATGCTCACAGCTAGCCCTACTTCTCGTCGTCTCCGCGTCGCACGCTGCTACGCTTTCCGTCTTCTCGTCACCGTCGCTGCGTTCCTCGTCATGTCGCAGGAGAGAACAACAGAAGCTGCCTCCGCCACCGCCCCCGTCATCTCACTCCCGAGCTTGGTTCCACCACCCAAATTCGACTTCGCAAACCCCGACAAGTGGCCGCAATGGTTTCTACAATTCGAAGACTTCAGCTTTGCGTCAGGCCTCTACCAAGCGTCGGACGAAGTTCAGGTGCGGACGTTACTGTACACTATGGGATCCGAAAAGGCGCGGCGTGTTCTTGAGACGTTAGGCCTCACCGCAGAGGAATGGCGGTCCTTCGCTGCGGTAACAGACAAGTTCAAGGCGCACTTCGTGCATCCACCGAACGAGGTGTACGAGAGCGTGCTTTTTCACCGGCGGGTCCAGGAACGAGGGGAAACCGTCGACAGTTTTTACATGGCCCTTCGAGCACTCGTCCGCAAGTGCAAGTATCCGTCCACAGAGGTGGAGGACAGGCTCGTTAGAGACCGCTTCGTCGTAGGACTTCTCGACTCGAGACTCTCTGACAAGCTCTGCCGCTGTCCGACCCTCACCTTGGCCGAGGCCCGGCTACAAGCACGCATCCACGAAGACGCCGTCAAGGCGCGGGCGACAGTTTTTCGTGACGAGACAGCTGCCGTCGCACCTGAGCCGCTCAAGCTGGATGAAGCACGGGTGAAGAAAGGACGGAAACCGGCCTTCAGGACGTCTCCCAAGCAAGACTCGGCGCCGTCGCAGAGAGAAGGCATCAAGGACTGCAGATTCTGCGGCCGTCGAGCGCACCCCCGTAACGAGTGCCCGGCTAGACAAGCCAAGTGTCACTACTGTCGACGCCTGGGTCACTTCGAAGATGTCTGCGAGAAGCGGAAACGAAGTTTGAGCACCGTTCATCTACATGCCGTTTGGACCGCGGGCCGAGCAAAGTTTGTCAAGGTCGCCGTCAACGGGTACGACGTCGACTTCAAAGTGGACTCCGGAGCCGAAGTCACGGTGGTGCCAAGCACGTTTCCCGGAGCACCTCGCAGTCCCCAAGAGCCTGAAGGGCAACTCACTGGACCGGGCAATCACCCATTGACAGCTCTCGGTACCTTCCAAGCCACATTGACTTGGAAAGGCAAGTCGGTAGTGGAGCGGGTTTACGTCCTGCCGTCGCAAGACCCGCCTCTTTTGGGGTTTCCTGCCATCCAGAAGCTGGGTGTGGTGAAGTTCGTTGACGCCCTCTCCAGTCTCAACCAGCAGAGCCCTCTTCACAGCGACAGCTTCGAAGGGTTGGGTGAGCTGAAGGACGAGTATGTGATTGAACTCCAGCCAGGAGCACAGCCGTTCTCCCTCAGCGTTCCTCGCCGCATTCCGATTCCCCTTCAAAACATTGTCCGCGAAGAACTGGATAAGCTGGAAGCTGACGGTGTGATCCGCAAAGTCGACGATCCGACGGACTGGTGTTCTGGTATCGTTGTCGTCCCCAAGTCCTCTGGAGGTTACCGGATCTGTGTCGATCTCACACTCCTTAACCAGGTGGTCCAGCGGGAGCGTCACGTCCTCCCATCGGTGGAGCACATCCTGGGACGTCTGGGTCCTGCACGGATCTTTTCCAAGCTCGACGCTACAGCCAGTTTTCACCAGATCAAGCTAACTGCCGAAAGCCAGCTCCTCACGACCTTCATCACCCCGTTCGGCAGATACTGCTTCTAACGCCTTCCTTTTGGAATTTGCTCCGCTCCGGAGTATTTCCAACGTCAAATGGGGAGGATTCTGGAGGGTCTCGACGGAGTCGTTCACATGATCGACGACATTTTGGTTTTCGGACGCACCCAAGAGGAACATAACCAACGTCTTGCAACAGTGTTGGCGATAGGCGATTAGCCTGGACCGACGGCTCTCGACGACGGGCAACCGGGAGGTAAAGTAAACCCATTCGCTGTCTTCTCGTTGTAGTGTGTCAGTCCCTGGGTGACTAATAATCGCCGCCCGATCGGTATGCGTTCCGCATACCGGTCGGGCGGCGATTATTAGTAGAGGGACCTCCGTAAAAAAAAAAACAACAAAAAAACACACACACATTAAAATGGCGCATTCATCGTGGGGCCTGTTCGGTATGCCTCTGCTTCTAGTCGTCCCGAGGGAGCCCATAGATTCGTTAAGCGGGTTGTTCACTAGCGCTAACGATGCCCGTTGAGACAAAGTATGTTGGAATTTTGGTGACTTGTCTCAGAGCAGAGCTCAGCAGGTGTCTCCTCAAATCGAGTACCTAAAGGGCTCGAAGGACGAGGTTGCGGACGCGCTTTCTCGGGTACCCTATTATAATGGTTGGCAGGAGACGAGGAGCGCAGTTAAGATGTAAGAAAGTCGTCTTCGGAGGCAGGGGAGAGCCACGGCATGTTCACTGGAAGGCAGGTTAGCGACTGGCAGGAGGGAAACAGCCAGGACTCATTGCAGATTTAGGATTTAGGCTTGGAGTGATGTGGTGAGCCAGTAAGCGCTTGTCGAGGCCCGCGGTGCAGATGGATTTTTGTCAATGGGTGTCGGAAAGACTGCGGGAATAGCAGTTGACACCGGGAACACTGGCGGACGAGATTGCCAGCGCGTGTCGGGTAAACTGGCGGAAATTGAGGTTGACACCGGGAACACTGGCAAGCGAGTTAATGAGCGCTGTGATTTGTAACTGCTGGGCCAAGACGGCTAGTTGCTTCGCATCACACCAACAACTGACAAAGGGCAGAGGGACGACTCTCCCTTGAGGGGGGTCGTTCCAAGAAAGCTACGAAATGTTTTAAATGATTCTTTCTCGACTTCACTCTGGCCGGTCGTGGCAGTGACAGCAAGACTTTTAATAAGTTATGTCGCGTCACGACCTGGTCGGGGATGAGACGGTAGACATTTAGGTGGCTTGCAGCTGTCCAGCTTGCCTTGAGGCGTGAACGGTTAAAGCGGACTTGTTCGCTGAGCTGCCGCCCCCTCCGAGGACCGATCAGTCCCTAGAGCTCGTATGCACGTGGACGGAACGGGACGCTGACGCTTACATCGAGTAGCACATGGTTGCGGAACGCGGGTACAGTATATGGCCATCCCGCCAGAGGACTTGGATCCCTTCGCTTGCGCAAAAGATGGACTTGGTTTACACCATCGTTACCTGTTCTGAAGGAAACTCACCCTCTGTGCAGCGCAGCTAGGCGTTTTGCCGCATCGCTTGCTCCGAGGTGAGAAAGGGCACCCGAGGTATAAAGACGCGAGCGTCGTGTCTTACTTCTATTCTTACTCGGCGAGATACAAACGAGGAGGCTTGCCCGGTTCACATCGCTGACTTGTAAGGATACTACCGCTGTCGCGATGGGGAAGACGATTAGCATGAGGTTGCGGTAGGACACAAGAAATCCCCTGTTCTTGGCGACCCAGGAGCGAGCTTTGGAATGCGGACTTGCTGAGTTAGCCGCATGGTACACAAACCCGTCGGCAAGCAATTTGGCGGTAGAGGCTATGGCCACTGCCACAATCTGCGGCAGAGTATTTGTTCACTGTGTGTTGTTTTAACAGTTTGTTCTGCGCAGAATAGCTTCTTGGAAAGACGGCCATAGACGGTGTAACCCAGGAAGCCCACCGGGAGGGAAGACAGAACCATTCGTTTTCCCAAGGGCTCAGGGTGGCTGACAGTTGTTCGGCTTGACGAACGGTTCAGGCGGGCAGTTCTAAGCCCGCTGTGACCTCTAAGCGGAACGGGGCAAGTCCGTCTACGTCGGCCGGACCAGCTTAGATTAAGCCCCCTGCCGCATCGCGGTGAGTGGGACAGCAAGCGACAGACAGGTCGGCATTGTCTGCCGGCTTCGCTAGCCACCACCACCTTCGCCGCTTTTGGACGCTGCAACGTGGCCACTCCGGCAACAGCAACAGCGGCCGCCCATGATGCCCAGCCGCTCCCTGAGGCCCATGAAATCCGCCGAAGTCCGGGCCTTGAGGGGGGGGGGGGGAGAGTGTGGGAGCCGAGGGTGAAAGACGAGGCAGAGGGCACGTGACAGGCGGCCGGCAGAGAAGACACGAGCTGGCGCGAGACGGGGCGAGCGGAGCGAGGCTGGTAGCTGGGGGGCTATGTTGCGCTTTTTGCACTCCCAGGAGACTAGGGAGAGGGAAGTGACGTCAACGACACAGCAAACACAGATTGGGTGTTGATTTCGTTTTCTTTTGTCAACATCCAATCTGCATTTGCTGTGTCGTTGACGTCACTTCCCTCTTCCAAGTCTCCTGGGGGTGCAAAAAGCGCAACATAGCACCCCTGGACAAGAACGTCGGGCCGGGCTACCTGGCCTGGCCCATGGCGAACCCTGGAGCGGTCCAACAGCGAAGTTCGAAGTCCGGACCGGTGGAAACGGCGAGCCCTGGCCATATGACCTGGGCTACGACGATCCCGGGGTGGTTCCGCAGCGAGACGCGGGCATTGATAGCCCGGGACAGCCAGCCTACGCAGCGCTGGCGTGGGAAAGGCGATCCGCAGGCCTGGACACGGAATTCAACTGTGTGCTCTGATCGACGGGCAACAACAAGGGTCGGCGTGCCCGGACTGCCGGGTCTCGACGACGGGCAACGGGGAGGTACAGTAAACCCATTTGCTGTCTTTTCATTGCGTTATGTCACTCCCTGATTGACGGGCTGAGCGCATACCAATCGGGGGCCGATTATTAGTATAGGGACCTCCGTAAAGAACCCCAAAACACTCAAGCAAATTATCAATTTGACAAAAGCCGGAGGCGACAAGTGGGCTGACGTTCTTCCCTACGTTGTCTTCTGCTATAATATCACATTCCAGAACACCGTTCGTCAGTCACCTTTTTCCCTTGTCCACGGCCGTGACCCTCTGTTCCCCCTTGATGTCGTTTATGGCCGGTAATGGCCGCGATGTAGTGCACGTGGAGAAACTGAAGCCGTATCTTACACCAATCGCTGAATTTGCACCGCCTCTACCCGAGGCGAGGACTGAACTTTTGTAATCTATAGCATGTACCCTTGTTTATAGGGTGTCTTCTTATTTAGCATCTTGTATGTAAATATTTATTCACTCGCGTGCATATCTCAGAGCGCGGTATTTGTTTAATATTGTTTTGTCTTTGTCTCATGAAAGCGCACTGTCGGGCCGAAAGTTTCTAAAACCTCGGCGTGTGACGAGCCGCAAAAGACGACTCGTGCGGCTCGTGTGAGCTCCGGTGCCGCGCGTGCGAGTGTGAGGACAGGAGATAAAAAACAAAAAGAAAAGAAAGAAGTTCCGCATGAAACCTCGGAGGTTAACGTTTTTCCTGAGCTCGGAGCCCATTTCTCTAGACCACAACAAATCGTCACAATTCCTCTTCCTCTTCTTTGTCCCCGCCGCTATATACGGTGGTCACGCGCAAACATAAAATCTACATCACTACATCACTTCCCCCGAGAAGCAAAGAAATGAACAGAGCGAAAGGCTTATTAGCAGCAGATGTAGTCCCCGAGTCTTGCTGGAGGGCACCTTGTATGGACTGGTCGTGCTCTTCCTGACAGGTCAGGGTCAGGGGCTTCAACGGATCGCTGGTCTCTTTCGTCCTCCTCCACGTCGAACTGTTGTTCAGCTTCCAGAGCCGGTCGTCGTCCTTCACCGGATCTTTGAGCTTCATTGGGTTGCAGTTTTCGTCTCTCTCCCACGTCGATGTGTTGTTCAGCTTCCTGGTTAGGATGGGTATGAGCCGTATTCATAAAGTTTTCTCCCTCAGCATCATCCGTATTAATCATCTCATCATGTGCTCTGAGCTTTATACTCGTAGGGAGAATTTCGAAAAAACTTGAGTTTCTTGTGATCATTTTCTGATCTCTCTGAGCAGTTACCCGTGTTCCTTTGATTTCAATCACTTTGTATAGCTGCTGGTCATAAGGAGGAGTGAACTTGTTCGGCTGATGTTGTTTACAAAGTATCCGGTCTCCGATTTTGAGGTTGCGAGGTCTCGCGTGTCTGCGTTCATGTGCGTAAATCTTGTGTTTTTTCCGATTTTTGTAATCCGTGTGTTGCCATGCCTGTGGCACGGAATCGGGAAGGAGGTAGCCCATAGGTCTTCCAAAGAGTAGTTTGAAGGGTCAATTCAGAGGTCCACGTAGAGTTTTCCAACATTACGAATCGTTCAACCTCACCCTTCGCTTGCGGCCAGCAAGGTGTGATGCGCTGATGGCGAAATCCTAGCGAGTCAGCGAAGTTTTTGAAATCAAGGCTTTGGAATGGAGGCCCGTTATTCGTTTTGACGATCCCTAGGAATCCCGAAAGTACTAAAGACCTTCATAAGGTTGGTGATGACAGTTGGGGCCGCCAACGATGATAATACTGCAACAAGGGGGTAGTGTGACGCATCATCCATTAAAACCATTATGTATTTGCCGTTAGGGAAAGGCCCCGCGAAGTCAAGTGAGGTCGCCTCCCAAGGTTGATTTGGCTTCGATGGAATCGCGACGGGGTCAGAGTGTCGATGTTGGATGGTTGCCTGACATGCCATATAGTTTTTAAGAGTAGTTTGTACCATGCTGTCTAGGTGGGTAAACCATACTTTTCGCTTCATGAGCGCTTTCGTTTTGGAGATGCCCTGGTGTCGAATGTGAGCGAGAAATATCGCCTGTTGCTGGAGAGCAGCCGGTAGAACAAGGCAATTTCCTTTCAGTAGTAGGCCACTGTCCGTCTGGGAGAGCTCGTGCTGCACGGATATAAACTCTCCGAGCGCTGGGTCGTTCGACCTGGCAGGATTGCTGAGGGCAGCGATCACCTTTTGTATATGAGGGTCGTTTAGGGTGGCGGCAGCTACTTCTGCACAAGTCACGGCTTTGGGAATGTTGTGGTGGTTGATGAAGTTTACATATGCATAAGTGCTATGAGCCAGGCGGGCGCCAGCAAGAGAGCTCGGCATGGGGTGGCAAGACAGGTAATCCGAGGGGTTGTTGATTCCACACGTGTGCTCCTCTGAACTTGTATTGTTGAATTCTTAAAACGAGGCGTTCAATTCATGCAGAAGGACACGCCCGTCGGTTGGTGAGGATGGACACAAGGGGTTTGTGGCCTGTACGAATAAGAAAGTTGTTGCTGTAAAGATACCTTTGAAAATGCTCCGTTTCCCAGACACCTGCAAGCAATTCACATTTAATCTGAAAGTACCGTGCTTCAGTGGGGGTCAAAGCCCGACTAGCGTAGGCGACAATCTCTGTGTTGTTGTCTTCCTTCTGTGATAGGATGGCACCAAGGCCAACAGGCGACGCGTCGACCGTGAAAATTATTTCCTCTGTACCATAAAAAAAAACAAGGTTGAGGATTTTGGACAGATTTTCAGCGTATCCAAAGCAGCTTGCTCTTGCGGTTTCCACACCTACTTGGTGTTCCTTTTTGTGAGAAGCCGAAGAATGTATATGTTATGTCAGCAAAGTGAGGCAGGAAGTGTCCGCTGTAATTTACCATGCCAAGCAGACCTCGAACTTCATGAGCGTTGGCAGGGGCTGGCATTTTTATCAGTGCTGCAATCTTCTGGGGGTCTTTTCTGAGTCCAAAAGCAGAGAAGATGTGACCGAAAAAAACAGTTCTTTTTGTGCAAAGAGACATATTCTTGGAATAACTGTGAGGCTATTCTCTGTCAACCATTCGAGAGTTGCCTGGAGAACCTGATCATACTAATCCTTTGTCTTGCCGAACATGAGTATATCATCAGTGATGTTGAGGACGTGAGATATGCCGTTGAGTACTTGACGGATGGTTTTCTGGAAAACCTCGGCAGCTGCATTAATTCCAAACATAAGTCATTTGTAGTGATACAGTTTGTTGTGTGTTGCAAATGTTGTGATTGTTCTTGATTTATTATCAAGTTCCACAGGGTGATACAAGGGCTAGGCTCTTTAAATCGACCGGAAAATTCGGTTTCTTAACCTATCGCGCTACGACTTTGTGCAGCGTTGCCCATAAAGTGCTCAGGCGCAATTAATTTCACTCTGGGTTGCAGCGTCTTCGTTATTCTGCATGGGGAAACGAAATACGGACGCACGTACGCACACGCAGGAAAAGCACGCACGCACGGGAGCGCACGCACACGCACAGACACGCCCGCAGATATACCGGTACGCATTTACACTCGCGCATATTGTCGCACATGTAAAGCTCGGCTGCCTGCGACAACCGTCACAGACTCTCTCTTTCTACCTTTACTCCCCCCCTCCCCCCGCCCTCCCCCCACCACACACACACGCGCACACACACACACATACAACGGCGACCTATGGGCAAATACAGGTCGGAATGAAAAATGCCGGTTCTGCCTAGACCCAAAATTGGGGCACCAGTTTGTATCCAGCCTGGAACCGCGCATTTCCGGCCCCAATTTTAGACCTAGGCGGTGCACCGTCGGAATTCCCGCTGCGCTCACCATTGGACTCTACAAAAGAATTATCGTCGCGATTTCAGACCCAGGCGGACTGGGTCTAAAATCGTGACGATCCCTCGCTTGTAACGGCTAAGGGCATCGCGCGAAATACTTTAGTAGAGTCCAGTGGTGAGCGCAGCGGTAATTCCGGCGGCGCACAAGGTCTTCCAGGCGTCGTCACCAAACACGGTGCACGGATCACACACACAGCACGCACAAGCACAGTATCCAGTGTTGAATGCATCGGGAAGTTCTGGCGGGCAAGCGGTATCCGAGTTGTTCAAGTTTTGAAAATAACCGGAGCCCCGCTGGCCCCGCCGTCGCGCCACGTTTGAGCGACGTTACTTTAGTTTCGAGGTGCTTGGTGTAAAATTTGTGCCTTAGAGTATTCCCAACTTGCTAAAGTGTATGGACCTCGAGACGTAGGACAAGTGGTGATATTGTCACGAATGAAGGTGACAAAAAGCCGAACAGTGAACTGAAAATAAAGATTTAATGGGCGAACTTGTGCCAACCAAAAATAAATAACGAAAGAGCGTCGAGGTAGCAGAAAAGCGGGCGGCGGTTCGGCGGCACTACAGAGCGCTAGCGAAACTGGGACTGACTCGACAAGGTCGCGGGAGCCGCTTATCTACCCTGCGTCACTATCTCGAAAGTTCGGCAAAGAAGGTTCGAGCGTCGCGCGCTCGGGGCGAGGATGAACTGGCACTTTCGAGAATAACAAAGCAGAAGGAAAGTTACGTCTGCTGCGAGAATGACCGGGAATCTTCTAGAAGACCGTGACCGAGCGTTGCCTTCTTGGCTCTGCGGGTGGCATTATCCCCCCTTTAAAAGTGCATCGCCCCGATGCAAAACGAAAGGAAAACGGAAATGGCTAAAACAATTAAGGCGAAACAAAACAAACATGCAGTTTCACAATCCTAACGCGCGTAGAACGGCTTGAGTCGAACTACGTGGACGACTTCGGGTCGTGGCTGGCGGCGTCCTGATGGGCGAGTTCCGTCGGGGAGCACCTCGTAGTTCAAGTCCCCAAGGCGGCGGATGACCTTGTAGGGTCCGAAGTAGCGTTTTAACAGTTTCTCGCTGAGGCCGCGGCGGCGAATGGGCGTCCACACCCATACCCTGTCTCCGGGCTGGAACTCCACGTCGCGGCGGCGAAGGTTGTACCGGCCAGCGTCCACACGTTGCTGGTCCTTTATTCGAAGACGGGCTAGCTGGCGTACTTCTTCTGCTCGTTGGGTGACCAGCTGGGCGTCGTCAGTGCCGTCATCCGTCGGGTCGTGGGGCAGCATGGCGTCGAGCATCGTCGTCACCTTTCTGCCGTGCACCAGCTGAAAGGGTGTAACGCCGGTAGTTTCTTGAATCGCCGTGTTGTACGCAAACGTGACGTAGGGCAGCACTTCATCCCACGTCTTGTGTTCCACGTCCACGTACATAGAAATCATGTCGGAGATGGTCTTGTTTAGTCGCTCCGTCAGCCCGTTGGTCTGCGGGTGGTATGCCGTGGTCCGGCGGTGGTCGGTGTGGCTCAGGCGGAGTATCTCTTGTGTCAGTTGCGCCATGAACGAGGATCCTCGGTCCGTAATCAGGACTTGGGGAGCGCCGTGTCGGAGGACGATAGACTCCACGAAGAATTTGGCTACTTCCACGGCGGTCCCCGACGGGAGTGCTTTTGTCTCGGCGTACCTGGTGAGATAATCAGTTGCCACGATTATCCACCGGTTTCCCTGCGCCGACAATGGGAAAGGTCCGAGAAGATCCATTCCAACCTGCTGGAATGGTGCAGTCGGGGGCGCGATCGGTTGTAAGAGACCTGCCGGCTTCGTCGGTGGTTTCTTGCGTCGTTGGCATTCGTGGCACGAACGGACGTAGAGGTGGACAGTCTTCGGAAGCTTGGGCCAGTAGTATTTTTCTCGGATTCGAGCAAGAGTCCTACTGTAGCCAAGGTGACCAGATGTTGGGTCGTCGTGGCAGGCTTGGAAGATCTCTTCTCGAAGACTAGCAGGAATCACTAACAACCACGTCGAGTTGTTGTCCCCGAAGTTTTCTTTATAGAGGATACCTCTCCGGACGGCGAATCTTGGCAGGTCACGTGAGAAGGCTCGGGGAATCGTACCCCCTCGTCCCTCCAAGTGGTCGATCAATGCACGCAGCTCAGGATCGTCTCGCTGGAGCGCTGCCATGCCGTGAATGCTCACCGCGCCAAGAAAGTGGTCGTCGTCGTCGTCTTTGGCACATCCGGCAGCTGACTCGACAGGGGCTCTGGACAGGCAGTCGGCGTCGCTGTGTTTTCGGCCTGACTTGTAGACCACGGTTACGTCGTACTCTTGCAGTCGTAGGCTCCATCGAGCGAGGCGTCCCGATGGGTCCTTCAGGCTCGCTAACCAACACAGCGAATGGTGGTCGGTGACCACCCGAAAAGGAGTCCCGTACAGGTATGGGCGGAATTTCGTGATGGTTCAGACGACGGCCAGACATTCCTTCTCGGTCGTTGAGTAATTGCGTTCCGCGTTCGACAGCGTCCGGCTAGCGTATGCGATCACGCGCTCCGCACCGTCTTGTCGTTGGACCAGTACCGCTCCGAGTCCTGTATTACTGGCGTCCGTGTGGACCTCCGTTTCGGCTGATTGGTCGAAGTGGCCGAGAATCGGTGGTGACTGGAGCCGTAGCTTTAGTTCGTCGAATGCCTGTTGTTGTTCTTCACCCCAGTCGAAGTTCACGGCGTCTTTCGTAAGGTGCGTTAGCGGCGCAGAAAGCTTGGCGAAATCCTGAACGAATCGCCGGTAGTATGCGCAAAGTCCAAGGAATCTTCGGACGGCAGTTTTGTCGGTGGGCGGTGGAAAGGCCGCTACGGCGCGAGTCTTCTCAGGGTCAGGACTTACACCTTCGTTGCTCACCACGTGGCCCAGGAACTTCAGTTCTCCGTAGGCAAACCGGCACTTCGTCGGCTTGAGGGTGAGTCCTGCGGTCCTGATTGCCTCTAAAACGGCCCGAAGGCGTCGTAAATGCTCGTCGAAGTTGGCCGAGAATACCACGACGTCATCGAGGTAAACGAGACAGCTCTGCCACTTGAGGCCTGCCAGGACGGTGTCCATGACACGTTGGAACGTTGCCGGCGCCGTGCACAGTCCGAAGGGCATCACCTTGAACTCAAACAGTCCGTCGGGCGTGACGAAAGCAGTCTTTTCTCGGTCTCGTTCGTCGACTTCGATCTGCCAGTAGCCACTCTTAAGGTCCATCGACGAAAAGTATCGGGAGTGGCGCAGCCGGTCCAGCGTGTCGTCGATGCGGGGGAGCGGATACACGTCTTTCTTCGTGACCGCGTTGAGCCGCCGGTAGTCAACGCAGAATCGAAGCGTTCCGTCTTTCTTCTTTACCAGCACAACTGGAGAGGCCCACGGGCTGCTCGAAGGCTGAATGATGTCGTCGTTGAGCATCTCCTGTACTTGTTCATGAATGGCCTCTCGTTCCTTTGGGGAGACCCGGTACGGCGGCCGATGCACAGGGAGCGCGTCCTCGTTGGTAATGATGCGGTGTTTCGCAACTGTTGTCTGGCGCACCCTCGACGTCGTCGCAAAGCAGTCGCCGAACTCGGCGAGGAGGTCTCCGAGCTGTCCTCGTTCCGTGGCGCTGAGCTTGGGGTTAACGTCAAGCTGTTGCGGCACTGTACTGGACGACTGACATGGCGAGGGCTCGTCGGAGATCGCGGCGATTTCGGCGTCGGCCCGGAGTTCCTCGACGTGTCCTATAGTGGCACCTTTCGTTAGATGCTGCGCCTCCGGTCGAAAATTTGTCACGAGGACCACACAACGTCTATCCTGCAGCTCTGCTACGCCCCTTGCGACGCCTATTCCTCTTCCGAGAAGCAGTTGGACGTTGCCTTCCAGAAGGACTTTCCCGCTGGCAACTGCGTCGGTCACGACGGGCACAAGAACACTCGACCGTGGCGGCAGGTTCACGTGGTCCGCAATGACTCGGACGGCGGCTGGCGACGTTTTGGATTCCTCCGGAGGTAGCACGGGCTTTCGCAGCGTCAACCTGTTTGCTCCAAGGTCGATCACAGCACCGTACTCACAGAGGAAGTCCATGCCAAGGATGACGTCTCTCGAACAGTCTTTGAGGACGACGAACTTCACGGGGCAGGTCTCTCCGTGGATGTCCACGCGCGCAGTACACCTTCCCACTGGTGTGATGAGATGTCCGCCGGCGGTTCGTATTTTTGGGCCATCCCACGGCGTCATCACTTTCCGAAGGCGGCGAGAGAGCTTCCCACTTAAAACGGAATAGTCTGCTCCGGTGTCGACGAGTGCCTTCGCGTCGTGGCCGTCGATGGTAACGTCGAGGTTATTCGACACCGTCACAGAAGCGTCGTTCCTATCCGTTTTGTCGCTAGTGTGGGAGCCCTCCGACGTTGGTGGAGGATATTGGCGTCGTTCGTCACCGGCAATACCACCTCCCGGTATTGCCGCACTCAGTTTTCCCGGCGAGGCAGGGGGGACAGGCTTTCTCGGCGGGACCTACGATGAGGCGATGCAAGGCGTTGCGGTGATGGCGATCGGCAACCGCGGCGGGGAGACGGTCCTGGGGATGGCGAACGGCGGAGGTATTCGTCGATGTCCCTAGGTCGCTCTCCGTAGCGTGGTCGCGGGTCGTCGGGGTGGAAGCCTCGTAACCCCAGCTGCCGGTACGGGCAACGGCGGTAGACATGATCGGCTTCCCCGCAATGGTAACAAAGCGGGCGTCGGTCGGCCGTTCGCCACACGTCAGTTTTCCTGGGTGCTGGTTTTTCCGGGCGCACGTGCTGTCGTTCTTCGCGACGTTGGTAGTACTGTGGCGCTGAAGGTTGACGTCGTGGTGGCACCGTAGCTTGGCGGGGAGCTTGCGGCGGTCGTCTGGCCATGGCGGCGTAGGTCAGCCTCGGTTCCTCAGGGGCTTGCTCGTTGACGGGAGTTTCAGGCTGCAAGGCCCGCTGTACCTCGTCGCGCACGATCTCGGCGACTGACAGCGACGCCGGGCGCTCAGTAGCGGGGAGCAGCTTTCGGAGCTCCTCTCGGACGACGTCCCGGATAACGTCGTGTATGTCCCGGGTGCGGGCGCCGATGTCGGTGGAGGCAACGACGCCGGGATGTCGTTGGTAGTAGGAGGCGCGTGCTTGGAGGGCGCGCTCCATGTTCGTTGCTTCCGTGACAAACGCTTCGACGGTGGTCGGCGGGTAGCGGACGAGGCCCCCAAAGATGTCGTCCCTCACCCCGCGCATGAGGACACGCAGCTTCTTGTCATCAGTGGCTTGTGGGTCGGCACGCGCACTCAGCCGCAGGACGTCTTGAACGAAGCTGGTTACGCTTTCGTTGGGGCCTTGCGTCCTCGTCCGAAGGAGGTCCTCGGCTCTCTCCCTTCGGTGGTGACTGGCGAACGTCCCTCGGAGCTCTCCTTTCAGCTGGTCCCATGACGTAATCGAAGTTTCACGATTTTCGAACCACTGTCGCGCCGTTCCCTCGAGGGAAAAATAGACATTTTGAAGACGCTGTTCCGGAGTCCATTGGTTGTGCAGCGCCACCCGTTCGTATTGCTGCAACCAATCTTCGACGTCTTCGTAGATCTCGCCGTGGAAGGACGTCGGTGTACGAGGGGCGACGGGCAGGTAGACGACGGGGGCGACAGTCGGGGTCTGCGACGACTGGGGGTCCATGGTCGGCTTCGTCGACTGGTTGGTCTTCTTCGGCAGTAGACCGTATAAAACCCGTGCAAAGTACCCCGCACCTCCACCAGAAATGTCACGAATGAAGGTGACAAAAAGCCGAACAGTGAACTGAAAATAAAGATTTAATGGGCGAACTTGTGCCAACCAAAAATAAATAACGAAAGAGCGTCGAGGTAGCAGAAAAGCGGGCGGCGGTTCGGCGGCACTACAGAGCGCTAGCGAAACTGGGACTGACTCGACAAGGTCGCGGGAGCCGCTTATCTACCCTGCGTCACTATCTCGAAAGTTCGGCAAAGAAGGTTCGAGCGTCGCGCGCTCGGGGCGAGGATGAACTGGCACTTTCGAGAATAACAAAGCAGAAGGAAAGTTACGTCTGCTGCGAGAATGACCGGGAATCTTCTAGAAGACCGTGACCGAGCGTTGCCTTCTTGGCTCTGCGGGTGGCAATATGACATCGTGGAAATGCTCACCTCAAAAGTCATTAGAGTTGTACGGCGCGGGCGATGTAACCAAGACGCCACATGTGAGTGTGTGATGGCTACACCCGGACGAGCGACCTGGCCGGACCGCCGCCACTCCGAGGTCAACTTGGATGGTGTTGCTACTGTGGACACAGCCCTCTACAGCAAAACCGCCTGGGTAATTAATTACTCTCACTCACTGGATACCCATTGGCGTTGAAGGAAAGAAATACTTCTATTCGCCTTAGGTTGTCCGTTACGGAAGACAATGCGACTAGGAATCATTTGAGCGAATGGAAGTTTTCGTGAATCATATTTTAGTGAATGGGCTGTTTGTATATAGGCGGCGGCAGATGGGCTTCCGAACAGACTGCGCCTCGGAAATGAATACAATACCAAGCTCCAGCGTGTACCGCGCCTAGTGTTTACCGCCTAGAGTTCAAAAGGCTAGGTTATTAAGTTCGCTAATAAGAACGTCGCCATTTGCTAAAGTGTCATTCGATGAAACTTCGTGGTTTCGCTTGCTTTCGATAAAACATTGTTCGATCGAGTGGACGCCTCCCGCTTTTATTCATTTGCTTTCCGCTTTTATTCATTCGCTTTCCGCTTTTATTCATTCGTTTGCTTGCCAGGCCAGTTTGCCGCCCCACGCTAGCTTAGTGCCTACGTTGACGTTGCTCTCTCATAACGTTTGGAGTCCGCGGAAAAGCAGCCACTTCCGAATGCGGCCATTGGCGGCAGTCCCTGCGCGCTTGCGTCCATTTTCAAGATAAGATGACAAAAATGCGAAAAGTAATAAATGAAATGCTGTAAACGACTTATTTTTCGCGGACTCAATATTTCGCGATTTAGGTGAAAGCTGAAGTTTTGAAATAATTCGCGGGTTCTATATTTTCGCGACTCGGAGGGATCTCAATATACATTCCAATGTGTTTACGTGTTACCGGAATTGTTCGCGGGACATATTTTTTGTCAATTGTAGGCGATTCGTGAAATTCGAGAAAATTAGGTCCTCGCGAAAATTAAGTCGTGTGTAGTAAATAGTTTTCACATGATGTCAGTCTGGTTGCCATGGCCAGGTACTAAGGGTCCAATTAATACAGTAGAAAGTACTTTGCCTCGCACTTCCGCGAGCGTTGCCAATGGCGATGTACGTGCTGTTGAAGGTTGACCACGCGTGCGAAGAACGCAATTTTTAGGTACCGAGTTACGGGTCAGTCGAAGCAATGCGTTTTAGATCCTCCCCGAAAATTGTATGAACTGGTGTAACACCAATGGATCAGCTTTCTATCTGCAATTATAACTTGGCCCTCAAAGCAGTCAACGAAAATAAAAGCGACAGGTCCAAGATGTATTGTTATTTTTATGCACTATTTGTTTAAACTTTAATTAAATATTGAAGGCCATGGAGGGTCACTTGTGCAGAAACACCTGTTTACGTGGGCCTTTGCCTTTCCGCAAAACTCGCACGGCCTGCGCATTCCTTTTCATTACGTGCAATAAAGTGCTATAATGGAGTCTACTGTCCGCCAAGCCAGATTTAGTATATGCGTGAAGAGAAACATCTCTCTAGATATAAAAAGAAATAAATTTGGCTTGCCGTTAACAATATATTCAAAGAGTCTGTCATTGCATCAGCTTACTTTTCGCTTACAACGTCTCCCGGCTCATTCACCACTACGAGTTCACCTATATATGTATATACAGTTTTTTTTAAGCTTAACAAACTAATAGTTAAAAGAAGGAGATAATAGATACGTGGATGCCGTTTTCACTGAATCTCTTTGGGGCTCGGCGCACATCAGATAGGGCATGAACGTCACGGTATATTGACTAATTAACCAAATTCTCTTCACTTCTTTTTTAATTAACAGTTTAATTGGCTTAGTGCCAATTATTGGTTTAAAGTGGGCCATTATTAAAGGCTAACCCAAATCACAGAGTTTGCGAAAAAGCAACGAGCTTTGAAATATTCACCGTTAAAATTTTGCCTTTCGTCGCTTCATTCGAAATTGCTCGCCGAAGGGCGCACCTGATTAGAGGAGTGACGCATCTGTTTCGAGCCCCGCGTCACTCTCTCGGCAGCACGTCATTGGTGGACGCCCCGGTGTCACACTTCCAAGATCGTGACGGACGCACAGACCGCTCAGAATCAGGCGCTTCAGCGCCCGGTTTTGAATCGAGAGAAAAACGTCAAAATTGTAACGATGAATATCACAAACTTGTTGTCTCTCCGCAGATCGCTCCAATTAGGTTAGGGTTTATTAATGGTGGCCTTTAAAACTGCAATGGCGACATGACCAATTAAAGCGTTAATTAAAAGGTTAATTATAATATTTTGGTTAATTAGTATATATGTGACGCTTATGTTCTCATCTAACGTACGCCGAGCCCCACGTATATACAAGATGACGGCCTCAACGTACCTATCACCTGTCTTTTTTTAAATTCTGTTCGGTTGAATAAAAACAAAAAAACACCCTGTATACATTTATAGAGATCTGTGCAAAAACGGTTGTCCGTAATATTCAAGCGAAAACATGGTGCACAGTCCAAGAAGCTGAACCATGAAAAAGGCAGAAATCAATATCAATAATGAAAGTAGAGGTACTAAATGGGGTTTGATGACATTGACAATTATCTGAGGAGCAGGTTCTCCATGTACTCTCTAATTACCTTGGTAAATGTATGCTTGCTTCAGACAGAATGTTTTTTTTTTAAGTGGTTCTCCGAGAGCTTTATTCAGTCCGCAAAAGAGCTGCTATTCTGTTCCTCCCCGATGGTATTTTACCAGAGGATCGGGCGGGATTGTAGATTTCGGCATTTTATACATCCGAACAAATGTAAGGCCGATAGTGATCAGTTCTATTGTCACTATGCCTTCCAGGGAGACATGCCCATACTACCCGGAGGATCGCCAGGTCCTCGCATATATTTTGGACCGACAGCAAAAACCTTCTTGTGCAGTGCAGACCCAATGGAGGTCATCCAACTCAACTCATCGTGTCATCGTGTACCTCTTGTTTTATGCATCCTTACATACTGCTTGAAAGACCTGACTTACCCAAGCTCCTTCGCCCAAACCCTTGGGCTCGTGCTAAGTATGTTAAAAGGGGTGGCAGGGTTTGAGCGTGCGTGGGTGACTAAGAAACTGACTGGCGTGGACAAGAGGATTTCATCTAAAATCTAAAAATAGGGCTCATCAGATAATGGCTCTTACCCGCATGTGTTGTTGGTGCCATTTGTGTTTGTTTTTTTGCATCTTTTATTATACAGGGTGTCTCCAAACGAAGTTTAGATGCTAAAATAGCCCGTAAAAATCAGAAACATGACCGATGAAGTTGTAACTGCTTACAAATATATCTTTGACCAGTCATCTTTTTGCGTTAGAAGTTAAAGCCTGAACTTCAAAAACAAATAAAAAAAAACAAAAAAAAAAAACAAAAAAAAAAAAACCCGGATTTTTTCACGTGTTTTAATGGCGGAGAAAGGGTTTGCTTACCTTTTCCGGAGGTGGTGTCTCCTTTTTCCGCCGTCAAAAGAACAAGTAAAAATCAGTTTTGCTTTTCTTCTTTTCCTTGTACACAAGCTGAGGCCTCAAATTTTACCACAGAACTGTCACCAGTGACCGACGTTTATGAGAGCGGTTGCAACTTAATTCGTCAAGTTTCTGACTTTTGCGGGCTATTTTAGCGTGTAATATGTTTTGGGGGGACACCCTATATTTTCGGGTATTTATTTTTAATAAAGCTACACCGTCATATGCGTTTTGAGTGTAAACATTTCGGGCCTAAATTTTGCACGAGGTTGAATATCAATGCTTATGCCTAAGAAGTTCATGTCTCGTAGAACTCTTTGTGTAATCTGTCATTCAAGGCTGCAGTTTCATGATAAGTGTCAGTGTTTTGTAAATTGAAAAGCATCAGCTAATAGTTAGTAATAAGCTTAATTAAACATCGTCGCCAGTTGCAACATTAGTTTCTTTTCTTCCTGTAATATGTTATTACTTCTACACGCTTCCAAATGGTATCATGCTATTGACAGCAGCACAGGTCCTTACAAGACTTCACATCACATTGCTTGAAAGTTAAACTTACAAGTTTCCATCAACTCAGTGTCTGCTTTGGAACGGCAGCCAAGGATTCATTTAATGCATTCTTGCGATCACTTCGCCCACGGGGCACTCCTGCGCAAACACTTTTTTTTACGAACAGCCTAAATACAGAGCGCTGGTCAAAATATATTTTTCACGAAAATGTAAGTTATTTTCGAGCAATATTTACGGCGCGAAACGCACTTTTAGCGGACGGTCTTCCTCTCCACTTTTCTCTCTCGCACCTGTCTGCAGCAGCGGAGGACCTGTGGTGATTGCAACTTGGAACAATTGCACCGCGTACTAAAATGCGTCTTGCGCTGAAAATGTTGCCCGAATTACATCATTTGTTTGTGAAAAATTCGCCTTTTGACCGTGGCTTCCAAGCTGTTCGTAGAAAAAAGAAAAAAAGTTTTATGCTGGTGTGGTCTTTTAATTAAACGAGATCTCACATATCTGGGGTTGGAATGCGCTCACGCTGACCGTGTGATAATCTTAGAACCAGGGCAGGAATTGTGAAATTTTGCTGTGCATGTAACTTTTATGTGACGAAAATATAAGCAATTCGTTCAATAACTGATCGGCGTTTTTTTTTATACAGTTCTGGAGCTCTGAGTGGTTAATTGTAGTCTTTATCGTGCACAATTCCCCTGGCTGCAGTAGACGCCGACATTATATTTTTCGTTTTGACAAACTAACCTGTTGAAAAACAACTACTTTCAACAATTATGTTTTTGCTTTTTTTTTAATCATGTCATTTAAGGTCAAAAAGCGTTTTGTTTCTAATTTTATGTTTTAGGTGTAAACCATGTACACATATTTTAGTTTACATAAGCGGTTGAGTGTGTTGTTTTTGTTATTATGGAGTAGGTCAAGTGGAACGCTGGGTTTAATTTAATAGATAGGTTTGTAACTGTCTGGGTCGTTGTTCTTGTTCTTCTTTGCGCGTGGGTGCTGGAAAGTGTAGAAACAGCCGGCTGAAAAAAGACAGCAAATTGGACGGGCACGTTCAACGGGCCGGCTGAAGATGGGCCGCCTGTATTGACTTGACAAGTCACGACTATAAAGCCGTGAGAAAATCGATCTGGTGTCATGGCTGCATTGCCGTGACATTATGTCACGGCATTATAGCCATGAGACGAGGTCCAAATTGTCACAGTTACATAGCCGTGGCATAATGTCGTGGCAATACAGCCGTGACACCGAGATCAAACTTGTCATGTCAAAATATCCCCAGGTGGTTCAAATTAATCCTCAGTCCTCCGCTGGGGCGTGCCAGATGCCTTCGTAGGTTTGGCACGTAAAACCCCCAAATTTGACTTTTTTTTTTTTCAAACTTGTCACGGCTACATAGCCGTGACATAATGTCATGGCAATACAGCCGTGACACAAGATCCAACTTGTCACAGCTTTGGAGCCGTGACATGCTGTCACGGCTATAGCGCCGTGACAAGTTGGATATTGCTTGTCACGGCTATAAGTGGCCCAATAGCCGGCCCCCGACTGAGAGCGTACGTAGGCGTTGCGAGCGAACGTTCTCCGCGCCTTGCTTTGTCTGTCGCAGTCGGCGTCAGCGTTCCGAGAGTTTCGGGTCTTCTCCCTCGTCGAACTGTCGGCCCTCGCCCGACGGCGACGTTCGCGCTGCGGACGCCCGGGTACTAACGCGCCCGTCGTTGCCCTACATGGATACCCACTGACCTCGGCTTTGAATCGTCATATAGGAAGTATTCATTGGACGCCATATTTGTGGGTGCTGTTTAGAGCGCATGCTCAGAACAGGCCCACATCAATAGGCTGCTAAGACCGGCGCTCTTGATGGTGCGGAATGCACGTTGCAAGAAAACTGTGGAAGCTCGCCATCAGCACGCGCTCAGCAGTCACGCACACAGCTATGGCCGCCAGTGAATACTCCCTATAGTATGAAGCTGCTGATCCTAGGGTGCCTCAATGTCCTTCTGTTTAGGGTGATGCCACCCTTTGTAGTACCACATGCCGACAGCACGCGCTCACGGGAAAAATACAAAGAAATCGACGAAAACAAAATGTCGCCATAGCACAGTCAGCGCCACAAGCGCGTGCAGGGACACGCTCTTTCACGCGCTTCTGAACAAAAAATAAAAATAAACGTGTGTGACAAAATGGCGAGATGCCACCACCCTAAGCAGAGCGCACATGAAGGCACCCTAGCTGATCCCATATTGCATTTTGGCTCGGCATCTCGACGCGCTTGGGGCTGGTGTGCTTGGTGACAATACTCGGACAACTCGGATACCGCTTGCCCGCCGGAACTTCCCGATGCACTGCAACACTGGATACTGTGCTTAAGCGTACTGTGCTATATGCACCGTGCTTGGTGACGATGTCTGGACGACCGTGTGCGCCGCTGGAATTCCCGCTGCGGTCACCACTAGGCTCTACAAAAATATTTCCCGCGATGCCCTTAGCCGTTAAAAGCGAGAGATCGTCTCGATTTCACGGGGGGGGGGGGGGGGGGGGGGGGGAGGGAGCCGCTATTGCTGTTAAGGAAAATATAGTGTACCGTTCTATGAAATCAACCGAAGATTTCGAAAGTGTTTGGTGTCAAATAATTTTTTTTGGAACATGGCTAGCACTTGGAACTGTATACAGAAAACCCGGCTTGCCGCCGGATGACTTAAAACATATCCTAGAATATTTGCTAGCTAATACTAACAAAAAATAGTATCGGAGGAGATTTTAATGCACTCGACGTAAGCTGGTCGGATGAGGGCGTGGCTTGTCCAGGAACTAAACTATCTGAAGTGCTCGTAGACATTGCATTTGGTCGTTGTCTTCGTCAAACAGTTGAAGAACCTACGCGAATTACTGAAACATCAAGCAGCTTGCTCGATCTCTTGTTCGTTAGCAAACATTTCGATCATTGTAGCGTTACTGTGCATGAAGGAATATCTGATCACAAACTAATGTTTTTTAAGTGCGATATGAATGTTTGCCAAAAAGATTCAGCTCAAGTAAAACAGTATTATTACTACGAAAGGGCTAATGACGAGTCTGTTATTGATTATCTAGAAAAGCATCTAGACGGGTTTGAAGATCACAGTGTTGTAAATGAAATGTGGTTGAATTTTAAAAGTATTACTGAGCACTTCATCCTAAATTTTATACCGAAGAAAACTAACACGACAAAACGCCACAATCCATGGATTACAAGACAAATTTTGCAGGCAAAACGTAAAGAGGCTTCGAAAGCATCATTCTCCTGCTATCTGTGAGCAGAGTGACAAGTTAAAAACATTGATAAAGCTAGCCAAGGAAACCTATTTTACAAAGTCGTGGCCAGAATTTATTTCATCCTCCCCTGAAAAGTTTTGGCGTTATCTTACTCCGTCACGGACTAAGATAAGTCAGTTACGTGTTAATAACAACGTTGTGCACGTCAGGGCCATAATGTCGTCTCAATTCAATTACTATTTTCAGTCTGTGTTTACAATAGATTCAACTGAATTCAGCAGCATTGCCAACGATGAAGGCTCTAATGTGAGTGGTTTTGTATCGGAACAAGGTATCGTATCCTTATTGTTATCAATTAATTCTAGGAAATCGCCAGGACCAGATACTGTACCAAATGAATTTCTAAGAAGATACGCTGAATGGGTTGCGAAATACTTAACAATTATATTCTTCATTTCACTCCGAGACTCTGTTTTACCGGACGATTGGTTATTAGCAAGAGTTGTGCCCGTGAAAAAGAGTGGGAAGGGTGATTCAGTTGATAATTATCGCCCCATTTCTTTGACCTGTACGTCATGTAAGCTACTAGAGCACATTGTGAATAAACAGCTAGTTTCTTTTATGGAGGATAAGGGCATCCTAAGTTCCAATCAGCATGGTTTTCGGAAAGGGTATTCAACAAAAACCCAACTACTTGAATGCTATCATGAGATTTCTGGTTATGTTAATAATCGCCTGCAAGTGGATGCCAATTTTATAGATCTGTCTAAAGCGTTCGATCGAGTACCACATTTTAAACTTATTAATGTTTTAATTGACTACGGTGTTCCTTCATTGATTATAAGATGGATTAGCGCATATCTCAGAAATCGCCGGCAGTTCGTCGATGTAAATGGCACCTTTTCGGAATTGTTGGACGTGTACTCAGGGGTTCCACGGGGCTCCGTGTTGGGTCCCTTGCTTTTCCTAATATATGTTAACAGTGTTTTCTATCTGTAGAAACGGGCGCGTGAAAGTAAGAATGTTTGCCGATGATTGTATTATATATGCTCCCATTTCGTCAGTAAACGATCAGATAGAAGTAAATGATATTTTATATCGCATCTCGTCATGGTGCAGTGAAAAGAATATGATAATAAACACCCAGAAAACGCAATACATGCGCTTCACGAATAAAAAAAAAAATTACTTTGACTACGAGCTTGATTATGTCAGGCTTACTAAAGTTGACAGCTATAAATACTTGGGTGTGGTTATTACTAGCGATATGAAATGGAACAAACATGTGGATTATGTAACAAAAAAGGCAACTAAAAAACTTTGGTATTTACGAAGGAAGTTGTATAGGACACCTCCCTCGGTTAAGCTTGTTGCCTACAATCTCTTGTAAGACCAACACTGGAGTATGCTTCCGAGGTGTGGGATCCTTGGCAGGCCACGCTTTCTAATGAGCTTGAAAAGGTTCAGTCACTTGCGGTGCGTACGATATTTTCTGATTTCAGGACTACGACGTCTGTGACGGAGCTGAAAAAGCAGGCAGACATGCAGCCATTGAAAAAAAGGAGAATATGTCAACGCCTGAAATTATTTTCTCAAATTTATAATCACCTTCTCAAAATCGACAGCTCTAGATATGTAACACCCAAAAGCCACCGTTCAGAGCGCTTACATCACCCGAAAGTGCTCGAACCCAATCACGCCCGTATAAATATATTTAAACAATCATTTTTTGTGCAGGCTATAGATTCTTGGAATAAACTTCCAGGTGCTGTTGTTGCTCTCGAGTCGATTTCCGGTTTCAAGAATGCTCTACGTGTGTTGTTTGAATAAAAAAAAAAAAAATATATATATATATATGTATGTGTTTCTGGCACGCCTCTGTAAGCGGATTTGTAACACCGGCTTTTTTTTTTTGTGTACGTGTGCGATGTACAGAACGCAGTGTACATTCTTTGTTTTTGTATTATCCACTCCTGCTTTGGCCCTTAACAGGGCTGGCAGTATTGTGAAATAAAAATAAATAAAAAGATGGCTTCTTAAGCATCTAAAGCCAGTGCTTAAAGGGCCCTGCAAGGACCTTTTTACTGGTTTTTAATTTGCACCGAGCCTGAGCGCACTGAACGATGTAACTTAATGAAGCGTTTCTTTTCTCGAATTTCGCTTTATTTTAAAAGTCATAGGCATATTAAAATGACAAAAGCAGGCAAAAAATAACCGTCTTCATGACGTCCTTGGTCGCATGAGTGGCCATGAACTAGAGGAGAGGTAACGAGCTCAGCGAGCGTTCACGACTCCGTGTCGACGGCTCGAGAGGGTACCACTGAAGCATGTCTGTCTAGGCTGTATGAAGCGGGCAGCCAGGGCGGCTCGCATTGCATTTGCTGCACGGTTAAACACTAAATCGGCATGACACTTCGTTGGCCACAAACGACAGCAAACACGGGGTAAAGATCAGTTCAGAACGGGAGCCACTTCGCGCTGCCATACTGCGAAACGTCCAAACCGCAAGCCGAAGCTTGCGACCGGTTCCTCGGAACCGTTCGGATCCTGCATTCCATACGACCGCAGCGTCGCCGCGTACATCCGAGACCTTTTTACGCTCGCCGCTCGTCAGTGTGTGATGCCACTACGCCTTTCTAGTATGGGCCGCCTTTTCGACCGCTTGGTGGTGTGTATGTCGACGGGACATTTCTTGTTTCCGTACTTTCTAAACTGCATTTGTTTCTTTTCTGTTTTGAAATACTAAACAGAAACTACTTTAATAAATAATTGAAACGGTTCGCGCCACTTATATTTTGTATTCGACTAAGAAAGAAGCTTTTAGTGGCTCTAACCAGTAGTAAGCCCAGGACCACAGACGTCATATACTGGGCGCTTTCAGCACTGCGGGCAGCTATCGTAGGTGGAGGAGGTTTCCGCGTCGTCCGACTAAAATATGACGCACTGATATTTAGTTACTCTCTCCGTGCCCGCTGGCTTACTTGAACCCCAAGAGACATGGAAAGCGCAAAAAAGGTGGACGCTTAAATATGATTGCAGAGCCTTTTAAGCGTTGCAGAGACCAACGGAATTCTTCTCGTAGAAGAGCGAAGAATCAACAGTCTGCCTGCGCACCTTGCAAACTATCTAACTGAAGCCCAGCTGCCCGGAGAAGGCGCCAGCTACTCCACTGAAAACGACTGCCGCACGCACGTGTTCTTTCCCATCTTGGATAGAATGAGCGAAGAACTTCACCGCAAATATAGCGACAGTGATCTCATCCTCAAGGGCCTGAACTGTTTTCAAGCTCAACACGATCGCTTCATGGACATCTCGCTGGTCGAACCGCTAGCACTCGTCCGACTGGGATAATCCTGTGGCCGAGATGAATCTGCTTCCCAAGGTTTTACAGCCATGCAAGAAAGCGAAGGGGTGCAGGGTGACCCCCACAATATGGTTTGCCGAATTTTAAGGCAAATTTACAATTGCTTTCAGGAACCGTCTTTGTGTTATTGCGTTGACTATCCCTGCATCCAGCGTCGCCTGCGAACGCACGTTCTCGTGCCTTCGTCGGCTGAAGACGTATCTCTGAAACAGAATGTCTGACAAGAGGCTCACGAACTTGACGGTCCTTGCCATGGAAGACACCACCGCGAAAAGCCTGCAACTAATTAAATGACGTTGTCAACGCCTTCGATGCTGCCCATTCCAACAGACGGATTCGTCTTCACTGAACTTTGGGGGACGAGTGCGAACGTGCCTTAATGCGAAATTTTGGAATGTAAATATCTGTAAATAACGGGCATGTGCAATGAAATTCAAGTTGTAAGTACACTGTCAACCAAAGAAATAAATTGAGTTGATAATAGATGTTATATGTTATATAGGTGGGCTCGGTGGCCAGTGCTACAACACAGTCCACTTATCCGCTTGTCTTCGCCATGCAGGTTTTTGCTTCTGTCATCACCCACGTGCTGTTTCCTGCACTGCTGACTACTCTTTCGGACGACAGTCCGGGATGTGCACTCCTCTCCCATGGGCACAGCGTGAATGGCTACTATCTGCCGTCCGTCAGTGAGTCATCACGTCTGGCTGCGCCGCCACTGGAGCACTGGATCCTCGACCAAGCATGGAAGGCACAATCGACACCGACACGTCCAGACGCCGCACCTATAAAGCAGCGACGACCACTGGCAAGGCTCTGTGGGCTCGGTGGCTGTGCTACAACCCAGTCCACTAATCCGCTTGTCTTCGCCATGCAGGTTGGTAAACCGTATGGTCTTTTTGCTGAGAAATCTAGCAACTACTTTTTGGTACAGCTGCCGAACCCGCAGTGTTGCCTTGCCGTCTGTGCTGAATGCGTTCATGTTGTCCGTTTTTTGCTACTGCTGTCAGGCGACGTAGAAACAAACCCAGGGCCTGACGGTGCCGTGCTTGTTGAACTGCAAAAACTGTGTGGCGGTCAGTCTCAACTACTTGCTGAGGTAACAGGCCTCAAATTCCAACTGCAAACAACCGACAAAACAATGTCTGAACTCAGCAAGCGAATGGCTGAACTAGAAGGCCATTAACAAAGCCTTGCAACTGTGTGAACTGAACTAGAGACAACCGGAGCCGACACCGCCCAGACGGCTCGCCAGGTTTGTGACCTGGAGGCCCGTCTGGACGATGCCGAGAATCGCTCCCGCCGAAACAACTTGATTTTTTATGGTCTTTTTGATCCCACTGCCCCAGAAACGTTTGCCCAGTCGGAACAGAGAGTCATTTGTTACTGTTTTGATCTCTTCGACGTCACTTTGGATCCTAAAGAAATAGAACGTAAACATCGCCTCGGGCGTTATACAGCTGACCAGTCCCGTCCAATAATTGTAAAGTTCGCCTTTTTCAAAATCAAAAAGGTCATCCTTTCAAATGGCCCAAAGTTGAGGGGCACAAATTACAGCATTGGCGAATACTTCTCTCGCCCTGTTCGTAACGCTCGAAGTCGGAGGCACCTTGTTGCTTTTGATAAAACCAAATCATTCGCGTTTTCTCTGTGCTACAAAACATTGTTCATCGGTTCTAAACGCTATGTTTTTGATGAGGCAACAGAAACTGTAAAAGAAATAGCATAGTGATCACCCCGCTATCAGCGAGCGAGTAAAAAAACACCCTCAGACTACTGCCCAAACAATTCTTTCTTTTTCTGCAATCTTGACTAACATACGTAGTTTACTCCAGAAGCGCGAACTCGTGTCCACTCTTGTGTCCTCATCTGCCAGCAATTTACTGATGTTAACTGAAACATGGCTGACTAATGACGTCACAGACTCTGAGGTGTTGGCTGATCTACCGAATTTCAACCTCTTTCGTAACGATCGTAAGGGCACTCGAGGGGGAGGCGTCCTTATTGCCGTTAGCCAACACCTGTCATGTTTTGTTATCAACATTATGTCTGACCTAGAAATATTATGGCTTATCTGCCCTGTAGCTCCTTAAAACTGTTCTACTCGGCGAATGCTATAGACCCCCGCATAACAGTCCCGACTTTCCCCTTAAGTCAACTTACCGCAGAACACCTCAACGCACATATCCTCCTATTTTGAGACTTTAATTACCCGGACGCTAATTGGACTAGCTCGTCAAACCTAACTGTGGGTAACGCAGAAACGAGGGAATTTATGGAAGTATGTCTCAACTTCAATCTCACCCAACTGGTATCAGAACCAACACGCATATCGAGCGAATCTGCAAACGTTCTAGACCTCATCCGGACAGCTTATCAAACATACAAGAAAGCGATCCGTCTCTATAATAAAGGAAATTACGACGCCATAAATAATGAATTGACCACGTCTTTCAGATCTTTTGAGTCATTTTTTCATGACCAATTCATAAACGAAAATTGGTTGATTTTCAAAAGCAAGATAGGAGAACTGGTAAATAAATTCATTAGTCAGTTTTCGCGCCAGTTACCAAAAAGCATGGTTCACCAAAACTCTGAAAAGACTAGAAAATAAGAAAAAAAAAAAGACTATTCCGCGCAGCTAAGCAAAGGACAACCCCTTGTGCGTGGGACAAATACTATGCAGCTGAAGACGCGTATCTGTCTGCCATCCGATGCGCTAAGCGCTCTTTCTTTCACACCGACCTACCTAATATCTTACTCAACAACCCCAGGAAGTTCTGGCAAATTGTAAACCCTCAGCAGACGCACACTGTTTCCCTTAGAAAGAAATCGGGTGAAGTTGCTAATGATCCGGAGTGCGCGAACATGTTTAACACTGCTTTTTCATCAGTTTTCACCGAAGAAGTAAGAACCGTACACGTCATTTCCTATGTTTGTTACTAACATAGTGACAGCAATGCCCCCGTCACTTTTTTTCACAGATGGCATTTCTTTTGTAATCGAAAATATCAAACTATCATCGTCAGTCGGCGTAGACGAAATCAACTCTAAATTCCTAAAAAATGCCAAGTATGCGAGCGCAGCGTATTTGTGCTTACTATTCACTCAGTCGCTCACCAAAGGCATCATACCAGAGGACTGGACAAAGAGAAAGGTCGTTCCAATCTACAAATCAGGTAGCAAAGATTCTCCACTAAATTACCGTCCCATCTCTTTAACGAGCGTGCCTTGCAAAATCATGGAACCCGTCATCTACTCCCAAGTAATACATTTCCTAGACTCTATTAATTTTTTCTTTTCACTCGTCGCAACACGAGTTTCGCAAAGGCTTTTCTTGCAAAACCCAGCTGGCTATTTTCCTTCATGATCTGCATGTTAATCTTGATTCTAATCTACAGACTGACGTCATTTTCTTGGACTTCGCGAAAGCATTCGATAAAGTACGGTATAAACGTTTGCTTCTAAAAGTTTCTCAGTTAAATCTAAACTCTGATGTCTTATATTGGATTAAAGAATTCCTGAACAATCGCTCTCAGTCTGTTCTTGTTAACAACCAGTCCTCTCATTCACTTCCAGTTACATCAGGCGTCCCCCAAGGGTCCGTTCTTGATACCCTCTTGTTCCTAATATACATTAACGACTTACCGCTTCGTCTGTCTGGTCATATTCGTATGTTTGCTCACGATTGTGTTATCTATCGCTCTGTGACTAACGTTTCTGACCAACAATCTCTCCAAGACGACCTTAACCACGTACAAGAATGGTGTGACGATTGGCTTATGAAGCTAAACATTGATAAATGTAAACTCGTGTCCTTTCATTGCCGCCGCAATCCCCTTCTCTTCCATTACTCTCTCGCTCACATACCCGTAGAAATCATAGGGTCATATAAACACCTCGGTGTCACTCTGTGCAACGATGTATCCTGCCGCACGCATGTTACTAATGTTATCTCATCTGCAAACAAAACGTTGGGATTCTTAAAACATCACCTCCGTCACTCCCCCCCCCAACATGTAAAATTACTTGCCTACAAATCACTTACCAGGTCAAAGCTGGAATATGCGTCTGCAATCTGGAGCCCGCACCAGGTATATCTCATAAACGCGCTTGAAGCAGTTCAAAATCGCGCTACTAGGTTCATTCATTCCTCGTGTTCATATAACGTCAGCATATCTTCCCTGAAAGCAGAATCGGGCTTGCCTAGCCTCTCTACCCGTCGTCGCATCACCACCCTTTCTTTGTTTCACAAGTTCTACTATTCTCCGCTTGGTTCCATGCCTTACATCAAACCGCCGGCACGCATTTCTCAACGCACTGGTCATCCGCTCCAAGTGGCACGCCCACGAACCCGTACTGTCACATTTGTTTTCCTCCTTTTTTCCCCGCGCAGCCTCAGACTGGAACGGCCTTTCCCACAACATCGCTGCCGTCACCTGCCCATCAACCTTCATGGACAATGTAGCAACTCGTATCTCTCTCTGAATATTTATGGCATTCAAGAATTAATCCACGTGTACCCACCCCTTATGTAATACCCCCTGAGGGGATCTTTAAGGTAATAACGTGAAGTGAAGTGAAAATATTCCAAACTGCTTGGCGCTTCCAGTTTTCTGTCGTTGGGAGTGACTATTCTACGCAGCCATCGTCCGTTATTTTTTTATTATCCGCCTTTTAGTGATGTCGTGGAACTATACCGGAGACGGCGGTAAAACGCTTTGCCGTTTTGTTTCCACCATTCTCGGGCAGCTGGTCGACATTATTAGCGACCTCCAGCTCACTTCCGGATTTACTGGCTGCCAACGCTTTATTTCAGCTTTCTCAGAACTGACCTCCCAGTCCCCCCCCCCCAATCTGGAAAGCCTGGCGCCTCCCTGGTCTTCGGAGGGGTACGCTTTACGGGCATGCAATGCACTATCCCGCAGCTCCACCAAAAGGTCACGAATGACGAGGTCACAAAACAAAGGAATAACTGAGAAAAACTGAAGTGTTCTATGGGACGAGCTTGTGCCCAAAACAAGATAGAAGTTAGCGTCGCAGACGTCGACCTCGCTGAAACAGCAGGATCGAACGCTGGGCGAGAATGACTTTCGCCCGATCGCCACGCGTAGCCCCTTATGTGCACGCGTGGGCCTCTCTAATAATCGGCGTACAAGGTTCGACGCGTACAACATTCGGACCTCGAACAAGCAACAGGATTCTAAAATTTACCAGAAGAATAAATTGCAGAAATAAACAAAGGACACGAATATCCCAGAAATCGAACCCTCACTTTTTGCATGGGAGGCAGGCACGATATAGGCGACGCGTGCGCTGCCTACTTGGCCAGCTGCGCGCACGGCAATATTTCTATTTGTTTTCTTTTTTTTTTAATACCAAGGGGATGAATTTTACTTTTCTAAGACACAGGCAAATAGTAATCGTTTTTTTTTCTTAGTCGTTTTCTGTTTTTGCTTTTCTTTTAAATGTCTCATGCAAAAAAAAAAAAAAGAAAACGAAAAGCAGTTTTTTTTTTTTTTGCCTACGCCACTGTTCTGTTGGTAACTGTGTTCTTGGCGGCAAAAGCGTGCAATGGGATACTACAAACACCAAAACATCACTCATACAGCGATATCTCGAACGGATGACCGCATTTTCTAAAAAAAGAGGTGCATTTGACACATATGTTGACGTCTTGTTTTTCCGAGAAGGGTCGAAAAGGAGAGGGTCCTCGGGCGTCTTCTCCACCTCGCCGCCTTGGGGGGGGGGGGGGGGGGGGGGGGGGGGGGGGGGGGCGAAGCGAAGAGAGGAGGAAACGAGATACGTTGACGTCACGCGCATCGTCAGCCTCGTTCAATCTCGATCTCTTTTTCCAGAAATACGGCCGTCCATTCGGCATACCGCTTTACGAGTAGTGTTGTAGGGATTCTAGCTTTCGCCTACAGCTTCTGTTTTGTTTTTCTTGAAATCCAAATTTCGGTTCACCATCCCTTTAACAACTTCATGTAAAAACACAATCATGAATAGTTCTTCTGTCAGAAACAAGTGTCAGCGAATATAATCTTAGCATGAATTCGTAATCATAATAGAGGCGCCTTTTTAAATATCTATAATAAACAATACGAATAAGTTTTTTCTGAACATGTCCGATGGTCATGGCCTGTGTTTTAGATATTGAATTCCACATTACTGAAGCAAGTTCCAATCGAGACCTAATCGAGGCTTTGAAAAGATATTACAAGCAATGAGGCTTTCTGAAATTCTGCGTCAAGCTTGATATCTCATTCCTAACCCATTCTCATTCAACTTCTTACCACAAAAGATACGTATAATTTTTTTAAGAGGTCATGAAACGATTTTTCAACTTTTTCCTTCTTAGCTTTCCTCTTCAACTTACAAATCGCGCATTGTACCAAAGAGTTCAAGAAGACGGAAAGGAGGGACTCCCTTCTTGCTCGGACCAAGTGTTTGCTCGGACCCTCGTTTGTGTACCTGGACACCGCCATTCTCCTCCTATAGACCTTTTCCACAAGGGCGCCGCCATCTTGAATTGTCGTCACTTCCAGTATGGGCGAAAACATTACTTTGCCGCCACCACACCAATAGAAGACATTTAGGATATAAGCCTAACCGTCACACATTCTCGTTTTGGCTCCCCTCTATTTTTTTACTAGTTACAGGTTGAAACGTTTTACTATTTTGTCGTCGCCCATACTGGAAGTGACGACAATTCAAGATGGCGGCGCTCCTGTGGAAAATGTCTATAGTCAGTTACAGGTTAAGAAGGTAGCGGCAAATGCCCCTCAAAGGGAATCATATATCCCTCCGCCACCTCCGCATCCAATAGCGTCCCACCGTTTCCGTGACGTCGCGGCCAACGCGCGAGGAGGGTCTTGCCTTTCTGTACATATTTGCTTTATCTTTCGACTTTGACTTAGCATTGTGGAAGCCACGAGAGGGATATTAGAGTTCTCCCCCACCGACGGAAACAAATACGACTTTCGGGGATCAGCTTCCCCCCCGATAGATACAAAGGCTGCTTTCGGGGGCTCGGTTTCCTCTCCGATGAATACAAAGGTCACTTTCTTAAAGGGCAACTCCGGCCAAAACTCAAAATGAATTAAATTACTGGTATCGCTTTAGTGACACAAAATACGACCCCAGCCGAAATTTCACGTCCGTGGGACGCCGCATTCTCAACTAATGCCGATAATAAAAACGCGACCCGCCGCGAGCCGCTGCTCCTTAGCGGGCGGCCAGCGGGTTGCCGATCGCTAAAGCAACATTGGGCCGTGATGTCAACATCATTCTCTTTTTTTCCTCCGTTCCGGACCGGAGCACGGCGCAGCCGTCGCGCGCGCTTCTTTGTGCCGCTACCACCGCTACTTCGGCTTGTAATTGCGTGTTTAGCCGTTGCTTTTACCTGTAGCCCGTGTAGCTTCGGTATAGCCTTTTGTTTATTTGCTTGTGAGGTCTCCTAGACTCGTTTTGGCGAGCAACTCGGTGCGCCCGAGACTGCCCAGCTGTTTGTCAAAAGATGCCGAGTACAACTTAAAGCGCTGTGGGCTGCTCAAACAAGCCGCTGCGCAACCCGGAGGTGCTTTTTCACAAGTTTCCAACGGATCGGAAATTGGAGAAGGTGTGGGAGAACGCTGTTCGACGAGTGGACTTTGGAAAGCCTTGGACGTCAACCCCCAGATCGAAGCTCTGCTCCGATCATTTTTCGCCGGAGAGTTACGAACGAAACCTACGGGTGTTGGTTGCTTGTGGCTTGTCAGCGAAGGGGTCGAGGCTTAAAAAGGATGCCGTCCCGTCGCTCTCTGCCCATCGTACTGTCGTGAGCAAAAGTCTGGATAACACGGGAGCGCCGACCGAATTGCATCGCCGCGCTCCCTGACGGCGCGGCGCCTGGTGCCGAGACCCGCGCAATGCGCACGCGCGTCCTTTTTTATCTGCTGGCCTACTCGTTCGCTCGCGTCAACGCGATGCGCTCCTGAGCGATTAAATGGGCGCTAGGTGCCGCCCCGGAAACCAAGATTCCGAGAGCCTCGCTCACCGCTCGGGACGAGCTCGCGTGCTCCGCGGCACGCGCCGTTCGCGCATATCTTTCCCGCGACTCGGCGACGCGTTAAAAACTGTCGCTTCCCTCTATTCGTCATTTTTAAGCTTCCCGCTATATTTGCCCCGGCTATAATGCAAACAGCTGCTGCTCAATTTATTATGCACGCGCTGTAAAGGGTCAAGAAGTCAAGAAAACAACGAGAAAAAAAAAACATAATACTGGCCACAAATTCTCACCATGGTTGTTCGCGAAGTGACCTTAAAATGTTCAGTTTGACATCAGCTGTGATGACTTGTACCGGAAGTCATAAAATAAGGCGGCTATGCAACGATTTCCGGACAATGGCCAAATAATTATAGAAGTTGTTCTCCGACACTTCTAAAGTAAAGAACAGAAAAAAGATTTTTTCTGTGTGCCCTAATTATAATTTTAAACAATAGCAAAGATTCAAGTTTCCGGCACCCCTCAACTCTCTGAATGACGTGCTCAGTGACGTCGACGTGAGGATGCACCGGTTTCCGTGCGCTCTCCTCAAGGATGTTTATTCTTTCTCTCTCTACTGCTCTTCGTGAGGCGTTGAGCTGCAGCGATCCCGCGTCACCGTCAAGGCGCGTTTCCCATGGCCGCCGCGCACAACTGCAGAGAGGGAAATATTTCCATTTCTGCTTTGCGATTATACAACAGAATTGCAACATTTTGCAGGAAGGTGATACTTTTTCGATTTTTTCTGACGCCATCAACAATATAAAAATTACAAGCGACCCAAACTGAACCAGCGGCTCCTTTTCCTTCCGTTTTGTTTCTTGTTTTTTCATGGGAGGGGGTTGAATAAATATTTCTTTCTTATTTGGCGTTTTCTTTTTGCTCGTCATTCACCACTTTACCGCGCGTGCATGATCACTCGGAAGGAAGCCCAAGGCTGCCTCGAGCACGCGAATACAAGTTCTAGAATTCATTGCGGCTGCATCAACATAAGCGACAGTTTTTAACGCGTCGCCGAGTCGCGGGAAAGATATGCGCGAACGGCGCGTGCCGCGGAGCACGCGAGCTCGTCCGAGCGGTGAGCGAGGCTCTCGGAATCTTGGTTTCCGGGGCGGCACCTAGCGCCCATTTAATCGCTCAGGAGCGCATCGCGTTGAAGCGAGCGAACGAGTGGGCCAGTAGATAAGAAAGGACGCGCGTGCGCATTGCGCGGGTCTCGGCACCAGGCGCCACGCCGTCAGGGAGCGCGGCGATGCAATTCGGTCGGCGCTCCCGTGTTATCCAGACTTTTGCTCACGACAGTACATGTACAGAAAAGGTAAACATGATAAAAGTATCCTGATCAATAAATAAAACAGTCATTGTCAAGTGCAGTGTTGAAGATTGAGCATTTATGCTCCATTGAATGTCTGTTGAATAGGGAATGGTGGGCATGTAGAGTACAACCACTAACTAGCTCCAAACACTGAAGTTAGTAATGAAAACGAAAACAATGTTCTGCTTTGCGTCACTGCTTGTTTATTACGCAATCTCGTGCGTAGTGTTCAGGTCCGTAACGACTACTAGCGAACAGCCGGCGCGTGAAGTTCATGCGATATAAACATTCGCCTCCCAATCGTTCCAACCCGTTACGTAGCAGTATTAATTAACATTGCGCTTGTGAATACCACAAGGGACTTTAAAGAAATCGCGAAAGTTCGGATTTGTAAGTTACAACTCTCTAATTTGCCCGAGTTCGGCTGGAGGTAAATATAATATTTAAAAATGCAAAAAAACAAACAAAAAAAAACACTTGCATTAGTCAAAAGTTACGAAGGAAAACTTAAAATCCTATGTATTCTAATAAAAAAAAATTGTTGTGGGTGGGGGCGGGGAATGCGGAAGGGAAAGAAAGTGTTCTCACCTTGCTAACGTTCTCTGTTTTCCTTTATCACCCACAAAAACTTTTGCTAGCTTTGAGAAGAAAATGACTGCCCAAAGAACTTTTCTTTTTTTTTTTTTTAAGTGCGGAAAGTTTTTTTTTATTTGTACAAATATTCCCTACCTGGACGAACTTATGTGGTGAATTAGTGTCGTAGCTTACAAATTCAGCTTTTACGCGCCTGAGAAAAAAATAACGAAAAAACAGACGTTTACAGCTTGACACACGTCTGTTCGGTTGTTGCGGAAAGCGCCGGAGAGCCTCAAAGCTTCGTGTCTGGGACTGACCCGCCGCGCGAAAGCGCCAGCACTGTACGTCACTGGCAGCGCGGCGTAGAGCAACGCCGCTCCATCCACGGAGTCCCGATGACAATTTAGGCCTAGCGACGAGTGCGGGAGACCGCACGCACGCCGACAGCTGCCGAGTACGGCACCGAACGAGTTCACTCGTTTTCCAGTCGCTAGCTTTTGGTATACAAGCAACGAGTACGGCACGGCATAGCGGAGGCGCGGCGGCGGCCGCCGAGTACGCCACCGAACGAGTTGACGGGTTTTCCAGTCGCTAGCTTTTGGGTATACGCACTAACTCTTGCTACATATGCTGGATAACTACCACATATACAGAATTAAGACAAAATCAGTTTACCTTCTATTTTTAGACGACTAGCGCAACAGAGGTAGGTGCCGCTTGGACTGCGTACTCGCTGAACGAGAACGATCTTGGCGTCACGTCCACATAGCGGCTCATTTCCAGTGTTACCGGAACCTCGAGCGGCTAGTTTCGGTTTTGTCGGCCGCGCCCCAAACAAAACTTTGAGACGTTGATATCTTTAAAACTACGCGCAATAACGAGAAAAAAAATTACACCTTGCAACTCAGGGGCGCTAACTGCACTAAAAACAGCCATAATCCCAAAATCGACAGTATGGACCGGAGTTGCCCTTTAAAAAGTGGGATCGGAGACAAGTGGGAATCCATTGAAGCGGAACAAGGAGCGTTTCCAGTGAACTCTTCTTTCGACTGCGGAGAGATTTGAAACGGGCGCATCACACTTGTGGGAGGAGCTTCTCCTACCTTCTTGACTTGTAACCGACTATAGAAGATTAGCCCGTTGCTCAAAACTCAAAGGTTGCGTTCCACACCCCGTCCACGCCTAAGCTGACACTGTTGTGGAAGCTACGTGCTCGTTCGGCCAGTCACACTTTTGCCACGTGATCACGCTCTCCCGCGCATACCCACCCGCAGATAATGAGAGCAGGTGATGAAAAGGAGGCGGCTGTTTGGTCCGGCAAGCGCATAGCTTCCACCGGACTGTCAGCTTAGGGGCGAAAAGAAGTGAGGTCTGGTCTCATGTGTCGTGCCTTTGGGCCGGGTGACGCGCTTTGGGTACCGCGGATGTATCACAGTGAAAAGGCAGAGAGCTTCCGAAGGGGAGGAGGTACGAAATCGTCGGATGGGTTTCAAAATTTTCCTACTGAAAGTCGGGCTTTTGACATTCTACCTTCTTTCATTTGGACCACTAAACTATATGCTGTTTGTCTATATTCCTAATCTAAATTCATTTATCTCAGCCAAAAATTCCTTTCATGGGCCCTTTGAAGAAAAAGCACTATCAAAGAGCACTCCAAGATCTTTCACATAATATACACGTTGAATCGGCATGATATCAAGATAATGGATGAAATTGAAAGGCACATGATTTTGGCACAAAGATAACAGTTTTAGTTTTGCAGGATTAATAAAATAATATTTTTACACCACTGATAATCGACGACGCATCATGCTATACCTAATCACAAAACAACTTTATAGGACAGGAAAAAAGTAGCAACTGAGAACTTTGGACACAAGACACAATGTCATTTGTAAAAACTAAAACAAAAGAGGGCCCAGGATTGATCCCCGGGGAACACTAGACGTTGATAAATAACTATGTGAATAACTTGTCAGCAACTCGAACAGACGTCGCTCGCAGGGGCAGGAAACTCTCGAACCATGCAGATGGTTCAAGAGTTACCTGTCGCTGCGATCGAACTCTGCGGGATTACGATACGATACGATACGAAACGATTTTATTTTTCACTACAGATACGTGTGGTGAATGGGAGGTCGGAGAAAAAAGCTACAGAAATGCAGCTTGACCAAGCTCCGGTGCCCCCATTCAGGAACTACGACAGAGCACAGGAAACTCTGTTTACAAAGTGTGTGACTATGACACATATTGGACAACTTACAATGCTAAATGAACAAATTCAGGATGATGCTTTTGGACAGATGTACAACATCAATATTTTTATCAAAATAGCTATTCAATAAAACAAAGTGCAACTAATTTTCTGTATACCATAATTAGCCCTACACTTCGGATTCTGCCAAGGCTGGTGATGTCCACATGAATAAAAGTCTGTTTTTTCGTTTAAATAAGAAAGTTTAAGAACTATATCTGAGCACCCAAATGGCGCATACTTATACGCGATGGTTAATCGATAATCATAGACCTGTTGTATATTAAGAATTTTGTACGATTTAAACAATGACTGTGTTAAATATATGCAGGTGACATTTGCAATTATTCTAATCACGTTTTTCTGCAGTAAATGTAGTGGGTTTAAATTCGATGAAGATGTATTTACACAGACTGTATTACAATAACACAGATGATAATAAAATAACGAATTATATAGAACCCTCTTTACACATGTTGGAAAATATGTCTCGGTTTATTAAGAATTCCCAGGATTTTTTGCAATTTAGCGCAGAGATTTTTAACATGATTAGTCCGAAGCATGTTTTCCGAGAAAACAATTCAAGCGTTTTAACGCTTCTTACAAATTCAATATTTAAAGAACTAATATTAAGAGGATCGTAAAGCCCATTACTCGGACGTCGTGGGCGGAGCATCACGGCTTTTGTTTTGGATACATTAATATGCAAACAGTTCACTCCTGCCCAAATATTTGCCCAAGTATTTAACAGTTCACTTCTGCTCAAGTATTAACCCAAGTACCTGCCCAAGTATTTAAAAGGGACATGCAATAAACGATACACAACATACACAACGTCTGAAACTTCGGCACTGCATTTACCCCCTCAAGCTCTTCGGAAATCGATACATTCCTATTTTGGCTCATTGTGAGACTGCCACCACTTGGCGACTTGGCGAAGGTAAGAACGTTCCGGAAAAAAACGAGAAGAAAAATACGCCCTCCATTGATTGATCTTCCTTTCATCCCAAAGTATGGCGATCGGTATCATTGTCGAATGGTCAGCTCACTTATAAAAGGCGTAAAGGCCTCTTTGCCGGGATCGTGATGTCCCTTTTAATGCGAAAGCATTGATTGTCTTATAGAGCGAAGCCGGCGTTGCCTGTAGACGTTGTCTATAGCAGCGAAAAGCCTCACCTAAATTCTCATTGGCTGAACGAAACGGCACCTAAATTCCCATTGGCTGAGCGAAACTGAGCAGCGCAGATGCTTTGTCATGGAAGGCGGCCGAAGGTCATTGAAACAATGTCGGCCAGTGATGTGCCCTTAGTTTCGCCCAATACTTACGAATTATTGACCGAGCTCTCTGCATATACGGCTCTGGTCGGGCCTAATAAAGCTCGCGCTGGAGATAGACTGCGCTCGTAACCTGTCGCCGAGCGATTGGTGTTATAAGTGGGTCGCGGTGCAGCATGCACTTGGGATCCTCTGCGAGTGCCGTCACGGAACGTCGTCGTCAGTCCACAACTGCATTACGTCACTTCCTGCAGTTTTAAGACGTATCCACATTTTCATTTTTTCCACCTGTTTCGGCGAAAAATGGCTCCTCCATTGTCCTGTTATCGGCTGCGTGACACTATCCACATCCTGACTTCCTCTCCGTGTGAGCAAAGGACCTTCGAAAGCCATCTCGAATATCCTGCTAAACATTCGCCTCATTATTTCGACGTTAGACATCGTCGAGATTCGGGAAACGAGCCTCCTGTCCCTTCGCAGCCTTTCGCTGTATTTGCCCCCCAAGAAATCGGCAATCTTAAGCACACAACTCTCTGTGTCCTTCTGGAGGGCTTCGTAAGTCAGGAAGAGGACGTTGTGGTCGTGTCGGTGCTCGTACCACGACAGCAGATGGTCGAAGTAGTCGCCACACTCCACGTCTCCCTCGACGAACATCTCCAAGAACTCGTCGAAGGTCCCGTCCTCGAAGAGGTAGACCGGAAGAGCTCTCGTGTGGTGGTAGCACGAAACGCAACAGTCGTAAGGATTCCTAGCAATATACAAGTACTTGGCCTGCCTCGAGTAAGGCTGACTTTGGAACGGGAAATGCGTCCTGATGCTTCCCGGTCGAGGCATCCTCCTGATCCGCTCGATGTCGGTGACCGCCAGGAAGGGTGTCCTCGAACAGAATTCTTCGGCGCTTTGAGGAGGAATGCCGCCGCTGAAGATGCTGAACACGAGGTACTGCAGCCATGTGATTCCGCACTTGGGGTAACTCACGGCAAAGATGTCGTGCGGACGGGGCTCGTAGGCCAGTGCTGCGCGGATGTTCTGGTCGGAGTAGAACTGACTGAGGTGAAGGCCTTCGACTTCTCTGTACACCTGGCGGGACACCATGGCACCTTTCTGGTGTTTTAGGCTCGCCTGCTGGAGGAAATAGAAGCAAGACTGAAACAGAGCCACTCACTCGGAGTGACGAGCTGGGAATGTATTCTATTATTCGGCTGAAAGTTTGTTACAAGTTACTAACGAACGCCAACGCAAAGTATTAGTTAATAGCTGATAATCGCGTTCAGCGCGATTCTTTTTGATGAAACGCAACCGCGGAACCCCATTAGTGGCGTAGCCAGGAATTATTATCGGGGGGGGGGGGGGGGCGGGGGAATGGGGGGGGGGGAGGGGAGGGGGAGGGGGAGGGAGGGAGGGGCTTAGGTGGCAGGGATGTCCATGCCAGGGGTAAGGAAATATACACATTCACTTTGCCTTGGGGCAAAATGAACGTGTATATATAGGGTCGGCTGGATATCGGAGGGGGGGGGGGGGGGGGGGGGGGGCTGAACCCTTATAAGCCTTACCCACGGTGGCCTGCTACGCTACCGACCCTCACCTATGCTGAAATGAGGGGCGAGATTAGGTGACGTCGTTGACACTATGCAAGTAACAGATCACAATTACGGTTGTAATTGAAAACGCAATTTGAATAACCATGGTTTTTAATGGGTCCAGGGTTAAAATAAAAATCTTGCGTAAGTTTTTTTTTTATTATTAATGGCCTTCATGGCCACACTTAGTCCCACTAAGTGTGGCCATGAAGGTCATTAGAAAAAAAAAAGACTTATTAAGTAAAACATGTTTTATCCACTTAAAATATTGGAGAGCATAACGTAGTGGTAAAATTGCTACTTGACCAGATTCTGGTCTAATTGGGACGTGAAAATTTGATTGAACGATTCGCAGTGGGCGCTACGTGGCCACCAACACGCGGCCCCTGACGCCAAGCCGCTGAGCAGACGCTTCGCCTGACTGGGATACTGCGCACGCGCCATGTCCACACCTCATGCGGGCTGGTTTGGAAACAGCGCGTTGGCCTAGTCACCACTCTATTGTAGTAGGCTGGATCGCGGATCGGGAGCCCGTCGGTGTCGCCACCGGCGGCCATTGCTTGACACCAGGCAATACACGCGCGTTTATGGGAGAAACGCACATAAGTAAGCATATTGAAGCATGTACGCTGTGCTCGGAGGCGAGTATTTTATGAGGCGCTGTGATCCTTATGTCGGGCGTTTGAAGATCGAATCCGTATTTGTCAAACGTCCGGTTGGCGAATAAAAAAAATCAAACATACCGGAGCACCTACGGCTGAGCTGGCAAGCTTGCTCTCGTAGTGGAGTAAACAAATTAACTTGCCGTCAATAAGACCGTCCGTAACTTGCCGTCAATAGGACCTTCCCAGAAGTTGATGAATGACAAAGAAGTTCCATCTCGACAGCGGCTTTCTGGGAGTGAGCGAATTCCGCGTAGCAAACCCTTCGAACTTGTCGTCTGCTAAACCCAACTCAACGAAACCGCCACGGACTCCGCAGTAACTCTAGTTAACTCTCGCCTCATTGAGCTGCACTACAGCGGAGTCACTCTCGACCACAAAATATTTATTTATAAGAACTGCGATGGCTGTCAGTTTTAATGTTTGTACGCAAGCTATTTGACGGGCTTATCGAAAAGCATCCAAAAAATTTGTGCCGACAGCAGCTTAGAAACAGGGAAAACGTCACTTTTTCTTGTTTTTCCCATAGAGTCGCATGCATTGGCTGTTGTAAATCAATGTCCGCCGGTGGCGACACTCGGCCCCAGCTGCCGAGGCTGCGGTCCGCGATCCAGCCTACTACAATAGAGATCAGTGCTAGTCACCAACCATAGCCCCCGAGATTTTGCGCGCGCTGACTGCGTTCCCCGGGCCACTGCATTCGCCGGCAGAGACTGTTGCTGCGGGGCGCTTGGTGGCGCTGGCAACCATATGAGCCCCTTAGAAATTACAGAGAAGATGCAAGCGAGCTAGTCAACTTTTAACATTGTAAACCCGAGACGTGAGACAAAGGAGAAGAATAAAGGGGACACTCCTACGTCTCGGGTTTTACAATGTTGAAATCCCCCTCATGTTTTAAAAGTAACGCAAGGTGCGTCGATGCGAGAGGCACGTGCAGCCCTTGAGAAGATCCTGGCGGCACAGCGTAGCACTGAGCTAGATCTCAGACGCCATGTTCTTCCCAGAAGTGGCGGGCGGCAGGTATCTTGAGCATTTCCACGACGCCGCTTCAAACAAAAAAAAAAATCAAACGATAGAAAGAAATAGCTGCGAATTATCATCATTACCATTATCGTCGGTCTACGGAACTTAGGAGCAGGACGAAATGTGCTCCTCGCATATCGCCGCAACACAACGACCTTTGACAAGGAAGAAGTTGATCGAAGTTTGAAGATCTTTTCGAAGCACGAAAGGTGTAGAAGAAATGTTCATGCACGTCAGTCAAGTTCAAAAACCTGTTCTTCACATGACAAATATTTTTTTTTTGTATGCTTGTCCCACCGGCCCAGACAGTATCCGCATATTACGATTCGCACTAAATCTTGTATTCTGATTTATCATCCAGCGAAACAGGGCAAAAACGGAGCAGCGAATAAAAATTACGAATCAACAGATATCAATTTATCAGTGATGAGACCAATGAAAATGCAAGTTTTATGCCTCCGGCTCCCACTTGACATCGTGCTTTGAGGCGATTCTGTCGCAGTCTTTCTGATTTGGTTATAAACGCTCGGCTGGGCAGCTGAGCGTTTGAAGAGGCCGGAGCAGAGCGCCCGAAAAATCTCGGGGGCCATACACCGACTCAACTCTGCTAAGCCACGCCGCGGTGGTGGCGCTTCGGGCGCACTTTCGGTTCCAAGCGATGGGCGGAAGTCAGCATGCGGGACGGGCATCCCTGCATTGGTTTAGAAGAAACCGTACAAAAACCTGCATTCTCGTCAAAACGCCGCGACTGCACAAGAAGAGCCAGGAAAAGTGTGAATATCAGTTCACGAGTGTTCTGCTCGGTTCGAGAATGTGGATAGGCACGTGAAAAGTGAAACCCAGACGTCGTCGGATCACGTTTGCTTGTGCTGGAGGCACTTTGCGTTGAATCGTCGGATACTCGTGGTCGTCAGATTTATTCGTTCTCTTTCCACATAAACGCGGAAAAACCGACAAGTTGTCCGGACCAGCCGCGGCTTACGTTCAGTGCGTGTTCACGTCAAAACAGCCATGGAGGTAGGAAGAAGAGGAGGCGACATACCGGCTCAGGCTAGAGTCACAGGTATTCAATGTCAGCGGCACTAGCTCGATCCAGCCAAACGAGAAAATCTCAGGTGAAGCCGGAAGGGGAGGCTGCGGCCACTGGGGAACGCCCCCTAGGGTATGGTGCCTGGAACGCGTCTCCGACCGGTGCGTTTACCGCGTCCAAAAAGTAGTTCCTCGATCTCCGCCTGATGACGTCATACAAGTGTCATGCTGTCGCCAGTTGCGATCCTGGTAGCGTCCCAACAGTTGTGCTGGATGTGGCAGAGGCCTGTTCTGCTTACGGTCGCTCTCCAGTGTGGCAGTCCACGGAAACTCCGGCAGCCAGAAGTTGGGACGCCGTGACGACAGCGACACTCGCGTTGGCTTGTGTTACTCGCAGCTTTTCGTCAGAATTTCTACGACCAATCGGCAGGATCGCGACAGCGTGACACTCCGGCTTCTGTGACGTCATTTGTTGCCACTTCAGGACCACTTTTGATGTATGGGTGGGTTGGGACACTAAACACACCAGTCCAAGACGCGCTTTAGGCACCATACCCAGGGTGACCAAAACAGCAGTTGACGCCAAATCAGCTGTCCTTTCTGTCCAATAGCGTCTTTTCGCCTTGTTCGTTTGTTCGCCATCGTTGGGGGCGTGTCCCTCTAAACCGGAAATCTCCCCCAGCTGCAGCTCTGGTGGCGTCATGTCGTCCCCAGAAGCTTGCTACCTTCATGCAAACAGCCGTCTGGTCATTCAGACTGTCGTCTGCTCTTCGAAACTCGTTCAAATTGTCGTCTGCGCGTTCAAACGTCAGCGGCAATTAGACCAAACGTTGCGATGAGAGCTAAGTGCAGGCTTTAAAAGACTTAAGTTTTAAACCTGTTTGTGCTAAGTAGGCTTGGTGTAAACAGCAGATAAAAAAAAAAAAGAAATGACCGCATCTCCACGTGGTGAAGGATGTTGATTAGGGCGAAGCTCTGGTGGCGCTGATGATACTGATTTTATTGTTCATAGGTAGTGCTGAGTTCCGGGTTGCGTTTCGACTTCATTATTACTGCTTTATGGTCAGTGAAATGCAGAGCCAGTGGGTCTTCTATTGGATTAGCTTGGATCCGCTAGAAGCCGTGGGAACCCATCTCCACCGCTTAAGTCAACGGTCCATGTCAGAAAGAGAATGTGTGGTATGGAACGTGCTTATATACGCATTTGAGCATTTGACCGCAGCGCCCTCTTGTCTATAAACGTTGAGCCAGTGCATGCAAAGTTTAACGCGATTATATACGCATCTGACCGCAGCGCCCTCTCCTGTATAGACGTGGAGCGGCTATATGGAACGTTTCATTCATGACATTCCAAGCTTGTGAGTTACAACCACATCTCAGAGTCCCCTACTCGTCCCGCAGTCGTGGCCCAGTGGTTAAGGTGATGGACTAGAAATCCATTGGGGTCTCCCCGTACAGGGTTGAGTCCTGTTGACTGCTCAAACATTTTTTTTCTTTTTTTAAGAAGACAGATGGGATGGCAATCGATGTGAGCACGGACGCCGGATAAGGCTAGACCCTCAGGAGCTTCGCCCCTAAAATGAGATGTTGATCACTGTTACTAGTGACCATCACCGACTAGTTACAACTGCTTCACTTAATCCGATTCTGCCAACTTTTTCAAGTATCGACGTCGAGCATCGCAGCTAGAGTTCACGCTTTTGCAGCCCGAGCGACCTCGAGTCTTAGAATAGCGAGCAGAATTTCATCATGCGGATCTGGCTTTAGCGTTCATTCTGTGGCATTCATGCGCAATAAATCGCCGCACGTGGCATTATTTATACGAAGTTTGGGGTGTAACGAGCTTCGTTAATTTTTTTAGGTCACTTAAGTAGCAAGGCGTTGCTAAGAGGACGTCGAATCAACAATTGCGAGGCGAAAACGAGCACGGGGACTCCCACCGACGCCCACAACATCGCGTTCCTTTCCAATGGCTATTTGTTGATATACGGGACGCAACGCCTGTTGCCCACACTTCATCGCGCATGCGCGGCGCCGGTGACCCGCAGCTGGAAGCGCTCCGGTTCGTTTGTAAACATGAGTTGGTGCGTACACGGCTTTAAACCGAAACTAAGGGATCGAAGAGCGCCCTGACGCCGGTCCCTGCTCCGGCTCCGCAACCTCCATATCCCCGCCGCAGGCGACGTCAGCCGTGTAACGTCGCATCGTTTGCTGCCTAGAGTGAACTACACGCTGCGAAAAAGGCCACTAATTTTACGGTAAATAAGCTTTCGTAAAAACAAAACAAAAATAGGAGTATGCTTGAGCTTACAGTTGAAGGGATGCCTTACGGCCGGAACTATAGTAGCCGAAACATTCAATGCCCGCTTTTTGGCCTAGGATCATGAGACGGGCTAGTTGGTTAAACATTGCAAAATTAGAGGTAGCGCTAAAGACGAGGACAAGTGGAAGACACGGACAAGCGGAACACAAGACGCCACTTTTTGGCGTCTGGTGCTGCAAAAATTGGTGCCATGAGTAGTTCTAACTACACATCTCACATTAAATCTAGCACTGAAAATTAAAACTGTTTTTGTTTGCTGCTACGAAATCGAAGATGTGCAACCTATTGCTTGATATGAAGAGTGGCAGTGTTTGCGCCGGTGAAGATGGCAGAAAAGCTCAGCCTCTGAAATCAGTTGCCCATCTCAACCACCCACACTCACATATATGTGTCCTGATCCTGATTGCTGGTAAATTCGCTGATAAATTAAAAATAGCGAGGGTGTCAGTAGTACAGAAAGGAGTGGATCAAAATTACCTAAAAAAGTATAGACCAATTTCTGCCTTACCAATTTCTCAAAACCCATCGACCAAGTAATGAATGTTTGTTTTAATTACTTTAAACGAACAAATGTTTTAGTGAAATAAAAGCACGTTTTTTAAAAGCAAAAGTAGACTGAATTGGTACTGCTAAAAATAAAGATAAATTAATTGACGATTCTGAATACAATTTTTATACAAAAGGAGTGTTTCTTGTCTTAAAAAGAAAAACAAAAACTTTGGATTCTATCAAGCATGACATACTGTTTAGTAAACTATCCAATCATGGAATCAAAGGAAATATCGTTATTTTAATAGAAAGTTATTCAACAAATCGTTTACAATATACAGATATTACTCACGCAAGGTCTAACCTTGGTAAAATAAAGTGCGGTGACCCGCAGGGGTTCGTTCTAGGACCGCTTTTATATTTAATATATACATAAATGACATCGTAAACATACCCCTTATATCAGATGTAATTTTATATGCGGACGACACTAACATATTTTTTGCTTAAAAACATTGACAAAGGTTTGAGCGACAAACTAATGCATGGCTTGCAAATCTCTCATGTTGGCTAAGTGAAAATAAACTAGAATTAAATACAAAAACAACAAAAAAAGTATATTATCTTTTGTTCACGTAACAAATGTATTGAACGGTGAATTCAAATTCGATCTCAAGGGGAAATGATTGAACTTGTAATATCACGTAGGTTCCTCGGAGTTTCTTTTCATGAAAATGGGGGTTAGTCGTTTCATATCGAAGGAGTAAGAACTGCTATCTTACGATCTATAGGGGCCATCTATAATAAGGCGTGCAATGCCTTATTATATATATAAAAAAAATTACACTATCTTCCCGAGGGGAACCATGGGCTGATGCGGAGCATCGCGGATCGTTATTAACGGTGTTATTAACGGTGTTAGTAACGTTGTTAACTTGCGTGTTATTACGTTAGTTTGTGGGATGGTGCTGACGCTTGCTTGCGCCAACCCACTAACTGACGGGACTGTTGCTTCCATCACACTTCATCGGAAGAACGGAGTGAAGTGGAGTCAACAGCGGTGAACTGAACGCGCGCAGCGCGCTACCGCTGCTTATATTCACACTTGAAGGAGAGGAGACTAGAGGAGGAGAGTTGCGCATGCGCGCGCGGTGTGAGTTGAAGCGAACGCACGCGAAGTGCACGCAGCTGGTAGAGAGAGAGAGCGGAGAGAGTAACGCGCAGCTGTTGGAGAGAGGGAAGGAGGAGAGTTGCGCATGCGTAGTGTGAGTGCGGGCTACGACGCCGCGGGACATAGACCCGAGCAAGAGATGCTCCGCATCTAAAAAAAGAAAAAACAGTTATATTACACATTAGTTCATTCCCGTCTAAATTAGTGCCTTCTTGTACGGGGAACTACACCAAAAAGATATATAGAATACCTGCACATACTTCAAAAAGGAGTTGTGCGTTTTGTCGAAAACGCTTCGTTCCGAAGACACTCTGCACCACTTGTTATAAAAACAACAGCAGATATTAGAGAGTTTTAGTAATACGTATACACCAACTCAACTCTCCTACGTCACGCCGTGGTGGTGGCGCAACGGACGCACTTCCGGTCTGGAGCGGTGGGCAGAAGTCGCCGTGCCAGACATGCATTCCTGTGTTCCTTTGGAAGAAACGAGACAAAAAACCTGCCTTTTTGTAAAAATACTGCGACGGGGGCTGTACCAAGAGAGTCTGGAAAGGTTTGAAGATCAGTTTTCATGTGTTTTTGCCCCCTCCGTTCGTCCGAGAACGTGGATAGTAGCCGTGAAAAGGGCAAACCAGACGCTGTCGAACTAGGATTGCGTGTGCGTGCAACACTTTGTGGTCGCCAGATGTGTTTGCTTTGTTCCAACATGAACGAGAGAAAACCGCCAAGTTGTCCGAACCACCCGCGGGTTCAGTGCGTCTTCAAATTCACACTGCCGCCTGATCGTCTGCTTTTTCAAACTTGTCTGCTTTTTGTCGTCTGCTCGTTCAAACAAAAGCGGCCCGTAGAACAAACTTTGACCCGGTGATTGCAATAAAAAGTAATTGCAGGCCTCAAAAGACTTAAGTAGGCTCGGTGTAAACAGTAGATACAAGATGTTGATCATTGGTACCGGTGGCCATCACCGACTTGTTACGCTTGGTCTGTTCCCGCTTCCGATTTTCAGTATCGACGTCGTTCGTCGCCCTACCTTCTACACTTTTGCAGCACGAGCGACGTCGCTACCTAAAATAGCTAGAAGAATCTCATCATGGTTTTGGCGTCCATTCTGCGGCGTTCATGCGAATGAATCGCCGCACGTCAAATTATTTACGGAATGTTTAGCGGCGTAACGAGCCTTGATAATTTCGCTCAGGCAATTAAAGTGGCAAGACATTGCGACGAGGACGTAGAATCGATAATTCCAACGCGAAAAAGAGTACGCAGACTCACACAGACGCCGGCAACGTGACATTCGAATGGTTTGTTGACGCGGGACGCGGTGCTTCTTGCCCGCACTCCATTACGCATGCGTTCGAACTGTCGTCTGCTCTTTCAAACTTGGCTGCTTTTTGTCGTCCGTTCATTCAAACGACAGCGGCCCGTAAACCAAACGTTGACCCGGTAATTGCGATACGAACTAAGTACAGGCCTCAAAACACTTTTGAAGTTTGGTTGGGGTAAGTGCTAAGTGTAACCAGATACAAGAAGATGTTGATCATTATTGTTTCGAGTGGCCATCACCGATTTGTAATGCCCGATTCTACTTGCAGTTTTCAGTATCGACGTCCACCATCTCAGATACGGTCCACGCTTTTGCAGTCCGAGCAATGTCGCGTCTGAAAACAGCGAGCAGAATCTCATCGTGGGAGTCAGGCTTTAGCGCCCATTCTGCGGCGTCCACGTGAAATGAATCGCCGCGCGTCACATTATTCACGCAAAGTTTTGCCTCGTTAGTTTTGCTGAAGCCGCTCAAGTAGTCGGACATTGTTAGGAGGACCTAGAATCAACAATTCCAACGCGAAAAAGAGCACGGGGACTCCCACCGACGCCGACAACAACGCAATTCAATGGTTTGTTTATGGGCGACGGCGGGCTTCTTGCCCACCATCCACCGCGCATGCGCGGCGCCGGTGGCGTCCGCTAGGGGCGCTTCGGTTTGTTTGTAAACATGAGTTGGTGTATAGGAGCAAGCGCAAGCCCCCTCCGTTAGTGTTAACGGTGCGTCCTCCACACTGCGCATGAGCCAAACGTACGTACTGCAGCGAGCTATGCGTACGTACGCTCGCTATCGATTTTTGCGAGCGTACGTAGCGGTCCCCTGCGTGCCATTCTCGTTGCTCTCGTTGCGCACGGGAAAGTGCCAGACTACTCCAGTTTGAAAAATGGCTGCGGTGAGGCAAACCACTGGAAGTGCAACGCACATTGTACGGGTTCGCTTCACCATTGAAGATGACCTCAACCTTGTGGAAGAAAGATAAAAAAGAAGGGAAAAAGGGCGAGGTTCGTGGCGGGCGAGGACACGCGGACCTCGGAGCTGGAGACAGACCAAAGAACCGGTGCCGAGCAAGGCCTCCAACTGAAGACCCGGACCACTAGACAGCCTTGGCCCTCCTCTTCATCGGACTCTAAACATAACTGCAGATTAAACCTCTTCCCAATGGTAGCGCTTCCCCGTGTGACTTCCTCGGAGCGAGTGGAACTCGGCCTGATAGGGCGGTATTGACAGGCGACCCGCAACCTCCTCAAAGAAATCAACGCGACGAACCCTTTGGAGCGCCCACAAAGATGCGTGTCGATAGCCAAGAACGTTGGCGACGCCGTCGAACCCAAAATTGTGTTTACCGTGTGGTCGGTACGCGAGCGGTGAGACCTATTGCTTGCATACTGTCAAGCAAATGACGAGGCCAACATAAGAGATTAGGGATCCCACAACACACTTGAGCGAACCATAGACCGAACTGCTGATCGCACAGCCTTAAAAAAAAAGAAAAGTTTAAGGGGACAACTAGAAAGAGATTCACGCACTTCGTAGCAAAGCGAGGAGATTCGCGGTGTTAAATTGGCTTGACCGATTAGAGGTGAATGTTCCTGTGGAAAAAAACATGTGAACTGTTTTGTTCGATGTCGGGTTTGTGTGGTGTATTGCATTCCTCTATCCTGTGGCAAAGTGTACGTGGGCCAAACTGGTCGCTGTGTTAATGAAAGGCTCAGTGAGCACCGTGCCTCTCTTCGAGCGACTCCGTCGGGCCACCTGGCTGTCCACTGTAACAGCTGCGGCTGCTCTCCAGCGTTCGGTGACACACATATTTTGGGCACGTATAAAGAACAGAGGGCGAGAGAGATCTTGGAGGCCTTTCAGATAGCTTCTCGGGGAGTGGGATGCATAAGCCAACCCTCCCTTGCACTGACTGAGGCCGATTTGGCGTTTCTATAGACAACGACACGTGTCAACAAGTAAACATCGTGATTTTATAGTTTTTAAGATGTGTATTTTGACAACAAGGAGCTGCGGTGCGCATGAGCGATCTGGGGAAGGGGGGGGGGGGGGGCGGGATGCTTTTTGTGTTTTCTGAGGTTCCAATAAAACCTATCAGTTGCGAGTGAGCGCTCGTCCGTCGTTTGTGTTTCTTACTCTGTCCTCGTCTTTTGTGCGCTTTTAAAACCAAGACTTCCTTTCGTCGGTCAGAATCAGTTGAGCAAAGGTTCTTTGCCCTTGATAGGAGTGTGTTAACCACCGATACTTTATGGCTCGTTGGGTGGTTGGAGTCAAATTGTAAGTATCTTCCGGTGTGCGTTGGTTTCCGGTAAACTGAGAACTGTAGATGGTCTTTCTGCCTTTGTACAGGCACATCGAGAAACGGTAAGGTGTTGTTTTTTTCCCTTTCCACGGTGAATTGGATGTTAGGCTCGATCGAATTGAGGTGTGTCAAAAAGTTGTCTACTTGAGACTTCTTCATGACGCAGAAGCAGTCGTCCACATATCTTGGAAACACCTTGGGGCTTTCAGCAAAGGACTGGAGAGCCTTTTGTTGTATGGCTTCATGCACAGGTTTGTCGTGGCGACAGAGATGGAGGCCCCCATTGGGGCTTCACTGGTCTGCTTAAAGTACTCTGCTTTAAAGCTGAAATAAGTGTTACTCAGGCAGAATTCGAGGAGGCGGCAAAGTTCGTCCACGTTGAGCTTGGTCCTGTTGCTCAAATCGCTGGCTTTCTCCAGGGTTTTTCTGGCAGTCATGACTGCTAAGGAGACCGGAACGCTTGTGAACAGGGATATCACGTCAAAAGATACCAGAATCTCCTCAGCGTTTATCTTTAAATGCGAAATCTGCTCCACGAAGTCGCTGGCATTGCGCACATATGTCGGGGTTTTCCCAACGAGAGGAGAGATGGTGTGATGAAGGTAATTTGACAATGCTTCAAGCGGAGAGGTGGTAAAGTCCACGATGGGTCGGAGGGGGACGTCAGGTTTGTGTATTTTTGGAAGTTCGTAGAAACCGGGGGTAAAGCCATTCCGGCAAAGAAGGCGCAGGTGAGGGCTCCTGGAATCTGGTGCCCTTTGAAAATATCCGTAAGAATCTTGTTCAACTTCGTCTGGATTTGTGATGTTGGGTCCCTCTTGAGTTTTTCATACGTAGAGCAGTCAAGGAGATCACGGACCTTATGCTCGTAGGCATCCCGGTCGAGGACGACCGTTGAGTTGCCCTTATCCGCTGGCAGGATCCAGGCGAAGTTGAACAAGATTCTTATGGATATTTTCAAAGGGCGCCCAGATTCCAGGAGCCTTCACTTGCGCCTTCTTTGCCGGAATGGCTTTACCCCCGGTTTCTACAGACTTCCAAAAATACACAAACCTGACGTCCCCCTCAGACCCATCGTGGACTTCACCACCTCTCCGCTCAAAGCATTGTCAAACTACCTTCATCACACCATCTCTCCTCTCGTTGGGAAAACCCCGACATATGTGCGCAATGCCAGCGACTTCGTGGAGCAGATTTCGCATTTAAAGATAAACGCTGAGGAGATTCTGGTATCTTTTGACGTGATTTCCCTGTTCACAAGCGTCCCGGGCTCCTTAGCAGTCATGACTGCCAGAAACACCCTGGAGAAAGACAGCGATTTGAGCAACAGGACCAAGCTCAACGTGGACGAACTTTGCCGCCTCCTCGAATTCTGCCTGAGTAACACTTATTTCAGCTTCAAAGGAGAGTACTTTAAGCAGATCAGTGGAACCGCAATGGGGGCCTCCATCTCTGTCGCCACGGCAAACCTGTGCATTGAAGTCATAGAACAAAAGGCTCTCCAGTCCTTTGCTGAAAGCCCCGAGGTGTTTCCAAGATATGTGGGCGACTGCTTCTGCGTCATGAAGAAGTCTCAAGTAGACAACTTTTTGACACACCTCAATTCGATCGAGCCTAACATCCAATTCACCGTGGAAAGGGAAAAAAACAACACCTTATCGTTTCTCGATGTGCTTGTACAAAGGAAGAAAAACCATCTACAGTTCTCAGTTTACCGGAAACCAACGCACACCGGAAGATACTAACAATTTGACTCCAACCACCCAACGAGCCATAAAGTATCGGTGGTTAACAGACTCCTATCAAGGGCAAAGAACCTTTGCTCAACTGATTCTGACCGACGAAAGGAAGAAGAAATCACCATTTGCGACCTCAAAAAAACGGATATACGGGCAGTTTCATACACCGCATTGCCGGTCGTCAAAACCGAAGTCGACAACATCGCCAGTCGCAGGTTGATACGAAACGCCGGCCAACCACGCGCATCAGCGTCCCATACATCAAGGGAACAAGTGAAGCGCTGGCGCGGGTGTTAACGAAGGAGGGTATTGCGATGGCCCACAAGCCAATTTCAACCCTTGGACGCTTTATGCCACGACCAAAAGATCGGCCCTCTAAAGAGAAAGCGCAAGGTGTGGTGCACGAGATTCCCTGCGCAGAGTGCCCGTCCTCGTACATTGGGGAAACGACGAACTATCATGAACAGATTCGTCAACACAAGGCTGATGTGCGCAACTTCGATCAAGAGCGCAGCGCGGTTGCTGAACACTGTGAAAAAAATGACCACCGCATTGACTTTCTAAACACACGCATCCTGGACATCGAAACTAATCCTCGCCGGAGGCTCTTCCTTGAATCTTGGCACATTTAGACCACGCCAACAAACATTAATAGGTCTCTTGGCGCACTGCCATCTGTGTATGTGAACGGACTCCATCAGTTGTCTTCAAAAAACGATCAAAGAGGAAGAAGATGGGATCGTGCACATTCGCCTCCGTCATAGAGGAAAAAGAAGATTATGACTCCTTTCCTCCATAGTCGCCCCTGAAGAAGAAGCCGAACCGGTTTCGAAACGTTGGGCCCTAGATTTAGGAATTGGTTGGTCGTCGTATTTTAATAATGATGAGATTTCGCTCGCTATTTTCTGTAGCGACGTCGCTCGGACTGCGAAAGCGTGAACCGTAGCTGAGATGTCGACGTCGATACTGAAAATGGCAGCAGAATATAACCAAGTGAATCAGGCATAACATGTCGGTGATGGCTACTGATAACAATGATCAACATCTCCTTGTATCTACTGTTTACGTCCACCCTGCTTACCAACCTTCAAACTTAAGTCGTTTGAGGCCTGCACTTACTTCTTATCGTAGGTACTGAGCCCACGTTTGGTCTACGGGCCGGTGTCCTCTAAAACAGCAGACGACAAGCAGAAACTTTTGAAAGAGCAGACGACAGTTCGAACGATCAGGCGGCCGTTTGAACTTGAAGACGCACTGAACGTAGTCCGCAGGTGGTCCGTACAACTTGACGATTTTCCGGCACTCATTTTGGAACAAAACAAATAAATTTAATGACCAGAAGTATCCATGAATTCAACCCAAAATGCTTCCCGCCCAAGCAATCGTGGTCCGACGGCGTCTGGTTTTCCCTTTTCACGGCACATATCCACGTTCTCGGACGAACCGAGCGCATGAAAACTGACCTTCAAATCTTTCTCGACACTTTTCGTACAGCCGCAGTCGGAATATTTTGACGAGAAGGCACGTTTTTGTCAGGTTCCTTTCAAAACAACGCAGGAATACACGTCTCACATGGGCACTTCCGCCCACAACCCCGGACCGGAAGTGCGTCCGACGCGCCACCACCGCGGTGTGACGTAACAGAGATGAGTTCGTGTATACAACAGTGAATATACTGTCTCGCTCGCTGAGTGATGCGATTTTGAGGAGGGGGGCCTGTTATACTTCCAGGCGGAATAATTCGTTCGAGGTTGTTGAATCGAAAAGAAATACACTCATTTGCTGGTGGGATATTTACATATGCACAGGCAACTGTGCAGGGGAAGCTTTTCCGAGGTCCTTGCGCATCAGTCCATGCTTTCTCGACTTCTTCCTTCTCTTTTTGCCCGCAGGCCCACGAGCTATCTTCAACAATTCGCAACACGCTCCCCCCGAAATGAGCGCACCAATAAACGCTCATTCATTCTACAAATTCTAAGGGGTATACCAGTTGCACATGTCGCTTCAGCACTTATGCACCCGCAAGGCAACGGAGCATGCACGTACGACTCCATCCCTCCTGTGAAAAAGCTTCTGGACACGTTCCTTTGCGCCAAAAATGTCGTGGTGTCTTTTCCTCTTCTATGAAGCCTGTATTCTACTCAACTGACAGTTAGGCGACTCGTGCGAGGACCGCAAGTGAAGAAGATACTCGCGGCGCCATCTAGTCCAGAAGTGATCTAGCTGCCTTTGATGGTGCTTCCAAAGACGAGTGAGGTCGTTACTGGTGTCGATTTGTGTGTCTGGTTCACATGATGTTGGAAGCGACGTCAGGCGCTTTCCGGTCAGAAAGTGTGCGGGAATTAGCACTTCCTGCTCACCTGATGAGGCATGCAGAAACGTCAATGGTTGATAATTGCTTCCACCTCATGAAGAATAGTAGTGAGTTTCTTGAAGTTGTAGCGATCTTTCCCCAAAACGTTCCGGAGGCAGGTTTTCACCATTCGCACCATCCGCTCCCAAAATCCTCCCCACCATGCCGCTCGTTCCACTATAAATTTCCATGTTGTCCTATGCTCCGAGTAGTGCTCCTGGACACTTTTGTCTCGGATAGCATTCCATCAATTGCAGAGATCTCTCGATGCCTTCTTAAACGTTAGGGCATTGTCTGTGTAAACAATCCTGGGCAGTGCCCATCGTGATGTAAATCGTTGAAATGCCATGATGAAAGCCGCAGCCGATAAATTTGAGACGAGTTCAAGGTGAACTGCACTCGTAACCGCACAGATGAACAGTGCGATGTAAGCCTTTTCGTCGGATGGCTGGGACTTCACAAACAGCGGTCCGGCAAAATCTATCCCAGCCACTTCAAATGGAGCGGCTTCACTCCCTCGCTCTTGTGGAAGTGGTGCTGTGGGAGCAGAGGCCCTCTTTGCTCTCAGTCTAGCGCAGCCATTGCACCTGTGTATTATCTTTGCTATCTGTCGTCCTCTCGGCACCCACAATCGCTCTCGCAGTTGTGCTGTGGTGTCCTGGATACACCCGTGGAGAGTTCGTAGATGACAGTCGTGCACAGTCAGCTCTGTAAAAGGGTGCTCAGGAGGAAGTAGGAATGGGCGTTTCGCTCTCACTGTTTCGTTAGCGTTCTGGAGTCGTCAACCAACCCTCAAAAGTCCGGTTGAGTCGACGAAGGGGCTTAGTGAGTGTATAGTAAATTTTTCATTGTTCCCTTTGTTATCAGAAATGTCTTTCATTTCTTGTGAGTAGGCCTCCATTTAGGTTTGGGAGATCCAATATGCCTCTGCTCGCTCGAGGTCCTCCGTTTTCAAAGGGCCGTGACGTTGGTTCTGTATCCTACAATTCTTGGCGAACCTCATCACCCAGGCTGTGATGCGAAGAATCCGTCCAAGCTTGCTGTAGTCTTTTAACGCTAACCGGGGTGGCTCCCGTTCTGTAGTCGTTTGGAGCGCACGATGCACTTGTCGCCTTTCGTCTTCAATAGCCGCATCCGAAACAGTCTCAGTGGTAGGCACACCTGGCCAAGTGTTTTCATTCACTGAAAGCCATGCATGTCGGGCCTTTCCACCATACTTGACTTGTCAACAAGTCTTCTGCGGTTATTTTCCGTGTTATTAAATCCGCTGGATTATCCACTCCAGGGCAGTGTTTTCAGCTTGAAGGTGCCCCTTTAGCTTGGATCTCGGCTACCCTGTTTGCAACAAAGGGCTTCTATTTGTTTGCATTTCCCTTGATCCAATGGAGAACGATAGTACTATCTGTCCAGTATAACGTGTGCTGACAGCTCAGGATGTCTTTGAAGTAATGCCCCATTCGTCTCCCGACCACTGCCGCCACCAGTTCAAGGCGAGGAAGTGTGAGCCGTTTTATCGGTGCTACACGTGACTTTGAGAATACCAGATTTGCATTTGTTTTCCCATCCCTGTCCTTGACTCTCCAGTAAGCGCAAGTTCCGTAAGCCAGCGGGCTTGCTTCACAAACGATGTGTAGCTGTAGTGAGTGAATGCATTTGCTTGGCGCCTTTATAATACAGCGACCTGTCACTACGTCTTGTATACGCTGTAGTTCAGAGCACCAACCTTGCCATTGTGACTCTAAATCGTCTGGTAGATTAGCATCCCAGTCAAGGCCTCTTTCCCAAATGCGTTGGAATAGTATCTTCACTCTCATTAAGTATGGAGTGATCATCCCCAACGGGTCGAACACTCTGGCTGCTGCTTGCAGTACGTGACGTTTGGTTTTTTCTTTCGACGTGACGAAGTTCAAGATGTTAGTGACGGGAATCATCAGCTGATCATTTTCGCGCCTTCATCGCACCCAAAGAACCGTTTTAGGTTCGGCGAACAGTGTATCTGAACCTTCGTCAAACAGGTTTTGCAATTCTCTTGAATTGGTCGACCTCTTACGGAGTGTCATTCCTGCATCCTCCAAAATTAGTTTTGCTTGGTCATGTATGTTAGCTGTCTCGTCAGACAGGGCCCCGACCAGCAAATCATCAAAGCTGAAGGCGGAATAATTCGTTCGAGGTTGTTGAATCGAAAAGAAATACACTCATTTACTGACGGGATATTTACATATTTACATATATTTTTTTTTATTTTTATAGATATCGCCTATGCTTAAAATATAAAATTGAACAAAATATGCACATACGACATCTTGAAGAGTTATAAAATCTAAAAAAAGAGAATACAGTTATCAAACACGTATAATGTTACCCTGGTAAGTGCCTTTCTCTAGAACAGATTACGGTCGTCAAACCATAGCTCGCACACTTCCAACAATTCTGAATCAGCTTTCTGCCAATCACATAGAATTAGATAACCTATCAGTGGGCGGTCTGCGGAAAATGATGCTCTCTAGCCGGAACGACCATGACTGAAAGATGCTTTAGAATGTTTTATTATTTTTGAATAAGATTTATTTGTTTTGTTCCAACATGAACGCAGGAAAACCGTCAAATTGTACGGACCACCTGCGGACTACGTTCAGTGCGTCTTCAAGTTCAAACGGGCACCTGATCATTCGTGCTGTCGTCTGCCCTTTCAAACGTTTCAGCTTGTCTGCTCTTTTAGACGACACCGGCCCGTAGACCAAATGTGGACCCGGCACGTGCGACAAGAAGTAAGTGCAAACCTCAAAAGACTTAAGTTTGAAGGTTGATAAGCAGGCTGTATGTAAACAGTAGATACAAGTGAAAAGACGGTGAGAGTGCAGGCGAGCTGGTGGTAGCTAATCATGTCGTATTACACCTGAGACTGCGGTGGAAGAAATCGGAAGAACTTTCAGTAGAAGGAACAGACACAGAGAACGTCTCAAACTCAGCTAACTGGTTTATTTCTCAAACAGCCTTTAAGTACCCACGGAACTTTTTTCTGCAACAAAGGAGTTTATCTGTTGAGTGTGGTTGGGAAAAAAGTTCCGTGGGTACTTAAAGACTGTTTGAGAAATAAACCAGTTAGCTGAGTTTGAGACGTTCTCTGTGTCTGTTCCTTCTACTGAAAGTTCTTCCGATTTCTTCCACCGCAGTCTCAGGTGTAATACGACATGAGTAGATACAAGGATATGTTGGTCATTGTTACCAGTCGCCATCACCGACTTGTTATGCCTGATTCACTTGGTCCGATTCTGCTTGCGATTTTCAGTATCGACGACGACCATCTCAGCTACGGTTCACGCTTTTGCAGCCCGAGCGACGTCGCGACCGAAAGTTGCGAGCGAAATCTCATCATCCGAATCAGGCTTTAGCGTACATTCTGTGGCGTCCACGCGGAATAAATTGCCGCATGTCGCAGTATTCGCGCGAAGTTTTGCGGGGTAACGAGCCTCGTTAATTTTGCTGAGGCCACTCAAGTAGTCAGACATTGCCAGGAAGACGTGGAATCAACAGTTCGAACGCAAAAAAGGTCAGGGGAACTCACACCGACGCCGACAACATCGCATTTCAATGGCTTGTTTATGGGCGACGGCGCGCTTCTTGCCCACACCCCCATCGCGCATGCGCGGCGCCGGTGGCGTCCACTAGAGGCGCTCCGGTTTGTTTGTAAACGTGAGTTGTTGTATAGAGCTCCACCACTGATCTCCACTAGAGGGGGCTGGATGGCGCATTGAGCAAACAGGTATGAAGCCACCGGAAGTGAGCGGCTTGTCCCGGAAGTGAGCGCTTGGCAGGCTTTGTAACCCTTCCGAGTGCTGGTTCGAAAAGCGTCGAGGGCGCTGGATTTTCGCTTGTTCCCTGAAGAGAGCCTGCTTGTTGCGCAGTAAGAGCGCATGCGGACCCGAGAAGTATCATGGGAAGCCATTCATTGTAAACGTTTTGAGATTCTAGTTGATCAAGTTGTGAATATGTCCCAAGTTCAAATGCCTCATTCTCGAGATTTAATCCAGAACGGGAGTATTAAAACCCAATCAAAGACACAAAAAAGCATGGTCCAGAATATCGACTGAATGCACTAGGAAGCCCAGCGCACACCCGACTTCCGGGACAAGCATCGAACTTCCGGTGGCTTCACTTGCGCCTGGCTCGGAGAGCAGCTAAGCGCCATCCAGCCCCCTATAGTAGAGATCAGTGAGCCCCACTTTGTTTCTAATATACGTGCAAATGATTCTTTCGTGAAAAAATTAATGTTGATTTTTTTCTTCATCTTTTTTTTCTTTTCTTTTTTTTCGCTGTTCTGCCGCTGCTGATGTCGTGATGTCGTGGGGGCTCGGGACCAGTCAAGCTGTGCTAACAGCTGTTTTTCCAAGCCGCCCTCCAACCTGTCCTTTGTTGGAAAATAAACTCCTATTATTATTATTATATGTACAGGCAACTGTGCAGAGGAAGCTTTTCCAAGGTCCTCGCGTATCAGTAGAGTATATTGTTGGGCTAGTTGGTTTTGGAACTTGGAATACATTTTAGCGCTTAAAAAACCAAGGACAAAGAGACGAGAAACAGACAGCACAAAAAGACGAGAAACACGCAGCAGTGCTGTTTGTTTCTCGTCTCTTTGTCCTTGGTTTTTTAAGCGCTAAAATGTATTCCAAGCTCCAAAACCAACTAGCCCAACAATCTACTCTTCTGAAATTTATTTCTTGTACAACGGGTCCTTTTATTTGTTCTTCCTTGAAACCATGCTCCATTGTACCACTTCTGATTCACGCCACATGCCAAGCCCGTACTTTGTCGTTCTGCATTCGTGGCAAGTAGTCGAGGCTAGGGTGCCTTCATGTGCGCTTTGCTTAGGGTGGAGACATCTGGCCATTTTGTTCCCACTTTTACATTTATTTTTTGTTCAGAAGCGCGTGAAAGAGCGTGTCCCTGCACGCGTCTGTGGCGCTGACTGCTCTGGCGACATTCTGTTTTCGTCGATTTCTTTGTATTGTCCCCGTGAGCGCGTGCTGTCGGCATCGGGTACTACAAAGTCGAGGCTGATGAGATTAAGAAGGGTGGTGCAGCATGTGTCAGCGTGGCCTCAATTGATCTCCTGGACAAGGAGCGTGCGTTCCTCAATAGCGAGTTTTAGTAGACCGTGTTTCCCCCTCCGCTAAGCCCCTCCGCTACCAGGAACTCTACAGCCAAGGCCATCGGCGCGCAGGCGCAGTGGCGATTCCGCGCTCCGCTTTGCAGTGCGGGTGGACAAAAACGATCTACTAAACTCCCTAATGACGCGGCCTGGCATCGGGTTGGCTAGTGGTGGAGCGAAATCAGAAACTCGGACGGTATAAAAGTGTCGTTTCATGTAATAGAATCAGATCTTAGTAGCACACTGTGCTCTCTGTTTCTCGTCTTTTTGTCCTCGCGCATCAGTCCATGCTTTCTCGACTTCTTTCTTCTTCTCTTTTTGCCCGCAGTCCTACCAGCTATCTTCAACAGCTCGCAACAGGGCCTCGTCAGGTATATTCTATGCCTTTTGTGACTGTCCCCCAGACAACTGTTTTTTTTCTCTTCATGTTGCTTGAATAAAGAACCCGGCGCGGTTCGCCCTACGCGTGGCGTGAAACCATTGACTGCTGCACCCTTCGCAGGGCGGACGTGGCACGGGGCGTCGCTTGTTGGCCACATATTCGCTCCACGCTGTTTGCAAACAAGTCGGCGTTCGCGCACACCAGGTGTGTGCACTGCGCCTGCGCAGGAACCAGATTAGTGTAAAGAGCAGCGCCGTGTTGACACCAGCACTACCGCAACGGCGCGACGTCATGGCCGCCTGTTGGTGTGTAGCTGGTAAGCAAGGAGGCAAGAAGGGGAACGGGAATGAGCCGCGCATTGCATTTCTGAAGCTGTCAGGAGAGGCTACCGCGACACAGCGGGAACGCCCATCTTCTTTGATCAGGTCAGCCAATTAGGGAAGGTCGGTGTCACGCCCCGATGCTCGTGGAGCGGCCAGGGGGGCTCTGCAAGACGGCGGGATGAAGGTACCGAGACAGCATCGCCTGCTGGGATGGGCCAGCGGCGTGGCGCTGACCAATCGCAGCAGGTGGCTATGTCCCGGTCCCGTCGTCCCGCCGTCTTGCAGAGCCGCCCCCAGAAAAGGCAAACGCCTTCTTGGCCATTCAGACTGTGATCGCACCTTTTCAGTGGCGGAACTAAAAACGTTCAGCCTTTCCACTCTCGTGAAGAAGGAAGACCAGCCGAGCTGTATTCGATACACTGTGTGCTTCTTCTTCGTCGTCGTTTGTTTTTCGTTCTGTTTCCTATGATGAATTCCGACCAACGCGCCGCCCAACTATCCTTTCTTCTATAAAGGTTGCCGCCATCTACGAGCCACGGCGGAAACCTTACTGGTTGTGTGCTTACCGCCGTCGCTTATAGATGGCGGTAGCTGTCCAGGCAGGTTTGTGTCGACATACACGGACATGATCCTGGGGAACCTAGCTTTTAAGGTGCAACCCCACCGTGCATGACGTTTTGGTGCTTTTTAGAGCGCAGCTCTTAGGGGCCCGTTTCCGGCTTGAGCGGCGTCGCCGTCGGCGTCGGCGTCGCCGTCGCCGTCGCCGTCGGCGTCGGCGTAACCGCGCGGTGCATCATGGGAAATGTCCCATAATGCACAGCGCGAGCCCCCCACCAAGGTCACGTGACCTCGTGGGGGGTCACGTGACCCCCCGAAGTCACGTGACTCCCCTGAGGTCACGTGGCCCCCTCCTCGAGGTCACGTGACCCCCGCCGATGTCGCGTGACCCCCCGATGACGTCATCGTCACTGATGACGTCACCGGCATCCACATCGTCATCGTCATCATCACTGATGACGTCACCGGCATCCACATCGTCATCGTCATCATCACTGATGACGTCACCGGCATCCACATCGTCATCGTCATCACTGATGACGTCACCGGCATCCGCATCGTCATCGTCATCATCACTGATGACGTCACCGGCATCCACATCGTCATCGTCATCATCACTGATGACGTCACCGGCATCCACATCGTCATCGTCATCATCACTGATGACGTCACCGGCATCCGCATCGTCATCGTCATCGTCACTGATGACGTCACCGGCATCCACATCGTCATCGTCATCATTACTGATGACGTCACCGGCATCCACATCGTCATCGTCATCATCACTGATGACGTCACCGGCATCCACATCGTCATCGTCATCATCACTGATGACGTCACCGACATCCGCATTGTCATCGTCATCATCACTGATGACGTCATCAGTGACGTCACTGATGTCGTCACCGGCATCCGCATCGTCATCGTCATCATCACTGATGACGTCATCAGCGACGTCACTGATGACGTCACCGACATTCGCATCGTCATCGTCATCACTGGTGAAGTCATCAGTGACGTCACTAATGACGTCATCGGTACCCGCATCGTCATCGTCACTGATGACGTCATCAGTGACGTCAGTGATGACATCATCGGCATTGGGGGTCACGTGACCCCCAAGGTAACGTGACCCCCCCCTGGTTAGTTTAACCCCCCCCAGTGCCCTTCCCTCCTCCTCCTCAAGAGCTGCGCTCTAATTCGGCGTTACAGGGAGTTGTAAGCGGCTTTCATTTTTTGACACCTTATAACTTTCTTTCAATTACATTCATCTTACAATTATAAAGTTAATGTCAAATTAAAGAGCTGTTTTTCAACGATAGTTTATTGTCTCGATATTACGATTATTTTTGGTTGTTAGTTAATTATTCAGCTTTTAATAGACCACAGTCTCTAATATAGAAAAAAAATGTTTCTCGAGTTATAACGTTCCATCGTTCACGATATTTTACGTGAACGTTCGGCTGCATGTAATAAATTAAAATTGTACAGATAATGTATATTTTAATATAAAAATAAAATTTAAAATGGCGTTATTTAATGGCGCTATAAAACGGAATCACGTCAACTAACCAAAATAACGAGACGTTAAAATATGAAGCATCCTTCGATATTACATTTTTCAGGACTTTCCTATTGATATATTACTGGTTAAAAATGTTATAAGACATCAAACGTTTCCCATTCGGTGACGGAAAATTATAGTTTCTTAATATAAAGTACAGATGGCGACACCTGTTCAAGAACAGCTTGATGTGCATTTTCGGTCGTGTGTCGCTTGGGACGCCATGTGAAAGACAGAAAAAGCGCCAGATGTCCGGGTGTCAGATGCCTGGATGCCCGCAGTGAGCGAGCCAGAGATGTCAGAACAACAAGCGCGAGGCTGCGGGTGCACCACAGCCACTTTTGCGCGGGTTCTACAGTGTGTCGGTACACATGCCCGACGCGATCCAAATGAAATTGGCCCCATGAAATGTATTCCGTCATTTCAGATTCCGACACGTATGCGAAAATATTTTAATGTGTTTATCACTTGCAAAAATCATTTTCGCAATCAAACTATGCTTGTCGGAATGGTTTGAATATTTTTTTTACAAAAACCACCTCAGTGGCTCTTAAGTGGCAATGATATTAAACTAAAACACAAAACATTAAAAACAAAACAGTGCTTCTGAGCCAACGTGCTGGCCCATGAATCCATATGTGTCGGTTTTAAATATTGGCCGAGGTGCCCGCAGTCCGACGGAGGCCACTCTGAGATTTCGGTTGCACGTCAAAAGATCTTCAGTTAATCAAAATAAACCCGCATTTTTTTATTGGGGCGTGTTAAGTAATCATTGTTGGTTTGGCTTGTGAAAACCTAAGATTTGAATATTTGCTTTGCTTTACCTTATGTTCGGAGCGCAGCCAACGCTACGGGCTGATGAAGCCACTGAAGCAGCGCCAAGAGCGTGAACTTAAATGCTGTTCGTTCTCTTTCTGTCCCTATGTGGTCGGGCTAAACTAGAGCCACTAAATAAGCTAGGCTTTATACGGATCTTGGTGCTTAAAATGATGGTTGTCAGTTATCTGAAGCTTTATCTGAAATCACAGGAAACTCTTTTTTGTCCTTCACAAATGTTTAAACATTTCGCGACAAAGCAACGCAATATTGTCTCGAATTAAGGCGACGAGAAGGCGAAAATTGAACTGAAAATAAAGTTTTAATGGGCGAACTTGTGCCAACAAAAATAAGTAACGAAAGAGCGTCGAGGCAGCAGAAAAGCACGCGGTGATTCGGCAGCGTAACAAAGGGCGAGAGCGAGACTGACTCGACAAGGTCGCGGATAGCTGCTTATCAACCGTCCGTCACTATCTCGAAAGTTCGGCAAAGAAGGCTTGAGCGTCGCGCGCTCGGGGCGAGGATGAACTGGCACTTTCGAGAATAACAAAGCAGAGGGAAAGCTACGTCTGGTGAGAGAATGAACGGGAATCTTCTAGAAGACAGTGACCAACCGTTTCTTTCTCGGCTCTGCGGACGGCATTATCCCCCCTTTCAAAAGTGCATCGCCCTGATGCAAAGCGAAAGGAAAACGGAAATGACAAAACCTTTACGGTGAAACGAAATAAGCATGCAGTGTCACAATCCTAACCCGCATAGAACGGCTTGAGTCGAACGTGGACGACTTTGGGTCGTGGCTGGCGGCGTCCTGATGGTCGAGCTCCGTCAGGGAGCACCTCGTAGTTCAAGTCCCCAAGGCGGCGGATGACTTTGTAGGGTCCGAAGTAGCGTTTTAACAGTTTCTCGCTGAGGCCGCGGCGGCGAATGGGCGTTTACACCCATACCCTGTCTCCGGGCTGGAACTCCACGTCGCGGCGACGAAAGTTGTACCGGCCAGCGTCCACACGTTGCTGGTCCTGTATTCGAAGACGGGCTAGCTGGCGTACTTCTGCTCGTTGGGTGACCAGCTGGGCATCTTCGGTGCCGTCGTCCGTCGGGTCGTGCGGGCAGCATGGCGTCGAGCATCGTCGTCACCTTTCTGCCGTGTACCAGCTGAAAGGGCGTAATGCCGGTAGTTTCTTGAGTCGCCATGTTGTACGCAAATGTGACGTAGGGCAACACTTCATCCCACGTCTTGTGTTGCACGTCCACGTACATCGAAATCATGTCGGCGATGGTCTTGTTCAGTTGCTCCGTCAGCCCGTCGGTCTGCGGCTGGTAGGCCGTGGTCCGGCGGTGGTCGGTGTGCCTCAGGCGGAGTATCTCTTGTGTCAGTTGCACCATGAACGAGGATCCTCGGTCCGTAATCTGGACTTGGGGAGCGCCGTGTCGGAGGACGATAGACTCCACGAGGAACTTGGCTACTGCCACGGCGGTCCCTGACGGGAGTGCTTTTGTCTCGGCGTACTTGGTGAGATAATCAGTTGCCACGATTATCCAAAGGTTTCCCTGCGTCAACGGTGGGAAAGGTCCGAGAAGATCCATTTCAATCTGCTGTAATGGTGCAGTCGGGGGCGCGATCGGTTGCAGGAGACCTGCCGGCTTCGTCGGTGGTTTCTTGCGTCGTTGGCATTCGTGGCACGAACGGACGTAGAGGTGGACAGTCTTCGGCAGCTTGGGCCAGTAGTATTTCTCTCTGATCCGTGCAAGAGCCCTACTGTAACCAATGTTACCAGATGCTGGGTCGTCGTGGCAGGCTTGGAAGATCTCTTCTCGAAGACTAACAGGAATCACCAGGAGCCACGTCGAGCTGTTGTCCCCGAAGTTTTCTTTATAGAGGATACCTCTCCGGACGGCGAATCTTGGCAGGTCACGTGAGAAGGCTCGGGGAATCGTACTGCCTAGTCCCTCCAAGTGGTCGATCAGTGCACGCAACTCAGGATCGTCCCGCTGGAGCGCTGCCATACCGTGAATGCTCACCGCGCCAAGAAAGTGGTCATCGTCGTCGCCGTCGTCTTTGGCACATCCGGTAGCTGACTCGACAGGGGCTCTGGACAGGCAGTCGGCGTCGCTGTGTTTTTGGCCTGACTTGTAGACCACGGTCACGCCGTACTCTTGCAGTCGTAGGCTCCAACGAGCGAGGCGTCCCGATGGGTCCTTCAGGCTCGCTAACCAACACAGCGCGTGGTGGTCGGTTACCACCCAAAATGGACTCCTGTACAAGTACGGGCGGAATTTCGTGATGGCCCAGACGACGGCCAGACGTTCCTTCTCGGTTGTCGAGTAATTGCGTTCCGCATTCGACAGCGTCCGGCTAGCGTATGCGATCACGCGCTCCGCACCTTCTTGTCGCTGGACCAGTACCGCTCCGAGTCCTGTATTACAGGCGTCCGTGTGAACCTCCGTTTCGGCTGATTGTTCGAAGTAGCCGAGAATCGGTGGTGACTGGAGCCGTCGCTTTAGTTCGTCGAATGCCTGTTGTTGTTCTCCACCCCATTCGAAGATCACGGCGTCTTTCGTAAGGTGCGTTAGCGGCGCAGAAAGCTTGGCGAAATCTTGAACGAATCACCGGTAGTAGGCGCAAAGTCCAAGGAATCTTCGGACAGCCTTTTTGTCGGTGGGCGGTGGAAAGGCCGCTATGGCGCGAGTGTCAGGACTTACACCTTCGTTGCTTACAACGTGGCCTAGGAACTTCAGTTAGCCGTAGGCAAACCGGCACTTCGTCGGCTTGAGGGTGAGTCCTGCGGTCCTGATTCCCTCAAAAACGGCCCGAAGGCGTCGCAAATGCTCGTCGAAGTTGGCCGAGCATACCACGACGCCGTCGAGGTAAACGAGACAGCTCTGCCACTTGAGGCCTGCCAGGACGGTGTCCATGACACGTTGGAACGTTGCCGGCGCCGTACACAGTCCGAAGGGCATCACCTTGAACTCATACAGTCCGTCGGGCGTGACGAAGGCAGTCTTTTCTTGGTCCCGTTCGTCGACTTCGATCTGCCAATAGCCACTCTTAAGGCCCATCGACGAAAAGTATCGGGGGTGGCGCAGCCGGTCCAGCGTGTCGTCGATGCGGGGGAGTGGTTACACGTCTTTCTTCGGTACCGCGTTGAGCCGCCGGTAGTCAACGCAGAACCGAAGTTCCGTCCTTCTTCTTTACGAGTATGACTGGAGAGGCCCACGGGCTGCTCAAAGGCTGAATGATGTTGTCGTTCAGCACCTCTTTTACTTCTTTATGGACGGCCTCTCGTTCCTTTGGGGAGACCCGGTACGGCGGCCGATGCACAGGGAGCGCGTCTCGTTGGTATTGATGCGGTGTTTAGCAACTGTTGTCTGGCGCACCCTCGACGTCATCGCAAAGCAGTCGCCGAACTCGGCGAGGAGGTCTCCGAGCTGTCGTCGTTCCGTGGCGCTGAGCATCGGGTTAACGTCGAGCTGTGGCGGCGGTGCACTGTACGGCTGATATGGCGAGGGCTCGTCGGAGATCACGGCGATTTCGGCGTCGGCCCGGTGTTCCTCGACGTGTGCTACAGCGGCACCTTTCGTGAGGGGCTGCGCCTCCGGTCGAAAGTTCGTCACGAGGACCACAGAACGTCCATCCTGCAGCTCTGCTACGCCCCTTGCGACGCCTATTAATCTTCCGAGAAGCAGTTGGACATTGCCTTCCAGAAGGACTTACCCGCTGGCAACCGCATAGGTCACGACGGGCACAAGAACACTCGACCGTGGCGGCAGGTTCACGTGGTCCGCAGTGACTCGGACGGCAGCTTGCGACGTTTTGGATCCCTCCGGAGGAAGCAAGGGTTTTCGCAGCGTCAACCTGTTTGCTCCAAGGTCGATCACCGCACCGTACTCACAGAGGAAGTCCATGCCAAGGATGACGTCTCTCGAACAGTCTTTGAGGACGGCGAATTTCACGGGGCAGGCCTCTCCGTGGATTTCCACGCGCGCTGTACACCTTCCCACTGGTGCGATGAGATGTCCGCCGGCGGTTCGTATTTTCGAGCCATCCCACGGCATCACCACCTTCCGAAGGCGGTGAGAGAGCTTGCCACTTAAAACCGAATAGTCTGCTCCGGTGTCGATGAGCGCCTTCGCGTCGTGGCCGCCGATGATTACGTCGAGATTATTGGACACCGTCGCAGAAGCTTCGCTCTGATGAGTCTCGTCGCTAGTGGGGGAGCCCTCCGACGTTTGTGGAGGATATTGGCGTCGTTCGTCCTCGGCAATACCACCTTCCGGCATTGCCGCACTCACTTTCCCCGACGGGAAGCGATGGGTGACAGGCTGTCTCGGCGAGACCTGCGGAAGGGCGATGGCGAGCGTCGAAGAGACGGTGAACGGAATCCTCGGCGGCGAGACGACTCAGGTGAGGAAGAGCGGCGGAGGTAGTCCTCGATGTCCCGAGGTCGCTCTCGAAGACGTGGTCGAGGGTCGTTGGTCCCCAGAGCGCACGACACTCGAACCTCTTTGCCGAACTTTCGAGATGGTGACGCACTGTAGATAAGCAGCTGCCAGCGACCTTCTCGAGTCAGCCTCGCTCTCGCTCTCTGTTACGCTGAGGAACGCCTGCTTTTCTGCTGCCTCGACGCCCTTTCTTTACTTTTTTTTGTTTGGCACAAGTTCGCCGATTAAGTTTTTATTTTTCAGTCCACTAATCGTCCTCTCGTCACCTTCATTTGCGTCATTATAAATCTGATCACATTGAAATATATGTAATTCGATTCTGAAATCTCCCATAACGGCGCACAGGCAATTTTATATTTTTCAATGCGTCGGTGGTTTTGTTGTGCATGTGTCTCGCCATTTGGCTCAGGACGATTTTTGCGTTTTGTTTTGCCCACATTTACTGGAGACGTGAGCTCGGAGCGTATGCAACTGGACCCCTTGCACGAGAACTGGCGTAGCCGTGCGCTTTCCAAAGAAAGCTCTTGCAGACAAAAACAAGCAAGAGACCAGGGATGTCAAATTCAGGATATAGAAAAATACCCTACTGTATCGAAGCGTCACCACACACGATTTCTCGCATTGACGTACAGGCGTGGAAGGCAATCCCACTGCCACCTGTTGGTTCAGAATCACACTAAATAAGGGTGGGGTTGCACCTTAACAGCTCCGCTGCAATAAAAAACTGCTCTTTGGACGGAAAGAGCGCGTGTTCTTGAAACCCTCGGCCTGTCCGAGACGAGAAGTATGCCCTTAGGCCGAATTGACAGAGTCGTTAAAAAACAAAATACGACCATGACGCGTTTACCTGGATGCTTTCCGTTGCCCGGGTTGGGTTCTGTACTGCACTGTACTGCAACTGCCGCCGTCAGATTGCGGGCCTAGTTGCTGCTGCGCAGCTGTGCGTTTCACACACATGCGGCTCGGGGGATGCGTATTGTTTTCTACCTAAAAAAACATAAATACAAAAAAAAAAAAAAAAGAAAAACGTGGACGAGGAAGAGAGACACGGTAAAGGTGTTTTCTACACCTTTACCATTTCACCCATACCCTTTCGAGGTGGAAATGATGGAAAACTTTATATTTCGGTCTGTTTTTTCAGAAGTACTTTCCCAAGTCCCTGCATTCATTCTACTCCCCGATTTGCTGAAAACACTAAAGCCAGGGTCACACGGCTCATGTCATTCAAAAGACACTGCGTTCGCTCTAGACGTGACAATATGTGAGGACGTGCATCAAGTACCTTCGAAGCACTTCATACCTATACATGCTTCGATAATGTCTACAGATAGTTCTTCTATGATCAAGAAGGGCCGCCATACAAGAAAAACGCGTGCCTTAGACATTGTTTGCAGACGGTCTTTTGTATACGATGCGTGATCTTGGCTTCATGGCTATCAGTGTCGATTGTCGATTAGTTCCAGCAATGATATGAGCGATCGTGCTAATGACCATGGGGTCTGGTGGGTAAAAGGGGCGTCCGTTCCTTTTACCACTAGACTGGGTTACTCTTAGATCTCGTACGAACGCCTTTCTTTATTGGCTGAAGTAATCAGACAAAGAGAAGTACAGTCGGTGTTCCGAGTGCGTCCATGGCGTCTTGACGGACGCACGCGTTGTTTCGAAACACGAAGGGAACGCCTCGTATAACCCGGTGAAAGAAAAAAATTGTCTTAATTAATTCGAGTAATGTAGAGACGCACAGAATGTGTCGTGTGCGCAGTAGCGTGCGCTAATTTTAATGCTCGGTGGCGGATAGCTTTGGGTGGTTTCAGATGCGTTGCACGCACGACACATTCACGCGTTTCCGGGTTTAGCAGATTGACCGAGGCTAATTTAAGTATATTTGGGAGCGTGGGAAGTTTTATGGGAGGTGACGTTCACGCAGCTAAACCCCGCAGCCGTTCGTACAAATGTTGGTTCGGTCTCCCGTCATTTCGCATCATCATTGCTTGAGCTCGGCCGCCTCCTTGACTGGACAAACCGACCGTGCGTATCGAAACTTTGTCACTGCTTGTAAAGACACAGGAAACAGACACGACGTGTCGTGCGGGATACGCGGCGCGTCGTTCGAAGGAATACGCGTCGTCGTTCACCCACGTAATATGCAGCGTCGTTCTTTAGTCACTGAGTGACTACTCTTTCACTAACAGCGCGCATTTTTTTGTCATCATAGTAAAAAGTGTATTTCTAAATTCGACAAATTGGAGTGCGTACGTTAAATCGCGTCATTTCGAGGGTACGGGAACAACGATGTAATGTCCCCCGGGGATGAAGCAGACGGTCGTTCAGCCACGTCGCACCTGTTTCCTACCGAGTGGCTCAGCCTCGTTTCAGCATAACTTGGCAAAGAGCGAACGCTGCGCCCCCCTCGAGCCAGTCACAGTGATGGAGCGAAAAAGCACGTGACACACAGGAGCACTCAGACGACAAATTGTCTTGTGGCTAACTCCGAGGTTCCAACAGAACCGCTCGGAAGAAAGGAAAGACATTCGAGCAAAACAGACCTTTGCCAAACGTTACTAGAACACTCAGTTGGGAAACTCGCCGTCGAAACCTGGGCCGCTGGCGTCCACCGAGACCGAGCTAAATACGACAACAGCGCCACTCTTTATCATTTGTCTGTACTTGAGCTTTTAGAAAGCATGTTTTTGCGTAAAAACAAACGAAAAAGACTCTTTTTGTATGAAATTTGTTGAAGTTTAGTACAAATAAAGGGCGCGTGATGTTTTTTATCATCTTTAGTTTGCAAGGTTTTGCGGAACAATTAATATTGTTTTTATACAACCAGGCCTCAGCGGTCCTTTGAGTTAGCGCGTCCCGACCTAGGTGCATTTTAACTTCGGTAGAAAATCGCGGTGCGTCCGCTGGGGAGACTGGGGTGGCACCCCTGTGACCTCTTCCGCTGTATCTGTTTCGGCACGAAAATGGCCGATTAAAGCCAAAATAGAAGTAATATGCAGTTCCTCGAGTGACCGCTGTGGGAGAAATGGCGGCGTTGTGTTCGCCATTAGCTTGGTTCTGGTGGACAGATTGGGGCCACTTTTTCGGAGCAGTCTCTATGGCAGTTTCCCAACTGAGTGATTCTAGTAACGTTGCCTTTGCCTAACACTATTAGCGCCTAGATGTTTCGGTGGCGTCCTCTTATGGTTTTCCTCCGTGACGTCACGACTGGGATTTGCCTCGCCGTGACGTCACCAGTTGTTATTCTGGCCACTTACCATCGGGTGCGACGGCGAGTGCGATGATGTGTTTAGAAAGCACAGTTGAAGCTAGGAGCCATCGCAATCCGAAACTAACACCGTCAAAGTTGACAATCTGACAGTGCTCATATGCCCATAGTTTGGCCAATCGTGAAAAGCTGACCACAACGACGCTTTTGACCGCGTACTAATAGCGTGCAGGCAAGAGTTTCTGTTACCTGCACGCGAACAGATACGGGCGGATAGCGTTTCCAATGCCACCAGCAGCACTGCTTCCAAGGGAAACAGAGTAGGACCGTTTTGGAGTCATTCCTTTTTGTGCGATCTTTCAACTTTATTCCTCCTTACGCTTACGATATTTATTTGCATTAACAAAGCCCTTCACCCAAAACGAGACATTCGGCCATTAAGAAAATTTCAAAACATAACGCCTGACAATCTTGATATGTTTCGCAACGATATTGTAAGCGCGAGTTGGAATGATGTTCTAACAGAGACTGATTCCAATATAGCATACAACGTTTTTTTTAATAGGTTTCAGACGATCTATGCGAAGGATTTCCCCTATAAGATATGTAAATCGTCGTGTAAAATTCGAAAGCCGTGGATTACCCCAAACCTTTTATCAAAAATTGTTATAAAAAATCAGCTATTTCATAACTTTAACAAAACTAGAAACCAAGATGATTTAAAAAAAGTTCAAATGTTATAGAAACCAGCTCTCAAAAGAATTACGAAAGGCGAGGGAACGTTATTACCAGAACAGTTTTACCTCGACAATTAGAAATGTTGAGGTCACTTGGAGAAAGGTGAATACGATTTTACGGGGTAGTCAAAGAAATGAACACCTAGAGAAGTTGTATATAAACGGCGAAGAAATAAAGAATACTGCTTTAGCTGATATGTTTAATGACCATTTTGTAAATTTAGTGAATATAAATTACGATGATGATGCTTGCAGGTATATTGAAAAGAGAAGTGGAAATTCAATCTTTTTGGATCCGGTTGACGATTCCGAGGTTTTTAAAGCATTTATGAATTTAAATAATACTCGTAGCAGAGATATAGATGATATACAGATTAAACCTGTGAAATACGTTTTAGAGTTAATTATACCTTATTTGACTTATATATTTAACTTGTGTATTTCTGAAGGTGTATTCCCTGAGCGTATGCAAATAGCAAAAGTTTCTGTGCTGCATAAGAAAGGCGATAAAAATGATAGAAATAATTATAGACCAGTTTCCATACTGCCTGTTTTTTCAAAAGGGCTAGAAAAACTTATTCATACACGGCTCTCAAAAGTTTTTGATAAGCATCAGCTAATTACAAAGTCCCAGTTTGGATTTCGAAAGCACCGTTCCACTGAGCTTGCGTTACTTGAAGAAAAGGAATTTATTTTACGTAACCTAGAAGATAGAAAACTAGTTTTGGGAGTTTATATTGACTTTACGAAAGCTTCTGACTATTTGAACCACACGCTCTTATTACAGAAGCTTGAATGTTATGGAGTACGCGGGCAAGCCCTGCTTTTATTGCAATCATATCTCGAAAATTGTAAACAATATGTGTGCTGTAGTAATTTTTCATCCAGTATAAAACCCATAGTCTCTGGAGTACCACAAGGAAGTATATTAGGCCCTTTTCTCTTTAACGTATATGTAAATGACATTGTGAATATTGACCAAACAACTAAATTGATAATATATGCTGACGATACAACACTTCTGTATGCTGCGGACGATCCTGAGGAGCTCGTGCCAAAAGTAAACCTATTGTTAGGTCAGATATCGGTATGCACAAATAAGAACGCTTTAAAAATAAATACAAGTAAAACTAAAGCAGTACTATTTCAACCTAAGCATAAACTTCTCCCTTCAATAAACACCATTACTTTAAACTCGGTAAGTATCGAATTAACTGATCATTTTAAAACACTTGGAGTAGTGTTTTCCCAGTATATGTCCTGGGATAGCCATATTGAACATTTAAATAAAAACTTGTCAAGAACTGTGGGTATTATATGTCGGCATCGGTATTTACTTCCTACATCTGTTAAAATATTATTATACAAATCATTATTTTATTCCCATTTAAATTATTGTTCGTTAGTTTGGGGTACTACCACTGCAACTAATCTTGAGAAGGTGCACCTGCTTCAAAAAGAATGTTGCGAGTAATTGCAAACGTACCTTATCTTTCGCACACGGAAAACCTGTTTAAAAGTTATCATATACTCAGTATTCACAATCTTTATAACTATAGGCTATCCACAAAACTTAGAACAGAATTTCTTTACAACACTTCATCCCTGGTAGAATTGTCTGCTTTGCAACAACATATCGTACCATACCAAATTCGTAACCCAGATTACTGGCACGTACCAACGTGTCGGCTAAACACTGGAAAGGAAATGTTAACATACCGAATCCCAAAGCTTTTAAATGTATTGCATCCTAAAGGTGTCTTTATAGATAGATTAAGCCTGGGTGGATTGCGATCTGTCATGCATGATTTTGCATATATAGATTGATGCGATTTCTTCTTTCTTAGTTTAAAAGTGTGTTTTGTGTTGATTTGTGAATGTCAACTAATATGGTGCTCAGTGGCGTTTTCTAGTTTCATGTTGTTTTCTTTGTGGTTTTTTTCGCATTCATTGTGATTATGCACGATTTTTTGTATATTGATGTTTCCGACGCTTCTGCAGAATGTACTGGGGCTGAGAACTCGTCAAGCCGCGTAGAGCGACTTTTTTTTCTTGGCTCCACCATTAGGTGTAATGGAAATAAACTGTTATTAAACTGTTATTAAGTTCTTTGCTTACGCTCCTTTGTCGAATTTCTAATCCTGATTAAACCTCTGATCTTCATGCAGCATGACCTCCTTACTAAAAACCACTCCTGCGGGTATCATCACACCTTTCCATTTACCCATGACCATCCATTATAGTTGCATAGTGCCTTGAGCTTAATAATAGATTAATTTGTTTTCCCGTTCATAATTATATTCTCCTCATGTTCCTCTAGATATTTCCTTCGCTCATTCAGCCAGACTTCCCGATATTTGTATTTCCCTACATGGTCTATTACAATGTATTCTATCCTCAGGGGTTCCCTCTTTTCGTCGTTAAAGGGCCCATGAAACGATTTGAACGTCGAGAGAACGTGTACGTTATTACCCTCTTGTTTATTTAAGCGCAAGAAGCATACGCATTTAAGCACACGATTACTTCTCTCAAAATGTCGCGAATGCGCTGCGTAACCGCGAAGACAAAAAGGAACTATTTCTTGACTTGACTTCACGTACGGCGGCCATAGGAACTAACTTTGTGACGTCACGGCGGGTGCGGTTATTGAGATCGCTTTTGAACAAGTATATTCTCAGTTTAATGGTAACGTTTAGAAATAATTCGTTCCAAAATAAACAAATGAATTGAAAGTTTCATATTCTTGTTCAGTACACGAAGTTTTCGCAGCGCCATCTATCCGGAGTAAGTCAAAGCATCCCCTCCCCGCTGCTCCGCTGCCTATACTTCGTTTCCGCTTCGGTCCGAGCGCGGCCGATGTTATGAGCCGAAGGGCCAATCAAACAGCGCCAAAAGCGCAAAGTCATGGTGTGCTCTCTGCGCTTGATAGGACTAGCCGGCGGAGGAGCGCGCGCAGAGAAACGGCGAATACCAGCTGGTCCTATCAACTGCAGAGAGCACGCAATGACGTTGTGCCTCTTTCGCTGTTTGATTGGCCCTTCGACGCATAACATTGGCCGCGCTCGGACCGAAGCTGAAACGAAGTATAGCAGCGTTGGCTGGCTGTTACCGGACGAGCGGTGTGATCAGCGCGATATGAAAACCACGTTTCGGCAGCTGCAGAGTTGGCTTTTTTTTCTGTGCGCCCGGTTCGCCTGCTTGCAACTATTAGCGCCGAGATGCTTCGGTGGCGCCCACTTATGGTTTCTCTCCGTGACGTCACGACTGGGATTTGCCTCGCCCTGACGTCACCAGTTGTTATTCTGGCTACTTACCATCGGTTGCGACGACGAGTTCGATGGTGTGTTTAAAAAGCACTGTAGAAGCTAAGAGCCATCGCAATCCGAAACTAACACCGTCAAAGTTGACAATATGACAGTGCTCATATATGCCCATGGTTTGGCCAATCGTGGAAAGTAGGGTGCCTTCATACACTTTTGCCACGTCTGCCTTAGGGTGGCGGCATCTCGGCCATTTCTATGCCCAGAATGCACGAGCTTAGATCTCGTTCGGAGCGAGCGCTTAGCCCTGCCCGGTGCTTTGGCGCCATTTTAAGGCCCATTCGGCACGTGCCGGCAGTTTTCAATACAACAATAGGCGTTTTCACCCTATGACAGACGCACATTGAGGCACCCTAGTGGAAAGCGGACCAGAGCGACGCTTTTGGTCACGCACATCGCTAATACTCCGTTTTACCTTATGTTGTACCGCAGCGAAGGCTAGAAGGGCGAGCTCACAGCGTTGGCAGCTGCCCTTGGTGCACAAGAGCTTGTGCCGCCAAGGTGTGCCCTAGAGCAAGGAGCTCGCGCTTGTAGCCTTTCCTGCGGTACAACACACGGTGAAACAGAGTATAGGGAGTATTCACTGGCGGCCATAGCTGTGTGCGCGAATGCTGAGCGCGTGCTGATGGCGAGCTTCCACAGTTCTTTCGCAACGTGCATTCCGCACCATCAAGAGTGCCGGTCTTAGCAGCCTATTGATGTGAGCTCGTTCTGAGCATGCGCTCTAAACAGTACCCACAAATATGGCGTCCAGTGAATACTCCCTATAGTAAGTATTCACTGGCGGCTGTAGCTGTGTGCGCGATTGCTAAGCGCGTGCTGATGGCTAGCTTCCAGGCTTGTTCTTTTGCAACGTGCATTCCACACCGTCAAAATGGCCGGTCTTAACAGCCTATTAATGTGGAGAAAGGGGAGAGTCTGCTCTCGCTGTAGCAACAAATACTTTACTTGGGGAATACATTCCACTCCTCTCAAATACAATAGCCTCGGCGCGGACAGGTTTTCTGGGCTTGGCGAGAGCCATGTATCGGCGGGAAGGTCTCGGCTATCGATGATATTGATGTTCTACATACCGAATCCATTGTTGTGGAAACGCGCGAGACACGTGCCGCGCGCCACTTCTAAGAATAACATGGCGTCTAAACTCTAGCTCAGTGGTGTTACAGTGTACTAGAATACTTGGGTAGTGTTCGGACCGAAGGGGCTCGCCTGAAGCGCGTGGTATTGATCGCGACAGGTGTCGCGTCCGGCGCCTTATCCGGAAGGTGTGCGCATGCGCGGCTGCACGCGCGAAAATATGAATCTTTGGTGCCGCTTTGGTGGAGTGCACATAGGATTTCTGATACAGCTACGACCTGCCAGCGGTCGTACCGCGGCATCAATTAAGCGTGTTTCACATGCAGCGGTTTTGGCCCTAGAGCGGCGCGATTTCTGCCGTCGCGGCGTTCTGGCCAGCACTAGCGATTGAGCGGCACGAGCGCCGCGACGGCAGAAATCGTGCCGCTCTAGGGCCAAAATCGCTGCATGTGAACTAGGCTTTACGCTGCGGCACGATCGTTAGCAACATGATGCTTCAATGTATTGGACGGTACAAGCTACATTACCCTTCCTTTACATAAAAACAATTTCGACTTTAAAGAAGCGGTTTCGGTTTGTCGGATGGTGAGCATTTTAAATGAAATGCCCATTTCCTTGGTCGCAAATGCCGAACATTAGATATTTGAAAGGGATATCTAAAACTCGGAAGCAGTTTTTTTTTTCCTATCTTATTTTATAACGGAACGAAACGGCCCATACTAAAGTTCGAAATTCTTTTAGTATGTTTTTAATACCCCAGGTTAACTTCTCTGTCTTCTTTTCTGTCCGTCTTCTTTTTCTTGACCTTAATCAGCTCGCTTCACTTGTCACTCATTCTTGTGTCCATTTATGCGACGAACCACCCAAGCGACGGTCGCAAAGGGGTGAGAATCTTCTATTTCTTCGTGGCTGCCACGACCATCCGAGAATCACCCGACGTTCACTTGTAAGAAATGGCTTATAAGCCGTGACAATTTTTATCACGCGTTTTAACATTTCACTTAAGTCCAAAAACTGAGACAATGTGGGCTGAACAAGTAATGCTTTATAAGATTCAAAGAAAACTAGAAACTATTTCACATCATTTTGAGCAGAAAACATGAGCACACGTAGATCAGGCAAGGAAAAAGTTGTAATAGTTTACAGCACGGCATTGAAATAATGGCTACAATGTGCAGCGCATACATGGTTACAATATGCAGCGCATTATCCTCTTGAGGGTAAACCATCTGAAACCTACATGCTCACAACAATACATTTAACCGACAGCTGCTTTCTGACAACCAGGTAAGTCTCGCCTGAGCTGGGTATTCGAAGGGAAACACCCATGGTTCCACAGGGGGCGTATCTGGTTCACGCAGACATTCAGGGTGTTTTTGTTTTAGTCTTTACAGAACTTTACATATTTTGCAAAAAAAGGATGTGGCAGATATGTGGATGCCGTCTTTCGTTATATCTGTAGGGCTCGGTGGACAATAAATGGGTGAATAACCGTTGCAATGTTTAATAATGAACCAAGATCTGTTAGTTAACTTGTTTATTAGCGGCTTAATTGGCCATGGTGCAATTGCAGTTTTAAAAGGAGTCATTATTAAAGGCAAACACAATTTCAACAATTCGCGAAAAGGCAACGAGGTTCGCAAAATTAATCGTAAAAGTTTGCCTTTCTTCGCTTGATTCAGAAACCGCGTTATGAAAATAATACGTAGAAAAGTAACTTAGTCGTCTTGATGTGTGGCGCCGGCGAGTCCACCGAAGAAACGCTGTCGAGTTAGTGACGAGGGGACAGAAACAACTGTGTCAATCTTCTACGCATCAATATCAGCACAACCTCATTCGCGCTTTCAGCGCGCAGTTTTTTTAATTAATTGAAGAAAGGCAAAAGTTTAGCGATGAATATTTCAGGACAGAACGAGCGGGTTGTTAGAGATAATTAAGCTTGAGGAAGAATCGAAAATAGACGGACAAACACAGCAAAAACGAACGCCTTGTTACTTTCGCTCAACGCTCGTTGTTTGTTCGCGAACTTTTTAAATTAGGTTGGCCTTTAATGATGGCTCCCTTTAAAGCTGCAATTGCAATATGGCCCATCAAACATTTCATTAACCCTTTGCCTACCGCAAAAATTAAAAAAAAAAAAAAAACTGAAAATACCGATTTTTTTACGTGCCCTATACTCTGTACCCCAAGTAGCACAACACGCCGGGTTGGGGATGGGGCGGTATTGGCCTGCCGGGATAGCGATACCGGCCAGTACCGGAAACGCCCCAAGGGGCGACATCGGCCGGGCCCAATGCCGGAATCCGGCCGGTACCGGGACCTTATTGGGAAACCGGGATGCCGGGAATACGGGATGTCCCCAGCGAGCTCCCGACACAGATCCCCGGCATGGAACCGGTGGTACGGTAGGAAACCATCAGTGTGCCAGCGTGATTCCGGGTCAGAGCCAGTCCAATTGCGGATTAGTCCCAGCGTAAAAACAGATCAGTGCCAACGTAATTGCGGGTCAGTGCCTCCGAAATTGCGGATCAGCACCAGCGTATGCGTTATTCCGTGTACCCAACATAGAACCAGCAGAATGCTAGCTGTGTCAGGCTTTAAAGCCCAGGAATGACATCCTACTGCATTTTTGAACAGCCAACTTCTCAGTAGATCAAATTGACTTAAACGTGGAAATGCTAAATTTCTCAGTCCGAACTATTTTATTGGTTTTCATATCTTTTATAGGTGCTGACCGTTTTTAACATGTTTTTCGGACTTGAACTGAAAAAAAGCCGGTTTAGTATTTGTGCAATTTTAAAAAACAATTATGTGTGAACAATTGACTTTCTCCATGTATACAGTCTACTCATGGCAATTATTGTATACTCGTTGAGACGACATGTCCCATTCATCTGTCGCCCAGATGCATATTGTGGGTAGTACAAGAAGGGAACATACAAAAATTTTTTTACCGTGACATTCTTTATTGTGACTCGTGCATCCATAGCAGCTAGCTCCTCAGCCAGAGTGTCCCTCATCGTCAAAGGCGGTTGGAACCACCAGTGGAGTGTCCGTCTTTTTAACTCTATTGCCCTTGCCCGCCTCCCTGCCCGTCAGCCACTTCTGCACCGCGTCCACGCTGCACGTGTGCAACTTTGTATGGCACCTGTAAAGAGAATTGTCAGATCACACAGATTAGTTGAGGGATAGGGGAAGCCAATATCTTGCATATTAGGTACACACAAGGTGCTGTTCACACACTGCAGTTTGTGAGCGTTTCCTTTGTGTAAATATAGGTCCCTCACTTAGCCTGCATCTCAAAGGTGACAGAAAGAGAGCACCACAGAGGTGGAGATTGTGGGTTTGGCTACCACGCTAAGGTGCAGATTCTATGGAGGCATATGGCTATTTCACGCAACATCCTATTAATCTGAAATGGGGGGCGAGACGGGGTGGGGGGCGAGAAGGGGTGGGGTGCAGAGATGAGTGGTTAAAAAAGGAGCAAAACTTTCCCAACTGACACTCTACAGACCAAGGCCTCTAAATGGTCATCATTAGATTTTCAACCTGGAAACTAACAGGATAACAATACAAGAGCAACAAAAACCTTTTTTCACAGTTCCTTCAAGACGCTGCTTTTCAGTATGAAGGTTCCGAGAATGCTAACACAGGAGATATTCATAATAGGAGCGCCTTGTCCTGTTTCCCTTCGTCTGTGTCCCTGTATTTTTTCGGCGCTTTTTTGCTTGCTTGATATTCATAATAGAAAATGTAAATCAAATTAAAAAAAAAAACGACAGGAATTGACGATTTAAATTTTGCATATTGCAAGACTTAACAAGAAACTGAAGCTCTTCTGTATTTGAGGAAGAACACCAAAATCGTCTTGATATGGCCTCCAGGATCACGAATATTGAGTTTATTTTTTCAATCTGGTGCATGGAGGCTGCAGAAATTAATTTCTAAAGTACAGCTGAAGCCCCTCCTTCCCAAGGCGTGACGTCATGCTGGGAGTTTTCGGAATTTCTGCTCTCGCTCATATTCAGCTCCTGTCAAACCTATGCACGTTAACTCTTGCTATTCTTAAAAAGGTCAGAAATAGACGCCACAACTGGCGTCAGTGTCGAAAAAAATACAACTGGCAAGCTTGCAATTGCACGCGCCGCCCACACGAGCGACACGTGCTTGGCGCCCCAAAGATCCTAGTACGACGTCACGACTGCTCTGAGGTTTTTCGTGTTTTCTCGCGTCTAGCTACACCTTTGGGGAAAACGAAAGCGATATTCAGATTCACAGGACAAAAATACGCCAGAAGTCACCTATAACTCGTTTTTTTGTCAAAAAGTTTTTCAGTTTCCCTTTAATTGTCAACATATTTCAAAGATTGTGCTTGTCTATTGTGCTCCAATAGAGATACCATCAATTTAATATCTAGTAAAGAATATGCATTACCGATGACCACCTTACACATCATGGCGTCCTTGAACCTTGACTTTCCTTGGTAGCCCAGAAGGGCCGGAGAACTGCTCCTGGACTTGCTTTGAGAACAGGCGTCCCACCATCTCTCGTACCACCTTCTGCAGGTTCTTGCTGTCTCCTAGAGACACGAGCTGCTCCTCCTAGAAAGACAAAATGTGTTCTCAATATGTCAATAAAGTTATTTATATGCAGATACAATGGTATGAACATGTCTCAAGTAAGAGAATGTGAATGCCCAGGTAAATGCAGCAAGCCACACTATACATGCATCAAAATGTTACAATATTTACTAGAGAGAGAATAAAAAATATTAGAATATATGGCATCTCTACCTGTCTTAGACGAAACCAGAAAGATTAAAATATTCCCCTCCATACTCCGCTAAATCTCATTAGTCAGTCAAATTCGTTGCAACGTTCAAATTGTGCAAACGTTTTGATGGATCCTCTTTGCCCATCAGCATCCACTCAGTAATTTTAATAATGTATGTGGTTCTCAAAACAGTGCATTCAAGACCCTGCGCATCTTGACTTTGTTAAAGCTTAGTCTAGCTGCCGGCTAGTCACCCTACAAATTTATCACCTATTTTACGACTTTACGAAGACTGGAATTGAAAAAGGCATAAAAAGGCAGGAATTGACCAAAACCGTCATCATAGTTGCAAAAAATGGCAACAGCAGCACAGTATGAGTAGTTACCTTTCCATATTTTTGTTTAGTGCTGACTCAGTTGTGGCCCTGTAGGCCAATGAAAAAACTTACTCAGCTCAAGCTCGCCTCGTGTAATAATCGCTTGTGCGACTACCGTAGGCTATGCCTGAAGACACAGCTACGCATGCACTCACACCCCCTAAATAAAGTGGCGGATGCAATGACAGTTACTCTTTCACCTTGGAAAATTTGATTTCCTCTCATAGGGTGACCTTCGGTTAGGACTGGTTAACATCTTATTTTGGAAATGCACTACTAATGTAAAGTAAAGATGGAATTAATTAAGATTTATCTGGCAACCCCTTACAAATTTGTTTGGGCATACGCATATGGTGGGCACGCTCAAAAGCGATTTTAGACCAGGCTAAAAGTTATTTTCAAGCATGTACCTTTACTTCTGTAGCAGATGCCGAAAGCACAAATGAATTTATTGCCCTAAATATTTAGATCTCTTGATTATAGCCTCAAGTGAGAACAGGAACAAAACCAAAAGAAGCCCAATATATACTACAGCATCTCGATCCTTCTGTCAAGCAAGCATTAAACACAAAAAGCACGCAGGCAGGTTTGTGCGTGCTCCGCACACATACTCACGGCGAGAGTTGTTGCAGGTGCGGAATTTAACTTATAAGGATAAAACGGGCAGAAGTGTCGTAGCAAATCAGCATGATTTATGATTATTTGCAGGCCGACATATTGTAAGCACCCAAAGGCAAATATGTGGGCCATTTTACTTCCCCCATTGTGAAATGTTTTACTTAAAAATATCTCAAGAAGCGGCAGTTGAAAAAGACATAAAATGCCGTTCAATGAGGATGCACATGAAGGCCTCTTGTCTACATGACCGTCGGGTGGAAAGAACTGTTCAAAAATGTAATGATGCACAAATATTTAATTTTTGGTGGCCACCGTCCATCATTTCTCCCTTCAGTAGCCTCTATGAAACGTAGTTTAACAATTGCAAAAAGTTTACGCAGGCTACTAAAGCTGACTTGCAAAACGTGCAACTGGTGTTGAGTCACCTTGACACAATTCTATCGCACGGTTCAGTTTAAGGGTACCCCTTACAATAAATAGCCTTCCATTGTGCATTGGCTGTGCATGCACTCTGCTGTTATAAATACCAGAAGGCCCGTAATGAAGGTAGGGTAACTTACTCATTTTTAATTTGCCACCGACCGTGCTTAAAACATAGTTTGGGTGGGCATCCATTTGAAATATTACGGTAAAAGGCTTCAGTCCACATTCCAACCCCATTTGCATAAATCTTCAGATAACCCAAGTTAAACCACAAAGAATCGCAGCCTTATGCCCGTCAATCATCCTATGGAAGTGCCCATCTTCACCGGCCTTGGAGGACGTCGCCCTCATCGAGAATCCTGCGTCGATTCAGCCGCACCTAGCGCGACCATCGACTGCGACAGCCACGTCAATTGCTACAAAAGCAGCGCATGGTGTGGCCTACGCCAGTGGGCACGGTGACTCGTTAGCGGCGATGTCGCTGACGAACCCTTTCTTGTTCTACGTACAGGTAAGATATCAGTATTCTATAGACCTTTTCACCCTCCGCCGCATGGGCGCTGCCATCTTGGAATCACGTGATGCGGCCGCCATTAGGTTGCTTCAACTTGTTGCTCCGCTCTCCCGTCCGCGCCTTGGCGGATGCTTTGAATTCGTGTTTTTCGTCGCGTTTCGCCGCGTCTCTTGCCTTACTCCGTAAAGTGTCGTCAGATACTTATACTTACTATGCAATTCCACTACATCATTATGCGCGTATCTTCTGTAGTTGATTTTGTAACACGTTTTGAATATTTTTTTTACCGTCGGCGTGCGGGATACAGGAATCAGCATTAGCACTTGCGCACATCGAATACATATATGACTTGAAGAGAGCCTCGAGGGTTCAAATACCAATATCTAATGAGAACTGAGGTTTGGTTACTAATAAGGGCGGAACATTTGCAATAGGAAGCCTAATGTTATTATATATATGAGTGCGCATTGGCGTCAAGGAAGGAAACAAAAACACTCGGCGTAATTAGCCACGTGTTTTTCCCAAAAGCATGGTGTTTTGCAGTTACAACAAATCGAAAACAGTTTGTTTTGATTACACTAGAGAACTTGTGGACAAGACGCGGGAACAAACGTTTAGTTTGAATTATTTTTTTATGCTAGAAATAACGGTACCTTAACATTAGGCAACTTGTTTGTTCGCAATATCATACCTATATCTGTTTTACGTTCTTAATCGCGTGTGCGATATAAGCATTCGCTTTATCGGTTTATTTATGAATTCCACGGAATTGAATATCGTGCTTGGTCCCATGTCCATAGTCTTTAAATTGTTTAAGACATTCTTTTTTAAATATAACCACGCAGATTCAATTAATTTATTTCAACACAAATATTTGGACTCCCCGCGTAAGAAACTGTCGCAGACAGCTTGATTGTGCCTATGATTCACAAAATGTGACGCCGAAAAGAATCCTTCTGCATGAAAATCACCCGAGTACAGCCGGTTGTCGACGGCGAATAGGGAGTTATTTTCAGTAGCTGGCGACGTCAAAATCTGCAAAGCGCATCGTTTCAAATCAGTGAACAGCTTTCGTCCATTGGGTGGCGCCTGGCGTTCGACTTCAGCCAAACGCATCGGAGAAGAAGTCTAGAGGTTTTTGCGCGACACAAGGGACAATCACAAGCGAGTAGACACGGACAATCACAAGCGCTTGTCCGTGTCTACTCGCTTGTGATCGTCCCTTGTGTCGCGCAAAAACCTCTAGACTGCATCATGAAGCAACTAGGCCAACAACAAGTTTTAATCATCGGAGATCATTTCTTTTGCGCTCTTCAATTTCATTTGGCAAATTTTACAGAAGATGAATATTAGATTTTATTTAAAGTCTGGCATTCACTTATCTCATTATTCTCATACCTTGAGAACGTCGTAAGCAGATGTCCATATAACAAAAAGTTTATTTCATAAGGCCAATATTTTGAAATGCTGTAAAGGAGTACTTTAGTTAAAGAAATTGTCTAGTCAGCCTACGCTGGTGTATCAAAATATTTCTGGGACGCTTAATTTCCTTAAATAAAACCGGTCGAGACAATATCACTTTTTATATTATCTACGTGATTATATAAAACTTTTCTAGGCATTATAAAAGACGTTTCCAGTCTCGCAGTTAGGTTGGTGTACGGAAACCAAACATCGAACAGTAAACTTGTCAGTTCATCTGTTCTTGGTGATTCAGCAGATTGTTAATCATGTTGTCGACCTGCTTTTTCACTAAGCACTCATGCAATATAGTATGTTGGAATATAAGGTTAGCAGTAGCAGCTCTGACTTGAGCGCGAGCTATCTACCTTCCGTACCACTCGGTGCACGCACAGCCAAAGCACGGTGGCAGGCAACGAGCGCACGCTGCAGGCGGAGCTTGTCCTGCTCTTTATTTATTTATTTTTCTTCTGGAAATTAGTATCCGCGAGTACGGCCCTGGACAATGGAACTTTCCCTGTGCATCAGCGCAGTTGTTTCACCGCCGAACCTGGCCGAAATTAACGATGGACGGAATCGGACGCATATAGTGTTCGTAAAAAAAGATCGCAATTTAGGCTCGAAACCACTTCGTCGTTTGCCAAGTGGCTCAATACTATTGTTTCATTCGCTGTGTGCTACAAGAAATTTATATTGCAAAATTAATCGAAAGTGGCATGAAACAGCATCACAATCGCGTGCACGTTGAAACCGAAACCGACCAAACTAAAGCAACCTAATGGCGGCGAGTGCGCCAGCGCCCTCTACCCGCCGGTCAAGCAACTACTGAAATGAAAAGGTCTATACACTCTAGACGAAGTAATAACCTATGGCTTCTCGAGTTACCGTGCCCACGGTCATCGCGCTTTTTTTGTTCTTTGTGCTCTTTGTATTACTGGTTGTGTACACATGCGATGCTTGTCCTACATTCCGCTGATACATTAAAACTTCTCTTGTTACGCTCCGGTGACGTCGAGGCGAATCCGGGACCTATGTCTATCGATCAGGCCAAGCAGTTTAACGACATGTTCAAACTCTTGCAAGATGTAAATGAACGTACGGTCAAGATTGAATGGAAAGCGCCGAATAAACAAGGACCAAGAAGGGGACAGAGACGAAGCGCTTCTCACAACTGAAGGTTTATTGAAAACAACATTGACTATTAATACCGTCTATCAGGGTGTTGGCTCAAAAAGAAAAACTCTTTATCAGTTAAGTGCAGTGACGGCGCACTAATACACAGACTCACCCCTTGCTCTCTTATGCGGAATGCCTCGTGTATTTCTCGCGCTGTTTTGTTTTCGTATCTGCCCAGAACTGTTGTTTTTTCCAATTCCGGGCTACATGGGCACCTATCACAATGCACCGCAAGGTTGCCCGACGGGGACTGTTTGACTGACCAGGCATGTTCTCTGGCCCTTTCATTAATGCAACGCCCCGTTTGGCCGACATACGATTTCCCGCAACTCAATGGTATGTTATACACCACTGACGTTGCACACTCCACGTATTGATTAGCGTGTTTCCTTTGACACACCTTACCCTCTCCCTTTTTGTTGTTTATTTTTGAACACAAGTGAAACAGCTTATGCGGCGCTGAAAACACCACTGGCACTTCAAAATGAGCCGCCACTTTTTTTAGATTGTTGCGGGAAATCGTATGTCGGCCAAACGGGGCGTTGCATTAATGAAAGGGCCAGAGAACATGCCTGGTCAGTCAAACAGTCCCCGTCGGGCAACCTTGCGGTGCATTGTGATAGGTGCCCATGTAGCCCGGAATTGGAAAAAACAACAGTTCTGGGCAGATACGAAAACAAAACAGCGCGAGAAATACACGAGGCATTCCGCATAAGAGAGCAAGGGGTGAGTCTGTGTATTAGTGCGCCGTCACTGCACTTAACTGATAAAGAGTTTTTCTTTTTGAGCCAACACCCTGATAGACGGTATTAATAGTCAATGTTGTTTTCAATAAACCTTCAGTTGTGAGAAGCGCTTCGTCTCTGTCCCCTTCTTGGTCCTTGTTTATTCGGCGCTTTCCATTCAATGATGTACCAACTAGCCCATTTATCTATTTTACTACAGGTCAAGATTGACCAAGGCCAAGCTAGCCTAATTAAGTCTATTAACGAGTTAAAAAGTAAGCAAGAATCCGTCGAACTAAAGGTTACCGACATCCAAAATCGGCTCGAAGGCGTTGAGTGCAAAGTAGCAACTTTCGATGCAACCCGGGAAGAACTCTTGGCTGCCGAGGGATTAATGCAGTCTGTTATTAAGGACAACCAAAGACTGCACGAGCGCCTGAACGATATTGAGGACCGCTCAAGAAGGAGCAATATTATCTTTCACGGTATTGAAGATTCCACCTCTGAATCTTGGGAACAGTCTAAAGTAAAAATATTAGATAGGTTATCTACTTCACTTAGTCTGCAAGTTTCTGACGAATGCGTTGAACGTGCTCACAGGCTTGGCTCGCACGCAGTCGGAGGATGCAGGCCACTGATTGTCAAGTTCTCTTCTTTCAAAACAAAACAAACAATTTTGCAATCACGACCTAAGCTTAAAGCCTGCGGCATAACGGCTAATGAAGATTTTTCTCCGGCTACGCGCCTAGCAAGACAGAAACTTTTTGATTTTGGAAAATTACAAAAGAGCGTCTTCCAACTGCGCTACAATAAGCTTTACGTGAACAATAAATGTTTCATGTATGAAAATGCGAACGACAGGGTGTATGAAGTTGGAAATGACAGAAGGCCGGGCAAGAGCAATTCAAATACAAGAAGCCCTGGAGGCGATAATAATCAACCTTCCTCATCGTTGCAAAATAACGTGGCACCAAACTTAAATGCCCGCGCAGCATCTGCCCGATCTGCCTTGCCCTAACATAGTGCGAGGGGTAGTGGTTCTTCTTTCGCGCCCGAAATAATTACTGTTCTGTTTACTAATATCCGAAGTGTCATGCGAAATCGCGATGATCTATGCTCTGCCATTGACTCCACCGGGGCTGATGTTGTAGTTTTGACAGAAACGTGGCTCTCTAGCAAAATTCATGATAACGAAATCCTAACTACTAACAAACGGTTCAAAATTTATCGCACTGATAGGGAAGCTCGCCAAGGCGGAGGTGTGTTGATTGCAGTCGCCGAACACATAGATTCCCTTCATTTGAATGTTGCAAGTGATCTCGAAACAGTCTTTGTTTGCCTTTCCGTGAATCACAAAAAATATATCTTGGGTGCCTGTTACCGCCCTCCCTCAAGTGACGATAGCTTTCTGAACAAACTTCATGACGTAATCAGTACAGTGACTTTGCGATCTCCCACACCAAACGTCATCCTTCTGGGTGATTTTAACTATCCAAATATTGTGTGGTCGGCGGAAACAGCTTACTCAAGTCCTTTTTCGTCTGACAGTGACAAATTCCTCAATTTATGTTCGGACTACAATTTCTCTCAGCTAGTGTCTCGCCCCACCAGAATTACGCCCTCCTGTGCCTCAGTGCTAGATCTTGTATTGTCAACCTTCGCCGACCTTGTTTCTCCTATTACCTATCTGCCTGGTTTTAGTGATCATTTATTGCTGCATTTCACCTTAAATATAACCACAAGTCATTCCCCGAAAATAGTTAAAACGATTCGTGATTACGGAAAAGCTAATTTTACGGCTATAAATATTGAATTGTGTGAATTTCTGAGTTATTTTGTGGAAAATTTTTTTGAACGGTCTGTAGATGAAAATTGGTGTCTGTTCCGAAACAAAGTGAACTATCTAATAAGCACATATATTCCTGTTCGCACATTATCATCCAAAAGTAATTCCCCTTGGTACAACACCAGACTTAAACGACTTTCAAATAAAAAGAAACGCCTCTTTCGTGTAGCCAAACTTTCAAAACTAGAGAGTCATTTTAACGCCTATCATTACGCCGAGCAGGAATATAAACGTGCAGTATTAGAAGTAAAACGCAATTTTTTTACTAACACGTTGCCCACAATTTTATCTACAAATGTTCGCCACTTTTGGAACTTAATCAAACCTAATGATAACCACGGTGACCTGAAGCTTACAAACACAGATGGGGAACCAGTAGGCCATGATGAGTGTGCATCATTGCTAAACGATATATTTATTCAATCTTTTTCTTGCACCGATGTTTCTGTGTACCCCAACTTTAATTGCCCTGACTTTTTTCCAATGAATCCAATATTAATATCATACGACGGTATAGCTGCAATAATTAATAACCTGAAGCTCTCCTCTTCATCCGGTATTGACAATATTAACTCTAAATTCTTAAAGAACACGAAATCGTATTCATCAGCTATACTATCAATGATCTTTAAGCAATCATTGGAGGAAGGCTGCCTTCCCGAAGACTGGAAAGTTGGAAAGGTGACTCCAATTCATAAAAGTGGCAACCACTCCTCACCGAATAACTTCCGGCCAATTTCTCTAACATCCATTCCTTGTAAGATACTCGAACATATCATATATTCAAACCTCGCATGTTTCCTAGAATCGAATTCTTTTTTTCACCCTACTCAACACGGCTTCCGCAAATCATTTTCCTGCGAAACACAGCTTCTACTTTTCACTAATAAGCTTCATTCTGTCCTTGACCGTGGCTCCCAGATAGACTGCGTTTTCCTTGATTTCTCTAAGGCCTTCGATAAAGTTTCTCACCGGCTACTCCTATTAAAACTTAGCAACCTCAATATTGATCCGAACGTGCTACGCTGGATAGAATCGTTTTTAACCAACCGTTCTCAATTTGTGCATGCCAATGGTACTAACTCTTCACTGACTCCCGTAGGATCTGGAGTTCCCCAGGGTTCTGTTTTAGGACCGCTACTTTTCCTCATCTACATTAATGATCTCTCTGAATGTGTCTCCTCTAATATTAGTTTATTTGCTGACGATTGTGTACTATATAGAGAAATAACAAATAACTCTGACACCTCTGTTCTCCAATCTGATCTTAACTCTGTATCTGACTGGTGCGACAAGTGGTTGATGCAACTCAATCTTAATAAATGTAAATCCATGAGAGTTTCCCGTCATACTAACATATGCTCGAATTACTACATTGACGACACTCCGCTGCAGTCTGTGTCCTCTTACAAATACTTAGGTGTTTACATAACTTCTGATCTTTCCTGGGTAACTCACACTAACTACGTAACTAACAACGCCAATCGCATGCTTGGATATCTCAAACGAAATTTTTCACAGTCACCAGGGTCACTAAAACTCCTTTTATATACTACTTTAGTACGTACTAAACTTGAATATGCATGTTCTATCTGGGACCCCGGTCATAATACTATCATTGAAACATTGGAATCGGTTCAAAATCGTGCAGCACGTTTCATACTCTGTAATTACCATCGTACATCCAGTGTTACTTCAATGAAAAATACCCTTGGTTTACCCACACTAATGAACCGTAGACGCATTTTTCGCCTCACTTTATTTCACAAGATTTACCATAATAACCCTTTCATGCGCCATGAACTTCTAACGCCACCTACTTATGTTTCATCCCGCGTAGATCACCAGTACAAAGTCGGTATCCCCAATTACAAAACTAACACTTATTATAACTCCTTCGTTCCTCGTACTAGCTCCGATTGGAATCGCCTTTCCGCTGACATAGCCTCCATAACCAATATTATTGATTTTAAAAATGCCTTGTTTGTTAGTTTTCATTAACCATTTTCTAGTTGTTATTACTGTTATAACATTGTGTAAATATTTTTGAAGTGTCTAAGCAAGCGTGCATTAATTACTGTATCATATTTCATGTATCAACAACTGTACCCTGTCACCTAATCCCCCCCCCCCCCCCCCCCCCCCCCCCACTCCCCTCTGTAATGCCCTTCGGGGCCTTGAGGGTAAATAAATAAATAAATAAATAAATATTGTGAAAAAGAGGACACATAAATACCGGCAGTGTCCTGTTGGTGAAGTTCTTCAGCTGCGCTTCTGCAGCACTAAGCTGTTCCATGTTGCGGAGAGGCATCAGAAACAGCTCAAGTGGTTCAGGCCTGGCCGGTTCCTGGGGCGTCGCCTCTTCCCCGGGCCTCGCCTGCTCTCCCTGGTGCTTGAAAGACACCACGTGCCCGAGCACCTGCCCAACAGACTTGCAGTTCCCTGTTCTGCTGCTGTAGGTGCCCATTCTGGATGTGCAGGTCTATCACGGCCTAAGCAGCTGAGCGTCGAAGGCTGCAAGATAACCAAGGCATAAGAAAGCATTATCCATTTTGCTGATCAACATTATGCACTGATGATGCGAAAAAACTTTTTCAGAAACTTGGGTTTCGGGAAGTTTCAGAAGAACGCTTGAACCTTCAGGTGTTTTGGATGGTTTGGGTAGCTTTGGAACGGTTGCCAGACAGAGTGAGTGTTTAAAATTTTTGTAAAAATTTAAGAGACATTATTATTTGTATGCAATATTTATAAATTTAATAAAAAAATGTGTTAATCAAATAAACTTTCTGAAAAGGAGACACAGCCCCAATTTTCAGAACTTCACAGTTTTGGCTCGTACGGCCAAAATAAATGCTTCCACAAAGTTTTATGATGTTTTTTGACAATCAAAGGAAATAACAATACTGATTCGTCGGCGACGCACGCGAGACGCGCTACGCTTGGCTGCGATAAGCACCAGTTTAAAAATCTGATATATAGGTCCGTGCCTATTAGGCCTAGCTTGGTGCCTGTACCCTTGTTGGAACTGCCATTTTCTGGGCTTTCAGGACGGCCTTTTTTTTAACTATCAACCGTCTAAGAATGGGAGAGAATCCCGTTAAGAACACTTGCCCTGGTATAGAAAACGAAATTGGCTGCAAGCGGCTGCTCTGTGGCCACATGATACCTCGCACCTAAGCATATGACGCTTTAGAATGAATTGGCACTTCCAAGTAAAGCACAGGTCATCAATTGTGCCCCTTGTTAAATAGCAGAAGTTCCCAATGCAACTTTTTTTTCTATCGTTTCACTTGCAGCATACAGCGTGTAACAGATGATCCACCTTTCTTCGGTTCTGGTAGCAGACGACGCAACGTCGTCCGCTACAAGAACCGTTTGTGCGGATTTGGCGGTACGCCCTGTCTCTGTTGAACGAGACTAAGCACGTGCATGGCGATAGCAAAGTTGGAAGCTTTCAATAAAGTTTAGTTGCCAGTTAGCGTTTGTCCTGTGTGCTTCTTCGTCTTTTTGTCCCGTCTCTTTTGCGCTATTTTTAATATGAATGTCTGCTACAAGCACGAGCTCCTTGCTCTAGGGCACATCTCGGCGGCACGAGCTCCCGTGCACCAAGGGCAGCTGCCAACGCTATGAGCTCGCGCTCCTAGCTTTCGATACATGCACCGCTCAAAAAGAAAAAAGAAAAAAAAAGAAAAAAAAAAACAAAAAAAGGCGGGCTGCGCGAGCCGGATAACTCGACTACAGCGCCGCCACGAACTGTCAATACACGCGCCCTCACGAGCTCCCGTTGCCGAGCCGCTCCGGTCCCAACACTACCCAAGTATTCTAGTACACTGTAGGGGTGTGCTAAAAACTTTGCTGCGCTTTGCCGCCATGATCTTCCCAAGGGTCGCACGTCCCACGTGCCTCGTGCATCGACGCACCTTGCGCTACTTTTCAAACATGAAGGGGCTTTAGGTGGAATCGCGAAGTCGACACCGCCGCGGCCGCCGCGAACATCCACGTGCACTTGCGCTTGGACTGACGCGGACCTCCACTCCGTCAGGGCTGGATTCGGCGCTGTAGGCGTTCTGTCTAATGCAAATGAGCAGAGCGGAATGTATTCCTTCTAGTAATGTATTTGGTAGCAACGTCCACAGTGCTAAGGAGAGGGCAAGACCGGAAGCCGCGTACCCTGCGGCGCGTCATGCGCACGTGACCCGGGAAACATTGTATGAGTTCAGGGGAATCCCCTAACGCCATCTTATTTGGCCGGAAGTCCGAAAATCGTTTCATGGATTCTTTGAACACTATTACTCCAAACGACGGTGTAAGATACACTCTTTAGGTGAGGACACGGCGGGGCTGAACGCGCTGCGTGAGGAATCAGATAGTGTTCGTTCGACACGGCATCCGAAAGGCGGCATCATTCCGCGGCCACCGTGCCCGCGGCTGACAGCGAAACCGTGCCCGCGGCCAAACGGCGAAACTGTGTGAGAGCGAAAAAAATTATCTCGTTGCCATGACACCCCGGTACACCGTGGCCTTTCTGCACGAACGACAACCTCGCTGGAGCTCTGCGCGTGTGGAGCGTGAGGCGGCACCACGATGTAAGATAGTACTCTTCAGGTGAGGACAGCGTGCTCCTCGCGCAGTGCAGATAAAGTTCGCTTTTCACTCTGTCTCTTTCTCTCTCTCACTATGGTTTCAAGCGGCGCCGGCAGATGACTCGTCGACCCGTGGGCACGGCAAAGACGGCTCGTGCCGCCTCATGCTCCACACGCGCAGAGCTCCAGCGAGGTTGTCGCACGTGCAGAAAGACCACGGTGTACCAGGGTGTCATGGCAACGAGTTAATTTTTTTCGCTCTCACACAGTTTCGTCGTTTGGCCACCGGCGACACTGTCAGCTGCGGGCACGGTGGCCGCGGAATAATGCAGCCTTGCGGATGCCCGTCGAACGAACACTATCTGATTCCTCGCGCCCCGCGTTCAGCCCCGCCGTGTCCACACCTAAAGAGTGTATCTTACACCGTGGTCCACGCACAAGTGCACGTGGATGTTCGCGGCGGCCGCGGCGGTGTCGTCTCCGATTCCACCTAGAGCCACTCGATATGGCAGCGTAGCTGCCAGAGTAGCGCCACGCTTTTCCCTGTGCCGCCTCTCACCGCGATTGGTCACACGCGGTACCATAGCAACGAGCCGAGCTGGCTCGGTTTCCGTAACAACCGAGTGACGACCCGTCACGTGACCTCTCAAGAGCCGTGATGTCATCGGTAAGATGGCAGCGCCCAGAGCTGGTGGATGCGAGTTTGTTCGGTGCCCTTAGTCGTGCACGATGTGCCGCAGCTTGCCGACGATTTAGGGCTTCTTCGTGCTTTCAGACGTAGGTATAACGTGAAGATCTGAAAGAATGATACTTTATACCCTTTCTGTGCAAGATCGATGTGGATATTAGCACCTGTGCGAGAGCATCATTAATATCGCCTTAGCGGTGCTCGGGTTTCCGGATGTGTTTGAGGATCGATAAGACATTTAGCACGCAGTTTTTGCATTCTCTTAGCTTGATTTGAACGTTGGAGTGTCTGAGAATCGATGCGAAATCTATGCGTCGCATGTTGGGCCTTCGGGAATTAGTTTTTGCCCCAGGTAACCGCGTGATCACAAACTTTTAGCGAGGAAGCTTTTGCGATGTTTACGTTTTGTACTAATGAACCAGGGAGCCTGGGTTCAATCCCCACCCCTGCCCGTTTCGATCTGGATGAGCATCGTACCGGCATGCGGTTGTGTATCACTACTGCGTGGTGCACGTTAAAGACCTATAGACCCCGGCCAGGCTACCGGTTATACTGCATTGGCTAAATTGCTCATCTACAGCGAGTGACTCCCTTCGCAACTTTGAAATGGCTGACCAACCAACTACCACTCCCAAGTATACTAATTAACGATTTTACGATATTGTCACGGGTGGTGACCAAAAACAATAAATAAACAGAAAGAAATAAACGTTTAATGTGGCGAACTTGTGCCAAAAATAAAAGGGTACAAAAGATAATAACAGAGCGTCCCGGGCCTCGAGGTCGCCGTAGCAGCAGAGTCGAACGCTGGGGCGAGACTGACTGTGGCTCGCCACGCGGAGCCCCTTATGTACAGTCGGGAGCAAAAGTTTGCGGGGCACGGCAGCGCGTGCCGAAATGCATCGCCGCGCCGTGCAACGGCGCCCCGCCGCATTAAAAAGCCGCGCTTTGCGCATGCGTGCCCTTCCTGCTGGCAGTCATGTCTCTTTCGCTCGTTTCTGTCCGACTCATTCCTGATAACCGGAGTCGGCGCCAGGGGCGCAAGTTGCCGTTTCGCTGACTGTCATACCTCGAGTCCTCTTCAGCTGCCTCATCAGCCACGCTGGGTGACAAAGCGCCTGGTTATCCCATCCCGCGTGCTCCGTCACAAATCGCGGCGGCCGAGGCAGCTGAAGCAGACGCGCAGCATGACAGCCAGCGGAGCGCTAACTCGCGCCCCTGGCGCCGACTTTTGTTATCAGGAGTGCGTCGGAAAGAAACGAGCGAAAATGACATTATGGCGAGCACGAAAGGCGCGCATGCGCAAAGCGCGGCTCCTTAATGCGGCGGCGCGCCGTCGGACGGCGCGGCGATGCCTTTCGGCACGCGCTCCCGTGCCCCGCAAACTTTTGCTCCCGACTGTACACGCGTGGTCTTCTGGAATAATCGGCGTAGAAGGTTCGGCGTGTAGAACATTCCGACCTCGAACAAGCAACATTGTTCTCGAATTTACCAGAACATTACTTTACAGAGTCAACAAAAATGTGCCTCCGCGGCCAGGAATCGAACACTGGCTTTCAGCGTGGAAAGCAAGCGCGATAACCGTTAGGCCACGCGCGCGCTGCCTACTTGGCCAGCTGCGCGCGCGGCAATATGCGCAGCGCAAGTTCGTCTGCTTCTTTTAGTAGGGGTTGTGTTGACGTCAGAACGCCGAGCTCTGATTGGTTCTGAGTAGAGAATAGTAAGTAGACCTGAAATCAACTTGCTTTTAGGTCTACTCACTATCCTTCCATAAGAGCCACTCAGATCTCGGCGTTCTGACGTCACCACAAATCCTGCAAAAAGAAGCAGACGAACTTGCGCTCCACATACCTTTTAGGATAACATTTTCGCATTTTTCTAGCTTCCTTTGAAAGTCTTAATTTCTGAGAATCATAACGAAAGGTATACGGCGCGTGTAGGGCCTAGGGGAAATTGTTTCAGCCCTGGGTCACCGAATAATCACAGCATTTTTTAGCGAGGAAGCTCCTGCGATCTTTAACCTTTTTTTACTAATCGCCAATTTTACGAATTGGCAGTTCTGAAGAGTTTGATACAACTTGCTTTCGTTGCAATAGCTTGAATTTGATCGCAGTGTTTTTTGGTTTGTTTTTCAAGTGAAAAACTGGCGTTTGCTCAAGTGACGTATATGAAATGTCCTGTTATATGACAATGCATCAACACATACTATTAAACTTTGATGCTCAGAGGTGTGTTCGTCTTTGTAATTAACAAGTTACAGACGTATTTATTTCTTACGAGTGTAATATTTATTTTCTGTAGCTGGGCCCGTTTTGTGCTCCTTAACGTCAGTGTGCATTGACGTTATCATCATATGTGTATGGTTCTAAATATCCTCTTTACAATGCCTACAAAGGCCAAACTGACGTCAGCCGACCCCAACTCACGCATTGGACGCGAAAACTGCGCCGCGCGGATGTATGCGCTCGTGAGCAATCAATTCTTCCATGGATATTTAAATTCGCGTTCCTGGCGAATAAGTGCCGTGACGGAACTTATCATTACTTGCGAATCCCAAGTTCTACGGTGTGCTTAAAAAGCACGGTGAAAGGTTGGGGTCATCGCACCGGTGCCCTAGCATGTCACGACTGCGTGATTTCACAGTTCTCTCTGAGTTTAGGATTACAGGTAAGGAAGAAGAAGTTTAAAAATAATTTCGTGGCCCCTTTAACACGAATACGTGTGCTACAGCAGATAAAAATATTGACTTCTTGAATGCCGGTAAACTTCCGAACGACCATTTGGCCTGTCGGCAAGAACACCTCGTATCCGGCGTCAGTCTCTTTTGATGGCGTCAACAGTTCCCTAGAAACCACCATGCCGTCCTTCTTGGTTGAACCCCGTTGACGTCGCTCCTCACCAGTCGGTGAGAAAATCTCATCTTGAAGGGATGATCGGGTCTTGAAGAAGTATGATGCTAAACATATATACTCGCTCACTATGGGGCAGTCGAGCAGCAGTCATGTCCTGAGCCAATCGTCCTGTCGTGGCCGGCGTAATCGGATTTTGTTCTATTGGAGCGAAGTCCGAAAGTACTTGGACGGTACGTTCGTCCCACGAGGCGGCCGCCATCCCGGCGGCGCCGAAAACCACTCGCCTTGTCCGTGCACGTACGATATCATAGCAGCTCTCGTCGCCCGACAGTCCCCGGGCTGCAAATCGTCTCACTTTTCAGAAAAAACAGGCACCGTTCCTCCAGAGGTTCTTGCCGTACCGCGATGCCAAGCGTCTTATACCACTTTATAATGAACGAATGGAGACATCAACTAGACTACAAAGGTTGCCGCCCGGTGTCGCTAGAACCACGGTTACTATGGCAACCTCCCAGGCCCAAAGCGGAGATCACTATCCGCGCTTCGGACGTCGTGCATCTAGATAATTCTCCGTCGTGTCGCTACTCTGGCAGCTACGCTGCCATATAGAGTGGCTCTAGGAGTACCCGATGCCAACAGCGCGCACTCTCGAAAAAAATACAAGAAAATAGCCGGTCAGAAAATGCCGCCATAGCACTGTCAACCCGAAGAGCTCGTGCCGAGAGACGCGCTTGCTCGCGCTCATGAACGAAAAAATAAAACGTCAAGAACAAAAATGTAAGATATTATCTCTCTAAGCAAAGCGCTCATGAAGGCACCCTCTGCGTCAGGCAGATGAAATGATTGAGCAGTTACGGTGTTTTGTTTTTCGAAAACATTGCATTAAAACGGTGCTAAAACGGCTTCGTACCTGTATTTATTTGTACTGTCGGACACTGTTAAGCGTGTTTCACATGCAGCGATTCCGCGGCCAAAATCGCTGCAGCTAGCGGCCTGGCGGCACGGATCGCGAGGTTTCCTTTCACACAAACTTCTTCTGCCGTCGCGATGGGCGATGTTGCTTGCAGCAAGCAGGTGCGCCTAGTCGGTTACAGCGGCTTCTAACAACAATTTTAATGCCTTAGTTTTCAGTTTCCCCTTTAATTTCACCTTAATAAAACAAAACAAAAAAGCGTTTAAAATACCAAATAAACCTTCGCCTTATTTGTTTATGGTTCTTTCTTTTCAAACTTCGTTGTCGCGGAGGTTTAAACTTCCGGTCACCCTCGGAAGCGTCACGGACAGCGCCTTCCTCGGATGTAAAGACTCCAACTTATATGGCCGACCCGAACCTCGTAGACCCGAACCTTCCGCAGTAGTGCAGTGGTTTTATACCGGTCTTGTCGATCACCTTCACGGCCTCAGTCACCTCTTCCCAGTGTTTCTCTTTGGTCCCGCTGTTCCTGAATTCTTTGAACTGCGCGTCCGAAACACCCGACGCTTCGACACTTCATTGATAAGCAGTTTAATGAACTGTGCGCCATACATTTTGTCTTACTTTGTGTGATAATCTGTGTTGGAAAAGACATGTGAATGTCGCTCAGCTCTTCTTCTTCTTTGCTTTTTCTCTCAAGCGCTCGCACAAGCCGCTTCCGATTAGCGTCTCTTGCTCTCGCTACAGTTGGTGCTCAGGTGAGGAAAGTAAAAAAGAGCCACGTAAATCATTGAGAAAACAAATTCTGAGGAAGGGGTCAGCAATCCCCCTTCTTTATAATCTCCTGATCACTTCCGATGCGACTGCTGAAGAAAAAAGCTCGACCCGCCGGGAAAAAAAAGAAAACATTCGACGGAGAGAGGCTACCGAGGTCGATCTTTTACGGCAGGCGCTACACGAGGGTATTTCCACACAAGCCAAAGGCTGTTACGTGCCGTAACTGCCACAGGCTGGGCCACAAACCTGACATCTGCCCGAATCAGGCGGTGTGCCCGACCTGTGGAGTTTCTCACCTAGCCGACACTGACCCCGCCAAGGGACCAGGATGTCCGGACTGTACCCCCCACTGCCAGGGGTGCAAGAAGGAAGTCCACCTGGGTACCGATCGCAAATGCCCAACGTGGTCGGTAACGAAGAAACGGATGCGGGAGGACATCCAGAAAGTGAAAAAAAACAACAACACCGACTCCATCAGCCGTCGGAGAACACAGAAAGAGTAAAAAATACTACAAAACATACAGCGGCACTTTATGGGCTGAGAAGGTGAAGCAGAACATCCAAGCATTCCATTCGTGCCGGTGCGGATCCAGGTCCAGCAGCACCACATCGTCCTAGCATCCATCTGCTACAGACCGCTCAAGTCCGCGACACAGCAAAGAACCAACCTATGGACCTCGCATATTCACGATCTTTACCCCAAAGAACAAACGCTCTACGGAGGAGACCTTAATCTCCACCACCCTATGTGGGATACAACCATGAATCTCCGGGGGCGAAAGACTTAGTGGGCGAGATGCATACCTTCCGCTTAAACTTGGTCAACAAGAAAGGAGTCAAAACAAGATTAGGAGGTTCCGGGCAGTCGGATACCACACCCGACCTCACTAGGACCACGAACCCATACATTCAACACCACAAGTGGAAATGCCTACCAGATACGTGGGGTAGCGACCACTTCCCCATCCGCTTCGAATTCTCGCCGACGAGACGGGTAAAGGACAAGGTTAAAAAACGCACAGCCAACATTGTACACTGGGACAAATTTAGGGAAGCCCTTAACAGCGAGGAAGTTGAAGACGCTCACTTTGAATCGCACCTCAAAATTGCCCTGAGGACTGCAACCATCAAAAAGGACATCGGTGAAGATACTCCAACACCCAATCTCCACCTTCTCAAGCTGTGGGCCAAGCGACTGCAAAAGATACAAAAGTACCGTAAAGGGCCGAAAAGCTCCGAAGCCAGACGCAACATCACCAGGGCTACGGTGGAAGCGAAGGTTTACGCACAAAAACTCGACGAACACCGCTGGCTCGACTACAGCGCATCGCTCTCCGAGAAAACGTCGATATCGAAACTGTGGGCCACGAATCGCGCGCTTCTAGGAACGAAGAAATGCAAAGGGTCAACACTCACACTTGCCTCAGTACTCAAGAAGACTGAGAGACAACTCGCCTGAATGGCAGGGGACCTCTTTTTTCCCCAGTCCGACTTGAGGAATTGTCCTTCGCCATACCACCACGAAGTCCTGGCTCGGGATTACGGCATGGACCGGCCCTTCACGCGGGGCGAGCTCGAAAGCACTCTTCAACGCGGAAAAACCCACACAGTCCCCGGACACGACAAGATCACCATGACAGTGCTGAGAAATCTCCCAGATCTTACCAAATCCGAGCTTCTAGAGTGGATTATTGAGATCTGGGAGACTGGCAAGCTCCCCAAAAGCTGCAAACACTCCCTCGTCATCCCGATCCCCAAGCCGGGCAAGGAAAAAGGTACCCTCACAAACTACAGACCGATCACCCTTACGTCTTGCACCTGCAAGATAATGGAGCGCATGGTACTTTCAAGAATAGAATGGCTTCTCGAATCCAACAACTCTTTCCAGCCGGCCCAGACGGGGTTTCGACCCGGCGTCGGCACCTAAGAAAGCCTGGCTCTGATATCGGCAGATATTATCCGCAACATTACCCCTGACCGCTCCAACATCAGAACCATCATCACAGTTGATGTCAAAAAGGCTTTCGATCCTGTTCCACAGTCAACAATCATAGAAGAATCTCAGCAGCTTGGCATCATTGTGAGATCCTTAAACTTCATCAAGACTTTCCTCGAAGGCAGAACCTTTTCGGTCCGCTGCGGAGCCAACTACAGTAAACCCAAGGCCAACCCCGTAGGTATCCCACAAGGCTCTGTCATCTCACCGATGCTTTTCAACATCATGATGGCGGCCCTACCCTACGAACTCGAAAAAATCAAGCTAGGGTTTACGATGTACGCCGACGACGTATCGATCTGGACCAAGAGCGAAGACATCGAGAGGCAACAAGCCACACTCCAAGCCGGCCTAGACATGATTGAAGACCACCTTCATAAGGTAGGCCTCCAAGCCTCCCCAGGCAAGACAAACTATGTAACCATAGCACCCAAACGACAACGAGTAATGAAGATTGGCGGCCAGCTCCATCTCGTGCCCGCAGGAAAGCGAATCCAGCCCTCTACGTCTGTCAAGACCCTATGAATTACCGGGGAGGAGACAGGCAAAGAGGACATATGGCTTCAAGACACGCTGAAGAACTGCAACTCTGCCCTCAATGCCATCAGAAGAATCTATAGCGCCAAGGGTGGTGCAACGGACGAGATCGCCAGAAGGATGGTAAAGGCCATGGTAGTCTCCCGAGTCTGCTACGGAGCCCGACACTACTGGCTCACCAAGACACAGTGGCGAAAACTTGAGTCCCTGAATAACCAAGCTATGCGGATCATCACGGGCCTTCCTCGGTTCACCCCGGTCGGGAAACTAAAGGAGCACACACAGATCAACTCACTTCATGAACCGTCGTCGCTCGCACGGTTGCACACGGCGAACGTCTTAAGCACTTTAAGCAAGGACGGGAAATCCGTAAACTTCTATTGCGCGCAACAGAAGGCCTCCCCGACCTTCCCCAGCAACTCCCTTCTTGGGAGGATCACATGAATATAGCTGAAAACAAGCCGACTGCTCAAAAAAGCGACTCCCAACAGCAAGCACGAATCGCAAAAAGCGCACTCCAGAATGTTTGAGATATGGACCAACCTCACTCACATCATGGCCGCATATACCGGCACCGCCGCAGAAGACTCCCCGGTTTCGCTGAAGGTCGCGGCAGTCTACTTTCCAGCTCTCGGCTCCTCGGCCGCGAACGCACTTCCAATGCGCACCTCCATCAAAGGGGGTGAACTTGCGGCGATTCACCTCGCCCTCGAAACAGTCCTCAAGTCACAACACCCGCTACTTCGCGAACTTCGAGTGTTCTCGGACTCAAGAGAAGAAGTTAAAGAATGCCAAAAAGCAAGAAGCCCGAGCCGCATAGTTCGGGATATCAAGAAGCTCGCCTCCCGACTCCTGGAGGAAGGAACGACTACCAAAATCTTCTGGGTCCCTGCGCATGGAGGCATCGAGGGCAATGAAGAGGCTCATCAGCTAGCTCGCGCGTCCCTTTCCTTTCTCCGCGAAGATGCTGACGTCCCTCCACATATACACGACCATGGCTATGCCCCCGCCTGTGATCAGGACACGGCTGGCCAAAAAGATCAAGGATGCGACCCGGATGAAGAACGGGCCCAGATTAAAGAGCAATACCGGACCACACTGTGGAAAAAACTTCCTCCGAGCGCAGATCCCTTTTCCCAGGGTTTCGGCAGACGAGCCAGCGTTCTCCTCACGAAAATACGCACGGACACCACCTGCACGCCTGCCCGCATCGCATCATGGAGCAAAGGAACCAGGTCTGGAAAATGCTCAAGGTGCACCGTGGGCAAGAAGGCCGACACTCACCACATCCTATGGGAGTGCCCTAAATCAAAGGAAGCCAGGACAAAGCACCGACCCCCGGACATAGCTTCCTGGAGAGATGGACCCACCCGCCTGGATCCCAGGACAACCAAAGGAGAATCCTGAACGGCCTCCTGGATTTTATCTATGAGGCCAAGTTGGACATCTTCATCTAATCCCTTCTCTTTAAATTCGTGCCAGCGTCCAGACCGCATAGTTTCCGACGCCCTCCCCCTCCTTTCCCCCTAGATTATGGCCAATAAACGCATTACGAACTGCTTAAAAAACGTGAAAACGCCGCCTTCCTATGCGCCAGCTTTCCCGCAATGTTTCTCGTCCTGTCACGTGATTTCCCGCCGCGCTGTGAGTGGCCAGCACGGAAGCTGCCGCTCTGCCGCGGCGAAAAATTTCAAACCTGGTGGAACCGTGCCGCTCAGCCGCTGCGGCTGGCCAGAGCGCCGCGACGGCAGAAATCGCGCCGCTCTGGGGCCAAAATCGCTGCATGGGAAACCCGCTTTAGCGCCAACATGATGTCGGCGCTTTTCAGCATGAGGTATATATGTTCCAAACGAACGAAGGACATCTGGAAAACTAAGAAAGTCGGCAAGAAGTGCGCAATAACACTGGATCAGTACTCCCTGTGCATGTAAGATCAAAATATATTGAAGGTCACGTAATATAATCTGATTTTCAATAAGTACTGCTTTGTTTTTTCTGCTCTCTCCAAAGATGCTTGTTCTACGTTCAAAACATCACCCGCACGCTCTAAATCTTCGATACCAAGCGCCAAACAAAGGCTGCCCGTCAGAAAAAAATAATAAAAACGACACCCTTCTTAGCCACTGTACTTTATTCTTTACGTTTTGAATGACTTTAACCACTCGTAAAGATGCAAGACGGGGTCATTTTTATATAGTGACAAGACTGACATATTAGCAATACATACACGTCCCCGGAATGCTGGCGAGACTTGAACACGCTCTATATTTCTATCGATTGCTATTATGCTTAGATTCGTCGCTTGTTTTTACACACCTGCTAAGGAACGGAGGTTTGGGTTCGAAATATGGCGAAGTTAGACATCGTTCACTGATGAAGAAGAATGCGCCAGCTAAAGCATTTATACTTTTACTATGTTAATCAATGTACATACTATCAGGTACAACCCAAATAACAAAAGTGCTCTACGATATTTTTTGGCGAAGAGACTAAGTGCACTACTGTTCAAATTACCACTTTACTACGACGAAGTGCACGCGCATTTTCCAATAGGAATGCACAAGCAGTTGACAAGCTCCGCATTAGCCGCGCTTTGGAAAGCCGGCCCCCTCCGTTCGAGCGAGCGTGGTGGCGCTGTCGTCGCAGCCCGCCCAGAGCCGTATATGTAGAAAGTCTGGCCATTCGTTGGGGAGTATAGAAGACAAATAAGGAAGCGCCATTGGCCGAAAGCGGGCTGGGCGTGTTCCAGAGCGTCTTCAGAAATTCGAATGTGACCAACCAGAAGCCGGAAATATTACCCTGGCGGTGGTCGCGAGAAACAAGCCTGATAACTGCGTTGGAGTAACTCTCGATGGCTGAAAATATGGTACACGTGATGTTTCAATCACGCTCATCCAAAAGGATGGTGGAAGAGTGCGACTAGCGGAACGATCGACATAATCGTACGCCGAACGCCGAGGGCTGGGAATCGGCCGTCCCAGCGGTCACACTCTGTCGGCGAAAAACAAAGTTGAGCGGCGCATTCGTTTCTAACATCTTTCTGCATGATCATGATCAAAACAACACGTGCGCCCTATTTTCAACCACAAAGAGTTAATACACTTCCACTCTTACGCACTTATTAAAATCATATACGAACATAGACCTTCATCAGAACTGTTTCTCGCTACCACCGTTAGGCGATTCTTTTTGGCTTCTGGTTGGTCAAGAGAGCATGCCAAGCCCTCTTTCCGAGTCTGCCGCACACCCTGGCTCTGCCCGCGCCTCCCATTGACCAGACTCTCTACATATACGGCTCTGAGCCCGCCCGGGCCGCAAGGCCGGCCGAGCTTTGGGCGAGCTTGGGACGCTGGCCTTTCATTGCGAAATAGGCGGTCGGCGGCATGTCAATGGTGCTTGCGCACTTATTTAAAAAAAAAAAATGAACTCTGCAAGTAGATTCTGCTGTAGTGACAATTGTAATTATGCACGCTAACGATTTCTTTGATTTTTACTCTATGATTCATAGGATAGCAGCATGGGTGCCTATCTTTGGGTCTGGCTTCCTAGTGCGATTCCATGTTCCTGTAATGTTAATGTATAACGGGATGTATGCCATAGTTGATGCCTTTCATATTCGTCTATGACCATCATCCACAAGCAGGGGCTCGCGTGCGCTGTCAGCGCCGTATACATTTCTCGATAAACGCTCCCACTTGTCACAAGAAAACGAACAAAATGCGTTTTCTCCCTTTTATTTGATACCACAATAAATCTTCGGCGAGGCTAAAATTGCAGATGAATACTGTGCAACGTTTGTTTCTTTTTGAAGAAAAAAGTCGCGAGCAGAATGCAAAACACCAAGACTGAAAATACCCGTAGTTGGCGATCACAGGACCCGAGCTTCCTTGTTTGCTACTATCACCTTCTCCGTCATCTCTCGATTGATGTATCTCGCGTAGAAGAGCATTTGCGTGACAACTAAGAGGCATAGCAGTTATCAAGAGCGGTCTTTGCCTCCCAGCCTTCCTGTGCATTCTCAAGGTAGCTAAAATGTCCTTATTTTGGCTTGAAATAGATTGCAGAAGCGTCACGAGATCAATTAAACAACATTATAATTTAGGGACAACTACGACCTTAAGAAAATAGTAGTTAACATAAAGCAAATTTGAATTAACCCGCGCTTATAAACACGTTAACAAGCATGTTGCTGTCAGGCATATGGAGCATGCATACGCTTACACAAATGAACTCGTTTCACATAGTCAACGAGGGTGTCCCACAATTGGTGCACTGTTGCGGCGAAGCTGTAGCAGGTACTGTAAAATAACGCTTCTAATGTCTATCGCACGATCACACGTAAAGCTCCAAATATACACACACAAATCCGCGCTGATCAACTGATCGGAAGTGATGTCTTGAAATTATTACACGTCTCTAAAGAGGCACGCACACTCAAGGGAGAGAGGTTTTAACACACGTAACGAACACGCGTGAGGAATAACTCAGTCGTTTTCACCAGTAGCTGGCTTCGACGTAGGCGAATACAAAAAAGTGAAAGCCGTTTACAACTCCCTGTAACGCCGAATTGGAGCGCAGCTCTTGAGGAGGAGGAGGAAAGGGTACTGAGGGGAGGGTAGACCCCTCCTCCTCCTCCTTCTCCTCCTCCTCCCCTCATTCTTTAATATGCTACGGGGGGGTCACCTGACATCTTATACAATCTTGTGCGCAACAAAGACGAGGACAAAAGCAGAGAAGAGGACACAACAAGGCGCAACTTTCAACTGAATTTTATTGAAAACGTGTTCCGGTATATATAGTCTCAACCATCGTCACAATGACAACAAAACGACTAAAGTAAAGGAAAAACAAAGGGAAAACACCATCACAGAGCATAACTGGGAAACAACACTATCTCGTTCTCAGGAAAAACAATTCCTTCTCCGATAATGCAATCGACGGCATAGCAACACACGTGTCTCCTAAATAATCAATGTGCTCGGCTTCTATGATTTCGCGTGTTACCGCTGACTTGCATTTCCCAATTTTCACGCATTCATCCAACAGTGGGTTACAACCGCATGTCCTGCAATGCAAGTCAAGAAGGAACGGTGGCTTTCTACTTGCATTGCAGGACATGCGGTTGTAACCCACTGTTGGATGAATTCGAAAAAATTGGGAAATGCAAGTCAGCGGTAACACGCGAAATCATAGAAGCCGAGCACATTGATTATTTAGGAGACACGTGTGTTGCTATGCCGTCGATTGCATTATCGGAGAAGGAATTGTTTTTCCTGAGAACGAGATAGTGTTGTTTCCCAGTTATGCTCTGTCATGGTGTTTTCCCTTTGTTTTTCCTTTACTTTAGTCGTTTTGTTGTCATTGTGACGATGATTGAGACCATATGTACCAGAACACGTTTTCAATAAAATTCAGTTGAAAGTTGCGCCTTGTTGTGTCCTCTTCTCTGCTTTTGTCCTCGTCTTTGTTGCGCACAAGATTGTATAACATGTCGAACCAACTCGCCCAAACAACCACTCTTCTGGAGGTCACCTGACCTCGGGGGAGGGTGTCACGTGACCTCGGGGGGGGGGGGGGGGGTCACGTGACCTCGGGGGGGGGGGGGGTCACGTGACCTCGGTGAGGGGGCCACGTGACATTGGGGGGTCACGTGACCTTGGGGTGACCTTTGGGGGCACCTTGGGGGTTCGCTTGACCTTGAGGTGACCTGGGGAGGGGTCACGTGACCTGGGGGGTCACGTGACCTTGGGTAGGGTCACGTGACCTTGGGTAGGGTCACGTGACCTTGGGGGTCACATGACCTGGGGGTCACGTGATCTTGGGGTGACCTTGGTTACGCCGACGGCGACGCCGATGGCGACGCCAACGCCGCTCAAGCCGGAAACGGGCGCCTAAAGCCTAGTTCACATGCAGCGGTTTTGGCCCTAGAGCGGCGCGATTTCTGCCCTCGCGGCGCTCTGGCCAGCGCCAGCGGTTGAGCGGCACAAGCGCCGCGACGGCAGAAATCGCGCCGCTTTAGGGCCAAAATCGCTGCATGTGAAACACGCTTAAGAGCTGCGCTCGAATACAAAAACAGCCGGATTCTTTCAAATGACGACGACGTTTTCAAATTGTCATTCTTTCCTAATGCGGCTTTGGTATGTATGCAGCGCGGTTTAAACCTAAACTTCTGACACAAACACAAAACACCAGAAGAAGGAAGTTCACGATATTTTAGTCTGCAAAGGACCAAAACACAACGGTCCATGTGCCAGAAACCACGAACGATAGACGCAGCCATTTCTCCGATCTGCTTGCCATGGTGCCGAATGTCGGAAAACTGACAAAACTAAGTAGGCCCGCCGGGTGTAAATTTGCCTCAAAAGACTCACAAAATGTCTCAATCCGGACATTATCACACTGGCAACATTCCTTAGTAATACACTTTGCGAACCACAAAAAACGATGTTTCACGGCTTATCCACGGGTACCGAGGCCAGTCAAACCGAACGGATCGGGCCGCTTGGACACAAGCGCCGCTACGTGGCAGTGAATGGGAGCGCGTCACTCTTTTCTCAGAGCTTGTCAACTTCTTTGACCCAGTAATGTTGTGCACAAGAGCACCGCACATATTGTCTGGTTGCTGTCTGCTTTCATTTGCCTCCCGAAAGTCGCATACAGTAGCCCCAGTTGAACCTCCAGCGTCCATTATAATAACTCTATGCCTAGAATACTGTCATCGCCAGGAAGCGCACGCTCCACGAGAAGGCACGAGGCGTTCAAGGAAGCCTGTCAACTGACTTGGACTTATACTTGGAGACTTTTCTTGCCAATGACGCCAAAGCTATGGGTGTACCCGTGCCCGTGCCCTCGAGCACACTGAGCGCCGATCAGATCTGCGCTCGCGTGGTCCTCACTTCTTCGTAGATGCCAGAGAAGGTTGTCCCCAATAGTGCCTCTGAATAAGCTACGCTTCAGAGTAACGACACTTGACCATACTGTGTCTTAAAACAATGGCTGCCTGTTATCTGAAGCTTTATCTGAAATCACAGGAAACGCTTTTCCGCCCTCTACAGATGTTTAAACAGTTCGCGACAGAGCAAGGCCATATTACATGACCTTCCTACCACCAAATCTAATGCTGAGGAGGACGCACTGTTAATCGTGACAATCGGCACTTGCGTCTGCTCTGCACAAGCACCAAAATGGCGCCGCCCACAACAGTGTCGGGGAACGGAATGTCGATACTCGAAGCGCAGCTCATTTAGTGGCTCTAAGCGGTTCTACTCCCCAAGCTTAGTAACTCTGCTTTATACCGCGCGCTCACATTTGACGTTTGAGATGCTGATGCTGGCTCTGTATCAGCATCATCTTTCAGGGATATGGAGAAACTTCGCGAGACATTCCTCCTGCTGAAAAAAAGAGCGCATGGAAGGGCCGGAGAACAGCATTTCGCAGCAAGAGTCTCGAAGGCCACGATCCAGCGCTACGAAAATATCTCTGTGCTGATATAGCTCAGGGAGTAGTATTTTTAAATAGTGACAAACGCCAGTTTGGTTCGCTACGGGCAAAGCACCAAAATGGAGTCGCCCGCAAGAAAATCAGTGAATGGTGTGCCAATTTACTTTATGTGTTTTACTCTTTATTTTGCGGTAGCGCTATACTTCGTCTCAACCTAGCATGGACTAACCGCGAAGGCTGTGCTAGCGCGAGCGCCAGTTTTGACTGCCTTGACTCGAGCACTTGCTGCACGAGCGCTCGTGCAACCGCCGCGGCTTCATTCAAACAGACTTGTACCGTACGCATTACAAGTAATCAAATTACTTGTAATCGATTACTTTTTGGAGTAATTTTGTAATCAGTTGATTAGTTTTATTAGGCAGTAATCACAAGAGTAATCTGATTACTTTTTGAAGTAATAAAATTACTTGTAACCGTTACAATTTGTCCACGGGACACCCCCCCCCCCCCCCCCCCCCTTCCCGGCACACGCCTTTTTTTTTTTATGAAATGACAAAAATAAAAATTGCTTGTCTTTTTTTCGAACGGAAAAAGGAAAGATTTTTGCGGAGTTGTAGGAAACAAGGTCAATCTCTTTCTATGTACAGTTTCTGTGGAATGTCCGTTTTCTTTTTTTTTTTTTTCGAGCTGGGACTGGGAGTGGGAAGCCCCAGGGAAGCCACAGTGCGTGACAAAGGCCATTCAGGGCGAAGTTTGGGGAAGCAGAATGTAAATTTGTGAGTCCTTCGTTTAAACTAGCCCCCTCACGCGCACACACACAGAAATAAAAAAATAAAAAAAATCCTGCTTAGGGTACCTACTCGCAGCCCGTAGGAGAACCAGAACCGAAGAATGCCTAAAGCGGATGAAAAATATAACAAAGGCAGTTGATATATTTCCCCATTTCCCCTACGTGGTCTTTGTGACAAGCAATGTTTCAAGTTGAGAAGTGGTCGGGGCGATCTCTTCCGCTAATGGATACTACACATGATCCATTTCAAATCCTGGAGCTGCTGCTCTTTTGTGTAACATGCGAGCTCATTCACATGTGAATAATAAAATGAGCGACGCAAACTTTGAGCGACAACCCTTGCTCAAGCTTAACACAATCTAGAACCTCCTCCGCCCCCCCCCCCCCCCCCCCACACACACACACACACTGGCGAACGCCCAAATCATTAAACGTCTTCAAACGAGTTCTATGCTTGTGTCCGCATTGTGAAGGTGCAACGACCACGAAGAGGGAGTCAGTTTTTCTTCCTCGATACTTGTGCAAATGTGAAATATAGGTTGGAAGTAGTTCATTGTTATGAGCGCTTAAGATGTGTGTTCACACAATAAAGTAATCGGAAAAGTAACGATTACTTATTTAAGTAATGTCCAATTACTTTTGCCGTCGAGTAATCAAGTAATCTAATCAAATACTTTTTAGCCAAGAGTAATAGTAATTCTAATCGATTACATTTTTTTAGTAACGTGTTCAAGACTGCATTCAAAGCGACTAGCTCGCGTTTTTAGCACGCGCGGCTAAAAATAGTCCATACTAAGGTGAGACGAAGTATATACTCCGTTTCACGTTAAGTCCGACAGAAGCCAATCCACTCCATCCGCCCACAAGTGCATCGTCGTAACACTCGTCGTTTTTCACGTTTGATATCACCGGCTCTATCGGTCACGCACAATGAATGTCACTCGATACTGGGCTTTTTTATGCACGCGATTGGTTTGTTAAGTGATGTCAAACGTCCAAAGACGACGATGGCCACGACGATGCGCGTTGGGTGTCGCATATTCGGCTCAGTCGGATCTCTAGGCCACTGGAGTCGGATTTTAACGTTCGCAAGTTCCCAAGTCAAAAACAAACAAGGCGCCTGTTTTAGAGAGTGGCGCGCGGTTCAAGTCACGAGCCGAGATCAGAGAAAAACGAAATGGCTCGCTCCCTCGCGGTGTTAAGAGTCACGTTCGCACGCTCTCGCCGTTCCATTCACCTTAAACTTAAAGAATCAGTCGCTCAGGTTCCGCCATTGTCTTTGCCGAGTTTATTCTGGTCCTACTTAGTCTTGCACTCAGTGTGTGCTCTCGGGAAGTGAGCGCGTGATAGGTCGTCCGCGATTTGCGTCGCGATATTTGCCTCGGCGGCACTTTCGGACTTGCTTTATTTCTAGTATCGACAGATTTCATTTGACTCTTTCTCCAGCCTTCCCAACGTTGGAGGCAGACAACTACAAAAATGGGTAAGCTTCTGCGCCATCATTGCTCCACCAAACTAAGCAATTTCTTTACGTCTCTCACATTTGATGTTGTCGGGAGCACATTATGCATAGCTTGCGTGTAACGTCACTCGCGGCCGTGTCAATATTTTATGCGCCGCGAGCCTACGGTTCGCGGCGCATAAAATAAAATTCGAAAAAATGAATAAGTTGAAAGAACCGTCAGCACCCAGCAATGGCGACACTTGCAAGCTATAGACCAGTGTCCGATATCCTAGCCCCCAGCGATAAAAATGGGAAATAATAATCTCAAACGCAGGCTCTTGTAAAGAGGAGGGGGGGGGGGGGGGGGGCTGCGCATAAAACAATATTTTTGCTTTTTACAACACTCTTGGCGTCGGTGCGGTTCTTGGAGCTTCGTGACTGTGCATTTCTTACGTTCTTGCACCATACTCCGTTTCACCTTATGTTCGAGCGCGGACGATGTTATGAGCCGAAGGACCAGTCAAACAGCGCAAAAAGCGCAACGTCATGGCGTGATCTCTGCGCTTCATAGGACTAGCCAGCAGAGGAGCACGCACAGAGGGCCGGCGAATACCGGCTATTCCTATCAACTGCAAAGAGCGCACCATGACGTTGTGCCTTTTTCGCTGTTTGATTGGCCCTTCGGCTCATAACATCGGCCGTCCTCGGACCTAGGCTGAAACGAAGTATACGATATGGGCAAAGGTTTCTAAAAGAATCTGAGCCTTTCAAAAAACGCAGCCCCCCTTCTGTGTCATGACGTCAGCATAAACGAACATGGCGGCGCCCATGGAACAGAGCAGACACTGGTCTATACGTTCTTAAACCACCATAAAACTATCTTTTTATTCTGATCTCTTATCTTTTATCTGTCTATATCTTTATTGTATTCGTTTAATATTTATTTGTTTCTACCTACATTGCCCAGTGGGCATTACAGTATGGGGGGGGGACAGAAAAATTAACAAAAAGCACAGAAAAAACAGCAAATAATAAACGATGAGATTAATCAAGATAAATGCTCAAAAGGAAACATTCCAATCAGAATACAATAACATATTTACTTAAAACAATAAACTCGTGATACGAAGATCTCCACGAGAAACATAATTTGGTGCCATCATATCTTGTGATATATTGATACCCGTGTTACTGTAATCAAGATTATTAAAAAATGTAAGACGAAGACATGTTCGACTTTGCTGTGGGGCTTTCCAACCAGGTGTTAGCTTTATTTCAAAGATAGTATTGCGGAAAATATAGTTATTAGAAAGATATATCGCGGGTTAGTTTTCAATTATTTCGATTTGATTTATACAGTTTTAAATATATGGGTCCCATACAATACAATCGTAATTTAAAATCGGCAGTCTCTTAAAATGTACAAGGTTTCCTCAAGACTGGATTTTTTACACTGCGACGCATTAAAGTAGTGTCACGTGACTGTTACATGATACGTCAGCTCTCAGCCGCACTTCGAGATAGACTGCCTTCGTGCAAAACATTAAAATGAGGATTTTAATGCGAAAGCATTCACTGTCTCATGGAGCGAGCCGAGGTCATCAGCTTTGAAACCATGCAAAATGGCACCTTAATGAAACCAAGCGGAAAGCTAGCCAACGGCACCTTTTACACTTCCGTCCCATTGGCTCACCCGCGTCGACGAGGCTCCCATTGGCCGCTGCTCGTCAGTTTGTGAGGTGTCATCTTTACTGTGTTATCACACTGTTGTGTCATCCCTGATCACCGCGTTCTATCACCTGTTATCGGTTGTACGGTGCGTGACAATATATACGGCGCATGAAATAAACAGGGGTTCGTTCTGCTAGGAACTACGTTGCTCTCTGCTCCTTCCTCGCGCCGCAAGGCACACGACAGTTTGAACGATCGCTCACCCGATGGCGCTGCGTGTCCGCGAGGCAGTGACTCCACCGCTCCACGCCCAAGGTCAGCTTGTTGTACGCCGCAGATTAAAGAAGGGAGCTAAGAGCAGCGTGCGTGCTTTCGCATTCACAACTCATAAGAAGTGCTTAGGTGTACTTGGAGCCTTTTTAATATAAAATATTTTTAATAGAATTTCGCTTCCCATCAAATCTAACATTAATACATTGGGCTGTGACATATTCTATTTCTCACAACACTGTGAAATCTTGTTTACCTCACTGTAAAGAGAAATAGCGTCATCGTCACTGAACACTTTATGTAAGACACAATCGTCTGCGTACGAGCAACTATAGATTAGATTGTGTCGGTAATATCATTAATATTAAATAAAAAAGAAGAGGGCCTGAGAGCGTGCCTTGAGCCACTCCTGACGTTACATATACATATGATGAGTGAACGCCATTTATGATAACACGCTGTTTTCTGCAATTGAGTACTAGCTATTGATGTAAGAATGTATTATTCAATGCTTAGGCTACCCTATTTTTTAGTTAGGAGTGAATAGTCAGCTACATGAAAAGATTTTCTTAAATATAGAAAGACACACTCAGTTTGGCCACATTTGCATATTTTCATTTGCCTGTGCATTTGCAACAAATGCACAGGCAAGATCATGATAAAATGCCAGCAGTTGAGAGCTGCATGAAAACTCTCCGCGAAAGTCATGTTTAATTGGTGCAAAGAAGTTTCTGTAATTGAGATGGCCCACCAGGTTAGAGTAAACGATGTGTTCCATAATTTTGCAGCATTCAGTCGTGAGAGATATGAACCTATAACTATCGACACTATCATTTTACCATTTTTGTATAGTGGAACTACATTTCCGCATTTCCCATTGTCAGGGAGATATTCACTTCCTGGCGACTTCGTAAGCAGCATTACTAAGGCGCTACGATATCAGCACACGATTTCAGTTACAATATTGGGGATTCCAGATGATCTAAAGAATTTTGATAGTTCAATATTTCCCAATAATTTGCGTACGATGTTGTGATCACAAGTAAGCTAACTTTATCACTAGTTTCAGGTAGGAATTAGGCTGTGAGTGCTAAAAATAAAAAATTCCAAATATAAATATATATTAAAAGCGGTTGCTCCAACACTTTTCTGTCACCAGATCACCATCAATCATTATAAAAGAGACGCCTGCAATTTACTTTCGTTACGTTTTTACATACTTCCATAATTCGTTGGGACATTTATTTAGCGTTTGACCAAGTGAAAGAAAGTAATCAGATTCTGTGTCTTTTAGTTTTAATTTTGAGGTCTCTTTATACATTATAAATACAGTCTATGATGCCTGCCTCATTACTTTTCATATATTGAGCGAAGACGTGCTTGTAAATTTTTATTGAGCGCCTGATTTCCAAGTTCCTTCAAGGGTTATCTTGTTTGCGTTTCGCACTCTCTCTTTGAGGGCACATGAATGTCGACCAATTCTTGCACCTTATCCTTAAATACATTCGTAAAAAACTTCACTTTGGTCGATGCACTCCATACTTCAAATTCAGACAACATATCAATGAGATCGAAACCTAGCTTATCATAATTCCTCCTATTAGACATATAAACCTTTGTAGCTTGATTTCTATACCTCGGTACATTGGAACATTTCATAGTCGCTAGAACTGCCTCATGGTCGCTCATGCCTCGAACTAAAAAAAACGAGGTAAATGTTGACAATCTATCGAAAAAATGAATGTCTGAAATACTTTAATGACTAACACCAGTCCTTGTTGATTCCGTGACGATCAAGCTAGTGTAAATCAAAATCACTGACAATATTAAAAAAGTAGAATAAGGAGATGATGAATAATTATTCACAGGGCAGTAATCTACCAAAACAAATCTGGGATGGCTTTCTTGAAGCTGCGTCTCAGCTAAGACAGGGTGCAAAAGAGCACTGTCAAAGCTAGCACACGGGCGGAGTGGCTTCTCAAGTCGAGTCTCAAGCGCTCGCGCGCCTTGGGCAGGCTTTCTTTCACCCAGTCTCAGATAAGAAGCTGTTTCTAGTGAGCCGGCCCTGGAACACTGAAATCACAGCCTGAAAATCTATGTCCCGAAGCAACAACAAATGTATCATGTAATTAAAAAAAAGTTTTTGAGCAGTACTCGATCGAGGCCTGTAAAACAGATCCACGGTCAAATATTCCTCCTAGAAAGGGAAATCTTACACCACCAAGCTTCACAAAACACGTCACTAATTTCTATGGGAATGCTATGCAAACGCTGTTCGGCACGAGGAAAACACACCGCCACCGTGATTATCTCTATCATGTCGATAGACGGTAAAACTTGAATGGAACTCTTTTATGTTAAAAATATATAAATCCAGCCATGACTCAGTTTCCATAACAACACCTGGAGCGGCTTTTGAGATTAGACTAGCAAAATCAACCGATTTATTTCAAGTGCTTCGAGAGTTTACGATAACCAAAGTAAGGTTATCAAGTGATGTTGCTAGTGTTGCATAAACATTTTGTAATTGCGAAGGGCGACATTCGATAACGGTTTGTAATTCCGCATTATAAATATACCTATTTCGGCACATGAAAGCTTTATTAAGTCGTAGTCTTTATAGGAAATGTATATTTAATTTTTTTACGAAATTGAGCAGTTTCTTGTTTTACACGCGCACATTAACCAAGAACTCCTGGTGCATACTAAAAATATGTGTTTTTATTTCTTAGAACGTCACAGTAATAGCTCTTGATTTACTTTCAATGGCACAAATTTAACTATAACGGGTCTGTCTCAGTGAGGGCTGTAAACTCCCAGTTTATGTGCACGTTCAGGAACATATTGCTCAAGAACATAAGTGAGGTTATCGCAACACAGCATCGCTACCTTTTCTTCGAAAAAAAAAAAAAAAAAAAAAAAAAACCACCATTCGCTCTCGGAGTCTGAAATATCATAGAAAAGTGAACTCGACCCGCGGGATTGATTTTCGAGTCTATCTTGCCCTAGCTTAAGATATTAATCCTGCATCGAAACATATTTTGTGTAGCGCTAACGTTCGTCACGTCATCCTTCAGCATTTTGAGTTAATTTAACTCGGATCCCGTTGTGTTAATTTCGACAAAAAAGATTCTAGCATATCACTCATCGCCTGCTGTTTGGCTCGGACATTTCTAGGGTATTGTAACAGCGTTGCCTCTCGTTGCTCAAGTTTAGGCACAAGCGATACCGCTTGCATAAATTCGGTCATACGCTCTTAAATACCGGTTGGACCACGGTTCCTTCCGACATCGCCAGATGTTACTAGCAGAGATTTGATGGTGCATAATATTAAAGCAAAACAACTGACTGTGCTATTTTGTGCACAAGTATAGATACGTTTGATGCTATGGGGGCATAGCATCGACAAAAAAAAGGAGTCTGAACGGCGTAGGGGACATATTTGGAGCCGAAACGCTCGTGAGCATACCGGAAGCATGTCGGCGCCTAGCCCCGCCGGTGAATCCGTGTGCCAACTTTTTGTAGTCTAGCATCCAACGATAATGGACAGTCTGATACTTTAGACCATGTTACATATAGAAACACAGGATGCGGGATGGCCAAAAAAACATGCTTTTCGTTTAAGGCTCGTCAAATTATGAGGTGCTGGAGAAATGCAGCCTTCTGCGTTAAGTCTTTATTTCGAACTCTTTTTGTTCGCCTTCCGCCCATTAAAAAGCATGCGGGAAAGGTCTAAGAACGCATCTAGTATCGCTGTAATGGGCGGAAGGCGAACAGAGTTCGAAATAAAGACTTAACGCAGAAGGCTGCATTTCTCCAGCACCTCATAATTTGACGAGCCTTAAACGAGAAGCATGTTTTTTTGGCCATCCCGCATCCTGTGTTTTCATCTGTAACATCTGCAACTAAAGTATCAAACTGCCCGATAATGTACCTTGCTGCCGGACGATGCTTTCAATAATGCTCATGCTCGACGGTCAATGTTCACCCGAGAGCGAACTTTTCGCCGGAGCTCAGAAATCAGGCAACATTTCTTCCTCCATGACGAAGGCCTTTCGGGTTTGTTGACTGCGCTGGTTCCAAAAAAAAGTGCTGAAACCTAGAACAGAAACAATCGTGAGTATACTGGATGCTTTTCGGCGCCGAACCATTTTATTTATTGTATATTAAAACATAAATCCATGTTCTTTTCCAGTATTGAGTATAGGGTCATTCCATGTCAAACGTCCCAGACGTTGCGCTCGACCCCCTTCGATTTCTAAAAAAATAAAAACAATCGCATCTCCACATGGTGAATGATGTTGATTGGGGCGAAGCTCAGGTGGTGCTTGTCTGCGTAGACGCTGAGCCGCAGCATGCCGAGCCTTTTCTTTCGTTTTCATCCATGTCACGCTGCGGTCAAATGTTCAAATGCGTATATTAGCGATGTTCGCGACGAAAAGCGTCGCTGTGGTCAGCTTTCCACGATTGGCCAAACCATGGGCATATGAGGATTGTCAGATTGCCAACTTTGACGGTGTTAGTTTCTGATTGCGATGGCTTCTAGCTTCTACTGTGCTTTTTAAACACACCACCGAACTCGTCGTCGCACCTGATGCCAAGTAGCCAGGATAACAACTCGTGACGTCACGGCGAGGCAAATCGCAGTCGTGACGTCACGGAGGAAAACCATAAGAGGGCGCCACCGAAACATCTCGGCGCCAGAGCCGTATATGTAGAGAGCTTGGCAATTCGTTGGGAAGTATAGGAGACAAATGAAGCGGCGCCATTGGCCGAACGCGGGCTGGGCGTGTTCCAGGGCGTCTTCAGAAGTTCGAATGTGACCAACCAGAAGCCGGAAATAATACCCTGGCGGTGGTCGCGAGAAACAAACCTGATAACTGCATTGGAGTAACTCTCAATGGCTGAAAATATGGTACACGTGATGTTTCAATCACACTCATCTAAAATGATGGTGGAAGTGTGCGACTAGCGGAAAGATCGACATAATCCTTACGCCAAACGCCGAGCGCCGGGAATCTGCCGTCAGAGCGGTCACACTCTGTCCGCGCAAAACATAGTTGAGCGGCGCATTCGTTTCTTACATCGTTCTGCATGATCATGATGAGCAACAGGTGCACCCTATTTTCAACCACAAAGAGTTACTACACTTCACTCTTACGCACTTATTAAAACCATATACGAACAGAGACCTTCGATGATCGATCGGCTCAGAACTGTTTCTCGTTACCACCGCTAGGGGATTCTTTTCGGCTTCTGGTTGGTCAAGAGAGCATGCCAAGCCCTCTTTCCTAGTCTGCCGCACGCCCTGGCTCTGCCCGCGCCTCCCATTGACCAAACTCTCTACATATACGGCTCTGCTCGGCGCTAATAACCACATTCCATACCACACATTCTCTTTCTGACATGGATGAAAACGAACAAAAGGCTCGGGCATGCTGCGGCTCACCATCTACGCAGACAAGCATCACCAGAGCTTCGCCCCAATCAACATCATTCACCACGTCAAGATGCGGTTGTTTTTTTGTTTTTTTTTTGCCCTACACGAGCACGGGAACACGTGCTCACGTGCTCCCGTGCTGACGTGCTCGTGAGCACGAGCACCCAACGCCGGTCATTGAACGGACATACGGACATGGCTAGCCCCTAAGGAACTTCGCCCCTAAAACTCATGGCCTTTTGCCGCAACGTCCCATACGTTGCGCTCGACCCCCTTCGATTTCTAAAAAAAATTCATGGCCTTTTGCCGCAATGTCCGTAGCCATCCCCTGAAATATTTTTGCCGAAAAAAAAGTTTTTGATGACGTGAGCATGGTTTTAACATTTAATAACAGCGTGAAACTGGGCATCACTCAATAATTGATGAAAAATCAGCTTTTAAGTGAAACACCCAACAATATTTGTTCCTTATATTTGCACGGCTTTCGACTTACGATGCTGCTGGGCTTGTAAAGTTTTGTTTAATTTAAATATTTTTTTAACTAAAATGATTTGAAATATTTGACATTTTTGTTATTTTATTTAAAAATATCTAATTGCTCCCAGGACTTAATATAACTTTTGACTGGCTGCCCTGCAGGTATATAATCTATAAAAAAATGTTTAAAATCATTCAAATAAATATCTCGCAGTAAAAAACAATCCCGAAGTTGCAAAAAAAGTGCGTTTTGACGCATAAACAGCCGTTTATACGTCAAAAGCACCCTGATGTGGTCCAAGTAAAAATACAAAATATGGTGGGTTTGGAAGAACAATCGATAATCTTTTGATTCTGAAAGTTTAATCAAAGCAATTTTTGTTTAAAGCGAGAAAACAATTTTGAAGTTGAGCTCTCGCACCACAACCCGGCGTCGCTTCTTAACGCCTCTTCGTCGCACGGCACGCCACCTGCGACGATAGCTGACAGGATTAGGTACAAAGAAAGAACGGAGTTCTCTGTCGCTCCCCCTTGTCCGTCTTTCCGGCTGCAAGGGAAGAAACTGCCGCGTATCGTGTAATAATCGGATGTGCAGCCAGTGCGTAGCAATATCAAGCCCGTTGTGCCCTTTGTACCTAGGGCGGCTCGAAACGCGATGCATAAACAACGGGCAGCATCTAGTGACGAGGACTTCTCCATGCCATGCCGAAGGTCCCACGGCCACCTCCGATTCCTAAAATAAAATTTATGGCTCTTCACCGTAACGTTTGTGGTGCCTCTATAACATTTTTTTTTTTGCCGAAAAACAAATTTCATGGGGGGATGGCGATTTGAACTAGAAAAAGGGCGGCGGAACTACTAGTCATTCAATAACTGAAGAAACGTAAGATTTTTTTACAAAACACTGAAATATTTTTGCCTAAAGACCCTACGGTATTTGGATTGTTATATAATAAGGATCATGGTCATGGAATTTGGTATGCTCGAAGCAGTTTTAAAACATAAAGAATATATGAGCATTGTAGCATATTTTTAGTTTTGTTACAAACTATGCACTTGCTGCATGCGATTGTAAAAACTCTTATTGGCAGTCCTGTAGGTATACTGTACACAAAAAAATGTTTCATGACGTACAACTGAATATCTTGCTAAAAAAACTGAATTTTTTGCAAAATTGCGTTTTGCCGTTTAAAGAGCCGTCAATTGTGCCTTGAGATGGCCCAATGAAAAATACGTAACATGCTGACTTCTACAAAAGAGTTTATTTCCTTTTGTTCTTGAAAGTTTAATGCCAAAGGAGACGGCAATTTTCGTCATATTTTGGATATGCTTGAAAAAAAATAATATGAATAAAGACACATTTGAAAGTAAGGATGGCTAAGTTTGAGTGCTGTATTATGTTTATTTTTGCTGAAGTCATGCTCCAAAGTGCCGGGAATTTGAGAAAACCTCCTGTATTTCAAAAAATTGCTGAAAAAAAGCTATTCTTACCACATAATTTTACGTTTGCATGCAATCAGGCATAAATATATTCTATCTTACCTTGAAAGGAAAACACGTTACGCCGCCATTTTGGGTCCAGACAGGCACTCCAAACCAAAGCAAATTTTTAAGATTTTTTGATTTTTTTAGACAACTTGAAATTAAAATTTGACAAATAAAATTTTTCTACTTATTTTTATAAACCTTATACTCGACTAGGTTGCATTACAACAGAAAAAAATTATTCGGACAGTTTTTAATTAAATGGTGAATATGACACTTTCTTCAAAACTTGCCCTATAGAGGGTAAAAAAAAGCCATGTGGGCAACGGTGCTCGCATTTTCTGAAATAGCCAAAAGTTGAACCTACCCCCTCTGTTCAACATATAAAAAAATTAGAAAAGTACTTTTTGATATTTTGGAGAAATTATTTTTTAAATATGAGGCAGAACAACATCGCCTCCAGGGCCCGTTTTCTCGAACGCGAACCGTGGTTTAAAGTTAACTATTGTCCCTAGAAGGGGGAATTCCAGGTCACGTGACTGGGAGAGCAGGGGCGCCGAGGGAGGAGCAGTACCTAGAAGCAAAATGGCCGCGGCGTCGCTTAATGAGGGCTAATAGTTCTGCTTGGTTCTGCTGAACATTCACTTCGATCTGGCTGTTATGTTAATGACTCACCATCAACCTATTAGCACGTCAAGCAAAGCGATAGTTCTGAGGGTCTACTAAACTAACCGACGGCAGCATTCCGCGAACGCAGCAGTCCGGGATCCAAGACATATGACGGTACATAAGCCTTGCAAGTGTTTTTATGGTGAGTAAAAAAAAATGTTTTGCGAACGAGTGTTGGTACATATTTATACTAAGACGTTTAATTCGTTACACTATGCACGCCAACTCGTGAGCAGCGATTACTTTGCGGAGAAAGGGGGTTATCCTCAATAAAGTCTTCGTTCCGGGTGAACAGCTGAGACATTGTACTGTTTTTTTGTTCACAGTGCGCCGACAGTATGCCGACAGCATTGAGGTTTCTACATATCCCCGGTGGCCAGCAATTCAACGGTGACGAAAAGCTTAGCTTCTCGTCGCCGGTGAATCGGTTGGGCAAACGGAAGAGAGGGCAAACAGTTGAGATCAGCAGGAATCGCAGAAACGTGCGTCGCAAGGAACGAAAACGAGACTACAGCACCGGCGTTGCCAGACTGGAAGAAATACGGGAAAGTTATGCGTTGTTTATGGCGAAACATATTGAAGGAAAAGTTTCTTACATTTCGAATATTCGTCGACAAACTCTAGTATAGTAGCTAAAATTTCTTCGCACCCTCGGAAGCAAATAAATTGGTCTTCAAGTACAACATTACTATATTTTGACTTAAAATACCATACTAGATCGATGACAACCAGCGGAAAAAGAGGATAAACAAAATAACTGGCTTGTTCCACCGACAGATGGCGCATCTTATTGCCGAATCAAAAATACTTATTGTTGTTCTATATCCAGCCGTTTATTACAGTACCTAGGTACTTTTCCCTTCCTAGGCACCGTGGTTTACCAAAATGGGTTTACTATCGCTTCGAGAAAACCGGCCCAGGTGTCCACCTCGTCGGCAACGCACGCCGTCGTCTGGTACGGTCGAGCGAAACACTGCACGGGGTACTTAATTTCGTTAACTATATTTGTATAGCTAACGCGAAGAATCTTGACATTATGACATGTCTATTTATAGTGACTAGAAAGGGGATATTTTTTTTTTGTCTAAACAATATGTTTGGGTGCGCTTGCAAGTTGAATAGCGACAACTCGAATACTGTTTGGGATACTTTTTATCAAAGCCGAAACAAAGCACATTTGTAGTTCATCGACATTTATTTTTTTCTTATGTACATGAATGTAATATATAGTCCAGAGATACTATATACAGATGTCACTCAGATAAGATATCAATATTTATTTATTTATTTATTTATTTATTCAAAGTACCTCAAAGGCCTGTCGGCATTACATGAGGGGGGGTTATATAATCTGGTTAACACAAAGAAGGAATGGCAGGGAGCACGCCGGCTCTATACAAACAACAATACACATCTGCGCGCAACAGAATAAACTAAATATTTGCACAGCTGGGTAACATAAAGCACATAATGAAATAAAAAATAATAATAATACACACACCCGTTAACATCTCGAGTAAAAATATAGATACAGTGACCAGTTTGCAAGAAAATAACATCGCTACACATTTTTATTTGGCTAACATATATGTGGTTAATTCTGAACGAAAAAGTGCTGGGTCGGAAATTGAAACAACGGCCTCGGGAAGATCATTCCAGAGCTTGATGGCATGTGGCAGGGAAGAATTATTGAATGACAATGATGTCCCAAAGATGCGCTTAAAACTCTTAGTGTTAAAATTACGTGATTCCTTGTTCAGGTGTTCCAGATGCAAGAACCAAGTCCCAGCGGGGCTGTGGCATAATCGGTGAATTAAGCATAGGACAGAAATGTTACGTCGAGTTTCCAGTAGACAGATAGAATAATTTTGCTTTATTAGTGACACGCTGTCGAAACGCGAATATGATGAAGAAATGAAGCGGGCTGCACGGTTTTGAATGGATTCGATTTGATTAATAAGGTAGGTTTGGTAAGGGGCCCACATAGCGGAGGCGTACTCTAATTTCGGGCGAACATAGGTTTCATAGGATAATTTGCGGAGGTGAGAGGGCGCAGATTTAAGATTGCGTTTCAAGTAACCGAGGGTACGGGATGCTTTAGCGGTTATCGTGTTAATATGAGAAACCCAAGAAAGATTAGAAGTTAGTTCGACACCGAGGTACTGATAAGCGGAAGCAGCGATGATGGGCGAATTGTTGAGTAAATATGTGAAGTCTGAATTTGTGCGTTTACGGGTAAAAGAAACAAGTTTACATTTTGCTGTGTTAAGGGTCATTTGCCATTTGTGGCACCAGGTAACTACCCGATCAATATCAGTTTGGAGATGTAAGTGGTCGTCAGGGTTGTTAATCTTTCTGTACAGTACACAATCGTCAGCAAAAAGACGTACACAGGATGTTAGCGACTGCGGGAGATCATTAATGTATATTAGAAATAGAAGAGGGCCAAGGACAGTACCTTGCGGCACCCCGGAGGTTACATCGGAAAGCTCCGAGTAAAAATCACCTACTGTGGTGAACTGCTGTCTTAAGGAGAGGAAGTTTCGGATCCAGGAAAGAGTTAAGTCGTCAATGCGAAGTGAGGAGAGTTTAGATATTAGACGGCAGTGCGGCACGCGGTCGAACGCTTTAGAGAAGTCTAAGAAAATGGCGTCGGTCTGGGTGTTTAGGTCCATGTTACTATGTATGTCGTGAGTGAATTCAAGGAGTTGGTTGTCGCATGAGAACCCCTTACGAAATCCGTGCTGGTGTTTGTAAAAAAAGTTGTTTTGGTCAAGATGGGACATCACATTCGAGAAAATAACATGTTCCAATACCTTTGAGACAACACTCGTTAATGAGATGGGTCGGTAATTATTTGGTGAGTTTTTATTGCCACTTTTAAAAACTGGAACGATCTTCCCGATCTTCCAGTCAGAAGGGATGGATCCGGTAGATAATGATTGTTCAAAAAGTAAGCAAAGTATATTTGATGATACCTCAGCAGTGTTACGTAATATTTTAGAGTTAATCATGTCGGTGCCCGCGGATGTTGAGATTTTAAGGTTATTGATGAGTTTTAGAATTCCTGCAGGCGATATTGAAATGGGTTCCATAAAACGGCAGTCTAGCTCTGGTACAAACGGAATATTACTTAGGTCCTCGGTTGTAAAAACAGACGTAAAGAAAGTATTGAGGACTGTGGGGCAGCTCGCGTCGGGTACGAGTTGGCCAGAGCCGCTAATAAGGGATATCTTATCATGGGACTCGGTAGGCGATAAATTTTTCCAGAATTTAGTTGGATTGTCTTTAAGTAGAGCAGGTAAATCGTAATTAAAGTACTTTTTCTTTGAGTTTTCTAGACAGGTAATATATTCTTTTTCGCAGCTAGAGTACCTCGCCCACAATGCATCAGAATTGGATTGTTTTGCCTTTTGGAATAGTCTTTTCTTTTTATTACGAAGCGTTTTTAGTACTTTATTAAACCAGGGCTGACTGACGTCGGAACGGATTGAAACAAGGGGAATATGAGCATCAATGAGCGCAGATAATTTATTTTTAAACATATTCCAATTATTTTCTACTGTACGAGTGTGAAAGCCGGCAGTGAATGAAGAACAAAAACGCAGGAGGCTTTTATTAATTGAGTCATAGTCAGCCTTGCTGTAATCTCTTATCAACTTAATAGTATGCAGCTTTTGGGGGGTAGATAAGTTTAATTTCAGATCCACAATTTTATGATCACTGAAACTGTCGCAGCAGGTCAAGGAAGTGATTACGTCTGGTGCTGATGCTAGTACTAAGTCGAGTATGTTGTTGCCGCGCGTGCTGGCGGATACGACTTGTACGAGGTTGAAAGTTAGGCATATATCCACGAAATTTGTTCCAGTATTATTTTGGGATGATAGTGTCGACCAGTCGATAGATGGAAAGTTAAAGTCACCAAATACAAATACGTCAGCTTTCGGATGGTCGCAATGAATCAGGTTTAAGTTATCGTGAAACGAATCGCAGAATGATGAGTCACTGTTGGGTGGTCGATAACAGACGCCAATTATGGTTTTCTTGAATGAAGTATGAAGACAGATCCATAACATCTCGATGTCTTTATCAATTTTTATTATGCACGAGGGAATGTCTTTTTTGACAGCTATCAAGATACCTCCTCCCCTCCTTATACATCTGTCACGGCGATAAATGCTGAAGTCTGCGCAAGTGTCAAATATTTCCTTATCAAGTATACCAGGTTTAAGCCAAGTCTCTGTTAGGATTACAACGTCGGTATCGTTATCGTACAAATATGATGATAGTAAATCATGTTTAGGGATTACACTGCGGATGTTAGTGAACATAAATGAAACATTGCACGTTTTATCCGAGATTCTTGATAAGACCCGATTAGGACAGGAGGGCTTAGATTTTTGTTTCATTCGCTGTTATGCTGTCAGTTGTTCTACACTGTCTGATAGGGGATTGTAAACAAATATCCTGTTCTCCATTTTCAGCTTATTAAACGTCAGCTTGTAAGACATATTTCTTTCTTTTGCAAAATGGAGAAGTTTTCTTCTAGCAATACGAACATCCAAAGAAAAGTCTTCCCCTACGGCAAAAGGTGTCCCCTTAAGCAATGGACCGGACATTAAGATGCGATCTTTCTCCTTGAATCGGGAAAACTTCACGATTATTGGCCGATTTCTTCCCGCTGAAAAACGTCCCAGGCGATGGGCCCTCTCAACACAATCGGAGCTTACGGTCTGTTTAAGTTTTTGCATGCAGAATTCTAAAATGATTCCCTCGCTCATGGCCCACGTTTCGTTTTCAGAATCCTCGATACCGTAAAACAAAATGTTACAACGGCGAACTCTGTTTTCTGCATCGTCGCATCTAGCCTGTACATGACTAATTTTAGATTCCAATGACGGGATGGTTTCAGCGGGTAAGAGAGAGGGAGATTGGGACTTGAACTGCGCAAGCTCGGCTTCTATTGCTGTCACTTTGTCCGATAACTGTTGCAGTTTAGTATCTGTGGTTTTCTGTTTATCTTTAAGTAGTCTCACTTCACTAAGAATTTGTGTTTGGCCTTCTTCAATTCTTTGCACAGTTGCTAGGATTGTTGTCTGAACATCAGCGCTTCGGGTTTCGGGGCCAGGGTTCGATTCAACATCTCCTGCCACAAGAAGCCTTAGACGTGATAAGCAGGAAGGGAAAAAAGATACAAAGCACGCGCGAATTCTCTTTCCAATACTTTGGTGGTCAAAGGGGCATGACACCGCGAACAAACAACAGTCGCTCGATCGATAGGTAGTGCAGTGGTCTAAATAACTAACCTGTAAGTACAGTGACGGTGAGTGCGCCATCCCGATGGTGTCACGCCCCAATAGATAGGCGCGTGGGTCCTCGTTATATACGCTGCCTGTTGCCGACGCTGTGGCCGTAGGTTGCCAGTGAAAAGGTAGCGATGAGTCCAGTTTTGGCGGGTGTGTCGGGTAATCCTCCGCTGCTTGCTGTTGGCGAAGAACGTCAGGCGCCGCAGGTACTGTCGGCGGCGGAGCCGCATCAAAGGTAGGGGTTGTGATGAGGAACAGGATCTGTAAGTACAGTGACGGTGAGTGCGCCATCCCGATGGTGCCACGCCCCCCCAGAAAGGGCAGGCGAATACTCATATTTAGGGGTTTTCGATAGGAGCACAACACAGAAGTTTTTTTTTCATATAGGGGAGACATATATTTTACAAGTGGTAAACACGCAACATGCTTTTGTTGTGTTATAACCTTCGAATGGCCGTTGGCCTGAATATCCACTCTTAATGTTCTGCTTCTTTTAATGTTTCACTCTCTGTATTTCAGTTGCACTATGTATTTGCACCCCAATACCTTTTCGTTGAAAAGGAGGAAAATCACCGTTATCGCTCGGCATCGTTGACGATCTCCAGCGTTCAATATGTCATTTTTTACAAGCAAACGCAGTATGACCAAAAAGGGAAGACGCGCCGTCTGCTAACCAATTTTGACGAACCGTCTGCGTTCACAAACTCGGTTAGTAGACGACGGCTTTGTCTCCAGTCACCTGAGCACATGTAAAGTGGAATTAAAGCCTTCAAATTAGCGTGCCAAAAGAATATTGTTACGTGGTGGCTAAAATAACACCCACGTCCATCGTGCAGGAAGTTTTCCATGCGAATTTAAGACATCGCAGCAGACGGTTCACACCCGTGACGTTCCAGACGTGCGCAGCGTTCTAGCCTATGACATGACCTGAAAGCTAATGAAACACTGATATTCTAAATGTGATATAGTATTTCTTGACTATATGTTATATTTATCTACTTAAGAAACAAAGACGTCGGTGAGCTGCAAATGTGCTTTGTTCCGGCTTTGATAAAAAGTATCCCAAACAATATTTCGAGTTGTCGCTATTCAACTTGCAAGCGCACCCGGACATGTAGTTTAAAGAAAAAAATGCACTCTCTAGTCACTATAAATAGACATGTCATAATGTCAAGATCCTCAGCTTTAGCTATACAAATATATTTAACGAAAGTAAGTACCCCGTGCAGTGTTTCGCTCGACCGTACCAGACGACGGCGTGCGTTCCCGACAAGGTGGACGCCTGGAGGTGATGCCGTTCCGTCTTATATTTAAAAAATAATTTCTCCAAAAATAACAAAGAGTACTTTTCCAATTTTTTGATATGTTGAACAGATTGGGTCGGTTAAACTTTTGGCTATTTCAGAAAATGCGAGCACCGTTGCCCACATGGCTTTTTTTTACCCTCTATAGGGCAGTTTTTGAAGAAAGTGTCACATTCACCATTTAATTAAAAACTGTCCGAATAATTTTTTACTGTTGTAATGCAACCTAGTCGAGTATAAGGTTTATAAAAATAAGTAGAAAAAGTTTCTTAGTCAAATATTAATTTCAAGTTGACTAAAAAAATCAAGAAATCTTAAAAATTTACTTCGGTTTGGACCCAAAATGGCGGCGTAAGGTGTTTTCCTTTCAAGATAAGATAGAATATATCTATGCCTGATTGCATGCAAACGTCAAATTATGTGGTTAGAATAGCTTTTTTTTCAGCAATTTTTTTTAAATACAGGAGGTTTTCTCAAATTCCCGGCACTTTGGAGCATGACGTCAGCAAAAATAAACATAATTCAGCCCTCAAACTTAGCCATTATTTTTTTCAAGCATATCCAACATATGACGAAAATTGCCGTCTCCTTTTGCATGGAATGAACCTAAAGCAATTTTGTTCTAAAGAGGAAAAAAAACATTTTGAAGGTGAGCTTTCGCGCCGCAGCCTGGCGTCGTTCATTGAGCCTCTTTTCTGCACAGTACGCCACCGTCAAGTCCGACAAAGCGCACGACGCTGTCGCGGTGTGCGCACGCAGGTAGAAAGCAGGACCTCAATTTGTCGGTGTATCTTGGTGAGAAGAGGCTTTTTTCTACTCTTGTTGCTTTATGGCTTTTGCTATTTTGAGCGTTTTGCGCAGCTTTGTCCTCCTGTGGACTTCCACTGTCTTAATATCAGCAAATGCTTAGCGCTGCCAGGTAAGAGCATCCACTAGTAAGCTAGCTGTTGCTTACGTACACATCGCAATCACTCTCTCTTCTCGACGTCAGGCAGATGTAGACAGCAACACAAAAGCCCCATGAATAGGCAGTCTCATACGACGAGGCGATGTGGTGTTAACGAATGCGCGGAGTTGGAGGCTCACGCCTCGTTTGTTTTTAAATCGGCTTTGAAACGACAAATTGTTGCGTTACTAAATAGTTCCGCTTTTCACCGCAGTATGCGTGACAGCAAGATTTCGCGGCGATATTATCGCGTTTCTCTTTTGGGAGAAGTCCACGTCAACTGATGCCGCCCGTATTAGGTATCGCGTTTCGAGCCGCCCTCAGGTAGAAAGGGCACAACGGGGCTGCTATTGCTACATGCTGGCGGCACCTCCGATTATTACATGATACCCGCCTATTCTTCCCTTGCAGCCGGAAAGACGGACAAGAGGAAGCGACAGAAAACTCCGCTCTTTCTTTGTACCTAATCGTGTCAGCTATCGTCGCAAGTGGCGTGCTGGGCGGAGAAGAGGCGTTAAGAAGTGACGCCGGGTTGTGGTGCGAGAGTTCAACTTCAAAAATTGTTTTCTCGCTTTAAACAAAAATTACTTTGATTAAACTTTCAGAATCAAAAGAGTATTGATTGTTCTTGCAAACCCATTATAGTCTGTATTTTTACTTGGACCACCTCAGGGTGAAATAAACGGCTGTTTATGTGTCAAAACGCACTTTTTATCAACTCCAGGATTTTTGTTTACTGCGAGATATTTAAATGAGCGGTTTTAAACATTTTTTTTTATAGATTATATAGGTGCAGGACGGCCCGTAAAAAGTTCTATTAAGTCCCGGGAGCATTTAGATATTTGTTTGATAAGATAACAAAAGTGCTAAAATTTTAAAGTTTTTTTTTTTTTTTTTTTTTAAATATTTAAATTACACAAAACTTTACAATCACAGCATCATTGTAAATCGAAAGCCGTGCAAATTTAAGAAAAATATTGTTGGGTGTTTCACTAAAACACTGAACTTTCATCAATTATTGAGTGATGCCTAGTTTCACGCTGTTTTTAAAAATTAAAACCGCGCTCACGTCATCAAAAAATTTTTTTCGCCAAAAATCATTTAGGGCATGGCTACGGACATTGCGGCCAAAGGCTATGCGTTTTCTTTTTTTAAATCGGAAGGGGTCGAGAGCAACGTCTGGGACGTTTTACATGGAATGACCTTATTGCGCTCAGACAATGGCACAGGCAAGTCTATCTGTATTTCCCCCTTCTCTCTCGTTTATTCGCTTCAACCTTGTCAGGCACGAATGTGCGGTAATATTGGAATACTACACGACTTCATGTAGGCTGTCCCGACGTCGGAGTGTCTCTAAAATTTACTTCTCAAGGGCATCGGCGGTGCCGAAATTGATCACTTAGGTTACTGCCTTGTAGCTTTGGCTTCACTGCCTGGGATGATTGCGCGAGGATGGACGTTAAACATCCATTCCACAAAATCATGATCCTTGTTTTTGGGAGAGAAATAGGGGAGTAGTTCTGAGAACGCGCTGCGAACAACGTTCAATATAATGGCGATATTCTGGTTAAAAAGGCGTCGAAGACGAGGTCAAAGTAGAAAGCAAACACGACACAAGCAGTCACTCGGCACTGGCAGTTTAATAGATGTTCAGAGGCCACATAGAATAAAGAAAGGTTAGCTCCCCAACCTTTCCCTCTTCAGTTCAGGCATAAAAAAATTGATTCCTGCATCAAAACTAGAATTCCCTGCAGTAAGCCCTTGTGGTAAATCCTATAAAAGAACACGCGACAATGACGAAGATAGAAACCGTACCTTAACATCTGCTAATGCAAGAAACAGATGACTGATGCAAATGTCCCCACAAAAGTTTATTTTACGAGTCTTCAAAAAAAATTTACCACTGCTCTTTCTGAATCTGTCCGGAATATTTGTGTCAGCGAAAAAAGGAAGAGCCTGAACCTATTTCAGTGGACCGCCAAATGGCCTGACGGTGTCGAGCGGAGAAATGCACAATATTCTGTCATAAAGGCCACGGCCACACGGCGGCCACAAAATATGACGATAAAACAGATGTTTTCGACCCGCTGCTATAACGCCTGGTCGATACGTAAGATATTTATTGTATACAACTATACAGGACGTTTGTTTCGTTTTTTTTTTGTCAACTTAACAAAACTGTTTTAAAGAAGTCGTGAAAGCTACACTTGCACGGTTTGCGCAGGTGAGAGTCGGTTAATTAGGTATAATTTGTTCATTACATTTTTAGTTTGTAGAAATTGGCATATGGTTTTAATTTGAAACTTGTTAAACATCATCGACAACCACTAAATCAACTCTTTATAGGGGCAGCATTAATGGCGCGTTCACAGTGAAAGCGGATCCGTGAAAGCTAAGCGGATCCGCGCGTTCTCAACCGCAAAGCGGCTGGGATAAAGCGGTTGCAGCGCGTTTTCGCCAACCGCTTCGGTACTGATTCGCCCCAACCGCGTTCGCGAACCGCGAGACGGCAACCAATCCCAACCCGACGCTGGCGTGACGTCGGTGGCTTTCGAAACACGAAGGCATCTGTCGCAGGTGAGGTGTCCAAGGCGCTGTAGTCCTAGCTTTACAGCAGACAAATCAACGAAGAAACGTGATGTTCCCGTCCGTCACTTATAATCTGCCGGAGAAAGAATTGACTCCTAATCTTAACGGGATTCGCTCTGGTGATTTGGTTCGGCTAAGGGTTTGTTTATTATTCGGGGCGCAGCGAGCGTGGCCACAGCCCGTCGCTCGCTACCTTGTTAGTCTTTGCCTGTATTACGTCGGAACCCGCCCCTGATAAACCAAAATGTCAGTTGTGAACAGTCACGTGGGCTGTTGAAAGCTTTCGACACCGTGCCCCCCACTTCTAAGGCCGATAGAGACGTTGTGAGCCTGATTGCGGAGCCAACACGCTACCGCGGAGCTGGCAGGGTATCTGCTCTAGGTTGACCTGTAACGTTTACTACTACCAAACGGAATAAATGAAACCTACTCAAGAAATAAAGCGTACAGCCGGGAGCAAAAGTTTGCGGGGCACGGGAGCGCGTGCCGAAATGCATCGCTGCGCCGTCCGACGGCGCGTCGCCGCATTAAGGATCCGCGCTTTGCGCATGCGCGCCTTTCGTGCTCGCTATCATGTCTTTTTCGCTCGTTTCTTTCCGACGCACTCCTGATAACAGGGATCGGCGCCAGGGGCACGAGTTAGCGCTTCGCTGGCTGTCATGCTGCACGTCTGCTTCAGCCGCCTTTGCCGCCGCGCTTCGTGACGGAGCTCGCAGGGTGGGGTAACCAGGCGCTTTGTCACCCATCCCGGTTGCTGAGGCAGCGGAAGAGGACGCGAGGCGTGACAGCCAGCGAAACGGCAGCTAGTGCCCCTGGCGCCGACTCCGGTTATCAGGAGTGAGTCGGACTGAAACGAGCGAAAGAGACATGACTACCAGCACCTAGGGCGCGCACGCGCAAAACGGGGCTATTTAATGCGGCGGCGCGCCGTTGCACGGCGCGGCGACGCATTTCGGTACGCGCTGCCGTGCCCCGCAAACTTTTGCTCCCGACTGTACGTACAAGACGATGTATAAGTAATCCATACGGCGTTTATTTGAGCTTAATGTCAAACAAACAGCAGACTCGATCGACATGGGAGTGACGAGAGGAGAGTCCGCCATCAACGAAGCCACCGACCGGCTATTCGCAACTCCAGCGCGCCGCTCGCCCTCCCTCGGACGAACGGAGAACCAGGGTAGCGGGGACGGCAGCGGCGGCGGCGGCGCGGAAACGGTGGCAGGGACTGTCGGCCTTGGTGCGTGAAGCCGTTTTAACGAAAAAAGTGAGCGCGCTAAAAAAGGAATTCTTGTGCTCCGACTTGCAACAGCCTTGCACGAAAGACCGGGATGTTTAATTTCATTAGGGACTCGCATACGATGCGGATTTCTGGTCTTGTGCATGGCCGCCAGCTCAATCTGTGCTCAACGTGACGGAAAACGCTCCCGCTAATAATGAAGAACTTTATAGTACGGTCTACGGAAAGTCTATTTTTTGCCATAAGTAGGAGAAAACTCGTCGTGCAAAGGTATGTCTACCAATGCAAATCAGGAATCGGTTCGCGTTTTAAGGCCGTTACAAGAAACATGACCATTTGTTCCAAGAACTTTAAAAAGACGAATGGCCGTACTTGCTTTCAGATAATTGCCAAGCAAATAAAGAAATGCTCGAATCATTTTAAGCACGTCTGTGTCAGCCAGGCGTTTGTGACGAGAGCTTAGAACGCGCAGTTTTGGCCAGAGAGAACCCAATGTTGCAAATACCACGGTGCGACAAATGCACGGTATATTAAAATATTTATTTGATAGAGCAATAAATAAAACCCCTAGACGCGACTATTATGTTAAAAGGCAGTTTTTGCATAGCGTACGACACCCCTAAGCTTCAGTTGCACGTACAGCGCACTGACGTTCAACCGGCGCTACCAACTTTCACGAGCGGCTTGATATCCGAGCTGTGCAACTTATTAAAATAGCTTAAATATGTGTAAATAAGTGTGAACAAAAAGTAATCGACGTTTTCTTGGCCTTACTACAAAACCTAGATTTTTTTTTCTGTACTCTTCGATGCGTACTTTAGCTGTTTAATATCTTACGTTGCGCCGTCATCAAGCCTCTCGTAAAAGTTGGGCCGTCAGCTTGACGTCAGTGGGCTGCACGGCGAACTGAAGTTTTGGAGTGTCCTATATCTGACAAGGGGTGTAAGGACTACAACATTTTTTTTTTTTTTTTGGTTTTACTCATGAGCGCGGCAACGCTTTCGGCGTGCGCTGGAAATTGTGCTTCAAAGGCGCAGCGCGAGCCTCCGGTTGTAATGCTGCACCGCACGGTAGCCCTGTGGTAACAAACTTCCAATAAATAATTATAGAGCAGTTTGATGACGTGTAGCAATACACTAAAACCGAGACGGTAAGCAGCGAGCTGCGAGCCTGTGACACGAAGACACCAATATTGCGTACGCTGCTCTTCCGAAGCTTGACGGTCACCGTTCGGTCGAACGAGGATGGAAAGATGATGGAAAAAGCCTCATACAAGCGTAACCCTAATATGAGACATCAGAAATAATTGGGGGGCTAGTTCGTTGAACATCTAGGCGGTGGTTTTAAAAGCGCAAAGGACTAAGAAGAGAAGGAGGGGACAGGACAGAGCGCTTAATTACAACTGTCAAATTTAATAGAGCATCTGGAGAACGGCAAGGTGGGAGTGAAAGAAGAAGAGGAGGAGGAAGAAAAGAAAGATAAAATTAAAGTCACTGCTGCTACAAAGAACCTATTTAGTTTTAGAAATCGAAATACAAATTATTTTAACTTAAGCCAAAGGCAAGGTACTTGTCACATAAAAAACTGTGTATACAAAAAAAAAAAAAAAAAATTAAATACAAGAAAAAAAAATTACGCTGAGCAAACGGCTTAAAAGTCTTCAGGTAAAACACCGCTAGAACTGAAGTTCCCCTTGTGTTTCAGGTCTTCAGGGGAAACACCGAAGGAACTGAAGTTCTTTTTTAGTGTTAGGGTCACTGATGGCGCGCTTATACAGTTGTCACCACTGACTTGAGCCTCATACAGTTCTCTGGTGTTTTTGTCACGGAACCGTTTAGAACTTTGGTCTGGTTGAATGTTGGTGAGCATTTGCAGTCTCTGACATGCACAGCAAGATGTCCCGATGGTGCTGAGTTCAACGTTTGGGCATGTTCTCTTAATCTCGTATTAATACATCGCCCCGACTGACCTACATACACTTTGCCACATGTAAATTGTATTTTATATATTACTCTACTTTCACATTCTACATACTTGAGTCGATGTTTTACACAGCACTCTGCCTGTTGATGCTGTTGGCAATTGATCTTAGGGCAGAGCCTTTTTAGTTTGTCCGCAGTGAAAGCACGCCTTGGACTTCAAACCTCGCGGCTGTTCTCTTCAAGTTGTGGTACAAGCGGTGTATATACGGCAGAACAGTCGGTCGGTGTTTTTTTGTGTATTTCAGTGTCACGTTTTTTATTTGAGATCATCAAGGATTCGGCGACGTCATATATTATCGAGTTCGGATATCCCGACGCTTTCAGCCTTTGTACTTGAGCATCGAAGCTTTCCCCCGCTGAGTGTACGCAATATTTTTTAAGAGCTGTATTCAGGCAATCTTTTGCAATTCCTCTTTTAATAATTTTGAAATGAGCCGAATCATACTGTAAAAGACCTTTCTTCGATCGAGGGGAATACATCCAGCAAGCGTGGTTGTCAGAGAACGCGAGTCTTAGATCTAAAAATTGGAGTATGGGGTTCACTGGTGACTCTTGGGTGAACCTGAGACCCTGGCCATTTTCTAAAACGTTAGATCGGATGATGTTGAATATTTGGGTCTCATTCTCACCTGGGCGATGTTGAAGGAGAACGAGGTAATCATCAACATATCGAAAGATATGAGATACATGGCTGTTGGAAATTGTACTGTATATTCCCCGATCACATTGGGACAAGTAAATATCACATAATATAGGTGCCGCACTGGAACCTCTACAGATAAGTTTCTTTTGTAGGAAAGAATTACTTCAAAAGTGACGACTGTAGCAGAAAGGTAGAACTTTGAAAGTTCTAAGAAGGACTCTACCGGAATGCCGCACTTGTTTTGAAAGGAAATAGTTCCATTGGCTTCAATACATTCGCTTACTGCTGTAAATAATTCGATGTGTGGTACTGAGTAAAATAGATCCTCCACATCAAGTGAGAACCCAAAGCGCACTGTCATTGCATTTAGTTGCAGATACTTAATAATTTCCTTTGAGTTTGTTATTAGGAATGGGTCATTCAGCTGGAGATTCGACAAATGGATTAAGAGGAACCGTGACATTAAACCCTGCCAAGACCCTTTCTCAGTGACCCCAACTCGAAAAGGATATTCGTCCTTGTGTGTTTTTGCTGTGAAAAACATATCCAAATGATCCTTTTTTGTAGCTGTAATTGTCTTCCTCAATTGCTCCAACTCAAGTCTGAGGCACAGTTGAAGCGGCTTTGCCTTCAAACTCTTGGTTTTGAAATCATGCCGGACGTCTCTGGTCATTCCAGGCCAGACGAAGCGGAAAGTCACCATCTTTTGTGTCGCACGGATTCCTGGGTGTGACAGCATGTGCAGTGATGTGAACACATCCCGGCGGAGACTGGAGGGCACAAAAGGGCGGGGGTCACCTGTGGAAGAATGACAGCACAGTTTGTATTGCGCTCCGGTGAGAGGCAACCACTGCAGCTTTAGTGCGTTTCTTGTAGATTGCAGCCGGCTTAAATCTAGATCGCCACGCTGTCGCTGAGGTAGCGACAGTCTTTTTAAGTCGAATCCCGGGGGCTACTTGAGTGCGTTGATTGGGTTACGCGATAGCACATCCGCAATGGCGTTGTCTACCCCTTTGACGTGGTGAATGTCCGTCGCAAATTCCGAAATGTAAGCCATCTGACGCAGTTCACGCGCTGTATGGGCGCTGCTATCTGAGGTGAGAGAACGGAGGGTGTAGATCAAGGGTTTGTGGTCCGTTAGTATGAAAAAGTCTACTCCTTCCAGGAAAGGACGAAAATGCCCGATTGCCGCGTAGATGGCGAGTAGTTCGCGTCCGAATGTGCTGTAGCGTCGCTCAGTAGGTGTCAGCTTCCTGGAGAAGGATGAAGTTGGTCGCCACACTCCGTTGTTGAGCTATTGCAAAACGGCTCCGACGGCTGTATCTGAAGCGTCGATCATGACACATTGTGGCGCCCCTGGCTGAGGGTAGGCGAGGAGTGCCACATCTGCAAGACAATTCTTGATTCGTCGAAAAGCATCTGTTGCCTCATCGGTCCAGTGAAGTGCAGTGGTTTGGCTCCCTGGTGCCGCCAAGAGGCTGTGAAGAGGGTGCAGGATGGCCGACATTGGGGAACAAAGCGGCGATAGAAATTTACTCTCCCCAGAAACTCGCGGAGCTGACGTCTTTAGTTTGGCGGGGGAAACTCTCTGATAGCTTCGACTTTCTCTGGAGTTGGCAGAATTCCCGAGCTTGAGATGAGGTGGCCGATAAAAGCCAAATCGTGTACACCGAGTTCGCATTTCGCGGTGTTCATCACGATACCGTGTTCAGTCAGCCGGCGGAAAACGGTGTGCAGTTGTTCCTCATGTTCTTCCGGCGAGCTACTAGCAAGAAGCTCATCGTCGAGGTAGGCGTTACAGAAGTCAAGGCCATGCAGGACGCCGTCGATGAAGCGCTGGAATGTCAGGGCTTCGTTGCGTAGCCCGAACGGCATTCGGAGTAACTTGAATAGGCCAAACGGTGTTGATTTGGCCGTCTTCGGAACGTCTTCTGTTGCCACGGGGATTTGGTGGTAGGCTCGAACCAGATCCACTTTAGAGAAGATTGTGGCGCCGTGTAAGTTCGTGGTAATATCGTGAATGTGTGGAACCGGGTACCGGTCAGGAACTGTCGCTCTGTTAAGTGCTCGGTAACCTCCGCACGGGCGCCAGTCTCCTGGTGTGGACTTTGGCACCATGTGCAGTGGGGATGCCCAGGGACTGGATGATGGGCGCATTATCCCGAGCTCGAGCATGTGGTCGAATTCCTGACGAGCTACTCGTAGCTTTTCTGCCGATAGACGACGGGGTCGTGAGTGGACGGGCGGGCCTGTGGTGGTAATGTGGTGACGCACTTTGCGCTTCACAGCCGAGTCCGTTTGCACAAGGCGCGTCAAATCAGGGAATTCCTGTAAGATTGCCCTGAAGCGGGCAGGGCCCGACGGTCCTAATAGCGTGGGGCTTAAGGGGGGGTGCCTAGAAAGCTTGCCTTGCGGCACCGTTTGCGAGACGGGATATCGGAGCCGTCTGTTGCGCACGTCCACTAGAAGGACAAAGTTCCGGAGAAAGTCTGCTCCAAGGATCGGAAACATTACATCGGCCACTATGAATACCCAGCGGCACGTTCTCTTAAGGCCCAGGTCGATGGACGGAGAGCAGTTCCCGTAAGTGGCGATTGTCGTGTTGTTCCCGGCTTGCAGGGGACAACACAATTTTTTCTGCATCCTGCCACTACTGCAACATGTGTAAGTCTCGTGTGGAAAAGTGAAGTCGGGTGATGCTTGGTGTTCACTTTTGAGAACAACCATCCATTTACTCTATTTCTTCAAGTCACTCAGCGGCATTCTCCCTCAAAGCTGGAAATTGTATGCTTCGTGGAGTGGACACAGATAAACCAACTGCCGAACTGATGACGCGTATGCGGGCGTATTTTCACTTGACTTAAGCGACTATTTTCCTATATTCTGTTTTATACACTACGACTACTCTGAAAGCGAGAGATCAAACCCACATAAGAACATAAGAAACCACGACACGAGTAGCGAAAATACTAAGCAATTTTACACTATCGTTTCAAGCAACAACTGGGGCGAGGTTTTATCTGAACTGAACCCTGATAACGCATATGACAACTTTGTACTTAAGATAAGAAAACATTATGACACAGCGTTCCCTCTAGTTCATTACAAGAAGTACAGTATATCCAAAAACCATGGATTACCACCGAATTAAACAGGAGAATGACAAAAAGAAACAGACTCTTCGATAAGTTTATAAAAACTAAAGACATTGAAGTCCTAGCCGAGCAAAGTGCGCAACAAACTAGCTGCAGCTCTAAAGAAAGCAAAAATCAGGTATCACACAAATAAATTTGTATCTGTCCAAAATATCCCTGGAAAAATATGGAGTATAGCTTAAGACCTATTATCGTCAGTTCCCAAAGTCATTCCAAACGAACTCAGAATTGAAGGTCAGACCTATTCGCACGAGTGACTGGCTGAGAAGTTTAATTCCCATTTTTTTTACTGTTGGCGCCAGTGCTCCTTCAAAAACTCACAGCAATCTCTATGTAACTTTTATTAATATGAATCGATCTAACTCTATTTTTATGGCACCAACCATTGAATGCGAGATCAGAAACATAAGTATATCATTAAAAAACAACACCGCGTCAAGCTTTGACGACCTGACTGTAGCTCTCATCAAAGCAATAAACCACCTGATATGTTATTCTTTTTTGCGCATATATGTAATAGAAACCTTGAAATAGGCCTATTTCCTCATAAAATGAAAAAAGCTAGGGTATGTGTCATACATAAAGCAGGTGCTCTAAGGGCCGGTTGCACCAACGCCGCTTAGCGCAAAGCGGAGCTTAGCCGGGAACCTAAGCTTAGTTTCGGTTTCGTTCGGTTGCACCAAACTCGCTTATCGCTAAACCTAGCACTAAACTACGCTTAACTTGAGCGCTCAACATTGGGCGCTTTGCTTTTGGTTCTTTCTTAATCGTGGATTAAAAACATGGCGGCTGGTTTGTCGCGGTCGACGCGGTGGACGAAATTGGTTGTGCAAAGTGTTTTAGGCTACATCAGCGTGAAAAAACCTCTACAAAATGACCTTCGATTGTGACAAGGATGCAAAATATTGTCGCGTGAAGTGTTTATCGACCCCTGTTTTCAAGTTGGCTCTCCACTCTCAGGGCGTGTTAGCCCTAACCGAGATACGTACGGAGCTGTGGGTTTGTGGGGCTCACGGGGCTCATGTCTGTCTTCCCGTTGGTTCTTCTGTCAACGAGCTTATTCGTATGTACTTACTAATTTTCGCATAACCGTAACGTATTGTTATTTACCAACTTGTTTATTTACACTTGCAGCGCGCATCCTTCAATTCGATCAGCGCGTTGAATAGTGGCAGTACATGATCTCGGCGATCAGCTGATTGTCGACACCTCTGCCGTTCGCATTAGATTGCGGCGCTTTTAAGCAATAAAACAACGAAAATTCAATTTCTTTCGTTTTCTGAGTTTTGAGACAATCTTCAGTGAATTTTCCTAATCTCGCGAGTAGAATCTTGGCTTGAGAAAACTGTATCGTTCCATAACCGTAAGTTTTTTGGTGATCGCGATTTTTTAAGAATATTTTGCTTTATATCTTTCATTCGTGGCAACGACAAATCGTAACGACTACTATGCTAGATTCGTTCATTGCTGTATCGGGGCAGGCTGGGGCAGGCGATGCGAAGAGACGACTGTTCTTATCGGCACGATGTGATATTCTAATAAGAGTTTTTTTTTTCTCTGGACTCGACAGTGTGAAACTGAAGTCCGTTTGAGGCTGCAGCAGATGTTCAACGACGGTACAGTGCAGTTCTGTCACCTTGCTGAGAGCAACGAGTACCGTCGATGCAAGGTCTCGTGACCTGACCTCTTGCCGACTTCTATTCGACGATATCTGGCCATTTTCGCAGCTGCCGTGGCGAGTTCGTCACTGTTTTGAACTTCACCGGTCTCAGGCTTGACTTGATTTTAGTAGTCATCTTACCTGCCTACTTATATCAATGATGTTTTGTCTTCAGCGATGGAGCGAGTAGAGTCCCCGATGGCTCCTTCACCTCACAATTTGAGCACGAAAACTACTACCACTGTCAAAATATCCTGTTATCAACCGATATTAAACACACAATCACAGATGTAAAGAGCATTCGTGTTTATTTGAAGCTTTGACTTCTGTTATTGAAAGTTAAACGAAAGAATGATTGAATTTGGAGACCTTTAATTTGTTACTCACTGAAGAAATACAGCGAAAAGCAGACGCCGCCGGCGACTACTACGGCATTTTTCTTTTTGTTTACTTCACGTGATTCCTCTCCGCCAATCGTATTCGTCCCTCTGAGCGTTCCCTAGTTCGCTCTGTTTGTCCCTAGATTCCCTACGCAAATCCAGCGTTTAGCTAGGGGCGCGTCTGTAAAGCCGGCTTAACGTTGGTGCAACCGGAATTTAAACCCGTGCTTACCTGAGCTCGGTTTAGGGCGCTAAGCCGGCTTAGGAAAGTGCCGCTTTGGGTCAAGGTAAGCGGCGTTGGTGCAACCGGCCCTAAGTAATCTAAATAACTATCGGCCAATTTCGATACTGCCATTATTTTCAAAAGTCGCTGAAGAAGTGATAAACAGTAGGTTTTCTAAGTATTTGTTTAAAAAAAATATAACGCTTTGTCAGTATCGATTTCAGAAAGAACAATCCGCAGAATCGGCTCTGTTGAACAGAAAGGAAAAAATATTCAGTAATATAGAGTATCGCTTTTACACACTCGGTATATTTTTAGACTTTCGCAAAGCGTTCGATTTCATAAAGCATGACATTCTTATAGGAAAATTACCACGGAATAGAGTAAGGGGAATAGCTCTTAACCTTATCAAAAACTATTTATTCGATAGAACTCAATTTACTGCCCTATTGGAAAAACGTACAAGAAACAAACCTGCTGCTTGTACAGTCCTGGTATGACACCACCATAATTTATTGTTATTATACATGCAGCTAGTTTGGTTTTGCGTTCTCCATAACTGGAGATACCGGCACCGCTATGGCTCCGGGTCTGTCTATACTGGCAGCCGGTTTGCTCGCCGATATGACTCGGTATGGCTGGTATGATTTTGCGTCCGATGACGTAGGCGACCGCCATCTTTCCAACGAAACGCCTATACCACAAGACCACCGGTATAACTAAACCATACATGCAGAAAGACGACCGCCATCTTCCAACAAAAACGTCCATCGTTTACCACCGGTATCGTTACATACATCATACATGTCGAAAAATAACATAAGCCGCGTTTACATGAATGCGGCTTAGTCGCATTGAATCCAGTTGCCGCATTCAATATGCGGTCATGTAAACGGCATAATGCGCAAAGCGCATCGCATTAAAGTCGCTAGACAGAGGTGGATCGAGATGGCGAGTGCGCATTCATTCAGCCCATGTAAACGAAGATCGCATCGCATTTTGGAACGGGGAGGATTATCGGAAGGCGCTCGCTGCGGGAGCGAGTGAACAGCTGAGAACATGGTGGCGGCCAACCTCGTCGGCGGCGCGGAGAGCGGTCCCGCAATTTTTTTCCCGAGAACAAACGCAAGCTTTTATTGCGATCATAAGTAAGCGGAATTTAGCGGAGCTGCTCGGTGACGGCGGCCCCGTCCAAACCTTTGCGAAGTACGACTTGCGCGTCCGAAGGGGTCACAACGGCTTCGGTGCAAGCACGCATGACACCGAGAGCTCCGATCACTGTAGAGCACTGCATGGTTGCGCAGAACGAGCAGCTCCTACCTCGCTGCCGTTCCTGGCTGCGCAAGAGCCTCTCGGACTCGGGGTCTGGTCGCGATCGGCGAGGTCTGGCGCGGCGAAACGTGGAGGCTTCCTCAAAGCGTGCACACACACGTCGCCTCTCGTTCAGAGTGGACCGGCGGCCCGGACTGGAGTCCTAAACGCCTTGGTTTTGATGCTTCTTCCGTCTCCCAACTTCTTCCACAGCACCGAAGACAGCGGGCGCGATCTTTACGTTCACTGAATGCGTCGAAAGGCCTCCACGTGCGATGCACCGGAAAACGTGGTGCGGCTGGTGCCGGAACGGAACTGACGGAACTGCATAACTTCGAGCTTTGAGTTAACGTGCACGGCAACAAACCGATCGTGACACTAAGCCGCGGATACCGCATCGCCGGTCGACAGGGGCAAATGGCCCGTTGCTCGTATCGTGGGCCGTGACTCGTACTCGGCCAACTCGGCGTCTTTTCGTGGCCCCTCGCGTCGTCGCAACCAGCCGCAAACATACCAGCCCGCGACCGTGGCCGATGTCGGAGAAAAGCGAAACCGAAACGTAAAGCTTCCGCCCAGTGGCTTCCGCTGCCGCGCCTTTTCTAACTTCCCGGCCAGTCCCGGTTTTCACACTTCCGGTCGTCGCGGAGATGGCGACGCAGACGCAGCCAGACGTAGCGGGATTGGCGCTGGCTCCTTCTGCGTTTTACGGGACAGATGTTTTACGGTCCGTTTCTACTGCGTCTCTGGCTCTCAACTCGACGACGCCTCTCATGGTTCAACCAGGCGTGGTCAGCCGGGGTCAGCACAGCGCGGCCGGCTCAACTCGTCCGATCGCCGGACCGCAGGCGACTTCCGATTTCGGCCGTTAGGCCTAGGATCCGAAGGACTCTGTTCCCGTGAAGCGGTAAGCGAATCTCGTCCCGTTTTCGTTCTACTTTTAAATTACGTTAGGTGCGCTACAGTGTAAGCATGCGTGCCAAGTGTTCGTGACAATTTTGAACTAGAATAATTGTGCTTCATTGCGGTTTGTCATTTACGAAAAAGTAAATCGAGCAATGAACGAGGAGCCATGCTTGAAAACGATGTATGTACGATGTTAAATTCTACCTGGGCGGCTTAAAAAAAAGTCAAGACTGGTTACGGTTGGATGCGAGGCTGGTCCCAATGCAATGGTAACCACTTAGAGCACCTTTCTGAACAGCATGTAAGCAATATAGCGATCAACGAGACGAGCGACGACGAGAAGCTACGAGTGCCGGCGCCGAGCGACGAAGATTTCTCACTCTCGCTGCTTGCGCCGCTCGGTTCCTGGGCTTCTAGAAAACGTCGCTCATCACCTTGATCGCTCGCACCAATCGCTTTCATAATGTGTGTCTCGTCGCGCAGCTGACTACCGTGTTTATTCAAATATATGTCGACCTTTTTTTTTTTCTTTTCTTTTATTTATTTATTTTTTTTTTCGGAAATCGTGACTAAAGAATTTCGACCTACATTCGCGACCAAATTTTGCGACCGTACCGGAGGCATGAAGCTATCGAGTCACCGAGCCGGCGTTGCCGTAGAGCTGCGCCGCTTCTTGTTTCCAAAGGCTTTTGTTAAACAACCGAAAACAACAGCGGTGGCCGATGCCGCTATCGCGCGCACCTCTTGGGGCATTGGATTTCGCCATCGCACCTCTAGCGTTCCCCTTGCTGGGCAATGGGGAAGGAGAGGAACGCGATGCGCCATGCACTTTGTCCTCCATCCTCGCAAACGCGCACAAAAAAAAAAAAAAAAAAAAAAAGATGTTACTTTTGTTAGTTGCTTGAGGCGGCTCGGCTCGCGTGTTGCTCATGGCGACACGGCGGCTTTGTTTGCGTCTTTGTAGTTTGTCTTTCGTCGCTTCGCACCTTCTTTCGTTTCTTGTCGTCATTTTACAACGGTGTCAGTGAAGTATTGTGGCGGATTTGCGAGGATGTCTACCAAGCTGTGAAGTGATGTAAATAAAGGTTTCTTTCTTTTGCCCAAAATTTCCCCTGTTCTTAAAAATAAAAAAAAAAGTCGACCTATATTTGAATTTTTTTTTTTTATTCTCGGTGGGTCCAACAAATAGAGTTCGACCTATTTTCGAGTAAATACGGTAACTTTAATTTTTATTTTGGGTTACGTCGGACGTAACTCGAATGCTTGACAGTTACGTTGGGCGTAACTTTAATTTTTATTTCGGGTTCCGTCGGACGTAACGTTAGACACTGCGTTACACTTAAGAAAAATAGGGGCTGATGGTTCATCATATAAACCAACCATTTGTGTTTAATTAAAGCGAATCACTGGCCTAAAAAAAATACTGCTGTCCTATAGGAATGTAGCGCTTCAGATAAATTTGTTAATTTTTGCTTTTAGTCTCTGCCCCACCAGATACAACATCTGGCCTAAAGCAGTGTTCCGGATCTCCTTCCAAGACCTCAGGCGGGTCGTCATTCAATCCAGGAGGCGGCGGCGTCTCATGGGCGTGTTGCTGGTGCTTCTTACTGGATGGTGCTACCGAGGGAAAAGTGGTCGTGCTTGGGAAAGGCAAGTATGGCCGCCGTAAGTATAGATATTGTTTTTACCTTTGCTCGAACCCACCTTTAAGAAATGCACAGTTCGCATGTGTGCATCTCTCAATGCTTCTACAGTCGGCTGTTAATATTTGGAGTGCTCCAACTCTGTCAGCGCTAGTTTCTCTAGATTATGCAAATGGGATGCAACACTAAACCACATATGCTCTCGCAACAAACAGTGCTCTGCTGAAGCACGCACTGTGGAATCTACTCTGGCTTTATAATGCAGCACAAAATAGTTGACGCCAAATATAGCTACTTTTGTGACTCCGTTTTACCAAAAGCTCTGCCGAAATAAACTTGCCACCTTATAGGTAGTGCAAAAGAACCTCGCGTGCCTAACCTGGAGAAGGGCATTTTTTTCATAGGTCAATTTTTTCTTAAACCAATACCTTCAGCCTCCTTGAAATGTTAACATCATGTGACACTCAGAAGAACAGTAAACCCCTTAATGTTGGCGAACCTTTAATTTTCGCGGCCTTTAATTTTGCGGAATTCAGTGACTGCGATTATGTCCTCTGTGACCGATTCGAGAAGAAATAGGGGCCACCAAGATAAGGGGGTTTTACTGTCCATCGGAGGAGAGAGGAAGTCACCTTTGTTTGTATGCAAGAGTAAAACCAACAACAACAATCATGGTGCCGACATTTTGTGAGCCTATCTGTGTCTATTGAATGATATCAATTTTGTTTTTGTTCGTTAAAAATTGTTGCCTGTCCACTGTGGGATGTCGTCTTCAACACGAGCAGTGGTTTTCCTGTGAAGCAGGCAGCATGGACGCGTGCCGCAGCACAACATAGTTTATTTGCAGGTGGTACCGCAGTTTGAAGGATGGTTCGCACAATATGGGGGAATCGCAATTCAATGTTCTACCTCGGGCGTAGACAAGATTTGCTCATTCTAAATCATTTTGTCTACAAATCGGGAACTTGCAACGAATGTACCCGCATGGTTGGAAGGGCCAGACAAGCCTTGCGAGCGCTTCGTTTTCTAGCCTCTCAGTCCTGAACCTACTCACGCACCACATGTGTAGATGTTCCGGTACGTGGGAGCACTTATTTGGAAAATGGTGAATGGCAACTGTTGTTATCTTTAAGGTGGACTGCATATTTGCAGTACTTTTCCTCACTTAAAAATATGTCTTACTAAAAATATGTAGTATAGCCGATGACAAAAAGAGAATGGCTGGGCGTCCTCCAGCACATGCTTGTGCTTTTCACCCCGCTTTAGACAGATGTGCTCGCTCCAGGCTCATCAGGCGCTGAAACGTCATCGAAGGTAGCAGACGGGCTGGAGGTCGAACAACGGAGACTTCTCCCTGCCTTTCAGATGGTGTCAGTGAGCATGTACTTCTATACTCTAACTTAGCTTAACCTGCACAGAGCTGAGTAGAATAGGCTTGGCAAGTGCCCTTATTGCATATGCATTTGTACAGCTGAGGCACTTTCTAAATCAAGAACATTGTGTACCTTACCTTCAAAAACACATCATTTTGGGGGTGCAAAAGGAATTCTAAGGCATATTTTTGTTTGTATTGTCCTATTACGCATCGACTCCTTCAACTTAATGCGGAGTCGACCCAGCCTCTTGAAAAATTTAATGCTTGCCAGGTAATTGTTTTGCATTTAGTTGATATATCAGTATTCAGTTAGGTATCTCAAGTCATTAGTCGTTGAGGTGGAGTCTCTCTGTAAGTCAGTCATGTTTAACAGTCATAGAAATGCTTGTCAAATAATGGCACTGTCGAGGACATGTATTCAGCTCAAACAATCGCTGGGCACAAGCTGGTCGTGTGGTTACAGGCAGCAAACATCCCGGTTGGAACGTCCCATTTCGCAATGTAGCTGCAGACTAAATGAGGGCCCCACTCATAAACGTCTATACTTTTAGTCTCTTTAAGCTCGACCACTTTTGAAACTACAAGCCTTTGCAGCAAAAACAGCATGACGCATGATTATAAGCTCGACGTACCATGGCGTCCAACTAGAAGGTCACATGGCTTGCTTTGTGCACTGAATTTGCAAGGATGGCTTGAAGCTTCTGTCGTGGTTAACTTTAAGCTGAGATAGTTTAAAATAATGCTCTCAGTTTTTAGTGTTGCCCGGCATGGTTAACAAGTTGGTGATATAGCGCTGCATTGAAAAGTCTGTGCATTCATGACTGTATCACCTTATGAATGCAAGCTACCTATTAAACTCTTCGTTTTTCAGAGAAATGAAATGCACTTTGCTTCCAATTGCACCCGCTTCTGTAACTTCATGGTATGAAGCACCTTATGGCTGCAAGCTCTGACCGATCTTGTTCTGTGGTCTGCGCAGGCCCATATGAGGGAGTCACTCCGAGAGCCTCACCAGAGTTTCCTGCCCGTGGTCGTTCTAAATGTTTTTGTTGTAGGTATGCATCCTTTCTGTCTTTCCCTTAATTGTACTCAAACGTCTTCTTTTCATTGTCGCCGATTTGCCTCAAAATTGGTTAAGCACACAAATGCACGCTGTACAACTGTATTGTACATATTTTTTCCAAGGTAACTTTTCTTTGCCAAAGTTAGATTTTTTTATGAAGGTTAGTCTTTTTTGTTTTTATTTTCAAATTTATGTGAGTTTCCATGGGCAACACTAAAACGTTATGCCAGAAGCAAGGACAAGTTCACTGCTCTAATTTGTTCTCAACTGATTGCAAGAAATTTCGTTAATGTTGGAAACCTCCTTCCAGCGCTTGCTTTGCAGCATAAAAAAAAAATTATACATAGGACATCTCTGTTTCTTAAACTGCTTGCTCATTCTGCAGGTCTGCCTGCCATAGATGTCGTGCTACTGGAGAGCAGGCGAATTCGATTGCTGGTTTTGCCATTGCTTTTTTTTAGACGTTGTCTTAGTAGTTCTTGTAAATTTCGAGATTTTCCTAAAAAGCAAGCCGGGAAGAATATTTAGTTTAGTTAGGAAGCTGAAAATAATGATTTAGTACCCCTTTGTCACTAAAATAGATACTGTGTGCCGCTGTTAGTGTCAAGCCGAGATCCACGCTTTTTTGGCATTTTGATCAGAGTGGTACCCATTCTTATTCGTTAGCCTCTTGGTGTGCCAACTAAACTCTTTGTATACAGACACCTGCCCTCTGCTGGTACACTCTACCCTCATGTTCAGCGAGTGTATGAACCGGAGTTGTATCCACAGTCGACACTCGCTGAGCACGAGGGTAGGAAAATCTTTCCATTGCAGCAGAGCCATATATGGGGAGAGTCTGGCAGTCTATGATTTCGCTGCCGTAACGTCTCCCTTCCGAGTGAGCTGATCAGCCCGCGGCACAGAGCAAGAGGCGTGAGCGCATGCGCGTGAACTCTAGGCTGCTCCCAGCTGAGCGGGGAGGGCCGCCATTTTCATTCATTCGCCCGGCATGGGATCGATATTCAAATTTCGGTTCTTTCCTTTTATTTGGCAGGCTCTGGCAATAAAATGATATAGTGTTATTCCTCGGTGGCTTAAAAACCCAAAGAAAGAAGTTCCTCCATGTTTGAACGCACTTTTATTTAGGCAAAAAAAATAAATAAGCCCGTAGCAGACGACACGTAGCCTCAACAGTGCTCCGTGCAGACAGCTTTGCGTCAAAATGGTGGTCGTCTCCTCTTTGTTTCCCTGCTGCCTTCTCTCTCCCTCCTTCGGCGTTCTCCTCCCTTTCCTCCTCTCCGGCGCCTTCGTTGCCACACCCGCTGGCTAAACTCTCCCACTATACGGCTTTGCATTGCAGTAGTAGTTTTATTTGTAGTCTTTACAGTTGAATGTGAATATTTGACAGAAGTCTCAGGTTGGGGCGAAAGGGGGTTAAATGAATGCATTTGATCATTCACCTAAATTCGGTACCCATCATTTTAACGCCTACGTAGCTTTGTCCTGGGGGGTGACTATGACTAAAATAAGAGGATCTATGTGCTGATCACGAAAGAATATGCTAGCCATTCTAATGTAGCTCTGCCAAGTACTTGATTGTGATATGTTTTTATTTTCAGCTACTTGGGTGCCTCAAGATCTGGAGATCCTAGTGGCCACAAGCTGGGACTCAATCTTTTTCTGTGGTCTGGGCAGGACCATGGGGGAGGTAATCCCAGCAACAAGAGCATCGCAGTATCTCCCTGGCTGTGACTTTCGGTCTGCGTCACGACAGGGGAGTCCTCGTGCCACCAGGTGTTAGGTATGCCACTTGAAATGAGCATTTTTCTTACCTATTAATAGAACAGCAAAAGCACTACTAAGCCTAAAATGAAAAAAAAAACATATTCAAATCTTGGGTTGGATGAAATTCCAATTACAAAAAGGAGTCTGCAGACATGATTAACATGTGAACTTAAAGCCCGCGGATGTAGGTTCGACGGTGTCACAGAAATAACTTCCCGCAGATCGCCTTGCTTGTGCTATACCCAAACAAATTCTTAAAATAATCATTGTGTTTCGTTGGTGTCATCAATCTTATGTCCCTACCACACTCACCAGTCGGGACATGTGAAATATAAAAAAACAGGAACTTGCACATTGTCAGCTCTGCAAAGATTTATATAGTAAACAGAGCATAGCACGTTCAGCTTAAGAAAAAAATTCAGTGCAGGCCTATATTCATGGTTCACATATGTGTAATTGCTCTTTATAATGAAGTGAAAACTGCTTAAGTTGTGGCCCACTACAGGCTTTCTATTAGTGTTAAAAAGTGCGGTAGAAAATATGATTGCGCTTGGAAGACGGGGACATAGGAAGGACAGACACAACAGAGCGCTAACTTTCAACTGATTTAATTCAAGAACCTCAGCGTAGAAACGGACTGTGTCACCGCACCACATCTCAACCAATCCGTGGCAGGGCCACGGATTGGTTGAGATGTGGTGCGGTGACGCAGTGTGTTTCTACGCCGAGGTTCTTGAATTAAATCAGTTGAAAGTTAGCACTCTGTGGTGTCTGTCCTTCCTATGTCCCCGTCTTCAAAGCACAATCATGTTTTCTAACGTACCGTACCAACTTGCCCAACAATCAGCACTTGCTAAAAAGTGCTATTGTGTTTTAAGCAGCTCGCACCAAATATTTTCTTGAAATACATAGGTTCATGGAAATTATTATGTAGATGTTGGCAGACAGTCATGGTGAGGCCAATCTTTAATGCCAAGTGGTCCACTTATTCAGAGTTAATTGAGTTTGTAAATATTGTAGGTCGCAAATTAAATTTTTATGGTACGCAATGGGCACAATCATCCGTAATGACTAGCTCTACCTAGGGGAACTTCATACGTTTACTACGGCAAGATGGTTTCGAAAAACAAAGTATTTAGTTTATTCAACTCCTGCACTAACCTTGTCTTTAGAAACTTTTTATATTCTTTGCGATGCTGAGATAAGATTCTGGAAATAGTTTTTCTAGAACTACTCTAGATATTTTCAGTTCATTATTTTTCTCGCAAAGCATTCGAGAGAGCCAAACCTTGTAATGTACGGAGGGAACTCACAGAATGATGCGACTGACAGTTTGGAACATTCGGCACTGTAACAGTAATAATGACATGTCACTTATGTAATGTTCATTATCGCAGATCAAACTGCTTTTTCCGTCTACACTCATTTTCAGTAGACTCATTCAGCGAACTCCCACCTGAGACTGCAGCGCTGGGTTCTGCAAAGTAATTTGAATGAATATAGATGCAACAGGTTTCTTTGAGCGTGCGTCTAACACATATTCTTCATATTGAATCTGCTAACTGTATTCATGTCCATGTCCATAATTCCACATTCCAGCTTATTTTTATTTTGACATCTGAGTTTTCTTCAGTACTTTTCTCAACATCTGTGCTTGCTGAGCCGTACTCAAGTCCATACATCTTGTCTTTCGCTATTACATTAATATATAAAACTGTTGATGCCGAGTGAGAATTCAAGGTACCGAATCTGTCGTGCGAGCTAAATAAGAACCAATAAAAAGCTCTACAAAGGAAATTTTGTTAAAAGATGCTGTATGGGCATTAGAATAGCACATGCCATGCTAAAAAAAAAAAAATACAAATTCTTGTTAGGTATGCGAGGATGACAGTGCTGTGCTGTTTCTGATGTGTCACAAAAAAAAAAACCAGTGCCATACAGTGTTCCTTATGGAAGTACAAACTGTTGAATTCGAAGCCCAGAAGTTTTATTCAAGAATGTTCCTCAATACAAATGTATTTAGAGATCTGAGCCACTGACTCATACATGACTATGTGGCAAACATTAATTTTCATGTGGATTATAGTTTACAAGGTCTAGTCTGCATTGATTTATTGCATTCATGCTGAAACTGGGAGGGGTTCTCTAGGTATGGATAAAGAGATAAACATTTCTTGAAATCAAAACATTTGAGAACGGACAAAAGGAAGGATCTGAGAACGGTATCTTAGATTCTCTTCTTTTTCTTACAGTATCTCTAATGTTCACTTTATTTCACCTGATGCATTTAGTTTTAGCGCAGCTCTTAGCACCCGTTTCCGCGTTTCGCGGCGTCGCTGTCGGCGTAACCACCCTGCTAAACTTGGCAGGAAATTGAATTAATGTTGTGGTCATGTGACGTTAATATTTCCGCTAAGTCTAGCTGAGAAACTGAATTTTTTTTATGGCTGACGTGACACGGTCATGCGACGTCATTTTCCCTGCTACTTTTAGCGGAAAAACTGCATTTGTGTTGAGGTCATGTGACATCAATTTCTGCGCTAAATTTAGTGGGAAACTTAACCAGCTAAATTTAGTGGGGAAATTTTCCCGCTAAATTCTGGGAAGTTTCCTGCTAAATGGGAGGGAGCAGAAGAGGAGGAGGGGAGGGGGAGGAGGGGCATACCTTCCCATCCTCCTCTTCAAGATCTGTGCTCTAATTTCACGTTACAGAGAATTGTAAACGTCTCATATTTCATCTCATGTTTATTCAACTTTTATATTGCAGGTGCGCTCGCAGCACAAATCTGGGTTGTGCTGATCCTCTACGCACAAGTTAGGAACTCCTGAGTGGCAAGAGTGGGAGTTTGGTCTGACAGCTCAAGGGACACCATTGTTCAGTATTGAATTTTTAATAATCTTCTTTTAAGCAAAGTTAAGCTTTGCTGCATGCAGTTCTTGTAAAAATAAATACCTGCAACCAAATTTACCAGGTCACGACATTTCGCCTCTGCTCTTAGTGGTCCTGGTGAGCCTCGGATAAGAGCTTACTGGTGTGCAAACACCATGCTTGTTTGAAACCACTCACTGATGTAGAGACTCGCTGATATCCAGCATTCCAATGAAACGCTGGATGTCCACAAGTCTTTCTTGAACAATGCAAGCGGGGAACGAACCATACAATCGTATCGTATTGGGGGACATTCTACAGAGTTTTTTTTCTATGTTTTACAGATTTTTGTTAAAAAAGCCGTAAAAGCTACATTTACGCGGTCTGTGCACGTGAGTTATATGGCCAGGGCGGCATAGTATAAAAGGCTAATTTGTAATGATCCGTCGGCTTATTACAGAGATGTGCCAGACTTCTTTCAGAAAACTAGATGGAGGTTCATTCTAGCGTAGTTTTATCCCGCGAATCTGAATATCCCGTTCGTTTTCCTCAAAGATATAACTAAACGTGAGAAAACACAAAAAACATCCCACCAACAGTGACATCGTAAGAAGACCTTTCGGCCGCCAAGCGTGTGTCGCTTAAGGGCCGCGCGTCCAATCGCAAGTTTTCTAGGTATATTCTCCGGCACTGGCACCAGTCGTGACACATTTTTCTGCCCTTTTAAAAAATAGCATGTGCGTGCATAGCTTTGATAGGCGCTGAAGATGCGTGAACAAAGATTTTGAAAGCTGCTGTTGTGACGTCGCTCTCTAGGGAGGTGCTTTCACAGCGCTTTAAAAATGACTATGCAGCCTTGATTAATTAAATTAGCAAATAATTTTGATATTTGAGATTCTGGAGGTCGAATGAAGAAGATTTAAAAGTGCTTTCTCAAATACAAAACTGCTTCAGCCTCTCTCTAAGTATAGTATGTTCGTGAAATTTTTGATCAGTGAAAATAGACCCATGGTTCCAATTAGAAACCTGCTAAGCATCATCAAAACACACTAAATCAATTTTCTTTGTAAAGATATAAGACGAGTAGCATTTTATGGCGTTATAAAAAAATGGTCAATTTGGACGCATTTCCAGACTTCGGTTTCTTACCAGAGCGCATCTTTGCACCTGCGGTCCAGCTGCCCGGTGACCGCAGTGCGAAGCCGCCCCCTCGCCTCCCTCGTAGGATGAAGGGAAGCAAGGCGCATGTGTGTTGCGTGTCTATGCCCCTGGGGAACAGGATCGTGGGCGCAGAGATGAGCTCTGATAAGAAACTGAAACCTAGAAACTCGTCCAAATAAAGTTTTTTACAGAATGCATAAAACGCTACCCCTGAATTATATCCTTCTAAAAAAACTTGATTTTGTGGTTTTCAATGACTCAGCAAGTTTCTAATTGAAACCATATTTTCATTTTCACTAATTAAAAAGTTGATTAACAAATTGTATTTAATTATCTGACTGATCGTTACGACTAGGTCCCTATACTACGTACGCCTGGCCGTGTAACTCGCCTGCACAAACCGCATTAATATAGCTTTCACGACCTTTCTAAACATATATGTAAAGCTTAAAACTAAATCGCCCTGTACAACAGTGAAAAGGCGAAACCAACACGCTGGAGCCATATGGCTCCACCATGCTGGTATCGCCTTTTTGCTGGTATAGGATGTCCCATATTACGTTATGCATGTATGGTTCCGTCCGCCTACATGGTTCCGCCTATATCCACTACGCTGGTATAGGATGTCCCATAATACGACACGCTTGTATGGTTCCGCCCACCTGTATCGTTCCACCTTATTCCACTATACTGGAGCCGCCTTTTTCGCTTGTATAGGATGTCCCATATTACGGTTACGCTTGTATGAGCCTTTTCCGTCATCTTTCCATCTCGAGATTTTCCAACAGGGTGTCCTGAATGGTTTTAGATCGCAGATTTCCCGCTTACAGTACGGTGTTCCACAAGGTTCCATCCTTGGAATTTGTTATTCCTACAATATATAAATTATATTGTTAACGTGCTGCTTACTTCCTATATTATATTGTATGCTGATGATACTAACGTGTTGTTTTCTGGAGATAATCTGCAAATAGCTGGCTTATACCCAAATCACACGGCAGCGTAAAGGTACTTTTAGCACAGGTACCTGTAGTAAAGGGAGCTGGAGATCGTGATCACACGGCGCATAAAGGTCCCTTTCACTAAGGGAGGTCCTATGTTAAACGGAGCTCGCCGAGCTCCCTTAACAGCTACAGGGAGTAGCCTCGGACCCACGAACTCAAGATAATATCACAGATATATAAGTATATTTTGTTTAATGCGTTATAACAACTTGAATATATATAAGTACCAAATTATGAAATGATTGCGACCACAAATGTGATGTAATAATAGATTAACGACGAACGCATACTCTAGCCAGCAGGTAGCAGCGGCGGCACGTGGAAAGCAATGTCTGCTACGAACCCGAACGCGATGAACCGTGCGACTCTTTTTCGAGGTCGTAGACGAGTCGCCCGACTCTCCTGCCCACGACCCTTTATCTTCGTCGTCATGCATCCATGAGATTCTGTCGTAGTTCGTTTCTGCCGTGCACTATTTAGCTACTTCAGTGAGGACGTTGCAAGAAAATGGAGCTGCTAAACATAAAAAGGTCGCCCACCTCGCATTGCGAACTCGTAAACGCAGATGATTTAGGGCCAGTGTGGCCAGACGGGTAGGACGTTTTAGAGCAAGACTCATTTAGGTGCGCCCTCAGACTTAGAAGAAAAAAGTAAAGTGCCGCAAAAGCAGACAGAAATAATATTTCGGTTTTAAATGTCATATTTCACGCACAATAATAAACAAAAAAAAAAAAAAAAAAAAAACTGCGCGTCAAACCGATTTTGAGGAATAATTTCTTATCACGTGCTCCTCCCGCGGTTAAACTGCATTGCAATTGGCATCAAATCAAAGTGCTCCGCTTATTTATAGCGTGATTCAGAACGCCGTTTACTACAGGTACCTTCAGCTAAGGGACCTAAGCTAAAGGTACCTTTACGCTGCCCTGTGATATGGGCTTCAATGAACTTTATGTATGGTTAGAGTCTATTCAACTACAGGTTTTCCCGCTCATTTTAATCCAAGCGACGACCAATTTAATCCCGGGGTCACTCAATTTAATCCAAGGGCCATACAATTTAATCCAAGCGCCACACAATTTAATCCCGGGGTCAGTCAATTTAATCCACAATATAGATATATATATATATGCACTCTTGGGGGTGTTCAGTGGTCGTGTTTCTCTTACACATTTGGTAACTTAGAACAATTGTTTATACAATTAGAATTTTTGGGGTGCAATTGAGAATTTGATCACTAATGTGATTACTTTGAGTTACTAGTCCCACTTTTGACACGGCTTAACTGATATGTTGGTTACTATTTTTAGAGCGCAGCTCTTAGGTACCCGTTTCCGACTTAAGCGGCGTCCGCGTCGCCGCCGCCGTCGGCGTAACCACGCGGTGAATGATGGGTAAATTCCCCCGCTAAATATAGCAAAAAAATTTCCCTGCTAAATCTAGCGGAAAACTTTTCCTGCTAAATCTATCGAAAAATTTTCCCAGCTAGATTTAACGAAAAATTTGCCCCGCAGATGCTAGTGGAAAATTTTACCCGCTAAGTCTAGCAGAAAAGTTTCCCCGCTAAATCTAGTGTAAACTTTTTCTCGCTAAATTTAGCGGAAACTTTTTTTCCCGCTAAACCTAGCGGAATGTTTTCCCCGCCAAATCTAGTTGAAAATTTTTCCCGCTAGATTTAGCGAAAAATTTGCCCCGCAAAGCCTAGCGGAAACGTTTCCCCGCTAAATCTAGTGGAAAATTTTTCCCGCTAAATCTAGCGGAAAATTTTTCCCGCTAAATCTAGCGGAACAATTTACCAGCTAGATGTAGCGAAAAAGTTTCCCCGCTAAGTCTTGCGGAAAAGTTTAACAGCTAGATCTAGTGTAAAATTTTTCCCACTAAATTTAGCGGAAAATTTTTTCCCGCTAAATCTGGCGGAAAGTTTTCCCCGGTAAATCTAGCGGAAAATTTTCCCAGCTAGATTTAGCGAAAAATTTGCCCAGCAAAGTCGAGCTGAAAAGTTTGCTCGCTAAATCTAGTAGAAAAATTTTCCCGCTAAACCTGACGGAAAATTTTCCCCGCTAAATCTAGCGGAAAAATTTCCCAGCTAGATTTTGGCGGACAATTTTCCCCGCTAAGCCTAGCGGAAAATTTGCCCCGCTAAAACTAGTGTAAAATGTTTCCACTACAATTAGCGGGAACATTTTCCCGCTAAATCTAGCGGAAAGTTTTCCCCGCTAAATCTAGCGGGAAATTTTCCCAGCTAGATATAGCGAAAAATTTGCCCCGCAAAGTCCAGCGGAAAAGCTTCCACGCTAAATCTAATGGAAAATTTTTCCAGCTAAATCTGGCGGAAAATGTTCCCCGCTAAATCTAGCGGAAAAATTTCTCAGCAAGATTTAGCGGAAAATTTGCCCCGCCAAGTCTAGCGGAAAAGTCTCCCCGCTTAATCTAGTGGAAACGTTTTCCCGCTAAATCTAGCGGAAATTTTCCCCGCTAAATTTAGCGGAAGAATTAACCAGCTAGATTTAGCGAAATATTTTCCCCGCTAAGTCTTGCGGAAAATTTTCCCCGCTAAATCTAGTGTAAAATTTTTCCCACCAAATTTAGCGGAAACATTTTTCCCGCTAAATCTAGCGTAAAGTTTTCTCTGCTAAATCTAGCGGAAAATGTCCCCGCTAGATTTAGCGGGGAAAATTTGTCGCTTAATTCAGCGGGGAAAAGTTTTCCGCTAGATTTAGCGGGGAACATTTTCTGCTAAAGTTAGCGGGGAAACTTTTCAGCTAGATTCAGCGGGGAAAATTTTCCGCAAATTTTAGCGGGGAAATTTTTTCGTTAAACAGCGAGGAAAATTTCCCGCTAAATTTAGCAGGAAAAATTTTTCGCTAAATTTAGCGGAGAAAATTTTACGCTAGTTATAGCGGGGAAAAATTTCCTCTAGGCTTAGCGGGGCGAATTTTCCGCTAAATCTAGCTGGGAAGATTTTCCGCTAGATTTAGCGGGGGAAATGTTCCGCTAAATATAGCGGGAAAATTTTCCACTAGATTTAGCGGAGAAAATTGACCGCTAAATTTAGCGGGATAATGTTCTGCTAGATTTAGCAGGAAAAACATTCCGCTAGATTTTGCTTAAAAATCTTCCGCTAGATATAGCGGGGAAGCTTTTCCGCTAGACTTTGCGGCTCAAATTTTCTGATAAATCTAGCTGGGAAAATTTTCCGCTTGATCTATCGGGGAAAATGTTCCGCTAGATTTAGCAGTAAAAATTTTCCGCTAGATTTAGCGGGACATTTTTTCCGCTAGATTTAGCGGGGAAGCTTTTGCGCTCGACTTTGCGGGGCAAATTTTCCAATAAATCTAGCTGGGAAAATTTTCCGCTATATTTAGCGGGGGAAATTTTCCGCTAAATATAGCGGGAAAATTTTTTCCGCTAGATTTAGCGGAGAAAATTGTCCGCTAAATATAGCGGGAAAAAGTTTTCCGCTAGATTTAGCGGAGAAAATTGTCCGCTAAATTTAGCGGGACAATTTTCTGCTAGATTTAGGAGGAAAAACATTCCGCAAGATTTAGCTTGAAAATTCTCCGCTAGATTTAGCGGGGAAGCTTTTCCGCTAGACTTTGCGGCGCAAATTTTCCGATAAATCTAGCTGGGAAATTTTTCCCCTAGATTTAGCGGGGGAAATATTCCACTAAATATAGCGGGGAATATTTTCCGCTAGATAGAGCGGGGAAAATTTTCCGCTAAATTTAGCGGGGAAAATGTTCCGCTAGATTTAGCAGTAAAAATTTTCCGCTAGATTTAGCGGGAAAATTGTTCCGCTAGATTTATCGGGGAAGCTTTTCCGCTCGACTTTGCGGGGAAATTTTCCAATAAATCTAGCTGGGAAAATTTTCCGCTAGATTTAGCGGGGAAAATTTCCTCTAAATATAGCGGGAAGAAATTTAGCGGGGAAAATTTTTCGCTAAATTTAGCGGGGAAAATGTTCCGCTAGATTTAGCAGGGAAAATTTTCCGCAAGATTTAGCGGGGAAATTTTCCGCTAAATTTAGCGGGGGAATTTGCCCATCATGCACCGCGTGGTTACGCCGACGGCGTCGGCGACGCCGACGCCGCTTAAGCCGGAAACGGGTGCCTAAGAGCTGCGCTGTAAAAAGAGTAACCAACATATCAATTAAGCCTCGTCAATAGTGGGACTAGTAACTCAAAGTAATCACATTAGTGACCAAATTCTCAATTACGCCCCAAAAATTCAAATCGTATAAACAATTATTCTAAGTTACCAAATGTGTAAGCAAAACACGACCACTGAACACAATAAGTGGATATATATATTGTGGATTAAATTGACTGACCCCGGGATTAAATTGTGTGGCGCTTGGATTAAATTGTATGGCGCTTGGATTAAATTGAGTGACCCCGGGATTAAATTGGTCGTCGCTTGGATTAAAATGAGCGGGAAAACCTGTAGAAGTAAACACAAACAAAACAGAATATGTAATATATAAATCAAAGAACAAGCGGTCACAGTATAAACCACATATCCACTTTCGAAATTCTACAATAGAGTCTACTGCGGCGCAAACATTTTTCGGAGTATGGATTGAGAAGTTTTTAAGTTGGACAAATCATGTCAATAACCTAAGATATAACATCTCACGTTCAAATGGAATGTTGCGCAAATTAAGGGAATTATTACGAAACTGGTTCAAACTACAACTGTACTACGCTTTTGTATATTCTCGGTTACAATATTGTCTTTTAGTGTGTGACACAACAACAAAAACCAACACTGAGAAAATATTCCTTTTACAAAACGAGGCTGTAAGAATTATTGACAATTTAGGCTACATCGAACATACTGCACCCATATTCGAAAAACACAAGCTAATACTACCAATAGAACATGTCCTCTCACATAAATCGGCGATCATAATTTTTCATCAGATCAAGTATGATGAGACACATTTCTTTGATACTGATCTTCATAAACCCGCGGAATACGATCTCAGACGTACCAATTATTCAAAACCAAATGTTAGAACTAACTATGGCACACAAAAACTAGATTACCAAATTCCTAACCTACTAAATAAACACCAAAGCATTGAACAGATAGCACAGCAGTGTAGAACAATCTACGCGTTCAGGAAAAAAGTCAAAACATATTGCCTTGAAGCTGACCGCGTATACCTTAAGATTATTGTAAGAAAATAACTTTTATGAGCGCTTATTGCAAATATAGTGCCTTTATTATGTGTCTCTTTCACGGAGTTAGGAATTGTTGTGATGTGTTAATGTCAGACGTGCGTTGAATGATATTGTTGATAATGGGAGGGGACGTTGTTAATGTCCATGAATGCAGTTTTCTCTTTTTTTTTTTGTTTCATGATTTTTTTTTTGTTTTTTTTTTGTTCTTGTTTTGCGTGTTTCTATATTTTTGTTTTTATTGTGACGCATTGCTTACGTTCATATACTTGTATGAATGATATTGATCGGAATGGTTTATTGATGTCTATGTTTATTTCAATTGTGTTGCTTAATTATTGCATCCTGTGTCTGTTGACTGCTATGGGGGAGGGAGGGGGGGCTGGCGGCCACGTCAGAGGGCTTTTTTGCCTTCTTTTGCAGCAGCCCCCTATACACGTGTGTGACACGTGTATGTCTTAAATAAACTATTCTATTCTAAATGGGGCCAGCAAATTATTAGGTATTGTCCTTGGACAACAACCGACACCAAATCAACTGTGATTGCATTGCCACTCACATGCTTTGTCGTGCTTACATCAAATACCGTAAAAGCCAATACTGGCAACTCCCGCGGAAAACGGGCGAAAAGTGATTGCAGCGCCCCTGGTGAGCTCGGAGTCTCCACTAGCAGACAAATTCTCCAAAATGCATTGGTTTCGCCTATCTCCGAGCGAGGTGACCAACAAAAAAAAAAAATTGTCACGGACATTCGCTGCTTTGAAAGTTAAAAAATGGGTGCCAGCTCTTGAGTGAAGGACATCCCCTTCGCGTGGGAAAGATCTTATAGCTTTCTGGGTGCAATTTCGGAGTTCTCCCGAAGAAAACATTCTGTCACAACTTATGTAAGCCAAGCAAAACACGAATGTATGCCTTCGCGCTGTTCCGTGAAAAAGGGAAATGTACAAACATTTCAGAACATAGCTTCATTTCAACTTTATTGTTCCTATCAATCAATTCCTTTTATCGTTGCAATTCCCATTTCTCATAAATGTCTTGCTTATAACCGTTTCGTCGAACAGGCGAGCTGGCTAATCCCGTTAAGATCGTCTCCGGATGAAGAAGCAGAAGTCAATTTCGAGCCACGTACGTTGCGGCGATGTCAGTATGCACCGAAAGAAGTCGTTGTGCATATGCAAATCTGACGCAATTATAGATTAACAAAAGCGGAGTTACGAAAAAAAGCAGACTTCTCGCGCTTGCAAAGAAAGAAGGGGAGAGCGTCGCAGCCCCCAGAAAAAATGTGATTTCAGTCACGTTATTTACAGTGCACAAATTCCGATTGTTAGCGCGGGGACGACCAACATCTTCTGCTTCGCTGCTTCTTTACTTCTACGATAAAGGCCGACACCCCGTTGAACCGTCCCCCCCTTTCCATTTTTGAGTCTTCTTTCTTTTATATTTTTGAGGCGACGCCACTCAGCCGCGTTATTTCTTCCTCTTGCTTATATGTTGCTGTGTATATTTTTTGTTTTCTTTTTGCTTTTTTGTCCGATGTGTAAACCATCGCGTATCCTTGCTTTGTTTGGCTTAGTTTTTATTCCCTTTCCTTCGCTTCGGCGCTTACTACCCCCGATTCGTCTCCGCTAGGCCCGGGCATTTTGAGGGCCGTCTGCAACTTTGCTGTTGTTGTTTTCTTCCACTGTCGTCTGCGATAACCTCCTATTTTCGCCTTCGATTGAGTTTCTAATCCAAAATTTGTCATACGTGCTTTTTGATATTTATTAAATATATTAAGAAGTGTAAGCTCGTTATACATTTTTATTCGAATTTTATTCGTATACTCCGGCCGGCACGTCTGCTACGGGTCATCGTTTGTTGATCAACCGGCCGCATTCGAGCATACACCATACTTAGAGATGGCAGGCATGCTATGTGCTGCCTACCATTGCAAGAAGTTTGTGCGATGTGGTGGAAAATCTTTCTTCTGCTTCCTACGTCAACCTACGGACACCTACGTCAACAAGTACTTGAATGCACTTTTAAACTGCTTCGTCAAGCGAGCGAACGAACAACCCGCCAAAGTCACTGGAAAAATAAATTCGAAAGCAAAAAAAAAGGTTACTCACTGCTAACACATATGGGAGATTGCTGCCTGCGACCAAAACATTTCTGCGACTCTTTTGTACCGGTCAGTGTGAGCTGCACTACGTTATTCATTTCCCCTGTTTTGTTTTTAGTTCGTACCTACGCCGCGAAAGCAAATAAAGAAATGTACAACAAGCAGCTGAAAAAAAAGGGACGCTTTCTTCTTTTTTCATTAGTTTCGTCTGTTGCTTCCGCTTTGTTTGTCGTGAACTCAACACCGGTGGCGACCACCAGCTATTCATTTGCTGCTTTCCATTTTTCTTTCCTTTTTTCTACAAGCGCCGCAACGATCGTCGTCGTTGAAATAGTTTTTTGCTAGCTTCTTTGTTTTATTCGCCGTTGTTCGCTTCTTTTTCCCATTTCTTCTTATTTTCGTCGGGAATGGCGACACCATTTTTTCTGCAAAGTTCGGTAAGTGTTAGCACGGTCATTTTTATCCTTACTTTTTGTTTTGTTTTTATGCTCCAGCAGCTCGAGCGCTTGCTCTGGTAATATTAACATGTCGTTTTTGCCTGTTTTAATGATTACGACGTAGTTCGAGTAGCTAAACGCCTTTTTTCCGCTTCCCAGACACGTTTCAAACGCGGGTGATCCCCCGAGAGGCGTTTGAGACCGCTAAATAAACTGCTCTATCTTTGTTTATGTGCGCGTCGTTATTCGATTGTCGTTGCAGTTGCGATCAGTGAATTCCACTTTGCAAGCGGACTGACCGTAATAAATTGTTTCTGCTGTTAGGGTGACGAAACGGGGCTCGTAATGCTCGAGGACGTCGCGGAGCCTATACTTTTCCATTGCGTCGACTGCTTCCGTAGACTCCGAGTCCGCTAGAGGCGCCACTGTCACGTTCGCCGCCGCTCCCATAGGTTTTCGGAGTAGTTTCCAGTATTGGCGAAGCTATATCGTATTTGCTTACATCCCGTGGGAGTGCGGGTCAGGACCTTCGGGGTAATGTCGACACTAGGGACAAACGCCGCCGAAGATAATCCTCAATGTCCCGCGGTCACTCCTCGATACATCGTCGACGGTCGTTCGACACGGACCCTCGCAGGCTAATTTATTGGTATGGGCAGCTCCGGTAGACATGGAAGGAATACCTCATGCAGTGGTAGCAGAGTGGTCTTCGGTGGACTTTTCACAAAACCTCCATTTTCCTCGGTGTACTTTGCACAGAGCAGACCTACACTCTATGTTAGGAACGCTGTGGCATTGTGGTGCAAGTCACCCTCGATTCGTCAGATGCCGCTTCGCTCGCAGAAGTCTCCAGTTAAAATGCCAGTCAAACTTGTTCCGAAACAATCTCGGCAATCAAAATAAAAGCCGGCCAACTGATGGCAGGAAGTAGCTTCCTTATATTCTCCCGGACAACGTCATGGACGAAGCCGCGGATGCCTGGGAGACTGGCGTCGAAGTTGCTGCTGGACGACTCAAGTGTCGAGTCGCCTGAAAGTTGTTGATAGTGACAAACTCGGGCATGCAGTGCACGTTCAATTTTGCAAGTCTCGGTGATATGAACCCTTCGACAATTCTCGATGTGTTGCGGAAAAGGCTGTCGAAGGTGGTGTCCCTCATATGAGGGACATGGGATTCTTAACTTCTTGTCTTCGGCAGCATCAGGGTCGGCGTGGGTGCTTGATCAGGCGCAAAAGATCCTCCACATAGACGCTGACACTTCTGTTGGGGCCGTGTCCTGGACAGAATCAAGAATTCGGCTCTCTCTCGTCGATGTCTGTTGATAAACGTGCGCTTCAACTCGATCTTGCAAACTTCCCACGACGTTAAGAAGGATTCGTGGTTCTCAAACCAGTGCCTCGCAGTTTCTTCCACGAGGAATATAGATTCTGCAGGAGCTGGTTGTCTGTGAACCTATTCTGGCGGGTGACAAGGTCATGTTGTTCAATCCAGTCCTCGACGTCTTCATACACCTTGCTTGAAAGGGCATCGCAGTGTGAGGTGCGACGGGCACGCAAACAATGGTGGAAGCGGAAGCGGTTTGCAGCTACATGTTTGTCATTGTTGGTTTAGACAGCTTCAGTTTTTCTAGCGGGAAACCGAATTCCGGTGGTTCTTGCTGGTAGCAGTGACTGGCTCGTATTTCAAGTTCTTCGTGGTGTATTTCGCAGGTTCGTTCTTCTGGTACTTGCTCGTCTTGAGGTTTTCCTGCCGGGCTCGAGATAGGACTTGGTTCACGGCTCGCCGGGGTTTAAGACGCAGGATAGTCCGCCACCTGTGTCCCGTAATAGGGCAACTTGGCTAAGGAGCCGCCGGGGTGCACACAGAGTGAAGCGATATGGGTGAACTACCCAGCACCTCCACCACAACATACGATGATAGCCGAGTATGGCCTGTAACTTTCCAGAATTGTAAATATCTATAAAAGATAGGACTGGAGCAAGCATCCGTGAAAATATAACAAAACGGACAAAAGAGAGTATCCTGAACACTAAAGAAATTGCAGTGCTTTAGTCGCATTATTTTGTCCGAATAAATCCTCTCTTTCGGGGTTTGGCGACTGTTATGAACGAACTGAACTGAAATGGATGTGGGACCACTTTTCTGATAGTGAGCCGCTCCAGACTGTCGCCGCAAAGCGGCGTGAACGGGTGAGCTGGGTAGGTAACCTGCTTGATGAAATGTCCATAAGCTTGCAATTCGCGTAACGAGTGTTGGTGAAACCCTTGTTTCGACGAAACGTACGACAGACAGCGGAATGAATACCAACGGCAACACCTGTGCTCTCTGAAAGTGCACGTCTACGCCAGAACGATTTGGGAAGCAGCACAGCATCACCTAAAGCACGGCACAGGAACTACCAGCCTGAAAGCAGCTCTTCGGTGCGCCGCACAGCTGTGCTTCGTCAAAGTGCACGTCTACGCCGGAACAATTTGGGAGGCAGCACAGCATCATTTAGCACGGCATGAGAGCTACCAGCTTCAATGCAGCTCTCCGGTGCGCCGCACAAACAAAGTGAGTCTTCGGTCATTTAAACGAAGCGGCACCACGATTGCACACTGCCAAGCACGACACACGCAATTACCGTCGCTAAATCGTGTATCCAAATTCATTGCATACGCTTCACTGCAGACCTCGAAGATTCAGATGGCCAACGAGAGCAAGAAACGTCGCCTTAAAATTTATTCTAGCGATATCCGAATCAATCCCAGGTCCGAGCAACGCAGGGACGATTGTCTCCTTCGAGGCAATATCCCCGCCGGTCACTAGCGAAATGCACATCGTTCCTCCGTATTTTCACGTTATACCTACGTCAGTCACCACGCTGAACTCTGAAGTCGCTTTCAACCGGCCTCATATGGCGGCTTCCGTGTCTGAACTCAACTCGTTGATTTCAGACACGGAAGCCGCCATATGAGGTGGCTTCCGTGCCTGAAATCGCACCCGACCAGCTCCGGCCCAGCTGGTGCCAGCCGCTGCCAAGGCGATGCCATCTTTCCTGTGACATCACGTATTTGGTTGGGTCACGTGACGAGTGGTCCAATTTACTAACAATGGCAGCCGCCTTATGGAGCTCACTTTCCAGTGCGGACCGGAACCCCGGTTTATTGTTCTAAGCCCATCTACCTCGTTGCAAAAACCTCACATGCGCCAAGTTTCCAGTCAACAAGAGTTATACCTTTTTACTCGAGCGACGCTAAACCTGCTTAAATTAGTTGAGTCGCGTTTTTAGAGCTCATGATCCCTGCCAGGGTCTGTTTCGCGGCCTGTGGTTGGCGCCGAGATGCTCGCCTATTCAGACCAATGGATGGCCAAACTCTACAAATACACGGCTCTGGGAAGTGTAAGGTTACAGTGACCTCTTCGAGCTGCGGCTGCAGAGAGCAACCACTCTTCGTGCAAAGGCCGTAACAGGTCGTGCCCGCTCCTTTGAGCCTTGCCTTGGATCTTCCAACTGTTGAACAAGGCAAGTACTTGTTCATTAGCACGTTTGGCTTCAAACCTATACACATCAGGAGAGTAACCCAGAGGAAAAACTTGCGCCGCAGAACCCAGGAATCATCGACTCGAAGCACGTCGCCGCTAATTTAGGTATAAATAAGCATGGTACCGGCGCGCTAAATTCCTCGCCCATTTCCGAGACACCAGGTGCCTTTTGGGGTGTTTCACCTTGCGCTGCCTAAAGATCTAAGAACAAATTACGATAAATTCGCACAAATAAGATTTTGCACACTAAAAGGAGCCGACGACATCGCGTATCGAGGTCATGTGGACCACGTCACGAATGCTTGCTAATCCCTGTACTACGCCACTTGGCCGAGAGTCCTACTATCCCGGCGAGAAAAAACAAGGCATCGAACGACAAGTTCGATGTTGTGTGTAAAAAGCACGGTGGAAAATTGAACACGTTACCTTTTTGCACCAACAGCGCCAGGGTTAACAACCTGACATTGGGACCCTTTGAGGTTGGAAAAACAAGAAATTAAGGACGACAACACAACAAATGCTAATAATGGGGACCCTACGTTAGCAGGCGTACTCGGTTCTCCTTCAGGGGTGACTATCGCGATGCCCGTTGTAATGAAATATTTTTCCATGTGGTTTTTTCAGCGAAATGGCGAAGCCCGTTGACGTAGACTGCTGGCAAAGCGCCAAGGCACTATTTTAATTTTCTGACCTCGTTTGATTGCACCTGGATTCAATAAAACGTCTGCGCGGAAGGCTTAACCGCTGCGCCGATCGTTATTATCGACGCAGAGACTAAGCCCCGGCATAGACATTTCATTGAATCCTGGTACACTCAAACGACGTCAGGAAACATATATAGGTACATTGGCGCTTTGCCAACAGTCCATGTCAACGGTTACTCCATGTTTTTCGCCCACTTTCTTCAGACTATGGCTACCATATGTGCACAAATTTAGCCATGGTCTGAAGAAAGTGGTCGAAAAACATGGAGTACCGGTACTACTCTCAGCGCTTCAGAAATGGGGTAAACTGTGTGCAAGAATAGAAAGGGGAGATTTGAGGATGGGTATATGTAAGAAGAAGCATGGAACTAAATATGTGGAGTGCAAGGAGGGGGTGGTGTATAGAATACCTTTAACGTGTGGGAGGGTTTACATAGGACAAACCGGAAGGTGCATTAACGACAGACTAAGGGAACACGCACTGGCAGTAAGATCTTCGCCCTCGGGTAATCTTGCGATAATTTGCAACCGATGCGATTGTGGCCCAAAGCTTCAGGAAACTGTTATCCTGAGCAGGAATCGTAACAAAATGACAAGGGAAATTTCGGAGGCGTTTTTCATAAGGATGTGCGACAGCGACACGTGCATCACCGGCCCATCGATAGCATTGTACGATTCGGAGGTGGCGTATCTTCAGTCCTTTGTTAGCCCAAGCTAGAAAGATTATATGTAGATTATTGAACAATGTTTTTACATGACGTGGATGGTTGGTGACAAGGCATATTTGCTTCTTCTTTGGTTTAATTCACATTAAACCTCAGTTCCAAGTGCGATCTACTGTGTGTGTGTCTTCTTTGACTGGTCCTCGTTTTTTAGCGCTTTTAATCCTGGAATTGGGATCACGCTTTCCCCGACCGGCCGCAGTTAACGGACAATAGCTAGTGCCATTCCGGTACCTGCTCAAATGTTCTTCCTCCACCGCGGGGAAAAAATATTTTTGAGAAACTTGCCTGTAGAGTGCACCGTAAGCCAGTTGAACAAACGTGTTTTGTTCGTAAGTTTGTCGGTCAATCTATTCTTTTTCGCTCCTTTCGCGGCTTAACTAATCGCGGTTTTTGCTCGCGACGACAGCTTCAGAGATTCAGGCTGTGCCTCATTGCGTTCTCACCTCGTGCTTCATGATCTGTTTATAGGCGTTCTTATCTACTAATTTCCGAATCCTCTTGGATGTGGAGTGAAAGTACGATGCACGGGGCTTGCTACGCTCTTTGTTTCTGACGTTTACTGCGACCTTAAACGGCATCACTTTCATGGTGTTATTCGGAACTTCTTAGCGCATCAACTCAACACAGCCAACAGCGGTAATGGGCTGTTGGCGTTAGTGCCATTCCAAGACCCATCCGGGAAAACGTGGAAATTGTCAACACCTTTTATGCAGATATCCATTTCAGGGGTTCAGTCAAACGGCCGCTTGAAAGAAACAAACAATTCGCTTTTTTACGCATTGTTACGCAACACTTTTTACGGTTGGTGACAGCTAGGCTAAAAACCACCAGCTGCTCCTTCACGAGATCGAGCCTTCCGTTTTTTAAAACACTTCGTTGAGCGCGCAGTCAAAGGCTGCCAAAAGGAAACGCGCGCGTGCTGGAAGAGGGGCTTCTACTGGGTTCCCAACCTTTCGCCGACTAGGGTCGAGTTTTTTGTACACTCTCCGGTGCGCTGTGACATTTACTTTTTGACTGTGATTTTCGAAAATCCCTCGCTTAAGTATTCGGTATGTAACAAATTTTATTGTCCTGGAGGCCACTTGGCTGTGGACAGGTGCTGAAATAAAATATCTCACTAACTATTTGTGGCGGAGTCGCGTGAAGAAAAGAAAAAAAAAATCGATAAAAAAAAAAGTAAAAAATGTCACCTTGACTCAATGAAGCCGGATATTAAAAGATATATTTCGGCGACGAATGAAGCTTCGTCGCAATGGGCGCCCAACGTAGGGCTCCGTAATGAGGTAAATTTACATGGGGACGGCGGTCATTATCAAATCGCCATTAAGCTCTTCGTATCAACGAGAAGGCTGGTTGGCCCAAGATTTGGCCGTGGCCAACCAGCCTTCTTTTTAGGGGCGAAGCTTCTTAGGGGCTAGCCACGTCCGTATGTCCGTCCGCCGTCGGGTCACGAGTACGTGAGCATGTGCTCCCGTGCTCGTGTAGGGCAAAGAAAAACGCATCTCCACGTGGTGAATGATGTTGATTGGGGCGAACCTTTGGTGGTGCTTGTCTGCGTAGACGGTGAACCGCAGCATGCCGAGCCTTTCGTTCGTTTCCATCCATGTCAGAAAGAGAATGTGTGGTATGGAACGTGGTTATACACGCCTTTGAGCATTTGACCGCAGCGTGACATGGATGAAAACGAACGAAAGTCTCGGCATGCTGCGGCTCAGCATCTACGCAGACAAGCAGCACCAGAGCTTCGCCCAAATCAACGTTATTCACCACTTGGAGATGCGGTTTTTTTTTTTTTTTACAGAGTTAAGAACGATGGAGGAAGACTGCGCAAAACGCGGCAGTGACGCATCGTTTCAAGCTTAATTTGAGGCAGCAGCTGCACGAAGCGAACTTTAGCGGATCCTTTTGAACATGGACGAAGGAGTCACTTATTGGAGGCCACGCATCATAAACTCTTAGAAAAAAGGGACAGTATAGTCCTCCCTAAATGGAAGAACGCTCTTGACACATATGTTCCTTCAGAAAGAGAGAAACTTTCGTCCCTAAAGCAGGGGGGCAAAAGTTCCTCCGCCGCCTGCATCTCAATATGGTGGCCATGAATCAAGCAAATCGAGCTCAATAAGGCTTAGCGAGAACGCTAAGTATATTGTACGGAGCAAGAGGAGCAGCAAATAAAAATGTAACACGAGCTTTCTGCGAACTGTATTTATTTCCGAAGCTGGCTTCCCCCTGCAGGTAAAGAAACTTACGTTTCGAAAGCATGCAGTGACTCACTGCAGTCTTCACATCGCCAGCACTGCGATGTTAAACGGAGACAACCGGCACCCAGTTCGCGCACTTTATGTCCTACCTTTGCTATTTCTCGAGCCACAATTGCTTCGTCAACCGTTGCGTGAACCTCACATCGCGGAGGAGTGGTAAACCATCCGCCAGCAAAACCAAAAGCCACTCTCAAAAAAAGCAAATCCGAAGCAGCCTCTTGGCTCATTTCAGCACGGTAACACGAAATTATGGCCGAGCCGCGTAGAGTAAAAGGAGGTTAAATCGCTTGCCACCAGATGGCAGGGTCAAGCAGAGTAGTCGCAAGTAGCTGCTAGGTGGCGCTAGGTACCGCCCAATTTACAATTACAAAACAAAATTTTCAAACAATATATTTATTTTTTATTGCGCTTCAGGATCCTCTATAGTATACAAATGTAGACATATTACGCATTCAGCTGAACATACATACACATGCATCGCTCATACAAACATCAATACAACACCACACTAACACGATCACTACTCCCAAGCTCTGCGTTTCCGTCTTTTATACTGGTCGTTTTGAATATACGAAATTTCTCGGCGACTCCCTAAGCAATAAAAAAATATTCCCAGCATGTTTATTTTTTCCCAGCAATGTCATACCTCTGATAATATCTATAAAGGCTCAGGGGATGAATCTCTTATTAAAAAGAAAATGCTCGATCATGCCCTAATTATTTGGAAGCCAATAAATCGAGCCGCTCCAATGCGGTTCCAAGCCATGAGTTTGTTTCCCCGCACGGCACTTCGTGGCCAGTATTTCTATTGTAGTGTTTGTGTTTCTATTTGTGCTGATCGCGCAAAGCTGCAATTGCCGTCTTGAATTAATCTCTGTAGAGCGGATATTTACTCAGTTGTAAGTGATGCTTCACGGCCAGACAAATCGCTTTTCGATGAACTTGAATGCAGTCGAAGCCGCGACTTGAGTCAGGTGTTAAGTGTACGGAACTACGCCGTGGCGAGCTCGAAAACCTCTTGCGCTCATCTCAGCGCGCCACTTGGAGGGCAGTTCCTCCAGGAACCGTAGTCTATCTAAACAGTAAAATAAAGGATAGCTTCTTTTTTTTTTCGATTTTACCTGTTTATTTTTAATGCTAAAATTCCACTGTAAATATACATACTTTCCGTCATAATTTCGTACTGTTCAGTCTTTTCCCCAGAGCGCAATCGCTCTCGGGGACCGACAGTCACACTGGCTAGTGGCCACTGTACGATAGGAGCTTACCGTTCAAGCCAGCGTTCTAACATGACAAACCGCACGTCGATCGACTGCACCTAATTCCTCAAGTGGTCTTAAACTCTTTAATGTAAAGCGGAATATCAACCTGCGCGACCCCGTCCTCTCCGATCACGGCCCGACCAGCGGCATCAATGCCCGACAGTCTACGTCATCTCATCTTGTTGTAACCACTGATACGCGAACACATGGTCACATCGGCGATGATTCCAGTCTTCTGTTCACTACGCACAACACTGCCATCACGATGTTGCTGCTATGTTGCTGACACGCAGAAATACAGAACCACGTTGAACGCCGTTTGGCACTCGGCACGGGAGAACAGAACCGAACTCAACATGGAAGGCACCCAGGCAGCCGGCAGGAAAACCTGCCTGCATTGGACGCAGTTCCTGCGATTTCCGTAACGTCGAAAACGTCGACACGGTTCCGCGTGGTTCCGCTACTGTAGATCCGCGTGGGTCCCGCGCAATCCAGAGACGGACATCTTACGGAGTGTACATAGCGCTGCTCGCACTGCTCCGGAACTTCGCTGTTTCTAGCGGCTTCATGTGCTCGTTTGATAAAATTAGTGGTAAAAACGTCAATGCCACCGAAATGTTCTGCACGTTTGAACTAGAAGACGGAATTACAGGCGGCCTTCGCTGCCGCTGGAGCTCAATTAGCTCAACAATGTTTATTTAACAACGTGCGCGACGTAGTCGAAAAACGAAAACGAAAGAAGATGAGTCGAGAGGGTGAGAGCTTGCTCCCGTCTGCCTGGAGAAGGACGAAAACGTCTCGTTCCTTCCTTCCTTCTCGTGTCCACTGGGAGGCGCGTCAGTAGAAGGGAGGAAGACGCGGCGTTGCTACCCTTTTCCTCCATTTTTTCTTAGAGTGTAGAGATATATAGATCAAAGCCTGTGTACTGCGTAAGTGCTGCTGGGGACAGCGCTTCCCTGAAAGCCGTGGAGTTCCTGGCGTGCGGATTACAGTCCCCAGTAATCAAGAGGCTCAACTGCTTGGAAGCCGCAAGCTCGAGAAGCAACTCTGAAAGCGGTGACCAGCAAGGGTTACGGAATAAGACATCTAAGAGAAAGAAAGGGCAGCATCGGTCGCATACCGAGCTACAAGAGAGCGTTCCAAACTCAAGCAGCAGATCTGAAAGCAGAGACAAGGAAGGACTCGAACCAGCAAAACCAGGGGAGAGGCCTGCGAGATAACATACACCATCGAGTTCAGCCATTCACCGCAGCTGAAAGTGGAGCTCCCCTCCTCTCCCCTTACACAATTGGTGGTTCCATCGGGTCCAATTTCGGCTGAAAGTTTACGGGGTGCCGGAAGATATCGCACTGCTGCAGCTCATATCAACACTTCCTTCCAAAGATTTTGCTTGGGTGAGCTTTCAGCTTAATACCAAGAAAATGAGCAGTTGAAATGACGTGAGTCCGCATTTCAACGGTACTAGAATTTAGAAAGCACCGTGGAAAATCAACGAGCAATGTTCACTCAAAGACAGACTTCCACAGAAACGTGCATGCAATACCCTGCAGCGTGCAATGCGAATGAAAAACCACGGCCAAGCCTGGCCAACCACGGGCGATTCCGTCACCAGAACGACGAAGCCCAGACCAAGGCTCAAGGATCCCGTCAACAAGTACTCAACATTTGTCTAAATTGAAAACAGGAAGGTTATTTTGTTATATGGTGACCCCTGCCTCTCACGCAAGAATTTCTTGAATGGCAGCGCGCATTTCAAGTGGAGCTTAACGTTCCTATTGACCTGAAAACTCCGACCTGGTTTCTTCGGAGCCCGAGGGGCGACACCAGTTGTGCAGCCGGCCCGTTAGCTGTGAATCTCCTGCGGGCGTCAAACGGGTTCCAGTCTTTATGGGATTCCTTGAACGCAGTGCAATCCTGGATTCTGGTTTCATTAGACGTGCTCAGAATAAAGCCGTTTGCCTGAGACTTCAGATGGCACCTTAAAAATCTTCCCTGAAACTTGTGGTAGCAAATGGGTTGCCACTTGGAAATACTAGAGAAGTTAGTGTCAAAATTATGGGGAAAAAAGGTTGTTACAACAAACTTTTGTTGTTATCCACCTTTAAAGGGGGATCGGTGGCCGAGCGGGCTAGCGTCCACCAGCTCGGAGCACGTGGCGCGAAAGCTCGCGCTGCAGAACCCAGAGATCCTGGGTAAAATATCCACCCCTGCCCGTTTCGATCTGGATGAGCATCGTACCGGCGTGCGTCGTGTATCACTACTGCATGGTGCACACTAAAAGACCCCAGGCTAGCGGTTGTACTGCAGTGGCTAAGTTTCTCATCTTTGAAATGGCTGACCAACTACACGCTGTCTAAATATCCCCCAAACCCCAAATATTATTTTCCACCTTTAGAATAAGACCTATTCTTGCTTGGAAATGACGTTTTACGCTCATCAAAAACATTTATCGACGAAGGTATAGACACCTTTTTAATCCAAGCCAAAAAAACCTCAAGGTTTATGCGAGGACCACCCAAGTAGTGCCGCCACTTTTTTGGAAGGTAATAAAAGTCATGGTAGTAGCCCCAGCCAGCAAGACAAGTCGTGATATCTTCTAGTAGCAGGTCAGATATGGAACGGTACCTAGTAGCAGTCAGCTATGGAACGGTACCTGTTGGAACTGCAACTGACAGTCATCGGCGCAGAAACCAATACTTTCACATTTTTGGCCACAAACATTTCCTTGAGGCCATCCAAAATACGTGCGAGGGCGTCTTCAGGACCTGCAGTGAAACTAGAAGTTGTTGAAGCGATTGACGTGTTTCCTATCGAATGAGAGTCAGTCGTGCAATGTGTTCCGATAGTCAGCGACAAAACGCAGCTGATAATAATTGCTGAGTTGAGTTTAACGTGGCAGCTTCACTGAACCCCAAACGGCTGGAGGCAGTAAAACAACTGTTGATAAAATAGCGTTATATTTATACAACCAACACTGCACACCTGAGCTCTTGTAGGATAGAGAAGCATTCCGTTTCCACTGGTGATGCGAAACCAACTGCACAGTACCCTAGGCAAACTTCGCCGGCTCAATGAGATTTTGTCAAGGCAAATATAAAATACCTTTCTAGTCCAACAAAAAAAATCAAGTCGACAAGAATGTGTGTCTACTATAGAAAAGTAAATGGTGTAGCTGATAACATCATCTACCTGCTACCAAGAATAGATGATTCTCTGGTGACAATAAGTGGGAGCAAGTATTTTTAACGTTGGACCGCCTTTCAGGATTCTACCAAATAGGGATGGATCCCGGTGACCCTAAGACGACCCTTTTTACGCAGTTGGCGCTGTATAAATGTTTGGGAATTTCGTTCGAGTTCAAAGGAGGACCGGCAACTTGTCAGCGAACCTTCTACCTCTCATGTCTACGAATTGCGTTCTCCCACTTAAAAACGATTCAATTCATGTAGTGAGATTGGGGTTCGTAAGCATCAGTTGTACTTGCATTAGCAATTCCTATGGTTGACCTTATATAATTACTTCTTTTTTTAATTCGAGAAGAATGACGTCCACTTGTCTCCTCTGATTCAAAACTTCTGAGAATATGTGAACCACTTCTATAAGCTGCGTCATGGCTGATAAGCCTCGCCGCAATCCGTGTTGTTTGTCGCCAAACAATCGGTATTCTGATAGACAAAACTACACATACACTGAACTTGGAGCCCTCGCAGTTAAGTGGTCACTAGAATAACTACGTCCCTACACGGCAGCAAATTCCATGTTGTTACAAATCACCATGCGCTCTGCTGGGATCTTCGTTACAAAAATGAAAGACAGCACCTGCTCATGCGGTCTCTTCTGCTGCAGAAATTCGTCGTTTGAAGATTTGTACATGTCTGGCGCATGTCACGCTCCCAATGACTGTCTATCCCGTATTTCAAGCAGCTTCTGCTCACGCGAACATTCAAGTACCGATTGCTTCGGAAAGACTGGGTGGACCGTCACCTGCGATGCGTTCGAAGTAGCAGAGCCCGAGTTAAGCTCCGCACAGAAGGAGGACCCGTTTTGTGAAAGTCATAAAACTACTAGAGAAAGAGGCTGGTACAAAGAAACAGCAGAAGAAAGCAAGTAAACAATTTGTGCTTTTTCATTGTGTATTTTGTGCATAAGGGATGCAGGACCAGCACATGAACGATTTGACGGCGACAATGCGATGCGAAGTACTTCACGAATATCATGGAAGTCAATTGGAAGCACACCTGGGAATCTGACGCACATACGAGAAAATGTACATATTTCTGGCCTCGACTGTATCTGGACGTCCATTAATTCGTAAAAAGCTTTGACCTTTCTTAACGGATTAATATGACTACGGCATGCCCTTAAGGACTCCTGCAGCCAGTTAAAGTAGATGTGCCATTCCATACAGTTGGACTAAATATAATTGGGGCCTTTCAGGTTTCACGAAGGTACAAGTTTGTCATAGGTGCCATAGACTACCTAAACAAGTTTGTTCAGGCGAAAGTTGTTCGTAACATTGAGGCTTCCACGGTGCACAAGTTCATCGAGAGGAAAATTATCCTCAAGCACAGATGCCCCACAGAACTAATTACAGACAGGGGCACACAAATGACTGTCAGAGCGACTTCCGATTAGCTCAATTACCGTGATATACGTAACGCAACGACTACAGCTTATCACCAAGCTGGCGATGGCCTCGTCGAATGAGCCAGCAAAATGCTGGAACAAATTATGCTAATCACGACATTATCTGGAGGGAAGTGGGCTGACGTTCTGCCCCATGTAGTGTTGCGTTATAACACTGGATATCAGGATACAGTTTGTACTTCAGAATTTTTCCTTTTGTATGGATGTTACCCTGTGTTCCCTTTGGATGATGTTTATAACAGAAAAAAGCAGAGCTGCAAGCAAGCTTCGAATACGTGGGACTCGTGCGCGAGCGCTTGAACGAAGCGCGTAGATTGGCTGCACGACACATCAAGCTGGCTTAGGACGAGCAAAAAAAAAAAAAAAAAAGCACGAATACCGAACTGACATAGCCTTTGAACGAGACCAGTGGGTGCTGTTAAGGTCGCCGCCAGTGGGGCTTAAAAAATGGACAACGTACACTGGGGCTCATCAAGATGTGGCCAAGCTATCTGCGGTGAACTGCGAAATAGAGTTCAATGATGGTTTTGAACGGCACGTCGTTCACGTAGAAAAACTGAAACCGTATTTAGAGCATGTTGCGGCATTCTCACTTTCGTAAATTGTTCAATAGAACGATGCTTCATACGTGTACAGGACTTGCAACCATCGCGTGGGACGATTGTTTTTTTTGTGTGCACTTAACGTGTCTTCATAACGCTAGTTGTTTTGCGTATTTTCTACATCAGGTTGGCGTATTTTATTTTTTTTGAGGCGACGGCATGTTACGGAGTCGCGTGAACGCCAGTAATTGAAAGAAAAAAAATCGATATAAAAGAAAGGAAAAAGAAAGGTCACCGCGCCTCAATGGAAGTGGGCATTTAAAGACACATTTTGACGACCAGTCAAGCTTCGTCACACTTTTTAACCACCCACGGGCTCTGAGAAATAACCTGAAATTAACTTTCTAATCATCTCACCTCTTTCAGTCACTGAAACCACGGACGTGCAAAATTTGGTAGGTGCTTCAGCACCGCCGGAGGAAGACAGTATGTACACCTTCATTGTGTTCTCTGAAAGCACTGACCAAATAGTCACAAATATGTGATTCTGGCTCTATCATTTTATTTTCAGCTGATCGGTGAGTTGAATATCACTGTGGTTTTGAACCTCTTAAAATGGCTAAGAGAAATTTGACTCAAAACCTGTTTAAATATTTCTAAAGTTTGACAAGTTTAGCTCATATAATGTTAAGAGATACACAACCCGTACTCAAACTGCTGTCCCTGTATGCACGCACGACCTGTACTCATGCAGGACCAGTACGCATATATGTTTTCCTCTATTTATACAAAAAACAATTGATTGCGTAAAGGGCCTGTAGGCACGCAGGTCCACTTTTTTTAAATTCTAGCATGCAAGCTACCTAGGCGAAGCCGTTAAAATGGTAATCTACTTCTGACAGTGAAAAAAGCCTATCAGTCATAAAACGTGCCAAAAAATAAAAACAAAGAAATGTTGAGAATTGACTTCAATCAATGTATCGCACTGTTTTACCCCGCCCAATGTTATCTAAAACTTGTCTCCTTGGTGTTTATCAAGACGTAAATTCTGCCAATAAAGCTCCACCTTCTTTCCATGATTTGCGGTAAGCTGCGAGACATCAAAATAATTCATTAATACCCCGAGAACTTTTCAACATGTAACGAGGATTTTATCTTTCCAAAGCGTCTATGCTTTTTTTTTTTTCTATTTGGGTTTTAAATTTTAAAACTGCTCATGAAGACATGTAAAGGCCCGTTCATACTCTTGCGACTGAGTAAGACCGAGAGAGACCAGACCGGTTTTTAAGCCTCTTGCGATCTCTTAGGACCAGCTCCGCTGCATTGCATCCGGTCCTAAGAAGTCCCAAAAGGGTTAAAAACCGGTTTGGTCTCTCTTGGTCGTACTCGGTCGCAAGAGTGTGAACGGCGCTTAAACGTTTTACACCTATATCGACTTTAGAAATGTATAGAAAATAAACTATAATAACGCGAACTTACCTTTCATGACGCTGACATCCGCCTTTTGTTGCAGGTTTCTGGTGGTTGAACGGGTGAAGTCCTGTCGTGTCAGCTATTTTAAAAACACAAAAATAGCAGATCGAGAGTTAATCAAATAGGGGTCAAACATATCCTTGTAGAAAGAATATGCATACAACTTTGTACTTTCCAAGTACTTAATATATGTACATTTACAAAAGTCAAATGTTGGTGCGATGAAATTAAACTGGTAACTTTCACGTCGTCCGAAAACCCTCGGACACAAAAAGTTGCACCGACGCATCTTCAATTTTGGGAGATGTTAGAATTTTCTTTTGTAGGTGAAAATATTTCTTCTTCGTGTACCATGTAGATATGTAAGCTTTGTTTACTTGACGTACTTGGGAATTCGTACGAGCCCATTTATATAAACGAATGGATAGTTAGGCGAGTTGGCGGGATTTCATCCTGGAAGCAGCACGACAACAGGAGCACATGGAAGAAACACACGAGATAAGGCCTTATTATCAACTGACAAATTTTTATAAAAAAAACACATGAGAACGACCCTTCATTCAGTAGCAATGCGATCTAGAGCCAGCGGATTAAATTTGTAATATGAAGGGCGTCATGACAGGGGTTAAAAAAAGCTAGCCCAAATCCACTCATTCTCACACCGCCAACACCGGTAGGCTGACGCAAGGGTTCCCGACTTTTCTTTACGCCTCCACTATCTCTTTAGACACTTGATCTTTGTGCTTAAAACTTACTTATGAGTCAATTAATCTTGCCTCTCACCCACAAATACGAGAACGAATTGCAAGACGAGAGTGAGCAAATCCTTTCAAAACCTTTGGTGCTCTGTTAAACAGATGTTCAGACACTGCCAAGTTTGACCGATATATGCCTGCCTGCACATGAATGGTATCTTGCACACTGCGCCAGCGGTACTCAATATGAACTTCGTATTATTTTTCCTGATCCAAATATGACCATTTGTTTTGATTTTATTTATTATTTTTACTGACGCGCTTTTTTTATGGCAGGCAAAGTCTGGCTCAAATTGATTTTGCCCGGAAAAAACGACACACCCTCCGTATCTTGAGGCAACCCCCTTTATTCATGGGAGATAAGGCGAACGCAAGGGATAGTAGCCATCTTATTTCTGTTTTCCGGGCCTCTCTCCCCCACAGTCTCTACCGACATCTACCTTGATACTTTACTTTTACTTAGGCCGTGGTGATCACTGGATCTCGAAATTCTGCGCCTCAGAGCCTCACTATTAAAATTGAAACGCAGTTCTCTTCTCTTTTTTTTTTCTTTCCTTTTTCTTTTTTGTGCCCGAAGGGTTCTGCTAGAGCAGACCGAATACAAGACACAACAGCACCATTTTCTTCTGAGCTTTGAATGACGGACCAAACATCAAGCAGAGACTTAACGGTTCTGGAATGGTGAAGCCAACAAACCTGTTCTTTCTTCAGATCAACACTAAAATTCACAACCTGTATCTGGTGCTTTAAAGTTTGACACGTAAAATTCAGGCCTAATAATTGCTTGTTAAAATAATCTTTTAGCCCGTTATTAAACGTCCGATTGAAATCGGGTTTTTCTACGAAGACGGCATAATCCTCTGCGACCTGAATACCTTATAAAAGGTACCTTTAAATGTTTTTAAAATGCTCCATACGCTTAAAGAAAAGAAGAAAAAAAAAGAATGCCACTCACCCCAGGGACTACCCTAAAACCTCTAGAAACTCCGGATTTCTGAATCTAGACGTCGTCTTGCCATATAATACAAGGTTATTTTAAATAACGATAAATAACTTCAAGAAACTATTCGACTGCTACACCACACTGAGATCTGAAGGCCATCTCTTTGTTGAGGTGCAAAATACAAAATAAAATAAATCAAAAAGGTCATCAGGAGAGACAGGACTTCAACGTCTACGCTGAACGCGCTGCATCCATCTGGGTTGTTTTTCTTTAGAAATGCTACGGCAACCCGAGCCATGGGGATGCTACAATGGTCACCAACTTCCAGCTAGTGTAGGGGGCTTTGCAGGTAGCCAGAAACTGTGGGAAGCCAGACGGGAGGCCAGGCTTTTGTGTTTTTACCGCGATAAATAAGTCCGACCGGAGGTTCTTCGCTCTACACCTCCGGCCACTTTTTCAAGGCCGAGTTTATTGAGTAGTCCAACAGCTCGTACCTTAACCTTGTACGTTCTCTGTAACCTCTGATGAAAGTTTTTTGTACCGCTGTGTCCGATTTCTCAAAAAGCATATACTTTGGCGAAATTACAAAAAAAAAACCTTCCTTTTCGAACAACAATGCCTCCAGCTCATTAATCTCCAGGAAGCCTTACACAGGTCCTAGAGCTCGGCTCATTGCAGTTCTAGCTTCACATCTTGCCAGAACGTCAACGCACTCCGCGAAGCACCTCGATTTTTCCTCCTCCGGTACCTGGCGTGACACAGACATTGATAGCTCCAGTTTTTTCATTCATTTGAGGGCGGGGTTGGAGAAGAACTTCGTGCCCATGTGCAGAACTCGTCTGCGTTCTTCCGGGACTAGTTGTTCACCTAGGACCACCATAGTTCCTTTGTGTTCTTCCTGGTTTCTACTGTGGCGAGCACTTGATTCCACAGAAAGTCGGTGAACTGCGCTGAGATGCTCGACCATTTCTAGAAATAACGATTTTCCGATGGCTGTTTTTTTTCGTGCTACGTGTTTCCACAACACGAAAACAGTCATTGAAAAAGCAACACCTTTGGCACCACTCCAAGCCCGGAATGCGGCACAACCTTCTCGAGTGCCCCGTCGATAGGGCCATCCAGCCGTAGATAATTTGTAACTCCGGGTTCATAAGGGTCTTTTGACGTAGGTACCTTGACGCCAATCGGACCTTGCATACGTACACCGTGATCATTGACGACTAAACAGCAGGATTAGTGCGAAGGTTCTTAATACATTTAGAAGAACCTCTTGTACAGAAAAAGTGCACTTAGAAGATTGTATAGTTGGACGCGTTGGTAGGAATTCATCGTAAAAACAGTGCCAAAACACGAAGACCTAGAAGAAACACGCGGGACGAGCCTTGACTATCAACTGACGAATTTTATTAGGGAGACACACAAACGCGACCCTTTATTTTATAAAAGCGCAATACATGATGACAGTTCCAACCGTCGTTCAGCTCTCGCAGGATCACTCTGACAGCACGGAATCGTACTGCGATAGAATGAAAGGTCGTTTTCGTGTGTCTTAATAAAATTGATTAGTTGGTGGTCAGCGCTTGTCCCGTATGTTTCCTCTACGTCATCGTGTTTTCGTGTTGTTTCCACAATAAAAAAAACATACAAATTGTCATTAAATGTGAGATATTCTCGAAGATAATGAAAAGGGAAATTTTAAAATGCTACGACAGTATACCTGTATGTCATATCGGCCTGCCAATACAGTCCGCCGGTCATGTATATAGAGCAGTGGTACGCGATGCTGGGTACATGTATAAAAATACAGCTACCTGTGAAAGGATACCGACCGCTTGGCTATATGATTTTTCGCCGGTAGCATCATACCAGCGTTGCATCTACCCCTTTACTGGCGATTAGTAAACTCGTGTCGGCGCCCGGTACCTGGTACCAGGTGGCACGTACCCGGAAACGGGTCACTTGTATCCATGTGCTGGAAACCGGTACATATATGGGGGGCTGTACGGCTCTAACGGTGACCGGTATGAACCTCTAGAAAGAAGTATCTAGTAGTACAGGTTATTTTCGCAAGGGTAGGAGAACTTTTGTAAAACTTTTGAAGCTTCGGATGCTTCATCCTGCCTCTAGTGGCGCTGATACTTCTTGCATCATTCCCGTGAATACTGTCACCACAACTGCATGTTCTTTACAATAGCGAGTAGGACCATTTTGGCTTTTCTAATCCTGGATTTTCCGCTAGACTGTTCATAAAGATATAATTATTTCAAAAACGCCCACTAGCCCCCAAATTTAGTGTCCTGGTTCCGGGGAGACAGTTGAAAAGTTTAAAATTGAGTGTGCGATATGTACTATCGCACACTCAATTTTAAACTTTTCAACTGTCTCCCCGGCACAAGCGAATTCGACGCTATAAGATGAGCCGAGCTCGAAGTGTACCAAAATGTGCCCTGATAAGGTAAGTTTTAAGGTGTAACTTTTGAAGGCGTAGTTTTTTTATATAAAACGTTTGAGCAAATAACTTGAAAAAATCAACGATGGGCTCGTTCGCAGAGGATGGACTTGGCGACGCTATTAGCTTGCGTCGTCATCTGCCAACAGCGCAGCAATTAGACGACGCACACGCTTCTCCCCTCGCTGCGCATAACAGGATATAGTGCTACAAGTTACTAGCTGCACTAACTCGTTCGTCTAGGAACGCACCTGACATTTACTTTGGCAACTTTGTTGCTCCCACTGTTTACTGGAACAAAACTACGCCTTAAATTTCAGACGGCAAAACTAAGTAGTTTGAAGCACATTCGGTGAAAGCTAGAGCTTTCTACGTGCATGCCTTAATTTATGGCTTGTTTTACAGCATCATATACGCTCGTGACACCATCTAGTTTACTGTTTGTAGGGAAAAGAATACAGGTGCATGGCCTGTATCGTAGAAGGGGTCGACTCACAAAAAAAAAAAAAAAAAACTATATAACTTTTCGCCATCTGAATTAGGGGACTGGAAATCTGTCTGGATTCTATCTGGATTTCAGGTGTCCATAAATCATTGTCCTGTTTCCAATCTGGATTTCAGTATTCCATAAACTATTCCAGCTAGATTTCCGGTTACAGATATTGAAAAGTTATGCTGGGTTTTTCAGTAGGGTATCATCTTCTTTATACTGTTTGGGATGAAGGGTATGGGTGCAATCAAAACTGACAGTATGTCACCCTCGTAATCACTTCCAAAATCTATTAATTTTAATACTAACAAAGATGTACCGTTCATCTCATCACTATCACAAAGCAAATCCTTTACTCGTAAAATGAGCCTCCTTGCCGAGTGTGAGACGGTGCCAGTTCACAGACAAAGACATCGAGTGGATTTCTTACTTAAATTGCTTCTGTCATTATTATTCCTTTGCGTACCGCTGTACTTTTTTATATACATTTTTTTTAATCTGCGTATGTGATTCCGCGAACAACCCGTAGAATATATACCTAATGAGATAAGATAGTTTGTGCCATTGGGGTGTGTGCATGTTTATAGAGCCTAGACCTTAGTCTGCCGCATCGGGCGACTTGTCTCCCAGCTGTAGATGAGAAATTTAGCTAGTGCAGTACAAACCGCTAGCCTGGGGGCTTTAACGTGCACCACGTTAACGTGCCATAACATTAAAGCATCGCTAATTTATCCTGCTCATATGTTTTTATGCGGATGTAACATTTTCCTCTTTTATTTCAGGAGGAGGACAATAGCTGTCATTTCCCTCTGCCTGTTTCTTTTCCTGGTGCTATTGGTAATCGGGTTCCTCACCGTACACTTCGGTAAGCAGAGCGCAGTAAAAAGTGAAAGCCGTTTACAACTCCTTGTAACGCCGAATTAGAGCGCAGCTCTTAAGGAGGAGTAGGGAAGGGTACTGAGGGGGGCGGGGTCATGTGACCTGGGGGGGAGGGCTCACGTGACCCCCCTCCCCGAGGTCACCGAAGGAACCCGAGATCCTCCCGAGGTCCATCCCGAAGGAAGCCGAGGTGCTCCCAAGGTCCTCCCGAAGGAACCCGAGGTCTTCCCAAGGTCCTCCCGAAAAAGCCCGAGGTCCTCCCGGGGTCCTCCCGAAGGAACTCGAGTTTCTCTCGAGGTCCTTCAGGAGGACCTCGGGTTCCTTCGGGAAAATTTACCCATAATGCACCGCGCGGTTACGCCGACGGCGACGGCGGCGCCGACGCCGACGCCGCTCAAGCCGGAAACAAGCGCCTAAGAGCTTCGCTCTAAAAAAAAAAAACGGGCAAAACATAGTTATTGGAGGTGAACAGCAGGACTAAAGAAAAACATGTGCAGTCCATATATGCACGAGGGGCATTTGCATTTTACGCACTCAACGTGTATTTATAAAAACGTGCACGCTACAAATGGAAGAGATTTTGTCACTTATCTACATTGTCGTATCGTCGTCCAACGAATGTTTTCAAATAATCGGTGTTTGGTTTTACCGCGAAGCCCTCATTGATGATTAAACATAATGCACGGGATACCAATAGAGTCTCTCTGTACGGAAAAGTAACAGAGTTCAAAGAGCGCCACTTGCTCCCTAGGGACGGTGATGGTCGAGTGCGGGAGAGCAAGAACAAGATGGATACAAATCCTGCACGGTGGAGGAGGAGCTGGAGGAGGGGAGGGGGATTGTCTATGCCTTCAGAGCGCACCGGAGGCTACGAGGCTATGGCGTCAACCAAAAAAACTCAAAAATCAGAATGTCACGACTCTACGTATCAATTTAAAGGTGTCTTCCACGCTGCTAATCCCGTCAGATCCGGAAGCTGCACGGTCACAATATGCTTTACGCCTGCGTGTATGCGTTTGCGTGGCCTCTCTCCTTCCACTCAACTTTCTCTTACAAATCAGCCACGGGCCCTAGACCACGGTAGACAATAACAGAACTGTCTAAACAAGGCCAGGAATGGGTGCGAAATTGCCCCGTGATTTCGTGCATCTCCTGGCTGTTTAAGGTTCCCGCGCACGCGTGGCCGCGCGTCACGGGACTTTGAAAACATGTGCACGGATGACGACGGTTCCTCAAGCCCCTGTCATGTTCCACAGCAAACCTTCGATACACTTGACCGGTGGCGTAGCCAGGGGGGAGGCTTATGAGGCTTCATCCCCCCCCCCCCTCCTCCCCCTTCTCCGCAACCCAAGTCATGTGGTCAAGAAATCTGTTTAGATAACACAAAAAAACATTTCCTCTGTTTTCCTCTTTGATATATTCTCACAATCGCTCACGCTTTCCATAGTTCCACGTGGCTGGAAAATAGCGAACGTAATGCCTGTTCACAAAACTGGTGATCGCCAACTCATAAGTAACTACCGTCCCATCTCTTTCGCCATCTTTCCATCTAAGCTCATGAAGCATATACTTTACTCAAATATAATGAACTTTCTTGACTCTCGTGAGTCCTTCTTGTGTGAAACCCAGCTAACCACCTTCCTCACTGATATTTATTCAAGATTCTATTCGAATATTCAGACCGACGCCATTTTCATTGACTTCTCCAAAGCATTCGACAAAGTTCCACTCCAACATTTTTTTAAACAAAACTTAACGATATAAACATTCACTCCTCTGTTGTTAAGTTGATTTTTGAAATGCTAATTAACCGTAAGCAATATTCCTCCGTTAAAAACGGAAAATCTCCCACCTGTATCGTAACGTCAGGTGTCCCCCAGGGAACCCTACTTGGCCCCTTCTGCTCCTAATCTATATTAATGGTCTCCACATTAAAATAGCTTTTTCTGTGCGCCTATTCACCGACGATTGTGTCATTTATCGATCCATCTTTTCATACCATGATCATCATGCTCTCCAGACCTTGAGTCTGTAATCCATTGGTGTGAAAAATGGCCGATGAAGTTAAAGTTTAATAAATGTAGATCCCTATCATTTTCCCGCAGTTCGCGTGCGACACCATTTTTGTATTACCTCACTAACACTCAAGCAATAGCATGCTCATTTTATAAATGCCTGGGTGTTCATCTCACCTCTGACCTATCATGGACTACTCACAAGACTTCTGTTATTCATGATACTAACCGTTCTCTCGGACATTTGCGCCGTAACCTCACACTTCGACACTACCCTTTGTAAAACGACTAGCCTATACCACACTTACAAGATCGAATTTAGAATACGCCTCATCTCTGCGGTTTCCGTGGTAGTCCTACCTCGCAAATAATGTAGAATCCGTCCGAAACGGAGCCATTCGTTTTATTTATAACAACTACTCACCATATAAGAGCATATCAGGATAACACCAAACAGCTACCTTCATTCACTTTCCCTTCGCCGCCGAGTACTACGCCTTTCTCTCCTCCATCGAATTTTTTATCCCAATAGCCACCGCAAAGAATCACTGCTATCACCTCCCCATCGTATGTTCCCACGTCTAGATCACCTATGTAAATTCGTCCAATTCGATCATCAACTGTCTCTCACCAGACTTTGACACTACCATTGGCCATTGAGGGTTAGAATTCACTACCTAACAACATCGTTTCTATTAATGATACTACTAAATTTGTTGAAGCCATTACCCTCCCTGTATCTCAGCTACCTAGCTAGCTTAAATGTTACAATTGTGTTCACTGCTGAATTTTTTTTTGTGCTATTGCCACCTTCTCGTATAATGCCCCACGGGCCCTCAAGGAAAATAACTAATGATGATGATGATGTTGAGCATCCCAGCACCCCCCCCCCCCTCCCCCCTTACCCAGAAAAAAAATTCCTGGCTGCGCCACGGCACTTCATACATGGATTAAAGGCGCCGTTCAGGCAGTTCTTTCTTTATCTATTGTGCCCCGGACTCCCCAAACACCAAGTTGGGGCCAAAGTTAATGGAGCGCACCTTTCGGACTGTCGTGACGAGGATATCGCACTCTTGCTGACGAAGCGCAATCGGCGTGCTCCGCGAACTTTCGCCTCCAACTTTCTGTTGGTGACAGGTTAAGAATTCAGCTCATCCCACTCCTTTCCAGTGTAGTAAAGTCAACGCTGGAAATTAGGCGACCTCCTCTCCCACGTTCGCTCTGCTGAGGTGGAGAAAATTGGGCGAGCTTCCCCTGAACGATTAAGCTGTCACCGACTCTAGAGCTCATAGTCCTACCAGAGCCGACCTACGGTCCGATAACGCCAGATCTGCAGCGTCGTAAGCGCACCGCCGCGGCTCTCGGCGTCTCTGAGCTTTTGTTATCACCGGCGCCGAAAACGCGCATAGTCACGCTGCATTCACCCCCGATTGGTTCACCCATTGATAGAAAACGCTCCAAGACGATGTGTGCCATGGCCACATACACTTAGGGCTGCTTGCCTCACTCCATCAGATCGTAGCCTTGGCGCCGGTCGGGCTTAGTGTGGAACAGAGTACAGCAACGAAGACGACGTTTGAGGAAAAGTACGAAGCAAAAGCGATCGCCATTGCGGCGAGACAACGAATTGGAGTCACTATTACATATTGTTTTCTGTAAATGGAGTAACTATACAGGGTGCTTATTTTAATCGGAAGATATTTGGTTTTTGCATGAGGGGGGCAAGTACACATTTCACCTTGTATATATCAGGCTCGGCGGACATTAGAGGAATGAAAATCATGATGATAATTTGGCATCTCAACCTAAACTCATAATTAACTTTTTAATCATTGGTATCAGGCGTTATGTTGCAATTCCAGTATTGACGGCAATTAGAATTAGAGGACAAACTAATTGGAAGAATTTGCAAAAATATATTAACCAATCAACATTATCGTTTTTAACCAGATTTAAAAATCACGCAAGAACGCGCCGTAAGCTCTGCCCACAATAAAGCTTAGAAGGCTGACGTAGTCGTTTGAGTTATGTTGTCACTATATCGGCAGCACGTTCTTGTTGCATACGCAGACGACACAAGTGATATTGTGACTGAAAGGGCTACATTATGCTTGCGTATTATAGCGATGCCGATAGACGTGTGCGGTGAGTGCACCCATCGCTTTTATAAAAAGTAGCAGTTCTCGGCTAGTTCAGGTTTTCGCAATCGACAATATCATTGCCAATGTAATGACGTAGGCCAAGAAGTATACAACCAGCTAATTTAAATCGGTAAGAGCCCTTACACAAGCACCAAGTATACCAGACGTCGCCTAACTTAGTCGGACGACAAGCACTACGCCGATGATGACAGGCATAACCAGACTAAGGTGTCACATCCGTGTTTCACTAAGGAGAGCGTTGTTACGGGGTCGGCTCTTTGGGCATCGACAGACTTTGTTCGCCCACTGCACAACATGTCTGCAAAGTTGGACGTTGCCGAGGTAGAGAGCCTCAATGCCGAAAACAACTTTTAACGCTCAGAACTGTCCTTGTGGCACAGAAAGGTGTTTGAGCGACTGTCTTTGGCTGCAAGACCTCAAGCGTCTTATGCGGCGACATTGCGTTCGTCAGAGTCTTCCGTTGCAAGGCCTACGTTGAGTACGGGGGCGGTAAAGCGGACCAGCTTGGACGAGGGTGCGACATCGGAGCATGACATCAGCTCGGCGGATGGTGTTGTGCCCACCGTTACTTCGAAAGTTCCCGCTTTTTGTCGAGATGCTCGTCTGGCTGCTGCACAGCCCGATTCCGAAGGCTTCGATCAAGTGCGGAAACGAAGTTCTCCGACATCAACAGGGACGGCAAAGTCTAAGGAGGTACTAACTGTGTCTCGCCAACCGCGGATGAAAGCACGTTTTCTTTCAAGGTTAGATCCTTACTCAATTGTGTCAGACATTAAAGATCTGATAACCCCCTTCTGTGAAAGCAGCTGTGTTGAGTCACCAAGTACAAACAGAAATCTCGTTCTTATTCATCGCTCCACATCGCAGGTGGCCAATATGTTCTTGATATATTAAACAAATAAAAATTTCGCCAAAGGGGATCGATCTTCCATGAATTTGTTTAGAAAACTGGACAGTTCACGAGTGTATGTGACCAATCTGAAACGGTTACGAATAATTCAAACCCTTGAAGTATATTCTCAGAACACACGGGGCTCGCGTTCTAGGTTATCTGCGTTAATGCAGAATGTTTTGCTACACTGTTAAAAAAAACCGTAAAATTACAGGGAGCGCCAACGGGACCAGAGCCGCTCGCGAGCCGTCGTTGCCGTTTTGCCGTAAACCCCTCCACCGCACCCGAACGAACAGACATAGTCGGCGCGCTGCGCAGGCGCAGTCAATGCAGCCCTTTTATTCGGAGAGGCGGAAGATCACGTGAACTTCTTTCCCGCGCTCCCGTGGAACGCTGTCCGGCTGTCCGCGTGAAGCAGGGGGGGGGGGGGGGGGGAAGGAGGGAAAGGGAACGCGGCGCCGCGTGAAGGCACCTCTGGCGCATGCGCAGTGAGCGAGACCAGGCAGATCCCGCGCAATTCGGCGAGTTTGCGGACATGTTTTGGTTCGCCGCACTCAATCCTGGAGATTTCACGGTAAGTGCATTACATCCCCTTCCTTGAGCTGTTTGATGAATACCTGTCGCACCACTGTTTTCCTAGATGAGTCGCGCAGTTGTCTGGATTCACTATTATGTATTGCTCGCCACAAGCGTGTGCAGACGATGTGCGCCTCGCGCTGGAGGTGCGTAGCGTTTAGGGTAACGGGGTCTTTGCCTTGTGCTTTCGAGTGTTACTCTAGCATTATCATGAGACGTAGTGTGTTGGTGTTCTACGTTTTTCTTGCTCCCTTCTTAGTTAAATATTATTCGGCTACGTGAAGCGCTCTTGGTTTAGCGCTCCGCTGGAAAGGCAGAGGTCCCTGGTCCGGTACGAGGACCATGCGCGCCGATTTTTTCGGTAGCTGCTTGTTCGACATAACGTGCTGTTCAGGTGCAATTTGTTTCGAAACAAGTGCTCACAATGGTATACAATATACGTTTGACCGAAGTGTGAAAAACTAGTGCCAAAATTCCTTTTTTTTTTGTTCGTTTGTGCCGAGCCTACATTTAGCTTCCGTGCACTCTCATATTGTCACGAATTAAGGCGACAAGAAAGAAAAGAGTAAACTGAAAATAAAGGTTTAAAGGGACACTGACAGGGTATTTATGCTCGCTGAGGTTTTTAGTTTTACGTGACATATGAGAGCTCAACTACCCAGAACAGAATTTGCGGCTCGAAATTCGGTTTCTTTCCGCCCGAAAACCGCCGATCAAGAACTGGCCGGTTGGAGTCTCCCTCACTCTCTTTTTCGCGGTCACGGGCCGTTTTCTAAGGTATCGATGCGACCACCAAATTTAATCAAAGTCGTGGGTCACTGAAGGCACACACTGATTATTAAAAATAGAAAAAAAATATGAAACCCAATTTTTGTGGCTTCTAAAAAGCTGTAAATACGTTGATTGAAAAAAAAAAAGTTCCACAGACAACCGGAAGCATTCTGTGCGTTCGTCGTTTCGCGTATCGTGGGACTCGAGGGGACGGCGATAGCAGCGGACGACGGGCGTGGGACCTCTATTTCAGTACTGTCGTTCGCGGTACCGGCGAATTCTGTCTACCGTTAAAAGAGAAATTTGGGACTGATCAAAAGAATTGGTATTCATCCCGTACGACACGCCCGGCCACCAAGCCGATTTGCACGAAGACGTCGCCGAGCCGTCGATCCCTTCTCGTGGCTGAAGACATCGCTCGCGCAAACGTCAAGCACGACGTGTCTACTTCGAGTTCAATATGCACGCGTACGATTTCTTTACTAGGTGCGAATGTCCCCAAAGCGTGGTGCTTCCCAACTTCGACCCGGGAGTGCTTTTGCTAGAGAAAAATCGACAGCAAACTTTCCAACTTACAGTTTACCGGCTGAGTTATTATGAAAGAGATCTACCAGATAAGCAATGCGCCAGTAGCTCAGTGGGAAAGACGTCCGGTTCACACGCGATAGGACCGGGTTCGATCCCTCGTGGAACTTAATTTTTTTTTTTTTGCTTCGAACATTTTCCGATGTTTACATATATATATTTTTTTTCCAATCATCACTGAAGAAACAAACAAAAAAATAACAAACTAATGTTGTGGACGATACTTCGCTGATTTAAATGGTATGGGATTTCCGTTTTGACACCTGCGAGCTCAATGTAATCACTTTCCACAAAATGCAAAGAGCATGTAAATCAGGTAACGACCGCTTTCCGAGGTGCCTGTATATGTTCTACAGGAATTGCAGCCAGCCGTTGGTCCCGATCCCGTTGATCTTTCGGAAACTCTGTCGCACAATGCCACTATTTTCGGATTCAGGAAATGTGAGCCAGCTCTTCACGCAACATCTTGGGTGTATTCTTTTCGGAGCCGATCATGGAAATTCACCACGGGCACTCACTACTCATCTCCAACTCCTCAATGTACAAAACAACTCATCTTGGAGTACAGAACAACGAGCGGAACAAACATAACTGCAAAAAAATCGCGCGGCGAGCAGTTCCCGCACGCCCCATCGCACGCCGCATGTCCTGTCGTCTGCTACCGGAGAGGAGAAAAAAAAAAAAAAAAACGCACGGTAGGGTGTAGTCACGTGACTTCCGCCGCTCACTCTCTTCTCTCCACTTCTCCGACCTCCGTCGGGTTTCGGTTTCGAGGAGTTGCGTCTTTTGGCTTTATTAAAAAAATACGCTACTCTGTTGCAAAATATTAATTGGGTAGTCCTCCGACACCATAATGAAGCGCCTGGCAAAAAAATAAATTTTTTTTTTTTTTGGGGGTGTCAGTGTCCCTTTAATGGGCGAACTTGTGCCAAACAAAAAGAAGTAACGGAAGAGCGTCGAGGCAGCAGAAAAGCGGGCGGCGATTCGGCGGCACTACAGAGCGCTAGCGAGACTGAGACTGACTCGACAAGGTCGCGGGCAGTTGCTGATCTACCGTGCGTCACTATCTCGAAAGTTCGGCAAGGAAGGTTCGAGCGTCGCGCTCTCGGGGCGAGGATGAACTGGCACTTTCGAGAATAACAAAGCAGAGGGAAAGTTAGGTCTGCTGCGAGAATGACCGGGAATCTTCTAGAAGACCGTGACCGAGCGTTGCCTTCTCGGCTCTGCGGGTGGCATTATCCCCCCTTTAAAAGTGCATCGCCCCGATGCAAAACGAAAGGAAAACGGAAATGGCTAAAACAATTACGGGGAAACAAAACAAACATGCAGTTTCACAATCCTAACGCGCGTAGAACGGCTTGAGTCGAACTACGTGGACGACTTCGGGTCGTGGCTGGCGGCGTCCTGATGGTCGAGTTCCGTCGGGGAGCACCTCGTAGTTCAGGTCCCCAAGGCGGCGGATGACCTTGTAGGGTCCGAAGTAGCGCTTTAACAGTTTCTCGCTGAGGCCGCGGCGGCGGATGGGCGTCCACACCCATACCCTGTCTCCGGGCTGGAACTCCACGTCGCGGCGGCGGAGGTTGTAGCGGCCTGCGTCGACACGTTGCTGGTCCTTAATTCGAAGACGGGCTAGCTGTCGTACTTCTTCTGCTCGTTGGGTGACCAGCTGGGCGTCGTCAGTGCCGTCGTCCGTCGGGTCGTGGGGCAGCATGGCGTCGAGCATCGTCGTCACCTTTCTGCCGTGCACCAGCTGAAAGGGTGTAATGCCGGTAGTTTCTTGAATCGCCGTGTTGTACGCAAACGTGACGTAGGGCAACACTTCATCCCACGTCTTGTGTTCCACGTCCACGTACATCGAAATCATGTCGGCGATGGTCTTGTTTAGTCGCTCCGTCAGCCCGTTTGTCTGCGGGTGGTATGCCGTGGTCCGGCGGTGGTCGGTGTGGCTCAGGCGGAGTATCTCTTGTGTCAGTTGCGCCATGAACGAGGATCCTCGGTCCGTAATCAGGACTTGGGGAGCGCCGTGTCGGAGGACGATAGACTCCACGAAGAACTTGGCTACTTCCACGGCGGTCCCCGACGGGAGTGCTTTTGTCTCGGCGTACCTGGTGAGATAATCAGTTGCCACGATTATCCACCGGTTTCCCTGCGTCGACGGTGGGAAAGGTCCGAGAAGATCCATTCCAACCTGCTGGAATGGTGCAGTCGGGGGCGCGATCGGTTGCAGGAGACCTGCCGGCTTCGTCGGTGGTTTCTTGCGTCGTTGGCATTCGTGGCACGAACGGACGTAGAGGTGGACAGTTTTCGGGAGCTTGGGCCAGTAGTATTTTTCTCGGATCCGTGCAAGAGTCCTACTGTAGCCAAGGTGACCAGATGTTGGGTCGTCGTGACAGGCTTGGAAGATCTCTTCTCGAAGACTAGCAGGAATGACCAGGAGCCACGTCGAGTTGTTGTCCCCGAAGTTCTCTTTATAGAGGAGACCTCTCCGGACGGCGAATCTTGGCAGGTCACGCGAGAAGGCTCGGGGAATCGTACCCCCTCGTCCCTCCAAGTGGTCGATCAGTGCACGCAACTCAGGATCGTCCCGCTGGAGCGCTGCCATGCCGTGAATGCTCACCGCGCCAAGAAAGTGGTCGTCGTCGTCTTTGGCACATCCGGTAGCTGACTCGACAGGGGCTCTGGACAGGCAGTCGGCGTCGCTGTGTTTTCGGCCTGACTTGTAGACCACGGTCACGTCGTACTCTTGCAGTCGTAGGCTCCACCGAGCAAGGCGTCCCGAAGGGTCCTTCAGGCTCGCTAACCAACACAGCGAATGGTGGTCGGTGACCACCCGAAAAGGAGTCCCGTACAAGTATGGGCGGAATTTCGTGATGGCCCAGACGACGGCCAGACATTCCTTCTCGGTCGTCGAGTAATTGCTTTCCGCGTTTGACAGCGTCCGGCTAGCGTATGCGATCACGCGCTCCGCACCGTCTTGTCGTTGGACCAGTACCGCTCCGAGTCCTGTATTACTGGCGTCCGTGTGGACCTCCGTTTCGGCTGATTGGTCGAAGTGGCCGAGAATCGGTGGTGACTGGAGCCGTCGCTTTAGTTCGTCGAATGCCTGTTGTTGTTCTCCACCCCATTCGAAGTTCACGGCGTTTTTCGTAAGGCGCGTTAGCGGCGCAGAAAGCTTGGCGAAATCCTGAACGAATCGCCGGTAGTATGCGCAAAGTCCAAGGAATCTTCGGACGGCCTTTTTGTCGGTGGGCGGTGAAAAGGTCGCTACGGCGCGAGTTTTCTCAGGGTCAGGACTTACACCTTCGTTGCTCACAACGTGGCCCAGGAACTTCAGTTCGCCGTAGGCAAACCGGCACTTCGTCGGCTTGAGGGTGAGTCCTGCGGTCCTGATTGCCTCAAAAACGGCACGAAGGCGTCGCAAATGCTCGTCGAAGTTGGCGGAGAATACCACGACGTCGTCGAGGTAAACGAGACAGCTCTGCCACTTGAGGCCTGCCAGGACGGTGTCCATGACACGTTGGAACGTTGCCGGCGCCGTGCACAGTCCGAAGGGCATCACCTTAAACTCAAACAGTCCGTCGGGCGTGACGAAGGCAGTCTTTTCTCGGTCCCGTTCGTCGACTTCGATCTGCCAGTAGCCACTCTTAAGATCCATCGACGAAAAGTATCGGGAGTGGCGCAGCCGGTCCAGCGTGTCGTCGATGCGGGGGAGCGGATACACGTCTTTCTTGGTGACCGCGTTGAGCCGCCGGTAGTCGACGCAGAATCGAAGCGTTCCGTCTTTCTTCTTCACAAGCACGACTGGAGAGGCCCACGGGCTGCTCGAAGGCTGAATGATGTCGTCGTTGAGCATCTCCTGTACTTGTTCATGAATGGCCTCTCGTTCCTTTGGGGAGACCCGGTACGGCGGCCGATGCACAGGGAGCGCGTCGTCGTTGGTAATGATGCGGTGTTTCGCAACTGTGGTCTGGCGCACCCTCGAAGTCGTCGCAAAGCAGTCGCCGAACTCAGCGAGGAGGTCTCCGAGCTGTCGTCGTTCCGTGGCGCTGAGCTTGGGGTTGACGTCGAGCTGTGGCGGCACTGTACTGGACGGCTGACATGGCGAGGGCTCGTCGGAGATCGCGGCGATTTCGGCGTCGGCCAGAAGTTCCTCAACGTGTCCTATAGTGGCCCCTTTCGTGAGATGCTGCGCCTCCGGTCGAAAGTTCGTCACGAGGACCACACAACGTCCATCCTGCAGCTCTGCTACGCCCCTTGCGACGCCTATTCCTCTTCCGAGAAGCAGTTGGACGTTGCCTTCCAGAAGGACTTTCCCGCTGGCAACTGCGTCGGTCACGACGGGCACACGAACACTCGACCGTGGCGGCAGGTTCACGTGGTCCGCAATGACTCGGACGGCGTCTGGCGACGTTTTGGATTCCTCCGGAGGTAGCACGGGCTTTCGCAGGGTCAACCTGTTTGCTCCAAGGTCGATCACCGCACCGTACTCACAGAGGAAGTCCATGCCAAGGATGACGTCTCTCGAACAGTCTTTGAGGACGAGGAATTTCACGGGGCAGGTCTCTCCGTGGATGTCCACGCGCGCAGTACACCTTCCCACTGGTGTGATGAGATGTCCGCCGGCGGTTCGTATTTTCGGGCCATCCCACGGCATCATCACCTTCCGTAGGCGGCGAGAGAGCTTCCCACTTAAAACCGAATAGTCTGCTCCGGTGTCGATGAGCGCCTTCGCGTCGTGGCCGTCGATGATTACGTCGAGGTTATTGGACACCGTCTCGTCGCTAGTTGGGGAGCCCTCCGACGTTTGTGGAGGATATTGGCGTCGTTCGTCCTCGGCAATACCACCTCCCGGCATTGCCGCACTTAGTTTTCCCGACGGGAAGCGATGGGTGACGGGCTGTCTCGGCGAGACCGGCGGAAGGGCGATGACGAGCGTCGGGGAGATGGTGAACGGAATCCTCGGCGGCGAGACGACTCAGGTGATGAAGAGCGGCGGAGGTAGTCCTCGATGTCCCGAGGTCGCTCCCCAAGACGTGGTCGAGGGTCGTTGGGCGCAAACCCTCGTAGGCCCAGCTGGCGGTAGGGGCATCGACGGTAGATGTGGTCGGCTTCCCCGCAGTGGTAGCACAACGGGCGTCGATCGGCCGTTCGCCACACGTCGGTCTTCCTGGGCGCCGGTTGCTCTTGCCGGACGTACTGAGGTCGATCGTCGAGACGTCGGGGGTACGGCTGTGCCGGTGCGTCCCGTCGTCGTGGTGTTGGAGGTTGATGGGCAGCAGGTGGCGGTCGTCGGGCCATGGCGGCGTAGCTCACCGTCGGTTGCTCGAGCGGAGCGGGGTTGACAGGAGCCCGTTGTTCGATGGCTCTCTCGAGCTCGTCCCTCACAACTTCGGCAATGAACAGCGACGCCGGGGGGTCGGCAGCAGGCAGCAGTTTCTTGAGTTCTTCGCGAACGACTTGACGGATAATCTCGCGAAGCTCGTCGGTGCTGGTGCTGAACTCGGAGCTTGCCGATGCCAGAGTTGAAACGTCGTTGAGCCGATGGTAGTGCAGCGCTCGGGCCATTAGCGCCCGCTCGATGTTTGTCGCTTCGGCAACAAATTCTTCGACGGTCGTCGGAGGGTTGCGAATAAGTCCCCCGAAGATTTCGCTTTTTACGCCTCTCATAAGGAAGCGCAACTTTTTCTCGTCAGTGGCTTCCGGGTCGGCGCGGCTGCTCAGGCGGAGGATGTCTTCAACGAAACTGGTGACCGTTTCGTTGGGGCCTTGAGTCCTCGCCTGGAGAAGGTCTTCGGCCCGCTGCCTACGATGCTGATTCATGAACGCCCGCTTCAGCTCGGTGACGCAGGCGTCCCACGACGTGAGCGCAGCCTCGTGATTCTCCAACCAGTGCCTCGCAGTACCCTCCAACGAAAAGTAGAGGTTCTGGAGGCACTGCTCCGCAGTCCATCCGTTGTGGCGCGCCACACGCTCGTAGTTCTTGATCCAGTCTTCAACGTCCTCGTGGATCTCGCCGTGGAAGGGAGTCGGCGTACGAGGAGCGACGGTAAGGTAGACGACGGCAGGAGCGGCGGGGTTCGGCGACTGGTTGGCCATCGTCGTCTTCGCTTGCCTTGTCCTCGCGGTGAATGGTCCGAATTCAGGAGCTTGCCCTTGAAGACGGCAGCTGGCACGGTGCTTCGGGTCTTCAACGAAAGGTCGTCGGGAAATGGGGCTTGTTGACCGAGTTCTTCTAGGGGTATACGTTGCACGGGTTTTGTACCCCGCACCTCCACCAGAAATGTCACGAATTAAGGCGACGAGAAAGAAAAGAGTAAACTGAAAATAAAGGTTTAATGGGCGAACTTGTGCCAAACAAAAAGAAGTAACGGAAGAGCGTCGAGGCAGCAGAAAAGCGGGCGGCGATTCGGCGGTACTAGAGAGCGCTAGCGAGACTGAGACTGACTCGACAAGGTCGCGGGCAGTTGCTTATCTACCGTGCGTCACTATCTCGAAAGTTCGGCAAGGAAGGTTCGAGCGTCGCGCTCTCGGGGCGAGGATGAACTGGCACTTTCGAGAATAACAAAGCAGAGGGAAAGTTAGGTCTGCTGCGAGAATGACCGGGAATCTTCTAGAAGACCGTGACCGAGCGTTGCCTTCTCGGCTCTGCGGGTGGCAATATTGTTACGGCAGACTTGTGTGAATTTAGGAAACTTTAAATTGATCGACTCGACCTTCGTGTCTAACACTGCCAGTACTCAAATGCTTTGCAGCACGCCTTTAAGTCCGCGGTCTTTTTTTTTTTTTTTGTTGAGTTCGTTGAGTTTAGTTTTCTCCATTCTTTGGCGCGCTACCGTGTAGCGACGGCGCCGGACTCTACGTAATGAGTCATGACTGAAACACATTTGCGAAAAGCGGCCAAATTGTATGTAGAAATCGCAAACGAAAATCAGACAGCAACTCCTATTGCCTTCTTTTTTTTTTTTTTTTTTTTCGGCGGGGAAACCCGGAGGGGGACGGAGCGATGTCGCAACGTTACTTCGGGAGTTCCGTCCGTTCCTTCCCTCTCCGGGTTTTCTACGCTATGGCGCAGCAGCCGCCGAGGCTGGTTGAGTGTTTCCGCGGTTTTTGATCAGCTTTGTACGAAGACTGATTTTCGCCGATCTGCGGAGCACTGCGGAGGCTGAAAATTATGTGGACTGTTCGCTGTGTTGTGGCATTCGGGCAAAGCAAGATCGCGGTGAGTTTGCTCGTGTACAGTCGGCGGTAAAAGTTTGCGGGGCGCGGGAGCGTCAGCCGAAAAGACTGGTTGCGGCGCGCGGCCGCTCTCAAGATTCACGCTTCGAGAATGTGCTTCCTTTCGTGCTCGAAGCCATGACTTTTTCGCTCGCTTCCGCCCGACGTGCACGAGATAACCAGGGACCGGCGCAAGGTGCCGCTATGACAGCTATCACGCCGCGCGTCTGCCTCAGCCACCGTGATGGGTGACGAAACTCGCGCATGCTTCAGATAACATTTCGCGGCACCTTGCGCCAGTCCCAGTTATATATCGTGCGTGTCGAACGGAAGCGAGCGAAAAAAGCATGACCGCGAACAAGAAAGGAAGCGCGTGCGCATAGCGTGAGTCTTGGAGCAGCAACGTGCCGTGAGAAGGCGCAGCCAGTCTTTTCGACAGGCGCTCCCGTGCCCCGCAAACTTTTGCTCCCGATTGTACGTCGGCCGATGCTTGTGTCGGTGCACATCTCAATCTCAACTAAACATCGAGTGCCGATTGTGGCTGACTCCATGCATGTAAGAAGGAATTAATCTACCAGGAACTTCGTGAATAAGAACGAGGCAAGCGTGTGGCTGTAGAAGGATGTCGTGACCGTTGGCATACGTACACTGGTTTCCGCACGTTGCTTCTGTTTACTTCATCTGTTGTAATAGCAGTCTTTTTACCGGTGCGTGAAGCCCTCGGTTGCTTCGAAAACCAAAGCTGATACAGCCAGTCTCTTTTTATCCGATGATTCTGTCAAGTCCTAATCAAGGAGTCATATATATATATATATATATATATATCAAGAATGCACGTTTGGTGTTGTTTGCGTTAATTTTACTGCGGAGGACGTTGCCTTTTGCGCGGGATCATTCTTCTCGTGTAACTTGTCTTCCAAATTTGCGTGCAACAATTTTTGCACCCTCCGTTTTCCGTTCTATATTCGGTTTCTTTTCTTGCAAATGTGTTTCCGCCTTAACATTTTGCCGCGGCGCAGCTCTGTTCAGAGAAGAAACGGTCTCAGCACAGCAGGGTGCACGAAGGGCGTCGTGTGTTTAGAAAAAAAGAAAATGAAATCGGGCAAGAAATGATTTGGTAACTGCACCGTAATAAGTGGCTGCCAGCAGTGGAAAAAAAAAAAAAAAAGATGTGTTGCCTTATAGTTGGAGTTAAGTCATCTGTCTTATTGGAGTATTTGAGGTAGAAAGGAGAACAAACTAGATGCCTGGGCCGGCTTGCGAGAGGCAGCGTCTCGGTTGAGACTGCTCAAAGAAAGCGCTGCCAAGGCTCGGGCGCGCGAGCGTCTAGGACTCGGTTTAAGCTCTAGCACTAGCCTTGACAGCGCTTTCTTTGAGCAGTCTCAACCGAGACGCTGCCTTTCGCAAGCTGGCCCAGGCATCTAGTTTGTTCTCCTGTTCAGTTCTTTGCAAGAGTCACTCACTCCTAAAACAAACATGCACTATTATGCTCATAAAAAAGTGCTTTGAACGACGAATATGATTGCTACTTTCACCATACAGTGGTCCCTGCAGATTTCTTTCCTTCAATATTTTGCTTTTTGCAAAAAGGTATTTTGATTACAAAGATTTTGGATATGAGGAGTCAGTGATAACATGAATTTTTTAAGGCTTACAGGTGTCTGTCTGGTTGGAAAATTGAGCCTGCCCAAAAATGTCCTCCTCCTCGTGACATTCCTAAGTTCAAGCCCCAAAAATGATGCTGTGCTCGAGTGGAGCCTCAAAATCAACAAGGCCGAGGCAGAGTTCTAAGATCAAAACGCAGCAGCTGTCTGCCTCCTCCCATTGCTTGCATCCTACTTTAAAGAAAACCTCGGAGAGCTCTTCCAGTTACATCAGGTAGTAGCATTCATAATAACCAGGCTATTTGTTTCCAAAGACACATCCTCATGACCTTGTTGAAAAGAACTTCCTGGAAGTCTCATACAGGCAGTCAGCATTCCACTGAGAAACTATGCATCTGGAAATACTAAACTTTTCTTCATTTTTGAAATTTTCAGCTATATCAGTCTTCCTGTATACCGTAACATACCGGTCATGCACCTATGTCCAAATAGGCGCCTACCTAGTGATTTTTAACCATTGGAGCAATGCCTTGTACTCTTTCTGCAGTTTAGCTTTCTGAGCGACCATCCCCCCACTTTTTAAGAATTGTCTGCAAAATCTTTGTGAACGCTTTCTTGGTATCTGACGACAATGCTGATAATGAGCACGCAAAAAATGAAATTACTATTGCTCTACGAGGAGCCAAACCTTCCTTAATCTTTTCCTGGTTGAGGTGACTCAATTTATTATACTTCACATTAGAGTGCAATGGGAAGATATGCAACTCTAGGCTGGGTCATCTTATAGTATGTTCTACATAAATATTTCACTAAACCAAAGGGGGAGCGGCGGTGAGCACCCACTCTTGCACCACTTGCTTCTAATGGGTTCACATGATGTTTTGCATTTTTGGGATCGAGTGTTAGAGTTAACACAAAAATTATGCTAAAGAATTAACTAGTGACAAACGTTTGTACTTCCACTTCGACTCCTAAGTTAGGATCATTTGTTTTTAATATTAGCAACTTCGTTGTCCCGCTGGTGTAACAATGAGGCTTTGTGACAGATATCAGCAGATACATTGCTGCTTATTTAACACTGTTTTTTTTAGTTGTTATTGAGCGTTAGGACAACAAATGTTTGTAGTTAAAAATGTCCTTATTAGTGAGAAAATAACAGGAACCGCATCCTTTAATCTCAGCAAACGCTATCTCCTGTAGGTGGGATGAAGGGTTAAAGGAAATAAGGGTGAGATGAAAATAAAGTGGGTGAGACGAACCTCTTTCACATAAGTGAGGGGTGAATGGAGAATAGCCTTTTGGTATTCCCGAATACCCGTGGGATTAACAGACTCTTTCAAGGTTTGGGGTTGCTTGACTTGCATGTGTGGGCAGTACCAGGAGTGCGCTTCTGAGACTGACCTCGCAGTGGGCGCATAGGCTCTTGTCTTTTTCCTGTGTATGGCGGCTTATGCACCATGTTCTTCTTGTGGGTGTTACATTTTGCTGTTTCCTTGGAAACCATAGTGGTGTGGGTCCGTTGTCTTTTCAGGCGAACCTCTTCCCACCTGGTATAATTACCATCTGGGAGTGGGTCTAAGTCTTCTTTGAGTAGAGCCATGAGGTGTTTTCAGTGGGCCTGTTGTTTGGCTTCCTGGGAGAATAGGGGATCCTTTGTGCCTTTTTCAATGAAGGCGGCGCTGTTGTCACCAAGGATGGTAAGGATAAGGGAAGACAGGAACTCGCATGCGGCGGCAGGCACTGTTTCATTTCCTTGGGAATGGTTTGGTGTACCAGGAAGCGGTGGCTTTAAAGTTACAAAGATGAAAGAGCGTGTTGGTGAAAATACAGGAGTCAAAGAAAGATTAAAAACACTTAGGGACAAGGACAGATAGCACAGTTCTTTCAACTATCAACACACATTTACTGGTGTCTCCTTCAATAGTGCTATCTCCTTCCTAACGTTTGAGACTAAAGAGGAAGATGCGGAAATTAATATATATACACCTGGAAAAAAAAAAAAAGCTACACAAATTCACACCCAATACACTAGAAGATAAAGAATTCAGAACTACCTGAAACCAGAGCTGGATTAGCCAAAAGGGCGCTCTATCTCAATTTGTCAATAGTGTTTTTTCTTTCTTTCTGAATTTCTTTATCTTCTAGTGTATTGGGTGTGAATTTGTGTTGTTCTTTTTTTCCGGGTGTAGTAATAATAATTTCCACATCTTCCTCTTTAGTCTCAAACGTTAGGAAGGAGATAGCACTATTGAAGGAGACACCAGTAAATGTGTGTTGCTAGTTGAAAGAACTGTGCTGTCTGTCCTTGTCCCTAAGTGTTTTTATTCTTTCTTTGACTCCTGGATTTAAAGTTGTCGGCCTTCCTGCCAGAGTCCTTTGAATGTGCCCCACACTCGTGTGTTATCTCGGAGCTTGCACCTCAGTTGTTTACGGAGCTTCTGGGTGTATTTTTTTATCTTCACCGTGGTTGCATTGAAATTGGCTTGGAGTTTTCAGTCCTTATTTCTCCTGTAACATTGTTGGGCTTGCAGTCTGATAGCACACAAGTTGAGGAGATGAAGGTCGGGGTCTGGGTCGTCTTGTTTGGCTTGGTACTTCTGAGTGGATGTGGCTTTCATTATTCGCTCACCTAGACACTTTTTCAGGTGCTAGGTTAATGAAGCTGATTTGTCATTTAGTGTTGCGGTGTCTTTCTGTCATTAATTCTATTTCGACGGGTAGGTGCTTGCTTCCCAAGGCGTCGGAGCAGTTCGCCCTCGGGCTTGGATGTTGTGTATGGCCCATGTCAAGTCTGTTGTGGTGTCGTTCTCAGTGCGACGTTTGCCAATGCGAATGGCAGTCTGTTTTTCTTTGAGAATTCATAGATTGGCCTGCTTGGTGGGTGTTAAGACATTGCACTCTCTGTCACTGTCTCGCTCGTATCCCCATATTCCTGCATCTGCGGTAAAGTCGCCGGCCACGATAAGTTCTTCGGGCATCATTCTTTGCGATCCGCCTTGCGTCGTCTTGCTCGTGTCCCACAGTTCTACATTCTGTGGGAATAAATATAGACCCATAGATGTATGGTACCTTCACTAGCATTTCGTGCATTTCTCAATTAACCACACATGTTTTCTGACTTTTCTTAGGTGACAACAGAAATCACAAGAGTTTCGTAGCAGTCTGCCCGCTTCTCCTGTAATTGTTGCACTGGGTGAGCTTCACGTGTCTTTTCCTTGCATGCTTTGTATTTTTGAAGGTGCTTTCTTTTTTAATTTGTGTTGAATTCTGGAACAACAACCTAGACCGTTTTATCGTGGGTAGTGCCATTTTGAGAGTGAGAGAGAGAAGAGGGGTCAGTGCAGATGACTCCTAGTGACTCAATTGTAGTGGAATACTGTAGTGGTGTAACTAGAGTGCTGGAATACTGCAGTGGTGTAACCAAAGGGTGATGTGCCGATTTTGACCAGAGCTAGATGGACGACCACATCGTTTGGTTTCGGCAGCCTTGTCAAGCACCAATGTAAAGCACATGTCCTGGTATTATACCATACTTCGACAATCAATGTTTGATTGATCCAGCAAGAAAAAGAGAAGTTTTTATTTTGGTTTGTGAGTGCAGGTGCCACAAAACGGCATACAGCCCAAACAGCAGGTGCCTGTGAGGCATTTGATTGTTTGGGCCTGCATTCTGTGTCTTGTCAAACCCCAACAGCCAAATTTTCTGCTCGTAGAATGTGTGGTCGCATGCGGTCTCCGGTCATTTAATTTCTAGCAAAAGCAATTTAAACGAAACCGACGACTGGCATCGCACGTTGGCATCAGACTTCCATGCTACTGATTCTGTTCACAAACTCAACAAAAAGTGTTTGATTCTGCATGCTCATTTACAAATTTTTTTCTTTTGTTCAAGCCTTCAGGAGCACTTTGCATAACTTGATGTCATTACTGGGTATGGTTGCTCAACACTATTTAGTGCGACCCTTATTTGGCTTGGCATATAAGGTGTGCCTTATCTGTGATTGTGATGCATCTCAGTCTCAGATCTCAGATATGCGTCACAATCCTATATCAGTGTGCCTACCTATTCAGTGTTCCTGCTGGTAATACCTCTATAGAAGTTTCCAGATGCGAATATGACGATAGTATTTTTTTCTTCATTTAATGCGTGAGCGTTAAAAGCCCTATTAGAGAAAAAGCCGGCGTAGTGGTGTCGGTCGCATGACTTTTCTGGTTACTTGACTAGATAGGTCGATACATCTGATACTAACATTTTCTCCGCATTAATTACATTGATCGCTTGTTTCTTTTCTAGGCCGCTCACTTTTCGAATGCAGCTGCCAGCTGTTTGTGGACCATGAGGTGATGGTGGAAGATGTGGGCTTTCTGCAAGTTGTGGAGCTCCTTTTCGCCCTTTATTATTGTTTAAACATTCAGTATGCCAAAGGTGCGGGAACCACACTTGAGTTCATTCAGAGATATGGTTTATTTCCTTCATAATTTTGAGCCTAAGAGAGGCAATAAAGAGCAACTCTACTGAATTTTGGCTGAGAAAACGATTAGTTCTCTTTATAATCATCTAGGAAGGCTACAACTAAAATCTTTCTGTATATTAAATTGGACCCTCAAAGTTTGACAAGCGCTAATCTGCTAATTTTAGCGAGCGATGTGCAGGCTAGCCATCAGTGGCACTTCCTTCAGATGTGACGTCATGTTGATGTCTGTTGTATACACCGGCTTTTTTCTCTCTCAACGCCAACACATGTCCAGTCGGTTCAGACACTACCTAGAGTTGACCCAGTGAGTGGGGTAATTCACGTAATCATGCATCTGCCATGGACATGAGTGGGCATGCAACTGACGTCGCTGCTCACCCTTTGCCGAAGTTTCGGTTTCAATTTGCGACTTGAGTTATAAATAGCAAAGTTGCACAAACAATATTCTACTTTTCGTGAAACAATGTAGAGTTGTTCATGAGTGCTTTTCCAAGTAAGGTCATCCACTATCTTGAAATTTTCTAAATTGTGTAGAGTTGTCCTTTAATTTGTCACTGGCTACCCACATTTCCAAGCTCAGTTTCAGAGTCCATTATTAAACCGCAATAGGATGTTTTATTCACGGACCACAGAACGAATAAAACGTGCTCGGGACGAAGGAGACGACAAACATTTCTTTCAACTAAGAACAACAGGAATGAACTTAGGAGCACTCCGTACAATTCAGACTGCCAAGAAAATGGAGAGAAAGGGAGGCAGGAAGATAAAAAGGAAAGTGTAAAGTTAGAATTGTAACTCATGTTGTTACTTCACTCTTTTTCTTATTTCCTTCCTTACAATTTTTGACACTTACCTTTCTCTCTTTCTGCCTCCCTTTCTCTCAATTTCCTTGGCGGTCTGAATTGAAGTAAGTGCTTTTAAGCTCATTCATGTTGTTAATTAAAAAAAAATGTTTGTTGTCCTTCGTCCGGGTATGTTTTATTCTTTCTGTGGTCTGAGAATTTTATCAACACACTCTTTCAGTTACTTTAAAAATTTTTATATCTTGCATAATAATTCGATTTAAAAATTTCACCTAATGTTACAATGTGACTATGTTTGATCCTATCCCAGAAATCACAAATAAATATGTCAATATATCTACTATTCCAATTGTTTTATCTTGACTGAATGTGTCATTTACTTATTACTTCTATTTGGCCTTCAGTTCGAAGGCAGAGTCATAAGCAGTATACATCATTAAATTATTTTTGGCTGGAAACAAATTGGAGCCTCAAAATATGTTTAATATACTCAGCTAATTATTTATGTAAGAGTTTCTTTACTGCACCACACTATTCTGTATCACTCTAAAAGTGTCTAGAAGTGATATGTGCAGATGATCTCTAATTCATAACTAAATTTGACTGATATACAACCTTTTCACAACTTTTTGAAGCTTTATTTCTGCATGTTTTAGTAGCATGTGGTTCACGTTTGATTTTGTACCTGAATACCTTTTTCTCGTCTTTATACATGTTTATCAATCGTATGTTCTTTCGACAGTGGCTGGCCAAAATGTGGCTTCCTAAAAAAAGAGAATGCTTCTCTTACAACATTCCTTTTGCCATGTCTGGTGCTTTTAAGCAATCATTAACAGCTAGTTGAGTATTTTAGGTCATTCAACTGTCTGCAATACTAATTATGCAAATGAGTGCTTGCTTAATTACGAGTAGAAATGCAGAGGAGGAATTGCTTTGTGACTGTGTAGGACAACAGACAAATTTTAATGCTGTATTGTAATAAAAGAAATAAGCGCGAAGTATGTACTTGTTCTTCTGTTTATGTCGCTGCTATAAAATTTACTTTTCTTTGCTTCCAAAGCTTCTCCCAAATGACTCAAATCAATTATATCGCTGTCTGTTCAATATCTTTTTATATCAACATGTTTTGAGTGTTTTGTAGGTCTAAAAGTTACATTATATGAATCCTACCCCTTAAGATGTGCCACATGGGGCTTATAACTTCTGAAATATTCCGAGTTCTGTATCCCCATCGCATCTGAGTGACGGAAGCCTTGAGTGCCAGATTTTCTCCTCTTGCAGAAAAGTGTCACATTATTACAATTGTTTTGTTGTTGTTCCGTCATTGTTTTATTTTCCTCAAAATCTAGGCATGAATTTGTACCTTGACATATTTTCTTTAAGTGCACAGTCTGCTGGCTTAAATGTAGGTTTTGCTCAGCTTGTTATGGCTGAATTGTTATTTTAGGAACCTTCAACACACTTATACTTTTGAACTGTGCACCTATGTCACTGGTGGCAAAGCTTGGGGCATTCGACATTAGTTGTGCATGTAAAATATCAGCAAGTACTGATCCCAAATCCTTCACTGCAATTTTTTTTCACTTGTCTGGTTTCTGACCAAATACTTATGGGCCAATCTGCTTTTTGTTTCAGATACCAAGTTGGTATCAAACAACATGATGGGTCACGACAGGAGGCCAGGAGGTCGAAAAGAGCTCGGGCAAGAGCAATCAAAGCCGCCACAGATCTTGCTGCTTTCGAGAAAAAATGGAACAGTGTGAGTACATATTTGATTTGGCATGTGTACGATGTGGTATCAAAAGGTTTCCAGTCTTGTTTGTATTAAAAAAAAAAGCAAATAGCGGCACGACAATGCATTCACAGGGGTCGAGGGCAGGAACCTTGATCTGTCATGGTGCTGAGTTGCTCAATGTGGCAATGCAGAGGCGAGTTGGTGCATGATTACAACTGGTAGCAGCATGCAAAAACACACGGACAAAGGGACGAATGCACAGGACTTCGGTGTTTCCTTTTCATTAAACATTTAGTTGAAGTTCAGCGCTCGCCTCGTGCATTTCCTCCCTTTGTCCTTGTGTTTTTGTGCGCTGCTACCAGAGGCTTAGGGCATCGCTCTGTGAGCTTGGGAGCCCCGCTGTACAGGTTTTTGTGACTTCATATGCGTGCGCCTCTGCAATTTGTGCAAGTGGTTGTGGTCCTCCCGTAGCCTTTTCAATCATCTGAATATGAATTTGTTTTATTTTCAGCTCATCTGATGATCGATCGGATGCCATGAAGGCTTCTTTATAATTATGTTCTTTTACGGTTTACAATATAGTTCTTCAATTTCAAAACTGCCTCCGTTTTGTCTTGTCCCTTTTTTCAGACACACTACACTTGTTACTCAGGATGTGTCGTTATATTACGGAACTGTACTGCGCTAACTCATGATGCCAGACGTTATCTGTAACTCTCCGTAATACTACCCAGGCCGTAGCTGAGAGTTCACATTATTGTTACCGTACAGCGAGCACACAGAGATAGAAGTGCAGTACGCAAGTACGGGATTAAAGCTGCAAACTATACTTGAGGTATGCAAGCCGTCAAGCGTTCCGACGGTATTGAAGGCGTAAGGGAAGGGTACGGTAACTGAACTGTTACCGTCGCAATACGGCAATGGAAGTGCAGTATGAAAATACGGAACTGAAACCGTACCCTTCCCTTACGCCTTCAATACCGTCTGAACACTCGACGGCTTGGATACCTCGAGCTAAGTTTGCGGCTTTAGTCCTGTACTTGCGTACTGCGCTTCTATTGCTGTATGTGTGCTGTACAGAAATGATAATGCGAACTGTCAGCTACGGCTTTGGTGGTATTACGGAGGGTTACAGATAATGTCTGGCATCATGAGTTAGCGCAGTACGGTTCTGTAATATAACGGCACTTTTTTTAACAGTGTACGTTTTTTTCTGATGTGATATGCTTAACCAAGACATGGCTATATACCGACATATCTGACGACAGCTAATCGTTTTAATTTTGGTTGCCTCCAGTTGAAATTGCCGTAGAGACTCCAATTTCACCACAACCCCTAAAATCAATCATTCAAAAGTTATTTTTCAGACTTAAGTCAATTAGTCAACTTGCCACGGCGATTATCCACTGTCTGGTGTCCACCGAACCTGATAAATCCATGATGAAGACGGCACTCGTCAAACCTTCACCACAGTCTTTTTTTTATGTTTTCAAAATGAAAATGTACACCCTGCGTACTAATTTGATGTTAATCGCACACTAGCAACACCGTATAAAATAACCAAAGTCTTTACTACCGAACATTCACGTCATAACAGCAGGATCGACCGCAGAAACTGATTGGACAAATGGCGGAGTCAGCGTTCAGCTGGGCCTCGTGTTCTGCCAATATCTAGAATTCTAGATGGGCGCGTTTGGCGTCGGTGTTGCTCCCAAGTGCTGGGTTTGCTTCAGTGCATAGGGTGCCTGAAGTCACCAGGCTGGATCTAAAACGGACCGTAAAAATCGACGCCAGCATGAAGGAAACTAAACTTTCCGTCAATGCCGCATTTCACAGGTCCGTTTTGATTTTGTTTTTGTGTAAAATTACTAAGCGCAGCTCCCTTAGGACATAGGACCAAAAAACTTCCCAGGGTCAAATGCGGCCGGCGACGTGGGCGACTGAGTCAAGCGACGAGGCGCGTTTGGCGCACGTATTAATAGATGGCGTCGGGAGTAGCGTCGGAAGGTGTAGCCGACCAGCGAAAGAAAGCAGACGACACGCTGGCGAAATTCGTCGGCAGCAAGGACGCCGTCGTTATGCAACCGCGGTATTTTTTTTCTTAACTTCAAGTTTTTCTTTATTGTTTCGATTTCTTTAAACCAAAGGTACACTACAAAAAAAAAAAATCTTCGTTTTAGTAAATTATAATCATCGCGAGCACTTTCGATAAGCAGGTCGCGCCATATATCAATACGTGCGCCGAACGCACCCCACCACTCGACTCAGACGTCTGCGTCGCCGCCGGCCGTTGACCCTGGAAAGCTTTTTGGCCCCATTATTTACATAAATGGAGCTGCGCTTTGAAATATTACAAGCAAAGACAAATCTGTGAAATACACCATTGACTAAAACTTTAGATTGCTTCGTGCAGGCGTCGATTCTTACGGTCCATTTTAGATCGAGCATGGCGACTTCAGACACCATATAGTTCGACGACGTTATATGGTGATAATGCTATGCGGGGTTCACTGGAGCCACTGTCGAGTAACGGCGCCTTACTTTTTTGAGACGCAAATGACCTCAGCTGAACACATGTTGAATACAAGCTCTCGGACATTTAAGCCGCTGTCATACATCATACAAAATACGCAGTGTTCGCGCAAGGTATGATTACAATACTACTTGAGGACACGCCTCAAGCATATTCGGAGCATGTTTGTTTCATTCATGCGCATGCTTCGAAAAATTCCGCCTATCTTTTATTTTTTTAACATCGTGGAAGGTTCTGCCACGATGGTAAAAAAAATAAAAGATAGGCGGTCATGGGAGAAACACTGCTAAGGCAGTGTCTGCAAACTGCCTTCTGTAATACATATTTGCAGCGTGAATCCCGCTTAGGTTACGTGGTACATAGTGGAGATAGTACATAGTACAGAGTGCAGATAGTTTATGCTGAATGCAGTAGCATGTTCAATATCGTGATGTCTAATGGCTATTAGTAGCTGTCGTTCCCTCGTTCGTTCTCTACGCTGTTTCTGTGGTAACGGATTACTCCCATACTTCAATCGGCGAAAATATACTAATCCGGGCTCTCCTACATCAGAGCATTATCATTTCGGTCGTCACATGAAATGTATTTTCGAGTACATTTTTTTTTAGAAAGGTATAAGTCTTTCCCAATCGCCGAAGCTAAAATGACGAAAAAAATTCACGAGGTAAGTGTTTTATGTTTACTTGCAGGATTAAGTGAATGGATTTTTAGTGGCCCTCTCTTAAATAAACGCAGCCTATGGTAGCATCCTCAGGAAGAGTTAGTGTTTTTCTCTCTATAATTTTCAAAAAATCTCTTTAGGTTTCTATAGAGTGTACACCGTCACGGCTATGCGGTGGCGCTGCTGCTGGCACTGCGCATGTGCAGACGCTTCACCTTACGCGAATCTGGCTTCAGCACTGGCACGCCCAAAGGCGCACGCTCGTTTGTACACTGCGTGATGGTGTATGATACGCCGTTTGTGGTCCCTTTGGAAAGGCGTCGAGGGGTGTTCGATTGATCGAGTGATCTTATGATTACCATATCTGTACTAGGTCTTCAGTCACTCAGCCTTGACTAGAACATACGTCCTATGTGTACGTTTAAACAGGGGGAACTGATCATCGCAATAGGAGGGCGTCGGGTGTGTTCATCGCAGAAGACAAATTTAGCCAGTTCAGCACGATTGTTAGCTTGGCGTCTTTATCATGCACCACATAGTAGAAGTTTCAGACCACAAAAAGGCACAGCGCTTATCCACAAAAAAAAAAAAAAAAAATGGGCAGGGGTGTGGATTGAATTAATGAACCAAATATGTTGTCACCTTTAGGAAAACTAATACCCCTGTCAGACGTGCTAGTTTAGTGTCACTACAAGCGAGTGCACTTCGCCCTTAGTGTCATCTCTGTAGTGTGCCACACGGCTCCTTCCTGAGGAACACACTTCGCTTGGAGTGAGTTTGACGAACTCACTTCGCTCGATCGAGCGCGTGGAATCAGTAGGAGTGTTTCAACAGTAAAACATAAACAACACAGAAATCAAAAGCGTTGCGTAAGTTTTATTTTATAAATAAAAAAAAATTCGTGAAAAAGACACGTATGTAGAAGAGTGGCATTCCAAAAAAAAGTAGTGGGGTGGACTTGGAGTTCAGGCTTACCTGAATCAAGATTAGCGCAGTGGTGAATTGATAAAAGACGACGACAAAGTCAGTCATTTATGGCTGTCTTGGTTAGCAGAGAATGATAGTCTACTTTTGTTTCAGCATGTAATTATTCGAGACAACGCGATAATTATGATCTGATTAGGAAGTGTCAGGGCCTCCTCGTAGGCTTCCGTGGAACGAAGCGGAACGCCAAAGTTGGATATGCTTCGTCTTTATATTTATTGGCTTGCGATGATCGATCAGAATCATCCAATTGGCGTAAAAATCGTTCATTAATGCAACGTTGTTTTATAGCACAGCTCGTAGGCACCCCTTTCTGAGTTAAGGCCCATACGCACATTCGCGTTTAAGCGCGGTGCGTTCCGTAGCGGCAAGCGGACGCGTTGCGTTGCGAAGACCGCTTGCGCCAAACTTGTACGCACATTTGCGTTGACACGCAGTCAACCGCAGTCAAGAGCCAATAAGAACGCGCTATCGTCGCTAGTGGGTCACCAATAGTAAGCGAAATCCAAGGCAACATGGCGGCGCACGGCGACAGCGTCGAAGTGTTCGATCTTGGGAGAATCTCGCCGGCTTCTCCGACGTTTTGTTAAGCTTGAACCATCGCAGCCTTGGAAAATACAGTCCCCACCGCTCCCCAAAACGAAAAAGCAAGCAGTGCGACCGGCGAACCGGATACGTCTCGCCGAGTTGGCCGGGTGGGGCGAGCGAACACGTCACCTTCTCTCCTCTTTCGGCTTCTGATTGGTCGAACGCACCCGAACGCACCGCAACGCTTCGGAAAGTTGAGCGAGCCTCTACTCGCTTGCGTCGCGCTACCGAGCGTTCCGGGAAGGCGCGCGTCGCTCCGCAAGCGACCGCGCCTGGCCGCAAGTACTCCGCAACGCACTCAAACGCGTTCAAACGCGAATGTGCGTATGGCCCTTTAAGCGGCGTCGGCGTAACTGCGCGTTGCATTAAGGGCTGTTTCCCAAAATGACGTCACACGTGACGTCACGTGTGTCGTCTCGTGTGACGTCACGAGGGTAAAGTTTTCCCGATAAATTTTGCGGTAAAAGTTTTTGCTAAGTTTGGCGGAAAATTTTTCCGCTAAATTTAGAGGAAAAATTTTACCCGTTTGACGTCACATTTAAAATTTCAGATGACGTGTCATGTGACGTCACACGTCAATTCAGCGGGAAAATTTCCCGGCTAAATTTAGCGGGAAATTTAGCAAATTTTTTACGCTAAGTGGGATGGGAATAGGAGAGGAGGATAGGACGGTACGGAGGGGGAGCAGCTGCATACCCTCCCCTTCGTACCCTTCCTCCCTCCTCTCAAGAGGTGCGCTCCAATTCGGCATCACAGAGAATTGTAAAAGTCTAATTTTTTTAACGTGTCTTTATTAAAGGGTATCGGTGGCCGAGTGGGCTAGCGCCCATCAGATCGGAGTACCTGGAGAGAAAGCTCGCGCTGGAGAACCCAGTGATCCTGAGCTCAATCCCCAACCCTGCCCGAAGAACACACTTCCAATGAAGTGAGTTCGGGGAGCACACTACGCTCGTTTCGGTAGACCGAGTGTGTAATCTTGATAGCAGTGTTCAAGGAGTAAAAATAATACAAGAAATTATCGCTGCGCAAAATGAGTATTATTTTTATAGGAGTAATATTAGATGCGCACTTGTTTTTTGTTGGCAGGAAAGTAGTACATTTTAGAAAAACAAGCGGCTAATCTAGTTTCCAGCCTTGGCCCCTGCGCGACGGCCAGCGACGGCCAGGAGGCACCTGCGAGACTCTACCAGGAATCTGAAGATGGCAGGAGAGACGCGAAAGGCTTGCTTGAAATGGAACTCGCCCAAATGGGGCGAAGTGTCTTCGAACCACCGTTCGTTCCTCTGGAAGTCCACCGTTCTCGGCTGATCACGGGTAGGTCGTCGGTCATGAGAGCGGCTATGGTGAAGGCATTGGCCTGCAGCTGCTGATCGATGTCACTTGAAATTCTTGCCTGTGCGTCGGCATCCAGGTCCAGCTGCCTCTCATCTGAAAGGCGTTGGGCTCTCACGGAGAAAAGTAGCCCAATCACGCGCTTTCACTGTCCAACATCGCGGACATCGCCCTCCAGCTCGTCCTCCACACACTCCATGATGTTTCGTTGTGGCGAGTGGCCACCGTGCGAGTGGCCAAGTGGGCTCGCGCACACCAGCTCGGAGCACGCGGTGCGAAAGCTCGCGCTGCAGAACCCTGGAATCCTGGGTTCAATCCCTACTTCTGCTCGTTTCGATCTATACTCCGTTTCACCTTATGTTGTACCGCAGACAAGGCTAGAAGCGCGAGCTCATAGCGTTGGGAGCTACTCTTAACGCACGAGCTTGTGCCGCCGAGATGTGCCCTGAGCAAGGAGCTCGCGCTTGTAGCCTTTCCTGTGGTACATTATGAAGTGAAACAGAGTATAGATGAGCATTGTACCGGCGTGCGGACGTGTATCACTGGCTTGTAATGGCTGATCGTAATGATCAAGCTGGATTTGAATTTGTATTAAAGCTCGTGACTTAGCGCAACAATGTGTGGAAACGTGTTTTTAATGAGACGACGAAATTATTTAAGAACGAATGCATATGCACTGTAATATTTTGCGTGCCCATTACTTACCCATCGCCATTGCCATCATTTTGGAGTGGCACTAAGTTTTTCCGTGTGGCACCAACACACTTGGAGTGTGTTTCGGCGGGTTGAAGTGCACTCGCTTGTAGTGACACTAAACTAGCCCGTCTGACAGGGGTTTAAGCTGTGTGCACTGTTCATGCGCAGCGCAAAGTAGTTTGAAAAAGCTGACTGTTGGAGGAAGACGCGATGCTTTTGGTGTTCAAAACATTTGTAAGATGTGTATCCAATCTAAAAGGCAGCGAGATATGCCTTAATTCTCCAAATAAAAGGGAAATGTAGTGAAACTCCTCCAGAAGCCGGACATCTTTTACTACGGTACCTATGGTGGCAACGAGTATAGAAGACAAGGAATGCGCATGACGTCATATTTAGTGGCTTTCCATCCCGCCCTAAGCATCTAAACAGGCTGAAACTCAACAAACGTCGCCGCAAGGCGTCAGGCGCACTTGTCTGCCTCGCCACGTGCTAGGGTGGCAATCGTTGTGAGACGCTGTTAGTGGCGCTGGCGGTGATGCCCACGCAAGCTAGGTGGCGCTCCGTGGATTCACTAGTGATGACTTCGGGGGAAAAGCGGACGCTTTGTCTCATAGGTGGTATTATATGAACGTAGCATTCCCGGGTTCCACGGCGCAAGCTTGCGCTCTAATTGTGCTCTAAGCTGCAGTTTGTTTCCTCATCCGAGAACCGACCCTCATTGATTGAGGTGTCATAAAATGCTCCAAACGATGTTCTTCTCTTCTTTGCATTATAGGAACAGAGGACTTCGACTCCACACCCGAGGGGGTATTGCACACTGTTCCATCTACCACTGGCCCCAGGAGTTCCCCCAAGTCTCCACGCCAACCACCCAGGCCCACAACAAAGGCGAAACCAATAACAGCCAGGTCATCGACAATAACGCCGACCAAAAGCCACATAACATCAAAAATAGTGGCATCAGCGATAAAATCTTCATTGAGATCAACAACTATAGCAGAGGCAACAACAATGGCAAAGGTCAAATCAACACCGAGTGCTAAATATATAATAACTGCTTCAATGCTGACTACAAAGCCCACTACAAAGGCAACAACACATGCAAAAACTACAACAACCTGGAAAACGTCATCTACAACAATGATTCCAAAGCCGACTACAAAGCCGGGTACCAAGGAAACAATACCGGAAATGGCTACAACAACAACGCCGACTACAGAGGCAAAAACCGAGGCAAATGCTACTATAACACGAAGAACAAGAGCAACATCAACTACAACAACGATTCCAAAGCCGACTACAAAGCCGGGTACCAAGGAAACAATACCGGAAATGGCTACAACAACAACGCCGACTACAGAGGCAAAAACCGAGGCAAATGCTACTATAACACGAAGAACAAGAGCAACATCAACTACAACAACGATTCCAAAGCCGACTACAAAGCCGGGTACCAAGGAAACAATACCGGAAATGGCTACAACAACAACGCCGACTACAGAGGCAAAAACCGAGGCAAATGCTACTATAACACGAAGAACAAGAGCAACATCAACTACAACAACGATTCCAAAGCCGACTACAAAGCCGACTATAACGCCGACTACCAAGGCAACAACAGCGGTAAAAACAACGGCAAATGCTACAACAACAACCAAAACTACGGCACCTCGTAAGTTTCAGCGAAACCCGCAACTCTCCAAAAGATGCTCGTAACTTAGAGCGACATCGGTGTTCTCAAATCACAATACAAGAGTTGGTTATTCCCACATGTGGGAATAACCAACAAAAAATAGCGCAGCATTCGGAACACGTAAAAGTAATTCTTAGCTCTGGACATAGGAGTGTATTTACAGCACGCATATTGTAAATATGGTTTCGTTGAGGCTAGTTCATAAACTCGCGACAGCTGCCGACCGAGTGACTTAAATTTTCTTGTGATTCTTAGAGCAAGACACCATCAATCGGGTAGGAATGGAAGACTTTTAATTCTCGAATACTTCACATTTTTAGTATAATATTCCTTTTTATAGTCTTTAAAACCGCTTTACAATCTTATAATCGAACATCTCTCAAAAAGAGTATGTACATTTGACTTCGCAAACACGGCAAAACCCGTTCTGCTGAAAGGATATTTTATGGTAACTTTTTTACAGATGGCGCAGGGTGCCAGTGTTATCTCGTGGCAAGAGAGCAAAAAAAAAAAAAAAAAACTGTCGTTCGCACAATTGCGCGACTCAGTATTTAAACATCTACTTGCGACGCCTTTGCGATACATACCCCCCCCCCCCCCCCCCCCCCACCCTCGCACACTGTTTGTTTTGAATTAATGGCGTGATACTTTTATGAATGTGTTCTATATGCCAAATTCCATGAAAAACCTGTCATCTTCCAGCGTTGTTTCCTGCGTTAAATTTTAGCGTCATTTCGAACGTTAAACAAATTTTAAGGCCATAAATACAGTTTATAAGACGATAATGGGGTTCAAAAGAACACAAGGACATTCCCGACAGGAATCGAGCCCTCGACCAAGTGATTGTCAGCTGAGCTAAGCGACGGAAGTGCTCAGAGAGCAACCGGTGAAAGTGCAAGTGTGACAAGCAGCAGCGCTTGGCGGAATTTAATAAAAAAATATGCACACCACACACGCCGTGTGTGTTTTACGAATGAGACTGATGTGAACGGGGCCATGGCCTCCAAGATTCGTAGCGCGTATAGCTCTCCTCTGGACCTTCCGAACGCTGGCTTGCAGGCACCACCATTATGGACGACGATGACGAGAATGACAGGATGCTATACCCAGTGACCGCGGCGCTACATTTCAAGCCCTAGATATGAATGCCTTTCTTTGCAGTTGCAGCCGTCAACGTCTCCTGGGCACCCCCCCCCCCCCCCCCCCCCCCCCCCCCCCCCCCCCCCCCCCCCCATTGCAGCCCGCTTCCTTGACCGAAGTGAGCAACCGCACCACCAGACGGACCAGACTTCCGGGGCGTTACCGCCTGAAACGACTATAGTTCGGGGTAAACAAGCGCCTCTTTATCCGGGAAACTGGCGCGCAGCCGCGAGCTCTCCTGACAAATGGAAATGGCCGGAGGAGAGCTTTGCGCGCCAAGAATCTCGGAGGCCATGGCGAGGAAAACAGATTCCACACACTTAGGCTTTAAACAGATTTCGAGCTCTCCTATCTTTCACCGTATAATTGAACTTAGTCAATTCTTTTGTTTTAAGTTCATCATGCCTCTGACTTTTTATAGCGCTTGTGTTCCAGCCCTTATTCCAAATCCGTTCCGAAAATCAAAAGGAACAAAAAACGAGCTTTCGTTCCTTTTTTTTTTTTTGAGGAACTTGTACAACATAGGTCTCAAAGGAAGACGGAGAACATTGTATCGTGAAAACCCCCAGGCTTTTGACGAATGTTCACATGCCTTGCGCGTGGTTCGTATCCACACTGGAGAGAAAGAAACCGTTGGCCGAAGAAACGCTGGGCCGGCCCGGAGCTTCCCCCTCCTCCGCTCGCCAAACTTTTGAGACCGCACCGCAACGAGGGTCCAAAGGACAGAGGCGCGCCCTTGACCAGCGGTGAGAAGGAAACGACCTGGCAAGGAATGTTGTGATGGCGCTCAGCTGCACTCCTGGTCCTGGGCCCACTCGGTCATTTGAAATCGGGCTTCACTTGCACTCGGTTCTAAGAGGTGGCCGGAAATCCTACATGCTTGTATTTGTCGTGTTATTTTTTTTTAGATCACATTGAGTAGGAATTTGGAATAAAAAGTAAGCAGTTTGTTAGCTTGTTTTGCCAGGCTGCACAATGTGGATTAGATAACCTAAGTAGCCCGCGTTAATTGTCCGCATATTTTTTTCTTAATTTTTTGGGGTTCACTACGGTGGACCGAACGCCATTTCATTGAAAAACGTTTTAGAGAATGGGCATGTTTCATCGAAGCTGGGTTTAGAACAGGGTGTCGAACCGGAACCGAACCGGACCGAAAATCGGAACCGAACCGGTATTTTTTCCGGAACTGAACCCGAACCCGAACCGTTATATTGTTATCGCGATGAACCCGAACCGGAACTGAACTGGAAAAAAAAATAACGGTTACCGGCTCATGTCAAAACGGTTCGGCCACGCGCTGTTGACAATGAATGTGCTATCAATGCCATTTGTTTTTAAGTGCCGTCAACTGACACACACCTTGCTTGCATATTTTTCTTCTCCGCTCAGTCTTAGGAATATAAACGCTGCATCCATGAATCTTGACAAACGCTGCATCCATGAATCTTGACATAGGAACCAGTATTGCGGTGGTCGCGGCTTGCACGGAAGAAAAAGAATTGGAAGGCTGTGCAAAAAAAAAAAAAAAAAAGTCGCGTCACGGGATTTTATTTTCCTACAATCTCGTAAATCCTAAATGCTGCTGTGTGCTCATTTCATAACACGTTTCTAGAACGCGCAAGTTTTTGAAGCTTGCTTCCATCGGAATGAGAAAAGAAAAGGCTGTGGAGTTTGATAATAATGCATCCGGTTTCGTATAGGCACTTAGAAGCTAACATATTTGTGAGACAGCGAACTCTTCTATTTTAATATTTATCCTATTTCGTCCTTCTGGCGTTGCGTTCGGTGAAGTGTTTTTCATATTCCGTATCTTGTTTGATGAAAACTTCTTTAAGGGTCTAATTTGAGTTACCGAAGACTAGTTCAAATAAAGAAAGCTGTATTTTCTCCCCACTGTTCCTTCAATTGCTTACACGCCGAGGTGGCGGGATAGTTAGCGAGTGGGTTTGTAAGGAGGTCGCGGATTTTACAGCTACTGCGTCGGACACAATTAGATGAAGTCCGAATGCGTAAACGTCGGTGAGGTAAGCTTTGAGTGCACATAAAGAAACCATTCCTGGTAGAAATCCCTGAGCCTTACACTACGATGTATCCCGTTTCGTATGTGCTCATTTCAGATGTTTCATTTGCAATTTATTTTGATGTTGCAATTTGTCATTTATAATTTCCGAACCCGTTCGCGAACCGGTTCAGCGCCCCGAACCGGTTCGCGAACCGGTTCGCGGATCGAATTAATCGAACCGGAACTGAACCGGAACAAAATAAATTTACCTGAACTTGAACCGTAACCGAACCCGTATTTTTTTCGGTTCGACACACTGGTTTAGAAAAAAGGCAGCCTCAGTTTACAGACACGCCGTTTATCGAAAAGGGGAAGCTGCTTCAAATGAAGTATCCCCTACTTCGAGCGTGCATTACTAGACAGTGCGCAGCGCAACTTCAAGGAAAGAGGTGTGCTGGGCACACGCTGCAGCTCGCTTATACATGACACTCTCAAGTCTACAGCTGCTAGCGACATCGTACAGAAGTGCTTTAAAGTTGTACAAAAAATAAGGCCGAAGGCCGTGCTGTCTCTACTTAAGAAGCTCGATCTGAAAAAGCTTATCAGGTTCGCGTACCGAGGTGGATGACCACCGGGGCCAGGATGCGACCATTGCTGGACCCGAGAGAGTTCTGCGACGAGTTTATCGCAGACAATGATCAACACCGCCTCACTCGAGAAGACTGGCAAACAATAAGACACGTAGTTGCCTACCTGGGGCCGGCCGAGGTACCAACAGTGCAGTCTTCCACAGAGCATGGCTCATGTGTCGGATTGAGAGGTCAAATATTGGCACTGGGCCACGAATCAGCTGTCCGTTGCCATGAAAAGGCGAGAATTGGTTCTTCGGAAGCCAGATATTCTGTGTTGCTCTATACTTGGATCCACGATACCCTGTCCCGCTAACAAGCGAGGAGAGGCCCGGAGCAAAGCAGCATCTGCTCCTCGCGTGGAGGAAGCTTGGCGCGCTTAAAGAAGATGCCCAGCCACAGCAACCTCAAGCACCGCGCACAACGGGTAGTTTCACTTGCCCAGTTGACTACCTCGAAGGGTTCCTCAGGAAAAAAAAAAAAAGAAAGCGGCTGCCTGAAAGTATATAGCGGCCATTATTCGATCTTTGGGGACATTCAGACCTTACTGGACGGCTTTGAAAAGGTGCTCCGAATGAGCTAGAGTACATTGTCTTCTAATTTTGGGAAAAGGAAAATTCCCTGCGCCCCGAATTGCATTCCCTTGCACACGTCTCTCTTGCAATACCGGCCACGCAAGTCATCGTAGAAAGGTCCTTCTCGAGGTTAAAATGCATCCTGTCATACCAACGAACGCAATGCAGCCCGGACATACTAGATGAGGTCCTTTTCCTCCGGTCGTTTCACGCAGGCAAGGCAGGGCGCACATATCAGTAAAATTAATATTGCATGTGCATTTAACAGTTTTTGGGAGGCCCTGGTCCATTCTTGCAAAAGATTTATTAAATACTTTCTATGGTGAATCAAATGTTGGTACGCACTCCCATGTCAGGTCTTGAGTTTTTAAAGATCATTCCATAGACACATGAAGAACCTAAAATCAATAAATTAGAGCTTATTTTATACCAGTAGAGTAGACTGTTGAGCTAGTTAGTTTTGGAACTCGGAATACAATTTAGCGCTCAAAAACAAGTACAAAACGACGAGAAACAGACACCACAGTGCGCTACTAACAACTGATTTTATTACATGAAACGTCACTTATATAACATCCGAGTTTCTGATATCGCCCCATCACTAGCCAATCCGATGCCAGGCCGCGTCATTGAGGAACGCACGTTCCTTGTCAAGTAGATAAATTGAGGCCACGCTGACACATGCTGCCCCACCCTTCTTAATCTTATCTGGCTCGACTATCTCCTTCACAGTTTCTTTTTTCTGCCTCGCCAGAATCTTGCACTCGGGAAACAACGGCACACACTTGCAACTTTCGCAATGATCAGACCGATGACCGTCCCGATAATTTCCTACTTTAAGTTTGTGTTCCCTTAGCCTATCATTAACGCACCTACTGGTCTGACCAATATGCTTGCTTCCGCATGATAAGGGAATATGATACACTACTTCCTCCGCACATTCAACTAAGGGATTCCTCTGTTTCACCGCACAGCCAGAAGGAGCCAGGAAATTATCGGGACGGTCATCTGTCTCATCATTGTCAAAGCTGCAAGGCTGTGCCGTTGTTTTCCGAGTGTAAGATTCTGGCGAGGCACACGGAAAACACTGTGAGGGAGAGAGTCGAGGCAGATGAGATTAAGAAGGGTGGGGCAGCATGTGTCAGCGTGGCCTCAATTGATCTACTTGACAAGGAACGCGCCTTCCTCAATGACGCGGTCTGGCACCGGTTTGGCTAGTGATGGGGCGATATCAAAAACTCAGATGCTATATAAGTGTCGTTTCATGTAATAAAATCAGTTGTTAGTAGCGTACTCTGGTGTCTGATCCTCGTCTTTTTGTCCTTGTTTTTAAGCGATAAAATATATTCCATATTTTATACCGTAGTAATTCTCTTCCTGCCAGTAGAGATGTGCGAATATTCGGTTAAATTTTTTACTTTTCCTTCGACCGATATATGAACCGGTATCAATCGGTTTAAACAGATTTACACCTTTATTTCGTCCGCTCCGGGGTCGAACCTGAACGGAACCGAAATATGTGAATCGTCACCTGAACCGAACCTTAATGAGTTTCGGTTGGACACCCTGGTCCTTCCTCCCCCTTCCCATTTGCCTCCCCTCCCCATAACGCTCCCTGGCCGCGTGGCAAACCAATTCAGTTTCCCCAAAAAGTAATAAAATATAGGTTCCTCACTCCCGGAACTTGTATATTATGTGTCACAAACAATTGAATCAATTTCTCCTAAGAACGGTATTTTATGCATGATAGCACTTTGAAGGGTCGCTCAAAATGTTTCTGTAGCACTTGACCTTATTTCTTAACCAAAGACAACTTACCTGAGCATTGCCCTCTACAAAACGTTTCATGCCACTATTGCTGTCAACACTTTTACATGAAAGCTGTGTATTAAGAACATAGATGGCCTTCATGCACTGGCAAAAACCGTCAAGGTCATCTTAATCCCAGTACGTCTACTCGATCCACCCGTGAGCGTTAGCAATATGATTGTTACAACAGATGGTAGACTGACTCAGTTGGTGGCCAAATGCAGAACTCCTTTATTTAGCAACAAACGGGAATATAAAGGCGGCTTGCCCAATGACGTCACAGAGCGTGACCAATCACACGCGTGGCCCACGCAGGCCGTCGTATCACTTCTCTCTTTCTTTAAAGTTGTAGTCGTTGCACCGGCTTCCGGACTCTGGAGGACCTCCGCAGCTCCGGCGGAGCTTCTGAAGATCGGACGGGCATGGCCGGTGGTGGAGTGGAAGTGCAGTCACTTGCCCTACCTGGGCAGAGTCTCTGCGGGCTCTGCTGCTCTGGTTGCGAAGGGGACTGGTCTTCAGGCTTCTGGACGAGCCCTGTTCGTTCTTTCAGCTTCGGAGTCCTAGGCGTCCGGCGACGTATTCGGTCGAAGTGGTGTTGAGCTGGGCCCTCTGGAGTTTCCACCGTGGCCAGGCGAGAGCCCTTCGTGCATTTGATGACACCCGGACTCCACCGTTCCCCTTGGCCGAAGTTGCGTACCCACACCGGGTCCCCTTGCTGGAACTGGCAAGGCCTGCCAGACTGTAAAGAAGGGGGAGAGGGAGTTGGAAAGCTTATATCCAACCGCGACCGCAATCTGTAGCCCAGCAACAGTTCCGACGGTGACTTGCCACATGGTAGCGGAGCACGTCGGTAGCCGAGCAAAACTTGCTCCAGTTTCTTTTCAAGGTCGTTGATCGCAGCAAGTTTGCAAGACCGTCCTTTACTGTCCGCACCGCGCGCTCCGCGAGGCCATTAGATTGTGGATGATACGGTGCACTTCTTATGTGAGTTATGCCGTTGTCAGCCACGAACTTCGCGAACTGCTGGCTTGTGAACTGGGGGCCGTCATCTGACACAATAGTTCTCGGTAACCCAAAACAAGCGAACAATCCCCTGAGTCTACTGATCGTTATCTCTGTGGTTGATGACCGGACCGGAATCGCCTCTATCCATTTTGTGTGCGAGTCTACAATTATCAACAGCATGCGACCATCGACTGGTCCTGCATGGTCTATATGTAACCGGGACCATCTTGTGCCCGCTTCCGGCCAACTAACAGGCACATTCCGCGACGGCATTGGCTGAGCCTGCACACATGGAACGCAAGAGCTCGCGAGGTCGTCGATCTCACCATCCACTCCCGGCCACCAGAACAGGGTCCGAGCGAGTCTTTTCATGGTGGAAGCTCCTTGGTGGCACTCGTGTAGAATAGCGAGCATGGCGCCTCGGGCTGCTGAGGGCACTACCACTCGGTGGCCCCAGTAGAGAAGACCTTCTGCAGTGGAGAGTTCCATCCTTCTGGAAAAGTAATGTTGAAGTTGTGCATCACACTTCGAAAGCGCTTTAGGCCACCCTTTTTTCACAAAGGTTTTGACGATGGACAGCTGTTCATCTTCGTCTGTAAGCGTTCGTAACCTGTGCGCTGGGATGGGCAAACTGTCTAGGTGCTCAATTGACAGCGTGTATTGTGGCAGGAAGTCCGACTGTTGAGCGTCGGAACTTGGCACGGGTAAGCGGCTAGGAGCGTCCGCATTCGCGTTGTGCTTTCCAGCCCTGTATTCAATGTGGTACTGATATTGGCCTAGTAGGAGTGCCCATCTTTGTATTCGTGCTGACGCCATTGCCGGCACTGGTCTGCCTTCCCGTAGGAGTCCCACTAGGGGTTGGTGGTCTCTGACTAACACGAACTCTCGACCCAACAGGTAGTCGCGGAACTTAGTTACGCCGAACACTAGCGACAGTGCTTCTTTTTCTAATTGCGAATAGTTCCGTTCGGCCGACGACAGCGTGCGCGAACGGAACGCCACGGGCTTGTCTACAGTCCCAACACGGTGCGATATAACAGCTCCGATGCCTGATGGAGACGCGTCGCATTCCAGTTTCACAACCTGACCCGGGTCAAAGTATGACAACATTGGAGAGCTTAACAGAGCTTCCTTAGCTTGCTGATACGAGCTTTCTTGTTGAGGACCCCACTTCCAGCGTTGTTCTAATTGAAGTAATCGGTAGAGCGGCGCCAACAGAGTGAACATGTGCAACAAAAACCGGTGATAGTACGTAAGCAGACCCAAAAAGGAACGTAGCTCACTTACATTCGTGGGTTGAGGTGAGTCTCGTATAGCAGCCAGGTTCTTTTCCAGAGGATGCAACCCGTCCCTGTCGATGTGATGGCCCAAGTATACGGTCGACTGTGGTCGCAAATGACACTTCTCCGCCTTCAGTTTGACTCCGTTCTCCTGGAGTCTGTGCAGAACCTTGCTCACGATCTGGTCCTGTCCATCGGGGTGCTCTGCCACAAGAACGTCCAAGGAAAGGACCAGATCTTACATTGCGCAATTTTGTTTCTGCACTCATCGGCTCGATGCCCCCGGCCTCCGCATCGTGCACAGTCACCGGACTGCGTTATCTTTCCGGTACTCCCTCGGGTGTAGTTATCGTAACGTGTTCTGTTACTCAGATTACATACCGATGCATTGCTGTTATCTGGCTGCGTCATGGCGCTGACTTCCCTTGCAGCGGCCTCCGCTGCTGCGGAAATGGCTTCAGCTTCCGCGAACGTCAACTCGGCCTGTGCTAGCAGCGTTCGCTGAACGGTGCGGTCTCGATTGCCACAAACAGTGCGGTCACGAAGCATACGCTGAAGGCTTGTACCACAGTTGCACTCGTTTGCGAGCTTGCGGAGTTCAACAATGTACTCCTGAACAGTCTCGCCGTCCGCTTGGCTCCTTGTACAAAACTTGTAACATGCGGCAATCTCGTTTTGTTTCGTGGCGTAGTGTTGGTTGGAGTAAAGAAACTGCTTCTTCGTAACTCAGCTCATTCACCTTGCGGGGAGCGCAGCTGCCCGCTAGCACGCTCATTGTTTTCGTAGCGAGTGCGGCGACCAACACTGCTCTTTTCTTGTCCTGTGTCGTGATGCCATTGCCTTCGAAATAGTCTTCGATGCGAGTCAAATAAATGTCCCACTTATCTTGCGCTTCGTCGAAGCTCGGAAAGCAGAAGCTTGTGGCAATGGTTTGCGGCGAATGGCGAAAGGGTGTCGGCGGGCGGGCTTGTGCCCATGAGTTGAAGCGCCGAAAACAATAGAGTGCCGCGGCGCGGGGTTCGTATCCGTCGTCGCCACTGTTACAACGCACGGTAGGCTGACTCAGTTGTTGGCCAAATGCAGAACTCCTTTATTTAGCAACCAACGAGAACATAAAGGCGGCTTGCCCAATGACGTCACAGAGCGTGACCAATCACACGCGTGGCCCACGCAGGCCGTCGTATCAATGATAAGAAGAGGTTCAAAAAGATTTATCATGAAGATTTTATTAATTACTGGCACTGGTGAATGTTGTCCCGAAGTGAGCTGCGGACCGTTAAATACACAAGCGCTTCGTAAATGCGAATTTCAGCGCATCAGCGCAAGTGAAGGAGGAATATGGCGGCGTGTTGCCGTGGATAGCGCTTACACCTGCGAAGGACACAATGAAACCCGAGCTCCGATCAACTCCTGCAAGTTGATTGACGTGAAGAGACACGTAGAGCAATGCCGGACGCGGACGGGTCTTCGAATGCCAAGGTATGAAACCGTTACTCCTGTGTCCGGAGCGAGATAGAAAACTAAAATGGAAGGATGAAGCAGACGCGGCCATGGCGCTGCTGTTTGCATTAGAAGTGGTCAGAGCGGGCAGCGCTTCGCTATGCGGCGTGGAGCGCACGCTGTAGTTAAAGAAGCACTGACACATCAAAAGCATTTTTTTTTTATTATCCGAAACGATTGAAAGCGATGCCGGGACATTACCCTTTATATTCGAAAAATGAAAATTCAGTATTTTTGAATTAAAAAAAAAAAAAAATTTCCAAAAGCCGAATTTGAAGTTGCCGCGCGATCCGCGCCAGTGCAGTGAGTCAAACTTTGCGGTCTCCTGCGAGTCGAATTTCTTTCGGACCTCCGCCGCACGCTACGAAGCAAAGCGCCGTTGCCACCGCGACCCGAAGCGAGGAGGAGGTGAGCAGACGGGATAGAAGGGCGCCGGGCGCGGGAAAAAAACGGTCTCTTCCCCGACTCGCCGGTCATCCTCTGCTCGAGCGCCGCCAAGTTTTCCGTCGGCGGATAGAAATCCAGGAAGCGACATCACACCGAACTCGGAGTTTTGGGTATTTCAAAAAGAGGAGCCGTAGTGTGTTCGCAATTGCGTTAAAAAAAAAAAAAAAAAACTGGTTTTACGATTGCCGCTATTAAATGTTATAGAAATTTCGCGTACAAAACTTCTAAATTTTCTGATTTTTGACGTCAGCGATCAAACGAAGCAAGGAGCTGAGCGGCGGGGGAAAAAAACGCCAAAAATAAAAAGGCGCGCGCGCGCGGGAAAAAATCTTTTTTCGCGATGCGTTTTTTTTTTTTTTGCGTGTCTATGACTAGAACTTGCATCGTTTAGGCAATAAAAAAATATGACCTCTGGGGTGTCAGTGGCTCTTTAAAGCTTGGTTGTATTCCTACGTTGAGCGCAGCGAACGCAGCGCATACCGTGAGCCTTTCATCGTCCGGCGACGGGAAACTCGATAGTTCCTACCAATCAGTATATTTGTGCGCTGCGCTACACCGCGTTTTCTACATTCGACGTCGGAGTAAACAGAGCCTTTAGTGACGCCTTCGACCACCTGCCCAAGTGGAGCGGCGCACCCTCTTGAGGTGCCGCACGACCCCAATACATTTTTGCCTTCATTACTGCATTTTCTTTTGCAGGGACACCAATTGCTAAGAAACCAATCCTATGTACAATCGACACGCAAATCATTCCAAGACCCCAAGATGGCGTCTGCGATATTATATTTTATGAAACCTTCTACCTGCACGGAGGGGGCTCGTTGCTCGACACCAGCCAAGGCAAATTTAGATCATTTCTGAACTACGCCGCTAACTACTCTGGTTCAACGCAATACGGACTGGCTATACCACACAGGTAGGCTTTAGAAGGATTTTGGCTTCCCGGAACATTTCTAGATTAATACTGTGGCCACAATAAATTCTAGCTGTTCAAAACGAGCTGGGAAAACTGGTCTCTGCACATAGAAAATTCAAAACATTCACCGAATGTGCAATTAGGTGGGGCACTTATTTGGTAACATTTTAGGGCGTATCCCCCGTCCAAGAAAAGCGTTGGAGCAACAAAGCTTGTCCTGCTCAACGCAGACGACCGAGTTAACGATGATTCCAACTTCTGCAACCTTATAGGCACAGCGCTAGGAGACGACGTAATATGCCGTCCGATGGCTATATGGGCATGGCGCCACGAGTATTGGCATCGCTAGCTCGGTCGTGCATGTAAGCGTCTACCGTTGGCCCTGAGAAAGTTTCTGTTGTTTTATTTTTGGTAGAAAGGAAGCTACATCGTGAAATCTCACCAGGTAAAATGTGCCGCCTAATGGCAGATTTGGTGAAAGTTTGAACATCTGATGTGCTGTTGACAATGTTTTTCTTTTTATTTCGGAGCAATCGTATTTGTTGGAAACTCTAGACTCTAAAAAAATGGCCTTCGGTAACCATCCGGTTTGAGCTAGGTTCTCTGCACAAAATCTGGTAGCTAACTGCATTCGACCGGGACTAACCAAGACTCGTGCCCGAGCAAAACCAGCCAACAGTGTTGCTACGAAAGGGTGCATCAGTATGTTTAAGTCCCCAAAAGGCAAACGGAATGATCGACGGAAAGACAACAAATATTTCGCTCGTATTGGAGATCGGCGCGACTTCACAGCCAGCACTGCTGCAAACCTTGAACAAATTCGGGTGAAACTGGCGTATTTATTTAATGTCAACGTTCTTTCATACATTAGTTGGTACACCGATAATCGCGCGCTTTGTGAATAAGAGTTAGCGATTATTCTAATTCCATTATCCCAACTATCTTGTCGACAAGGGTGTGTTGACATTTGAGAAGTCAAATTGACGTAATCTTCTCTCGCCCAAATATAATTATTCATCTAAACATGAAATCTTTAAATCCAAACGTTTTTTTAATTAAACAACTTCGAAAGTCTGCATACGAAGACGCGCTTTCAGCACCGGACTCATACAGTCGCAGTAAATGCCCCATCAATCGCTAAAACTGAGTTAGTGAGAAAAACTCGAGATTCGTCTCCGGCATCTCGCCCTGACCAACCTTTGGGGGTACTTATATGCGAAACTCAAAATCCACGGCTACACACTTGATGCACAGCACGTTCCACTCAAAAAGCACATTGAAGGACAGTATTCAAGCGGCTTCAATTCGTCGTCGCTGTTTCACATAACATTACAGAAAACAACAAAAAAACGAAATCAACTCGTCCAGTCATTACAACACCGTTCCTGCTGCCGTGGCAAGACGGATGCGAATTAAAAAAAATATTAATAAACCAAACGCCTGAAAAACTTGAAACGTTGAGAAAGGGAATGACAAAAAACACGAGAAAAAAGGATCATGTTCTCAAAATGTCCAGCGGCCCACACGCTCGACAATCCGGAAGGGACTGCTAAAGGCAGAGGACCCTTTCGGAAAGATCCGGGCTTCTTCACTCGGACCTGCTGTCCGACCTTGAACTTCGGTGTTCTAGCTCCTCGCCTTCTGTCGATGTAGGCTTTGGTCTTGTCTTGTTGTTGTCGAACACGTCGACGAAGTCGCTGCACTTCCTCGAAGGGGTTACGAAGAAACTCTGACGATGAGAGTCCTAGAATGTTCAATCGCGTTCGGGGTTTTCGACCATGAAGTAGCAGAGCCCTGTTGTCGTATGAGGTCTGCATCTGTATATGCCCAGGTAATCAACTACAGCAGATTTTATCTGCCGTTTCTCCCTCGATGCACACTGGATGAAACCTTTGAGTGTTCTACTAAAACGCTCAACTTGCCCGTTGGCTTGCGGGTAGTAGACCGAAATCAGATGATGTTTGACTCCACGAGAACTTAAGAAGTCTTTGAATTGTTGAGAAATGAATTGGGGACCGTTGTCGGACACTAGGCTCTCTGGTAAACCTTCTCTGGAGAATACCAGATGAAAAAATTATGTTACCCTTGAGATGGTGACTTCTGCACAAAACTGCACTTCTGGCCACTTCGAAAAATAATCAACCTGAGTTATGGCGTAGCGGCATGATGGTTCGGCACGCTCAAAAGGGCCCACGATGTCGATTCCTACCTTCGACCACGGTCGCTCAGGGAAAGGCACTGGTTGAAGCGGAGTAGAAAAGGTATTTGCGCTTTTGTCGGCCGCTTGGCAGATGTCACAAGCATGAATGACGTTCTCCACTTGAGCGTTCATTTTCGGCCTCCAGTCGAGCTCTCGGAGCCTCGTACGGGTTTTGACGATCCGGGTGTGCCCCTCGTGCGCCTTGGCGATGAGAATGCCTTGCAGCTCTTGAGGGATCACGAACCGCTCATCCCTCAAAAGAATGCCATCATCCACGGCAAGGTCATCTTTAAGGTCATAGAAAGGAATGAGTTCAGAGGACAAGTTACGTCTTGAGGGCCACGCAGATGTGACGTATGTCATGGCAGCACACAAGACCGAGTCATTGGCTGTAGCTTCTTGAAGTTGCAGCTTGGTGATGCATTCGTTCTGCAATGCAATGAAGGAAATTATTTCCTCGCCAAATTCGGTACCGCCTTCATCCCCAGGCTGAGGGAGGCGAGAAAGCGCGTCGGCGACCTGATTTTCTGCTCCGCGTTGAAACTCGACTTGAAAGTTGTAGCAGAGGAGACGGGTCGACCATCTCGTAAGTCGAAGGGGTCGATAGCCTGTACCCCGTGTTGCTAGCAGGGTCATTAAGGCTTGATGGTCGGTCCGAAGGGTGAAACGGCGGCCCCACAGGTAGTTGTGCCAGCACTCGCATGCCCACAGGCATGCCAGTGCTTCTCTTTCACCCACCGAATACTTTCTCTCTGCTTCTGTTAGTGTGCGAGAGGCGAAAGCGATGGTCTGAACTTCATTCCCATTGCGCTGCTGGAGCACGGCACCTAGCCCGTATCCAGACGCATGGGAGGATACGATTAAGGGAAGACTGGGGTCAAACATCTTCAGAACCCTTGCTGAAGATAGCATTGTTTTGATTTTCTTGAAACTGGTGTCAGCTTCGGTATCCCAAATGAATGGAATGTCTCTTCTCAAGAACTTGCGCAGAGGCTCTACTTCTGCGGCTAGACGAGGAACAAAACGGCTGTAGTATTCTACCACCCAAGGAATGATCGAAGTTGCAAAATGTCTGCTGGGATGGGAGCTGCGTTGATGACGTCTACCTTTTGTTTAGGTGGGGCGATTCCTTCGCCGCTGACATGATGGCCTAAAAATGAAAGTTCGGCAACGTGAAAAGCGCACTTGTTGTTAAGTTTGAGTCCACTATCAACGATTCGCTTGAGGACATGGCGCAATCGCTCCAGGTGTTCTTCTCTAGTCCTACCAAAGACTATGACGTCGTCCAGGTAAAACAAGACCCCTTCGCATCCTTCTAGAATTGTTGCCATCATCTGCTGGAAGATAGCTAGAGCAGAAGCGAGACCAAAACAAACTCTCTTGAAACGGAATAAGCCTTCGTGCGTTATAAACGCGGTTAAGTCTCGGCTGTCAGGGTGAAGTGTGACCTGATGGTAAGCTGACGCCAGGTCCAATTTAGAGAAACGTCTCGCGCCGTGCAGCGCATTCAGAAGCTCCTCAATATGAGGAAGAGGGTAACTGTCAATAACGACAGCCTTACTAGCTTCCCGAAGGTCCACACACATCCGAATTGATCCATCTTTCTTCTGGACCACAACAATGGGTGACACTCATTCTGAGGCACATATGCGCTCAATTACTCCCGCTGCCTCAAGGCGTTTGATTTCTTCAGTCACAGGCTTCCGGGCCATCAATGGAGTGCGACGCATTTTACGCTGCACAGGCTGCACTGATTTTCGAATCTTCACCTTGTGAGTGTTGTCCTTCACGTGACCCAGCTCGGGAGAAAAGAGGTGACTGTATTCCTTCAAGGACATTGGAAGGCCCGGTAACGCTGGTGGGAGTCTCGCCATGTTCTCACGACCTGGAGGAGCAACTTGCGTCAGAAGTCCATCGGACGTAGCTGCAGATTCCTGGGGTTGAAGACAGGACATCCACGCAGCTTCGATGGAGTCCGACGACATATCTCGCTCTGAGGCCCGTGAAGGTACAGTTGTAGGCAGTGTCGTCGGCAAATCGACGCTCAAGAAACTCTCGCATGACCACAAAAGGAAGCTGCTAGAACTCGTTAAAAAAAGGCGGCCGAAGGCGAAATCCCAGAACAATGGAAGCTGTCCTAGGGACGCCCGACTCCCAAACCAGGAAAAACGCCCGACGGCACCGGCAACGTGAGGCCGATATCCCTGACATCGCTAATATGCAAGCACGTTGAACACATGATGCTCGCACCTATACACGCTTTTGTCGAGAAGAAATGCATCTTTCACCCGGCTCAGACGGGCATTAGGAAGAACCTGGGCACGCAGGATAGCCTAGCTCTTTTGCGCCAGTAGCTGCTCGGGACGGACCTGAACGCAACGCAGGCGAGAGATGTTCAACGGGAACGACAACTCCTCGTAGCCGTAGATATCAGGAAGGCATTTGACAACCTGCTGCACGCCACCGTCGTGGACTTGGCAAAAACAAAAAAAACTGGGATTGCGAGGAAGACCCCTGAATTTTGTGAAGGCGTTCCTGCGGGACAGACGCTACCTGTTCACAACCAGAGAAAACCAAAGCACACAAAGCGAAACGATATCGGCGTGCCACAGGGAGCGGTACTGTCACCAACGTGGTTTAACATGGCGATGGCGCCGCTTCTCTGGGAGCTGGCGACAATTCCAAACCTGGCGTTCACGATAAACGTAGATGATATTAGACTGTAAACAATGATCAAGACGTCAGACAAGGCACACTTAGCGGAAACAAATTAAGCAGAGGGTGCTCGATGAAATCGCAGCGTTCCTGGCTCCAGCCGGAATGCGCCCTTCCTCAGAAAACATCAAATACATGGCTTTCGGCACCTGTTGGCGTCGACACCGCATCGGTGCCGACGCCAACCTGAGATTCGATAGACATCGGCTTCAAAAGACAACGGAGCAGATCGTCCTGGGAGTCACGGTCGAACTGGGCCTCGACTCCACAATGTGGGTAAAACGAATTTGTGGGACCTTGAAACAGGCCTTAAACATCGTGCGTAGAGTCGCCACTCGTGCGGGAGGTCTCAGAGAACGGGTAGCCAAGAGGCTGGTCCAAGCAGCGCTACTATCCAAGATCGCCTACGGGCTACGATTCTACCGGCGTAACTGTACATACGAGACAAAGTTGAAGAATCTACTAAACGAGCCGAGGCGATGCGTATCGGGAGTGCCCGAATGCACGCGCCTCGAAGAGCTGCACAAGGCGGTTTCGATGCTACCCCTGGACGAGTTCACATCCCAGGAGACTTGTGCTGGTTACTTGAAAAATGTAAAGGATTACAACTATAAATTACCGAGCCTGAAATATAATGGATTGCCGTTATAAATTACTTTCGCTGAAAAGTAACGGATTACTTCACTCGTTATGTTACAGATTACTTCCACATTACTTTTTCTGCACACTTATCCCCCCCCCCCCCACACACACACACAAAAAGAAACAACAATGAAAACAATTTCGATATTGTTCAAAAATGTTCTGCGACACTAATTCTCATTTTTCATCACCCGTATTATGGTAGTTCTTGTAAAATTAAAATATTGTATTCAAGAAAAAGAGTTTAGGTTCACTCCGTTCACCTGTAAGCTGACAAGGCACCGAAAGCTGCAACCACACCCGCCATCCTGCTAACTTACGAACTCCGGAAATGATCCCTGGAATTGAGGAGACAAAGCTAGCGGTGCGCATGCTCAGTAGCTGCGTCTAGCTCCGGTACGAGATTAGGAGCTGAAGAAGCGATCTACGATAGCTCCCTTTTGACTCGGGTGTTTCGCCTGTTATTCGCAAGAAAAGAAAAACTGCATTCTAACGTTAAAATGCACAGCCAATGCCGAATGCAGGTGTCACAGCTTACCTTGATGTGTTTCCGTAGATTAGATTTTGTTGTTCATAATGATGACAATGTGCGTTTTTGTTTTGGCAAGCAAAGTATGGACTGAAACTCTAGGTTTTCGTTCTCCTTAATGCTCTCAATTTTTAACATCTCAATAAGTGATGGCCATGGAGACTCCATGACCGAAAACTCGACAAGTCAGAAAAACAGTGGCGCTTACGGGTTATCGATCGTTCATCGGGTCTCAATTTCATACCAATATTCGTGGAGGCCAGGGAAGAGGAAGGTAAAAAGTGCGAGAGAAACGGTGGCCATCGGTCCCGCAAAATAACAGAGGATCACACCACCTTTACGCGTTCTCTCTCTCTTTTTGTCAGCCCTCCTTAGATGGCCTCCCCCCCCTCCCCCCCTGTAAAGTGACGAGTGGATTCGACCACCATGCCCACACACGGAAACCAAAAGAAGTATCGTCCGTACACTCGAAGACGATGGTCTTAGCATCGCGTTCGGCGGTTTTGAGCCGTGATTTAAGAGCGTGCTAGAATACAGTAGCTCACATCAAAGACAGAGAAAATTCGACCCCTTCGCGCGAGGCCACATCCTCTGTTACGCTAGTTGTGAACCCGCGAATCGATGGGGGTGCCGACCCGCGTTTGGTGCCTGCGCAGGTGACGGGAGACGTCAAAGAAATTGGAAAGGGTGAAACGGTGTAAACGATAAATAAACTCGAAAAGTTTTCTCCTGCCTCGGAAAAGACAAAAAAAAAAAAAAAAAACATGATGGAAGGCGACGGAGAGCCTACTCGGCGTTGCCTTACTTGATCTTTGTCTTTCGTTTATTTGTACATATCTTGCACGTTTTTCTTGTGGTTCTAGTGAAAAAATCGTGTTTTCTTTTGGGCTAGTTTCCCATTCTCGATGTTTTCTATTTTGTTAAAGTTGCTCTCGTTATGTTGCTGAACGTTCTGCTCATTTTGCTTTTGTTACTGTATTATGCTCATATTGTTAAAAAGTAACGAGTAATTAAAATAATCCTTTAGCAATATTTTGTAACAAAATTACATTACGAAAACTTCCGAAAATGGAACATGGCAATTACAAAATTACTTGAAAAAGTAACGAATTACAAGGAGTTCGTTAGCGGGTCACTTCCCAAGTCTGTATCCCAGCAGGAGTTCAACTTTCGGCTTAAGTTGATGTATACAGAGTAAGGCCCGGTCCGAACTACTCAGATGGTAGTAGAACGGTTCTGCACCCATCCCCGAGTAAATCCCGCCGTGGGAAAAGACGACCAGGCACCAGAAAACCGATCGATCCAGCGCAGGCTGAGTGCGGCTCTACACCGAGGCCGAAGACGCAAGTGTGCCAAAAAGAACACGGACGAGAGCTGCTAGAAGCAACCCAAGACACGGCAACGGTCTACATGGGCGTCGCGTACTCCCGGGCACAGGTGTCACAAAGAGCAAGGAGGTTCCAGAGTGCCAGTGTGAAGCGAAGCGACTCGAAGCGCTAAGAGACGCGACCACGTCGCCCACGCCACCACTTGTCAGGAAGCTGCGAATTTTTACGGACTCACAGTCGACGGTGCGTGCACTCAGAAGTCAGAGCACGCACTCGGTCGTACGCCGTCGTCGGAGTGATCTTTCGACTGGCGGATGAACTGGAGATGAAGAGGGAAGACGAAATATCGCAGCGAGTATCTGTGAAATGGGTACCGGGGCGCAAGGTTGTCGCAGGCAACAAGTCTGCACACCCAGCCGCCGTCGAGGAGCTAACTCGTTCCATCTCTCGGCGACGGCAACGGTAGGTGCGGTCCTCCTCGTGCCCCTCCCCCCCCCCCCCCCCCCAACCGCCACCACACCGAGCCACCATCACTCGAGGACAATATTCCTTCCTCGAGCGGTTTTTCGACGCCACGGAACCGTTACGCTAAAAAGACTGAGGGCCTGAGACGCAATTATCCCTGCCCTAATTAAGAAGTGGGACGACGCAAAAAGACACTGCCGCGATCCAGAACACGTGCCAGACTCGGACAAGTGTGTCTATTGCCTGCAACCGGACGCGAAGTGCGACGACATCCATCTGGAAGTGTCCGATGTCCGGACACAAACGACAAGAGGCTCTATAAGCGACAGAGTCACAGGATCGGCATCGAACGCCGGAAACGTGGTGCAAACCGGTCATAGAAAGGAGCAGACTGCCTTGACAGCAACGGGCCTGGACATACACATCTACAGAAAGCCCCTTTATTCTTCCATTCCTTTCTTCCTTCTTATTCCTCTTCCTCGATGTTATAACCCTGACCTCCCCCCTCCCCCCCACCCGCCCCTTGCAACCCCACCTGCCTGGCTGTTCACTAAAGTAAATCGCCGGAAGTTTGTCCCTCCACTCAACGTTAACCATTGTAAGTCCATAAGCGTTTCCTGAACCGAAACCTGCATAAAGCGCAGTTGTCTCGTGGTGTCACGTGCCACGCACGTCACTCGACCGGCAATCCGGCGAAGGGAAGCGGCTGCGTCGTCTCCCATCTCGGCAGTCCAATTTGCTTTTGGTCGCCATTTACAAATCCGAAACTGAGGATTTTAGACGATGCTTAACCTTCTCTAACCAAGCCGTTGCATGGCGCGTTTTAAATGTGTTTTCTATAGCTATGTTCTTGCTGCTTCCTGGCTGACGGTTTGACGCCATAAGAGAGCGCCTTCTGAAGTAGCTTTGCATCGAAAAACTTTCTCGGTTTAAGTTACAGTTAGAGGCGCTACCTACCTAAGGACTTACTTAGAACAAAATATCTGGGCTTCCTTTTACTGCGAAGATTTTCCCAAATAATTATTAAACCAAAGAAAGAATTGTAAGGACTCGTAAATACACTAAAAAATCTGTGGTCCGCTTGTAGGTAGAACCTAAGAGAGAGGAGGAGATCAGGGCGCGCGGCGCTACTAGAGCTTTAAGCTGTGGCCGGAAAAATTCATGGGTAGAAACAGAACGAGCGCTCGAGCTGTAAATGCACGACTCTAAACCAGGAGTGCGGGATAGCTCGCGCTTGTAGCTTTGGCTGCAGTCAGGGTCTGAAATGGGGGGATGAATTAATAGACAGTGAGGAAGCGACAGATATAGTGAATTTTTTGTAAGACAACAACGTAGCCTCTCGTACAACCAGCGCATTCTCTCGTATCCAACCGTCCCTCGTCTATATCTTGCTAACTTTTCCCGCCGGTGGGGTGGAGAGTATAAATGAGTCAGGCTAAAAAGGCATTGCCTGCAACGTAGATGGGCTTCATCCAGGCTACGTGAACATTGTCACTGGTCCTTGAACTATGATCTTGTGGAGGCGACCATGGTGACACTGACACGTCATAACTCGTGGGGCAAAGGCGACGAATAACACGATAGAGTCCACTGTACTTGGAGGGAAGTTTTCAATATAGTCCCGTCCCGGTTGACGCATTGGTGTGGCTAAGAGAACTGTGTCCCCGATTCAGTAAGTGACGGGAGAATGTCCTTCGGCTTGGCGAAGCTGTTGTTGCTGTTGGGACATTAGGGTGTGAAGACGGGCAACTTGACGAGCATCTTGGGCTCGACAGACGATATCGCCGGCAAGGCTACTCACTAGGTAGTCGTTGATAAAGGGCGAGACTGTCAAGAGTGCTGAGACGTTCGCGGGCATATAACAGGTGGTAGGGGGAAAGCCCGTGGTAGCTTGGTGTGCTGTGTTGTGTGCGTACCCAGCTGATGTGTGCACTGTCCCAGTATTGTGTGCGATATCTCAGTTTATATGATAGTCATCGACATACCTTGATATTAAACAAAGAACAAAAGAGCAGATTGATGAAAATATAAAAATCAAAGAAATAATAAAAATACTTAGAGACTAGGACAGACCCAAACATCAGTAATTTTGGTTGCTGGTCGTAATAACTGTACCGTCTGTCCTTGCACTCGAATATTTTACTCTTAGTTTAATTCTTGCATTGATATAATTTGCGATAATATCGTTGTAATGCATTCGGTTAGCCCGTTAGTTTGTGGGTGATACGCACTCGTCCACTTGAGAACAGTGTTAAAGAGATGTAAAATCTCTTCAAAATGCTTGGTGATGAATGGTGTGCGCGGCGATCTCTGATGATGACTCGGGGTGCTCTATGCCGAGGTAGGATCTTATAAAGTAGCAAATCTGCGACTTTGTTGGGTAGCGGGCCTTGGTACAGGTTTCGACTCTACGCACCGGGTGCGGTAGTTAAATGCAACAATAAAGCAACGGTTGTGGCTTGCGGAAAGATAAAACGCGCCGAAAATTGTTACCAATTTTTTTTAAGGGGATTTTTTTTTCTTTTAGAGATGTTCTTAAGATTTGCAACCGAGAATTGATATAATATTATCTTGGGACGGGCTTATAATCTTAACATGCTGCAGGATACAACTAATAAACTAAAACTTGAACTGTTACTAAACAGTAGTGGTTAAATTAACGTAATTACATCGCCTACGCGAATCACGGCAGAATCATCAACATTACTCCGCTTGTTTAAAAAAATTTCAATTTAGCTTATTTAATATCAGATATAAAAATCACACATAAGTGACCATCTGGGTATATTTATTTCTATAGATAAAAAAAAAATTAAAACCATGAGGAACCCATTTCGTGGATCATTTCAGAATATTACAGCAAGCAGCCTTTGAATTCAGGTGAAAACATTCAGAGCTCGACTGGAATGACGCTTACGACAAACTAGACGCTCGCGAAGCATACAAATTGTTTTTAAACAAATTTCAGCGCATTTATAAAGAGTGATTTCCAAACACACCTGTTAGGTTGTCAAAAAAGTGTCGCACGCTCTGGGTATCTGAAAAAACTTCGAATAAAAATGAATAAAAAATGTTTTAAATATATTATTCATGGTAACAAAGGACCCTGAAAGCCTTAAAACGTTCAAAGTATACCTTAATAGACTTACAGAGGAACTAAAAATTGCTAGGGCAAGATATTTTAGTAATTACTTTACATCGTCTGCAATGCGAACCGACGTGGCATGGAGAAATAAAATGGCGTTTTAAACCGTTCCCGCGGTACAAAGCAAATTGAAAAACCTTATCTTAATGGCATTGAATTAACAGAACGACCAATAGCAAATGCATAATGATTATTTTGTAAACTTAGAGAAAACCATAACGAAAACGCTTGCGCATATATTCAGCCTGGAAATGTAAGCTGGATCTTTCTTGAGCATGCTGTAGAAATGGAAGCGATGCGAACATTTCGGTCGCGAAAAAACAGTACAAGCTGTGACCCTGACCACATCCAGATAAGTCCCATACAATATGATATAGATTTCATATCTTTCTTTTTGACGCATATCTTTCATTTGTGCTCACAGCACAGGGTATTTCCTAAAAAAATGCAGATTGCAAAGGTCAGTGTTTTGTACAAAAAGGGTGATAGGAATGACATAGGTAACTGTCCTGTACCTACAAGGGCACCGTACCCTGTCAAGTCTCCTTATGGAGGCTTTTTGTCCGGTGTCATCGGCACAATGTGGCGGAAATAAATTCAATTCAATTCAATTCAACTACAGGGCGATTTAAATATTATCAGTGTTTTCGAAAGGGCTTGACAAAAATCTGCATTTGCCACTAGTGAAATATTCTGATAAACATAAGATAATCGTTCGTTACAGTTTTGATTTCGAAAAAACGATCTAATGGAACTTGCACTTTTAGAGCAATAAAAGAAAAATACATTTTTCGCAGTTTTAAAGATAAAATGATTACACTCGGAATTTTCATCGATTTCAGCCAATCCTATTCAATCATTCAAACTACAATATATTAATCAGAAAGGTGAAAATGCATGAAGTTCATGGTTATGCCTCAACTTTAATTACGTCATCAAACTACAATCTATTAATCACAAAGGTGGAAATGTATGAAGTTCATGGTTATGCCTTAACTTTAGTTACGTCATACATATCGCGTCGAAAACATTATGTTGACATTAACGGCTTCTGTTCCAATGTAAAACCAATCTTACCCGGTGTTTCGCAGGGGAGTATATTGTGACTTTTTTTTGTTTGAATGATGTGATGTGACTGATATTGTAAGCGTAAACCCAGATATTTATTATATTGTAGTGGCACTCACGGCCTGCTCATGCCGCACAAACGATGACGGCGAGGGGGAGATGCCTCTGCAGCAAGCGATATTAAAAAAAAAAAATCTGTCCGAATCCAAACGCCGTCTGAGCTGGTTCCTTTCGTCCCAGCTCCAACAGATTTGGTGACCCGGAATCGAATTCGCTGCTTCAAGGTCTGCTGCTCTATATGGCTCATTCCGGCGCGTCCATCGCCCCCCTGACGGCGACCCCCTCCAGTGAACCTCGGCAGCGGTACAGAATATTTGGCTGCCACCATTTTGAACGAAAAATCCGACCGTGTGGCTGATGCAAGTCGAGGCCCTGTTCCATCTCGCGCACATTGCCAGTCAAGATACGCGATACCTGCACACCGTGTCCTCCTTACCAACTGACGTCGCCAAGGAGCTAGCCAACATTCTCGCCATTCCGGATCCGGTTAACCCCTTCAACGAACTGAAGGCCGCCATCCTTGACTACAAGACCGAGTTGGAGCGCAGCAGACTTCAGCAACTCCTCAACACCGAGGAGCTCGGTGACAAACGCCCACCCCAGCTTCTTCATCGCATGCGTCAGCTACTGAGATTGAAAAGGTTTACTCCGACTTAACATAACAAATTAATAACAAAAGATACAGACGTTTCGCCACCTATGCAGGTGGCATCTTCAGTATACACTGACACAAATGAGGTGAGGTCGACCAGTCTACTTATCACACACGTCCCCGTAGACGTCCGGCAGGGGAATTAACATAACAAATTAATAACAAAAGATACAGACGTTTCGCCACCTATGCAGGTGGCATCTTCAGTATACACTGACACAAATGAGGTGAGGTCGACCAGTCTACTTATCACACACGTCCCCGTAGACGTCCGGCAGGGTACACTTGGCGTCCGCAGGGTACACTAGACGTCCGGCAGGGTACACCTGCATAGGTGGCGAAACGTCTGTATCTTTTGTTATTAATTTGTTATGTTAATTATCCCTGCCGGACGTCTACGGGGACGTGTGTGATAAGTAGACTGGTCGACCTCACCTCATTTGTGTCAGTGTATACTGAAGATGCCACCTGCATAGGTGGCGAAACGTCTGTATCTTTTGTTATTAATTTGTTATGGTAATTCCCCTGCCGGACGTCTACGGGGACGTGTGTGATAAGTAGACTGGTCGACCTCACCTCATTTGTGTCAGTGTATACTGAAGATGCCACCTGCATAGGTGGCGAAACGTCTGTATCTTTTGTTATTAATTTGTTATGTTCAGTCGGAGTAAACCTTTTCAATCATGAATTCACCCGGCTTTTGGAACATTTTTGCAGCTACTGAGAGCCCAGAACCCGGACCCCAACAACCGCCTTCTGCGTGAGTTCTTTTTGCAACGAGTTCCATCGACCATGCTCCCGGTTCTAGCGGCTGCGGAAGACATGTCACTGCGCCACCCTACCCAAGCGACGTCCAGTGGCCAAGTGTGACATCAAATCAGTGAGTGATGTGCAGCTTCCAGGAAATGTACGACGAGTTCTTGCTCTAGGACCAAAGTTTGCGGTTGAGCCGGACATGGACGCTCCGGAACTCTTGGGCCTGGTCCGCCAAGTCTCCAGGTGCGCACCAGACGGCCAAGTTGAACGTTGTATCTCGGAGGGAGTGGACGTGCTGTCTAGGGACAATACCAAACTTTCGAAGCCCCACATTCCGGTTAAGCGTGTGGTGTCGCTATTGAAAGAGCGTCGATTGTCTATCATTCCCGCCGATAAGGAAGGAGGGTTTGTGGTGTTAACAGAAGCCGAATTCGGGAGTAAGGCCCTTGAGGCTATTTTGTCAGTGTTCAATCAGCGTCGGAAGGTATCTTTAGCTAAGCTAAAAGCAGAGGGGAAACAATTGTGCAAGAGGTTAAAATTAGACAGGTTGCCACAGAGTATCGACAAAACCAAAGGGGAGTGCCTACAGATGATGTTCAGCGCTAAGACGCACAAAGTTTATTGTCCGTTAAGAGTGATAGTTTCGGAGAGAGGCACATGGCAGAAATCGATAGCACTCTTTCTGCAAGATAAACTGGGAGACATTTGCATTGACGACCCGTTTTTGGTCAAAAGCTCGGATGAAGTCGTAGATTTTTTTAAAGACAAACGCGGACAAAGGCTTTCTAGCCTGCTCACTAGACATAAAAAGATTTATACTATTCCCTACCGCACGACAAACTACTGACCTGCGTAGAGGAAACCATTGATAAACGCGGGGTGGTGGCATTTCAGATCGCAGCAGGAATGACTGTAGATGACTTTCTCGAATTACTTACATTTTATTTAAACTCGACCTTTGTTGAGCGGAACAGCGGAGTGTATATTCAGAAGCGAGGGGTGTGTATTGGCTCGTGTTTAGCTCCAGTTTTAAGCGATATATTTTTAGCCCATCATGACAGAGTTCTCTCGGAACTCTTGAATGACTTTAATGGTAGTAAGGTTTTTAGATTTGTCGACGATTATTTAGTTTTTCTTCACCATGATGTTTCTCACTTTCCCTCGGTGGTCAACAGCCTTTTAACAGTTTTTAGTACCGTCCTAGATCCTCTCAAGCTTATGCACAAGGTACCTGTGGACAACGTCATACAGTTTTTAGATATCAGGCTCACACTTTTGGAGCAACATGTGTGTTGGAAATACCAACCAAGAGCAAATAAGCCCCTGTTGCCGTTCAATTCATTCCATTCGAAACTTGTTAAGAGAGGAATTGTAAATTTGTGCTTTGTGAACGCCACCAGAAGGTTGTGTCATCATGCGATGCCTTCAGGTCTGAAGGAGCATGTTGAAAGTAGTGAAAGCGCAGAATAAAGACGAATACAAAGACGGAGAGGCAAACAGGAGCAGTCAGAACGCTTGGTGGCTGCCGTTTTTCCGGGGACGCTCCTGGTGTCGGTTGCAGAAAAGGTTTTAGAGAAGCTACGAGTAGTAGCGAATCCAGACCAGGATGTGGCCCAAAAGAAATAAAGAGTGGCGGTTGTGCCTTACATGCACAAAACCGCACACAATCTCAAAAGGATAGCAAACCGCGTAAATGCTCGGGTAGTTCTTTTTGCGCCGGAAAAACTTGCCAAGTTGTGCAAAATGACGGACCCTTACCGCAAACCACCGGTTGGCTGCCTGAAGAAGCATCGCAGCCAGTTTATAGATTGCGCAGAAGGCGTCGTTTATGAGATCCCGCTGACGTGCGGTAAAAAGTACGTTGGACAGACGGGAAGATGTCTGAATGACAGATTGCGCGAGCACAACCAAAAAGTGAGCGGACAGCGTGACGGTCATTTGTCGATGCACTGACATGACTGTCGGTACAAACCTAAATTTAATTTGTGCACTGTTATTAGAAAACATAGAGATAAGACGGTAAGGGAAATTATAGAGGCAGACCTGATAAAAAAACTACGGGGATCGATGTATCAGCGTGGCGTCGATCGATTTGGGCGGCAAAGAGACACAGTTCTTGCGATCAGTGGCGTAGCTTGGGATTGGTTGGATGGCGCGATGATGCAGAGTATTTATAACCTTGATTTTCTGACGATTAAACCAGTTGAAGTTAGCGCGTTGTGTTACCTCGTTCCTACTCTTCGTCCCTGTCGTGAAGCGCTATTATGTTCTCCAAGTTTCAGTACCAACTCGCCCAAGAATCCGCATTACATGTCACTAGTCAGGCTTGCTGAGCTTGCCGACCGTGTCGCCGACTACTTGCGAACCCCTGGAATCAGGGCTGTCACTAACCGAGCTCCCATAACAACTTCGGAAGATTTCAGTCTGTCTCGTCTTTAGGACCATGTCGAGGCCATGAGTCGTCAGCTTGTCGCTTTCGCACCCTTGTCACGACGTCGCAACAACGGCCACACCCCCGCCGAAGCCTGCGCTCCCACTCAACCTCAGTAGAGCGCTCCACCGTCTCCAACAGCAGTCAAGTTGACTCGGGCTCGGGCATGTGTTGGTACTACCGTACCTTCGACAACGCTGCCCGCAAGTGCAGCCAGCCCTGCTCTTCGGCGAGAAACTATGAAGACCGGGCACTGACGGCGGCAAGTGATACCGGTCGACAGGAAAGCCGCCTCTTTTATGTAGGGTACATGGTGGCTGGCCATCGCTTGCTGGGCGACACGGGAGCCGAGGTCAGCGTTCTACCGGCCTCTCTTTTAGACCGACAATGCAAACAAAAGACCTCTCCGCTCCAGGCGATCAACAACTCGCCCATCGCAACCAATGGTCAGCGGTCCCTCACAATAAACCTTGGACTGCGCCGCACATTCCGATGGCTCTTCATCGTTGCCGACATTAAGCAGGCCATCTTGGGAGCGGACTTCCTCAATTTCTACAAGCTGGCCGTCGACATCTATTCACGACGCCTCATCGACCAGACGACACGTCTCTCCGTGAACAGCGTGCTCTCCACGACCAGGGCAACAGGACTTCGAGCCTTTTTACCATCATCGGCCTATGAGAAAATTCTCGCGAATTTTCTGAAGATCATGAGGCCACACACTAGGGAGTCGCCGGTGAAGCATACCATCACTCACCACATTGTCACCTCTGCCCCCCCTGCTTTCGCTCGTCCTCGACGCCTGCCTAGAGAACGCCTGGCCGTTGCTCGTCGTGAGTTTGAGCATATGCTTGAACTTGGCATTCTTCGTCCATCATCGATAGACTGGGCCTCCCCACTGCACATGGTGCCCAAGAGAGACCCAGGCGACTGGAGACCATGTGGCGATTTCCGCGCCCCCAAAACCAACACCTAGTCTGACCTCTACCCGCTTCCCCACGTACAGGACTTCACAACGAATCTGGCTAGTTGCCAGATATACTTCAATATCGACTTGGTGAAGGCATACCACCAGATTCCGTTTGAGCCTGCCGACATACTAAAGACCGCCATCACCACACCATTTGGCATCTTTGAGTATGTGAAGATGCCGTTCGGTTTGCGGAATGCCGCACAGACATTTCAACGTACCATCAACAAGGTTACTCGAGGTCTAGACTTCGTCTTCGCTTGCCTCAACAATATTATGGTCACAGCACGTCACAGCCCGAGCACGAAGAACATTTTCGCGCTCTTTTCACCCGGCTTGACGACTACGGGTTAGTCATCAACCCAAACAAATGCACCTTCGCCGTGCCGACCATCAAATTCCGGGGGCCTCTAGTGACACCGCAAGAAATCAAGCCCTTAGATGCAAAAGTTACGGCCATTCGAAACTTTCCGCAGCCAACATCTCTCAAGAAACTGCGTGAAATCCTAGGCCTCCTAAGTTTCCATCATCGCTTCCTACCGAGTTGCGTTCAAATGATCAAACCGTTGACCGACCTGCTCGCCACCAAGACAGAGCCCTCTGCGCCGCTTGAGTGGGACGAAGATGCAGCCTCTGCTTTCTCTTCAGCGAAAAAGGCTCTCGCTGACGCTGCAATGCTTATTCACCCCGTTCCAGACGCAGAATTACCACTCGTCACCGACGTGTAATGCGTAGCTGTCGATGCGGTCCTTCAACAGAACGTCAATGGCTAACAGACTCTCGGATTTTTCGCGCGTAAACTAAGGAACCCAGAACAAAAGTACAGCACTTTGGCACGCGGACTTCTGGCAGTGTACTTGTTAATCAAGCACTTTCGCCACTTCCTCGAGGGCCGGAACTTCCACGTTCTTACAGACCAGAAGCCCTTGACGTTCGCATTCCAGCGAAACCACAGAAATCACACAGCGCGTGAGATCCGGCACCTCTGCTTCATATCAGAATTTACCGTCGATCTTCGCCATGTCAGCGGCCATAAAAACACTGCTGCTGACGCACTTTCCCGCGTCGGTGCTCTTTTTTCGGCACATCCACAAGACTGGCAAGAGCTGGCAACCGCTCAAGGAAACGATTCTGAGCTCCAGCGCTTGCGCGCCTCTCTTGAATCGCTGAAGTTTACATACGTTCCCCTCCCTTTTTCCCCGGTAACGGTAACCTGCGAAACATCAACTGGCGTGTCCCGCCCGTTCATACCACCAGCGTTTCGTCTCGCTCTTTTTCACCATCTACAAAACAAGAGCCACCCAAGAATCCGCGCTTCACAGAAAATTATAACTGCTCGCTTCTTCTGGTCGAATATGAACGCAGAAGTACGTCGCTGGGCACGAACGTGCGTTCAATGCCAACGCGTCAAAATCACACGACACACAATCACCCCCCTCTCAACATTTCGTCCACCGGACTCCAGGTTTGCCCATATCCACAACGACTTAGTAGGACCCTTTCCATCATCACAGGGAACCTGCTATTTGCTGACATGCGTGGACAGATTCAAGATATCGCCCGAGGTATTCCCTGTCCCTGACATCACAGCAAAAACAGTCGCTGCAGCCTTCGTCGACGGCTGGGTGTCCCGTTTCGGCTACCCCGCTGTGGTCACTACTGACAGGGGACGGAAATTTCAGTCCCCTCTATTTGCCGCCTTCACCACCATCCTGGGCATCAGACACATTCACACCACCTCTTATCAACCGTCGGCTAACGGCATGGTGGAACGGCTGCACCGCCAGTTGAAGGCAGCTCTTGCCACATACGAGCCGCGAGAACGTTGGGCCGACCACCTTCCTCTCGTTCTGCTGGGCCTTCGCTTGGCCTCAAGGCAGATCTTGGCTGTTCTGCAGCCGAGTCAGTCTACGGCACGCCACTGCACCTACCTGGCAAGTTCTTTTCTCCATTTTCACCTGAGTCAAGAGAAGGCCCCAGTGGCTACGTCGACGACCTTCGACAAACCTTTCGTCGTCTCCGTCTCGTTTTACCAACTCAACGAAGCTATCGACACGTGTTCGTTAGCCAAGACCTCAAGACGTGCTCGCACGTTTCGTTGCGACGCGACCAGGTCCGTCTACCTCTGGTGCCGGCCTACGACGGACCGTTCCGATTGCTTGATCGCAAAGCCAAGACATTAACACTCAACGTGAACGGCTTTCGTTCCAGCTCCAACAATATAATCTACGCTGACCATGGGAGTTTTTTTTTCTCATGCAACTGCTGTGACGAATTAGTAATTAAAGCAAATAAAACTCTCATAGGCCTAGTGGCTTGGGGTAGTTCTACTTCCTTAAAAATGAATGAGAGCAAAACAAAAGCCATTTTATTTCATCCAAGAAACAATAATGATAATATACTAGCGATTATGTCTTCGATAAAAAAATAGCAGTTAATTCTAGTCTTAAAACACTTGGTGTCATCTTCACAGATCGAATAAGATGGGACGACCATGTGAATTAGGAATTGGTAAAGCTGTCACGCCTGGTTGGCGCGAGACCGTCACCGCAATATTTTGCCAAAACATGTAAAATTACTAGCTTATAATTCATTTTTTTCCAATGTGAACTATTACAATCTAGTCTGAGAAAATACAGAAAATACTAATTTAAATAAAAAAACGTGTCCTTCAAAAAAGTTTTTAAGAAACATTCGTAATGTCCTATATGACCATCCCAATGTATTTATTTTTATAGGCCTGAGTCTGATGGCTGTGAATTATCTGTATCAATATCGACTCTGTATAACTTATAAATCACATGTAGAAAAAGATCCCGTACATGTCTGGAACTCGCGTCCCTGACACCAAGAGTGACCGCATATCCCACCCGTAACACGGAGTACTGGATGCTCCAAAATTACAAAACAACATATGGCGAGCAAATGATATCAAGTACAACACTACCTAGGCTACTCAACTTACTTCACACCAAAAATATCCATCTTCCTACCATGTCACTTAAAGACCTTCGAGCACTTTTTCCATCAAATATGACTGTGTAGCAAACGTATAATATTCACATTTTAAACAATACTACCATAAATATATTGCCTTACTTTGTTGTATTAAACTGTGTTTTTCGTGTATGTATTCTTTTTCGTGTGAATATTTGTTCACGTGAATTTTTGTTTTTTTTTTTGTTTTGTTTTCTGTGCCACTGCTGCCATTTGTAAGGATGGGGGCCCAGGGCTTCTCAAGATGCATTATTTGGATTTTTTCCTATGTCTCCCTCCGTCAAACACTATTGACGGAAACTAAAACACATTATTGCTTTCGTAGGTGATGATGAACATTTCCGACTTTACATGATTTGGCGGCCCCTGTATCCACTAGACCTTTAAACGCCTTCCCAACACTTTAAATTTGAACCTTCGTTTGGCTGTCAAAAGGGGGATTTCAGTCCAGATTGCAGGGTGCAGTATGAGCTCCAGGTTTAGCACGACTCCTGCTTTTAGTTCGACGTGTCGGTGAAATCGGCCACGGCGTTCTTAGTCCCATTAGAGGGGGCAGGGGGGGGGGGGGGAGGTCGGCGAGAGTAAGGCGACGGGGATCGGCCACGGCGATTGCTTATTGTGGAAAAAGGAAGAGCGTTAAGTCGGTCGTCAGAAGGAGCGCCTTTTATTGTCCTTCTCTTTTATTGTGTCTTGCATCAATCTAAATGCGCTTGTTAGGCATTTTCGCAACAACCGCACGTTTGCCGTTAATCCCATGCACTGTTTCTCTCCTGTAGTTTGCAGACAGAACTATTTTAATCATCTTGATACGCGCCTTGACTTGTTTAACGATGACATCACACCATTCAAGAGAAGCGTTGACAATCTGATACAGTGCGTTGTTGTCGTCCGGTTGTTTTCTGAATTTATTTGTTTTGTCGCTTTCAACTTTGTAATGTGACTTGGTGTTCTACCATCCTAGGCTTCTAGCCATTGGTAAGCACTGCAAATAAATAAATAAAAGTGAAGGAAGTTCCTGCCGTGAATGGCCGGTAGACTGTAGTGTCTACTGATCGACGGCAGTAACGTGCGATATGGCTCGGGAGTTGCAATGCTAGCAGATGGCACGCTTGTCTTCGGTTCGCCAGATTTCAGTTTGGCGACGTGGGCCATGAGGCCGGGAAGGTCTGTTCAAAAGCAGGCCTGCTGTAGCGGGGGTGTGTGAGCCTTGAAGCATTGAGCAGACACATGGAGGCGCCGATGGCACAGCCAGGCAAGTGGCAGTTGATATGGCAAGGTGACCTAACGCAGCGCGGATTCTATGTTGAATACTTGCTGCATAGATCGCACCTGCAATGTTTGCTGGTCGATAGTAGCGGCTTGTGTCCAATAAGCCAGAGAGAGGCATGGTTAATCGCAGATGATGGTCAGGATTAATGCCACTATGTCGATACTAGGGGTAGTGCCAAGACGCGTTTTGGGAAGAGGCTCAAAATGTGTTATGAATATTCGGGCCCTCTGTAGCTCTTCGTACTTTTTGCATTCGACAATGAGCTTCTGGACTATTGGTGGCAATTTTGTTGCAACAAGTGTGAATAGCTCCTGCGAAATTCCTTTAAAAATGTGTTGGATGCGGTCCTCCTCTTGCATTTTAGGATCAACGGGGGAGCATAGTCATAGCACATTCTCAGTCTAAAGTCAAATTTGGGCGTTTCACGTGCCTAACCAACGACGGGCATCTGGCACGCCCCAGCAGAGGACTGAGGATTAAATTCGACCACCCGGGGACCTTTTGACGTGCAACCGAAAGCTCGGTTACACGGCGCCTTCTCCGAAATAAGCTTCCGTCAAATTGCGGGCACCTCGGCCAGGATCCGAACCCGCCACATGGGGATCCGTAGGCCAGCGCTCTCGCCTCGGAGCCACCGAGGCGGCTGCATCCTCGATTTAAGAAGTCAATGATTCGGTGTGTTCCTTAATTATAGCCGCTAGCAAACTTGTCCTTTGCTTGCTGTTTACGCTGTTCTGGCTTGCCAAAGGCATTTACAAAAGTGGCCTCGAAGGTGTTCTACGAGTCATACCCCTGTCAGACGGGCTAGTTTAGTGTCACTACAAGCGAGTGCACTTCAACCCGTCGAAACACACTTCAAGTGTGTTGGTGCTACACGGGAAAACTTAGCGTCACTCCAAAATGATGGCAATGACGATGGGTAAGTAATGGGCACGCAAAATATTACAGTGCATACGCATTTTTTCATAAATAACTTCGTCGTCTTATTAGAAACACGTTACCACGGATTGTTGCGCTAAGTCACGAGCTTTAATCCAAATTTAAATCCAATTTGATCATTACGATCAGCCATTACAAGCCAGTGATACACGTCCGCACGCCGGTACGATGCTCATCTATACTCTGTTTCACCTTATGATGTACCGCAGAAAAGGCTACAAGCGCGAGCTCCTTGCTCTAGGGCACTTCAAGGCGGCACAAGCTCTCGTGCGTAGAGAGTAGCTCCCAACGCTATTAGCTCGCGCTTCTAGCCTTGTCTCCGGCACAACATAAGGTGAAACGGAGTATTGATCGAAACGAGTAGAAGTAGCGATTAAACTCAGGATTCCAGGGTTTCGCAGCGCGAGCTTTCGCTCCGCGTGCTCCGAGCTGGTGTGCGCGAGCCCACTAGGCCACTCGCCACTCGCCACAACGAAACATCATGGAGTGTGTGGAGGACGAGCTGGAGGGCGATATTCTCGATGCTGGACACTGGAAGTGCGTGGTTGGGGCACTTTTCTCCGTGAGAGCCCACCGCCTTTCAGATAAGAAGCAGCTGGACCTGGATGCCGACGCACAGGCAAGAATTTCAAGTGACATCGATCAGTAGCTGCAGGCCAATGCCTTCACCATAGTCGCTCTCATGACCGACAACCTACCTGTGATCAGTCGAGAACGGTGGACTTTCCAGAGGAACGAACGGTGGTTCGAAGACACCTTGCCCCATTCGGGCGAATTCCATTTCAAGCTAGCCTTTCGCGTCTCTCCGGCCACTTTCAGATTCCAGCTTGGAATCTAAAGAGATAAGATAATCCGCCAACCAAAAATTGAAATAGTAGCGACCCTACGTTTCGAAACCGTTCGTTTCTTCTTCAGGGGGATGAATGAAGGACAGCAGCTTTTTTTTCTTCTAGATGTTAGGGGCACTTCCAACTTTATATATTACCGGCCTCCAAGATGTTATAACAGACTGCGCACGGCACGACCAGCCTACTAAGACCAATGAAAAAGAAAAAGAAGTCGCTGAACATCTAGAAGAAAAAGAAGCTGCTGTCCTTCATTCATCCCCCTGAAGAAGAAACGAACGGTTTCGAAACGTAGGGTCGCTACTATTTCAATTTTTGGTTGGCGGATTATCTTATCTCTTTATTATTTACCCAACCAGAGAGAATTCTCTCAAACATGTTTACCTTCAAGCTTGGAATCTGAGTCTTGCAGGTGCCTTCTGGCTGTCGCTGGCCGTCGCGCAGGGGCCAAGGCTGGAAACGATTAGCCGCTTGTTTTTCTACAATGCACTGCTTTCCTGCCAACAGAAAACGAGTGCGCATCTACTATATTACTCCTATCAAGTTAATACTATTTTTTAAGCCGCGTTAATTTATTCTATTATTTTTGCTCCTTGAACACTGCTATCGAGATTACACACTCGGTCTACCGGAGCGAGCGTAGTGTGCTCCCAGAACTCACTTCATTGGAAGTGTGTTCTTCTGGCAGGTCTGGGGATTGAGCTGAGGAGCGCGAGCTTTCTCTCCACGGACTCCGATGGTGGGCGCTAGCCCACTCGGCCACCGATACACCATAATAAAGACACGTTAAAGAAATGAAATGTTTACAATTCTCTGTAACGCCGAATTGGAGCGCAGCTCTTGAGGAGGAGGAGGGGAGAAGGGTACGAAGGGGAGGGTATGCCAGCTGCTCCCCCTCCACACCCTCCCATCCACACTCTTAAAAAAAAAGAGTCGCTATGACTCTCTTTGGGGGGTATTGGCGCGCCGCAGAATCGACTCCAGTTTGTAGAGTCCCTCGACTCTTTTTTTAAAAAGGGTCGCCACGACTCCCCGTGGGGGGTCTCTGCGCGCTACAGATCTGACTCCTCCACGACTCGTTTGTAGAGTCACTTGACTCTTACTTAAAAAAGAGTCCCGCGACTCTCATCACACTGGAGTCATGGTAGTGTATGGGCGACTCCAGGTGACGTAGTCAACTGCGACTCTTTAACGACTCTTATCCAACGAAGAAAAAGAGTCACACGACTCCATCCTGGTAATCCCCGTGACTCTCTAACAAGAGCTGTGAGGACCCTCCTTTTATGAAGAGTCCCCCGACTCCTATCGCAAAAGAGTCATGGGAGTGTATGAGCGACTCTCCGAAAGATAGTCAGTGCTGGCTCTCACTTTGTCTGGAGTATAGCAGCCCTAGTCAAGTATCAGTTTGTTGAACAAAGGGAGGCGTTGTGATCGCTAGGAGACTTCTTGTCGCCTGCGAGGTTCAACTTGAATTACTCTAAAACAAGGGTAGTAACATCAACTGTGTGAAAATATAAAAGTTGAAATGGGAATTTCGATTCCACCTAAAAGAAGTGGTAACATCAATTGTCTGCAAGTGTAAACGTCGAAATGCAGAACTGATATCTTACAATTTCCTGTAATGAAACATGGAAAAAAGAACGATGGTGGCCTTAACGATGCTGAACTGAATGCTGCTCTAAAATTTATCATGAAACACAACAGAAGCTTTCAGGACAGCATTGTTCTGTTACATTGGAATTTGCACACAACAAAAAAAAAAGTAAAAGTTTTTTTTTAATCGGCAGCTTAACTTTCTATTAGTTTGGTTATACTTATCATTTACAATAGGTTGTATATCTTTTATGTCACATGTCTATACTATTGGCAAGAGCTGGTGTGAACGAGCATGTTCTGTTGCTTTATGCCTGCTTTGAGTGGGCAGGTGGGTGGCAATAAATTGCAGGAATCTTCAAATTTAACAATAAAGATAGCTGTTTTCTCTCAGCTCATATCACTGCCATTTGTGGAAATGAAACTTCATGAGTCCTACCATGCAGGCACTGCAAAACAAGCCACAAGTATTTAAAACAATTACTTTATTAGAAATTAATGTGATACATATTGGCTCAAAAGCCTGCTTCGGCTTATCACAGGGGTTTTATCACAAACACTAAACAAATAACATCATAAGAAATAATACTAATACACAAAACTGGTATAACTATTAGACAAGAACGAAAATAAATTACAATGACAAGTTTTGTGAAGGCTTGCTTTGCCTGCTTGATGTTGAGGATTAAATTAGAATTAAAAAAAATTACAACAAGTTTCCTAAAAGCTTTGTTTGCCTACTTGCTGTTTTTTCAAAGCTTTGTTTTTCTTTTTGCAGTTTCTTCTTCTATGGTTTGAATCCTCATATCAACAGATGCACAAAAAAAAATCTAACAGAAGTTTAGATACACAATGGAACACACAAACCTTTGTATTATAGCTGGAATATTCACCAAATACATATGGAAAACATTAAAAGAGTAACCAATATTGGTAATTCTTTTTCCCTGTTCTAGGAATGTGCTTTAAGTGCTGTCACAACTTTCACAGCTCTTACCGAAATCTTTGTATTTTTTTTACCCATGAGGGTGCTCAAACACAAAAAGTGTGCTTCGTCGATTCCCCCCACATACTGACCTTTCTATGCTCAGTACATGGCTAATACCCGAGAGATTCCTGCTGAAAAGTCCAGGATGTCGATTGATAGGGCCTCGCAGACAACGCACATGCTGCCAGATGTCCATGGGTGCTTTCCAGTGAAAAGTAACGCCGGGTTCCCGAAAGTCTTTACCGGGTGGGTCCTGGGGAAAAAAAAAGCCAATGATAAGAAATAAGTTCTGGAAGTCGGACGAAGTTGTAGGTGAGCAAAGTAAAATTGTCGAGGACATGTTAAGTGCCCGCAGTGTCATAGATGGAAAGTCCATGCAACAGGGTGAAGGCAAGTGAGGCAGACGCCCATTGCTGCCTTTCTATATTTTGCTTTCCCCAATTCTCACTTGATTGTGAAGCATTTTGTGCGGTGGAACTAGCGCATCAGGGTGTCTACCAAATTTCTGATTTCAAATTCCTCGACTTTTCTAAAATTTCCCTTGACTATTTTGATAAAAACTTCCTGACCACTCCTGGGTCAAAGGATCATAATTCGGAAACATTATTCAGCATAGTCGTGCCCATGTGCAACCATCAAGCTTTGTTTCGTATCGCCGTTCCACTCTCAGTGGTCATTTTCCCTGATGAAGCCAACTTTTTGACGATTTCCCTGAGAATTTCAGGTTGGTAGACACCCTGATGATGTATCAGGTTACAGATGGACACCATAAAAATGCAGGCTATTGCATTCAAAATTATTTTAGCCATCAGGAGGAACTTAAAATATTCCCATGGAGAGAGATAGAGAGTGGAGGGGTGGGGGAGGCTGCTGCTGCTATTGTCTGCTTTTTCTTTTAAAAGAATATCAATTTAAGGCTCAAAGGGAACGTAAATAATAAATCAGTAAGTGCAGTGAGAGCACTTGAAGCACAAGGGGCACGGTCCCTACTGAGGAAAGAGGGGAGGATACCAAATCTAGCTGAACCTGTTCTGCAGCACCCTGCATAATCTAGTTGCTAGGCAAGACTGGGGCTTATCTACTGAGAGTGTCTAGTACAGTCAAAGGAAGCATTATAAAATTCTTTGCTGGGCAAGGTGCTTCGCGGCTGCAATGAAAGAAAAGAGTACATTAAGGCAGGGACAAGAAAGGAAGGGAAGACTTTTTTTCTGAATAAACTAGTTGGTAGTGAGCGCTTGTTTCTTCCTTTCTTGTCCCCGTCTTATTGTGCTCCCTTTTGAGTTGTAACGAAAGCAAGCCACGATGGAATTTAGAGAGGGCTTAAAGCTTGCTTTAACATCTGTGTGCATGTGAGGGAATGCTTCATGTACAAGGCCTACTACAAGGTAGTAATCATTACAATTTCCATCATCACTCATCAACAATAAAAAAAAGAGTACATAATGCATCTCTGCACTACAAAGTCTCTTATAAATTTTCATGTGCTGTACCTATATAGGCATCTTTTGCATGCAGAAATGGCGGGACACTAAAACTAATAGTAATTTGTTTATCATCTTTGCTTAGATAAATGTTTCTGAAGTTTGGCAGGAAAGACCCGCCTTCCAACATGAGCCCGAATCTGGTCTTTGGTTTGTTTTGAAGTCATGGCCAAGTACTCCTAATAAAATATTGAAATAACCAGTTGAGAAGACAGCAGATGATACTTATCTCACTTGGTCTCCAGCTTTAAAAAAAAATATGTTTATAGATTGGCATAGCGAAGACACCCTTTCAAACACATTTATCTTAAACAACCATAGTTACATGTGATTTATCTTCAGCATGAGTAGTTACATCTACCACGCAAACGGCACGGCTTTCCTCTGCTCTTGTCCCTTCCCCCATCTTGTTTTCTTTTGCGAAGATCGGCATTGATAAGAATAGCGTAAGCCCTGACGATAGCAAACTGAGCTTGTTAGTGGTTGTCCGCACCAATTTAATCATAACAGTCTAACCCTCTTTTTTAAGAATGCAAACAAACGAATGCTCTCCCACTGAAAAAAAAAAAGGAGTGAAGTGGATTAGAGTATGACCATAGCACCTCTATACTCATAAAGCCTGCCAGTTCGACGACGGAGTCATAGAGTGCCTGGTCACAGATTTGGAACGTGAGGATTTGGTAGCACAGAGCATTAAAGAGCCATTCCTCGGGGAACCTGGACGTCAGCACACAGCTTTTGCAGTGGCGAGGTCCCAAAACATACTTTTTTCGTGTTTCGCGTCCGCTGCAGCGAGACTCTTCTCCGTTGTATGCCACCCCACATTTTTCCATTTCGGCGACCGCTCCTCGTGGCAATCTGCCAGGTTTCGTCAGTATAAAGGAGGCTATGATACGACATAAACTGGTGCTCTGTAGCGGGGCGCCATCCTGCTGTGTAATCTTTGGGCAGCCCCATTGTCCACAGAACTCTGAGAATGTAGAGATTATCTATCCTACCTGTGACATTATCTGCAACTCACAAATTTCAGTGCTGCATTGGATTGTTTACAGCAAGGCATGCAAGTGAGTCATGTTTTTTTTTTATCCGCAAAACTTTCAAAAGGCCGAATTGTTTACCTCGGCAAAAACTGCACGGTTCGGGGCACACCCACGCAGGCGGCAAGGCGTTGACACCAAGAGGTCCCGTTCTCTTTCCCTCGCTGGCTCTTGTAGTACCCTTGTCTCCGTCGACTGAAAGGAAAGTTCCTTCAGTGTCGTGCATACTTGAGCCTCCACTGAAGCAAAAATGATTCCATATGAACCTACTTGCCATTAAAGACCAAAGTTCACTTCTTCACTCTTATTTTCTACCAACCTAATACAATGGTTTGTTAACAGGAACACCGCCGTTAACTAGAACACTCATTCAAAATGCAAGTCCTACGTAGTAAGGAATCATGTTCAAGGTCTAATTAAACAACAGGCATGGGCACTAAAGACACCCTCTTACATGGGTGGGCATTAGTGGACCCGATTTGGCTAACATTTGCGAGGCCTACCTTGACAACATAATAAATGACATTGTTTCTGGTCACATTATTTTTTTTAGATGCCTTGGCATTAGTTCTGACCTTGGACTGGTTTTGAGTGCACCAATATCATGTTTGCAACTTTGCCATGGGAACCACAAAGTTCTTTCAAAACTAAATAGCAAGCTTTAAAATAAAATAACAAAAAAAGTTGTACAGATGCACGAATATAATTACCATTGTCTATGCCCTACCTGCTGGCACCTGTTTCCAGAAAAATCAACAAATACCAAAGTAATGCACATAATATACATCGTGAAGAGGCCTGCCGAGAACCTGATGAAATGCCAAGAACGCATGAACTGTTAAGTTTTCCGTTCACTGCATGGTTCTCTAAAGGCCCGTTCACACTCTTGCGACCTCTTAAAACTGGGTTCCTTAAAACCTCTTACAACGGATGGATAGATGGATGAATCCGGCTGAGCCCTTTGGATCGGACGGTAGCTTATGCCACTTAGCCATTTTGTTTCACCATTTAAGCTTAGAATATCTATATGTGAAATCTATATTCACTCCGCACCGCAAAGAAAGTGGGGCTATGAAACCCCTTGCCATCAGTTAATAAGAAAATACCTAGTTTTCTCTCGCTTTCTGCCACCATTCACTTAATCTTGGCTTGGTAATCTCTACAGTCTTGAAATCCACTTTCCCTTCGCTGTCTCTAAAACCCAATGACTTTATTAAATTCATGTTGTCTTCAGTAGGCATAGGGTGAAGCCCTTTATAGTATATTATCAAGTGCTCAGCCGTCTCGTCCTCCTCTCCACAACCAGTGCACACTGTATCCATTTCCTGGTACCTCGCTCTGTATGTTCTGGTTCGCAGAACACCCGTCCTCGCCTCAAACAACGAGCTTCCCGTAGAGTCGTCATAAATGCTTTCTTTGGCAATAACTGTTTTGTTTAATCTATAGCTTTCCAGAGCCGTCTTCCAAAGCCCACGACGAAAACGTCAGGCTTTGCGATGTGCAAAAGCCTCGCGTTTTTATCTCGTGATGCGCGCGTGCCGGGGACAAATCCCCGGGATTTCTCCCTCGTGTGAATACCCCTATACCGAGCCCCGCTGTCCCCCGTTGACCTCCGGAAAGGGACGCCCATACCATTTTGTTAAAGGGGCCCTGCAATCATATTTAAGCGCCTACCTTCTTTGCGGTTTCCACGTCTCTTGGGGTTCGGGCAAGTCAGCGGGCACGGAGAGAGTAACTAAATATCAGTGAGTCATATTTTAACCGGAAGATGCGGAAACCTCCTCCATTTATGAGGGCGACCGGCATCGCCGAAAGTGCGCAATATGTAACGTCTTTGGTCCTGGGCTTACCACTGGTCAGAGCCGCTAAAGCTTTTTTTTAGTCGAAATACAAAATATAAGTGTCGCGAACCGTTTCAGTTATGTATGAAAGTAGTTTTTGTTTGGTAATTTAGATCAGAAAAGAAACAAATGCAGTTTATAAAGTATGGAAACAAGAAAAGACTCGTCGACAAACCCGCCACCAAGCGGCGGAAAAAACGGCGCATACTAGAAAAGGCTTGTGGGATGAGGCTCCGACGAACAGCGAGCGTAGAAAGGTCCCGGATGTACGCGGCGGCGCTGCGGTCGTATACCGGATCGAGGAATCGACCGGTTCCGAGCGTTCCGAAGGCTTTCAGCACGGGCTTGGCTGGCGATTTGGCCGTTTGGCGGTATGGCAGCGCGAAGTGGCTCCCGTTCTGAACTGATCTTTACACCGTGTTTGCTGTAGTTTGTGGCCAATGAAGTGTTATGCCAAATTAGTCCTTAATCGCGCAGCAAATGCAATGCAAGCCGCCCTGGCCACCCGTCTGATACAGCCTATCCAGAATATGCTTTAGTAGCGCCCTCTCGAGCCGTCGACACGGAGTGCAGCAGCCGTGAGCGCTCGATGAGCTCACTACTCCTCTAGTTCACGGCCACTCAAGCCAGGACCTACAACGTCATGAAAGAGGTTATTTTTTGTTTGTTTTTGTAATTCTAAATTGCCTATAACTTTTAAAATAAAGCGAAATTTGGGAAACGATTAAGTTACTACGTTCAGTGCGCTCAAATTCGGTGTTAATTAAGAACCAGTCAAAAAGTTGTTGCAGGGCCCCCTTTAAGCAAAGTTTCGTCGACAACATCCTTTTTTTTTCCCCAGTGTTAATGGTAAAAAAGAAATGACGTAAATATCGCCAAATACCTCGAAAAAACAAAATGTTTGAGAAAAAGATTTTAAAAAGTAAGCCCACACTGTGGATCGAATCCGGGTACGCTGCCTATGAGGCGAGCTATGCTACAATTTCCAATAAGCTACGCTACAACTTCGAAAAACTCGTTTTGACAATTCGCTTTACATAAGACTTTCGGACGGCACTTGAAGACGTGAGTGGAGTGCCACTGCAAGGCACGTGAACGTTCTGCAAGAGTGCCGTCGGACGGTACTCGACACTACATTATATATATACCGGGTGTTTTTGCGAAGACTTTCAAAAATCCTAAAAATTAGGGCGATTGAAAAAAGAAGAAACTCTCTTCGGGAACAAACTACCAGCCACGGCGGACGTCAGGAATTGCCAAAAACCTACTAATTAGCCAGATAATTAATTAAAACTTGTTAATTAACTTTTTAATTAGGGGAAATAGACATATGGTTTCAATTAGAAAGTTGCTGAGCGTTATTGAAAACCACTAAATCAGTCATTTTCAGAAAGACTTTGAGCGCGTGAGACGAGTAGTAGCGCACTGAAGTTGCCACTCGTGGAGCAGGTACAAGGCTAGCGTTTGCGGTAAGGCGCCCGCGCGATTTTTCTGCCTCTTATCTAGCCCCAGCCTTGTACCTGCTCCACAAGTGGTAATTTTAGTGCGCTACTACTCTTCTCAAGCGCTTGAAGTCTTTCTGAAAATGACTGATTTAGTGGTTTTCAATAACGTTCAGCAACTTTCTAATTGGAATCATATGTCTATTTCCACTAATTAAAAAGTTAATTAACAAGTTTTAATTATCTGGCAAATTAGTAGGTTTTTGGCAATTCCTGCCGTCCGCCGTGGCTCGTAGTTTGTTCCCGAAGAGAGCTTCTTCTTTGTTCAATCGCCCTAATTTTTAGGATTTTTGAAAGTCTTCGCAAAAACACCCGGTATATCTTTTTGTAATTACTCAATGCGCGTTTTTTCCCACAACCTTCACAATACACTACAGCCAGAGGGCTACCAAATAACTGCAACATATACAGCATTTTGTATAAAAAGTTTGTGCCCTAGTCAAAAAAGACCTCTTTGAAAGCAACATCAACAATGCAGAGAAACGAACCTGATTTCGAACACCCGCAGTAAAAGCAATCGGGGTGCAAATACGAGCGCCAGCACATAATGGGTACCATAGCAGTCGGGTTCCGCGAAACACACCGCCTAGTTAGGTGGTACCACAGCCGTACCAAGGCGCCACCCGATTTGTAGAACTCGCCTTGTCCACCGATCCACGAGATAAAGCTCCCGATACACTTACGAAGTCCCGTCCCCCCCCCTCCGGCTTCGGTGGGACCTTCGCCTCTGTGTGCGTTCCCGCAATCGGACTGCTCGCTCATTGACAGGCCGTGCTGACAGGTTGGTTGCGGGACTTCCTCGGGAAAAGCTCGAAGGTCATCCCATGCGCAAAGCACGTGTGCGACAAGGAGCCCCACACGTTCGCCGCGTTCGCCTTCACGCTTCCTGCACACACACACAAGGACACTTTACAAACGCTCCGAAAGGGAAGCACTGAAAAAGTCAAGCGAATAGACGAGTACTCACCAAGTAGACACAAAACCCACAGCTCGGTCCATGGGCACGGCGACATCTGAGACACTTTTTGTTTTTCGGAGAACGTTCTTCGAAGGCACTAAAGGCCTGAAACCGCCCGAAAGTTTGCAGCTTGCTTTGTTTTTGATTTTGGTTACGCTGGCGATGGCGTCGCGGCCGACGCGGCGACGTTCGCTGGTTACGACGAAACTCATTTGACGCAACGTGAATGTTTCTGTCTTAATCGACATACATTAAAACTATTAAACGTAAAAAAATTTGTTTAAACATTTATCTAATTCTTTGTAATGAAGTATGCTGGTTGTGTACTAAACTGAACCTTGGCCTGTCTCAGCTTCGTCGTATACTAAACTGTAGCTTGGCCTGTCTCAGCTTGGTTTTATTTCAACATGGCGGCGACAATCGTTGCGTGCTGTGTTGTGCTCAAGGAGGTTAGAAGTACTAGGAGGGGGCACGTTGCAATATTGGTGAAGCCTAGTCATAAAAAGTTTAAACGATTTTGTGCCCAGCGTGACCGCAGATCTGTCTGGCGATTGGTGCGCGTGACAAGTCACGTGTGAGATGGACGGTTGATTGTAGAAGGACTCCTTGCAGGCTTGCGCGCGCTCCGTCCGGTAGGTTTTATCAGATCCAAGGCTAGACTGTGGTGTATTCTAGTAGCCTACAGTAAGACGAAGGCTAGCTACGGTCACGTGATGTGGTCACGTTGGCATGGTGAGTGAGGAGAGTAAGGAGGAAAATGAGAAAGAGGCGAGGCGTCAAGGGAGCATGGCTTGTGGAGGCTACGCGGCTGACGTCATGCCCTCTCCTTCCCTTCTATTCTCCATGGTTGTGCTCAACCTATTTTCTGTGCATTGGTCGTCCTGTTAGCCACCTCTTGCAATCCACATCAGCCGCAAGCATGCTGTCGGAGCGTTGTGTGCCCGCCGGAAAGAATATACAGTCTTCTCGGAAGCAAGGCTGCTACTAGGGCTACTTGGATCGTGGCTTGGACGTCGTCGGCTCCCACGAACCGCTTCCGCGAGCCTCACGCCGTTTGCTTGGTTCCTTTACGTTTCCGGCAATGAATCCCCCAGCCTTGGCCTTGGCCTCATCCCTATAGGACCTAGCTGGTGAAAAACAATCTACGACAACGCGGCGTCTTTGGAATGCGATTGCTACGATCAGTGGCTCTTAAAACCTCAGTGGCCCCCCTTCAATTGTGAGCTCTGTGTGTGTGTAGGCGTTGTAAAGAGAGCTCTTCGGTGTGAGCGCTCTTACCTTCAAAGTGTGCAAACTCTTCGAATGGTTATTCAACAGGCGGCGCTGCGAGACGCGAGCCTTCGGCGTTGCTTCAACTCGCAGTGTGGTGGTGTGGTTCTCAAAATGGGCACTTATACTCATTTTCATACATAGCGTGCATAGCTGTCAAAGGTACTGAAGTGGTGCGCATGAAAATACAGAAAAAAAAAGTGTTCCTGGGCGCGTTTCGTGGACGAGTGGTAGGGCTGCTCTGGCGATACCGACGTCTCGGCGGCAGTAATTCAAACCCTCTAGACGCGCAGTTTTTTTTTTTTTAGCCATTTTTTGTGCAAGATTGTGCGCATTGCCGAAATACATATTTCGATTCCTCCTTTCTTCTTGCTATTTATTTGTAAGTCGCCGAGAGGCCACATTTCTACCATCTGCTCTGCCGCTTTGCAAGTGTTATTTGCCTGCAGTACCGAGTTATATTTTTTTTTTTCGTGCAGCGTGGAATGAGGAATCTCACTGATAGCAGCCTTGCCCCAAAATTTATAATAGGACGTTAATCGACAATAGTTGTGGCCTGAACAGCTTATTTTGAAATAGCTGTCAAGGGTAGGAATCCCCCTCTCGGGGTACTTGCGATGCACCTTGAGGCGAATGGCGTTGTTTGTGAATTCGGCATGCTTGACAGTCCCCGTGCTCGAAACTTCTACATGGCGAGGTCTTCGCTCCGGGGACGCCAGCTTGCCAGATAGACACTGCGCCTTGTACTTCGCGACAGTACGGGCCCACACTCCGGTGTTGTTACTGACCGTCTCCAGGACTTCACGACCGACTTCTCCGGGAAACGCGTTCTTCTACTCGAGTACACGTTGGCGATCACCTGCTTGCACTCTTTCAAGGTCTGCGCACAACGAATCTTTGAACATATCCGAGCAGGAGAGGTACTTGAGCTTGTTGCGTAAGACGCCATCTTCTCAAAACCAGCCAGTGCCACACAACCCGAAAACCCGCAGCTGCTGCCGCACGGACGAAAACGAAAACAATTTAAAGTAGTTTACATTATCGTTTCCTTTTTATTGAAAAAAATGTGTGCTCCGTCGAAATCATAACACCACTATCAGTTTCTAGATCCAAGGAGGCACCTTTTTCGACTTTTTTATAAGTGTTTTCGCAGGGGACGCACTATTTTATGGGGTGAACGTGGACACGGTCGGCGATGCAAACCGGTGCGCTAGCTTTGACTGCGTTGCATGCTACGTATGAAACGGAGTATAGTCTTGAATAAGCTGCTGCACCTTCACTCGCTCCCAGAGACGCACCCCACGACAGTTCTAGAAATATGTAAAATGCAGACGCAGGATTCGGTTTCGAATAATGTGCACGACGCGAAACTTGTTGAATCTCGTATAAAACGAATTCTCAAAACGAGTACTCGCAGGTGTAGCTATGTGGAAAGGTGCCCGCTTCTTGCAAAGCGAACCCAGGTTCGATGAAAAAATAAACATACATTTTTTTTTTTTTTACAATTATTCTTGAGAAAAATGAATGTCGACGAAACTTTGTGCATTATTTTTTTTCCTTTCCTTTTTATTTTTTTTTTGCACAATTATTGAAAATAAAATGTCGACAAAGCTTTGAACTAAATGGTGTCGGACTCCCTTTCTAGAGGTGCATAGGGAAACGGCGGGGCTTGGGTTGCCGGATGGACGCCGCGAAGCAGCATTCATAATTTTTTTTTTCGGTAGTACAAATGCTGCTGGCCTGTGACTCCCGCTGAGAAGGGGAAGAGTCAAAACAGAGTCACACGAAAAATTGACTCTCTAAGAGAGTCGTGAAGTGTCAAAGAGAGTCATGGAAGCAGCGACTCCCTTTGGACTCCTTTTTTTCTAAGAGTGCACCTCTACTGTTCCAATCCCACTTAGCGTAAAACTTTCGCTAAATTTCCCGCTAAATTTAGCCGGAAAAGTTTCCCGCTGAATTGACGTGTGACGGCACATGACACGTCATCTGACATTTTAAGTGTGACGTCACACGGGTAAAATTTTCCCTCTAAATTTAGCGGAAAATTTTTTCGCCAAACTTAGCAAAAACTTTTACCGCAAAATTTATCGGGAAAATTTTACCCTCGTGACGACACACGTGACGTCACGTGTGACGTTATTTTGGGGAAACAGCCCTTAATGCAACGCGTGGTTACGCCGACGCCGCTCAACTCAGAAATGAGTGCCTAGGAGTTGTGCTCTAAAACAACGTTGCATTAATGAACGATTTTTACGCCAATTGGATGATTTTGATCGATCATTGCAAGCCAAGATAAAGAACGAAGCATATCCAACTTTGGCGTTCCGCTTCGTTCCCCGGAAGTCTACGAGGAGGCCCTGACACTGCCTAATCAGATCATAATTATCGTGTTGTTTCAAATAGTTACATGCTAAAACAAAAGTAGGCTCTATCATTCTATGCTAACCAAGATAGCCATGAATGACTGATTTCGTTGTCGTCTTTTATCAATTCACCGCAGCGCTAATCTTGGTTCAGATCAGCCTAAACTCCAAGTCCACCCCACTATTTTTTTGCAATGCCACTCTTCTACATGTCGTCTCTTTCGTGAATTTCTTTTTCTTTATAAAATAAAACTTACGCCACGCTTTTGGTCTATGTGTTGTTATGTTATACCGTTGAAACACTCCTATTGATGCCACGCACTCGATCGAGCGAAGTGAGTTCTTCAAACTCACCCCAAGCGAAGTGTGTTCCTCAGGAAGGAGCAGTGTGGCACACTACGGAAATGACACTGAGGGTGAAGTGCACTCGCTTGTAGTGACACTAAACTAGCCCGTCTGACAGGGGTATCAATTTTGTCTTCATTATATTCAAACCATTGCGGACTGGTGTCCCTGACGAGAAAAAATGAAAGACGTTTAATATTCTCTGATGCCTAATTAGAGCGCAGCTCTTTAGAAGAAGGATGGGAGGGGAGGGTATGCCCGTGTGACGTCATGAGGGTGACGTCACTCGGGACCCCCGTAACCACTGTGACGTCACTCGTACCCCCGTGACCCTCGTGACCATCGTGACGCCATTCGTAACTCTCGTGACCTTCGTGGCATCAGCCGTACCCTCGTGACGTCACAGGTGACGTCACGTGTGACGTCATTATGGCAAGCGTCCTATAATGCAACGCGCGTTTTCGCCGACGGCGACGACGACGACGCTTAACCCGGAAACAAAAGCCAAAGAGCTGCGCTCTAAAAAACGTTCGCGAGCATGAAAGAGGCGTCCCAACGGTTGTGGAGACGGGCCAGTTTGTAGGTTTTGAGCCAGTCATGGTCTTCAGAATTTGGTTTGCCTGCAAAAGGCATCGGGTCCCGCTGCCGGTTTGCTGACGATTCGTGGGGTGGTGGCTCCAGGGGAAGGTGGTGCGGGCGTTTTGAACCTGGTCTGGCATGGAAGTGATATTGCGGCCGCTACAGAGTTCTAGAGCGATAGCGTGGGAGAGCCGGAGGCGAGCGAGAGGGTGGGGGACGACCGCAAAAGTGTGGAATGGGGGATGATTTAACAGACAGTGAGGAAGCGACATATATCGTGAACCGTTCGAAAACCAACAATGCAGCCACGCGCGCTACCTGCTCGTTCTCTCGTAGCTAACCATTCCTCGTCTTTTTCTTCCCAACAATACATCCTTTTTGTGAAGCACGGATTAATCGAACCGAGCTTCACTTCTGCATGAATCCAAAGCTTATAGAACCGGAAATATCTGTACTGATTTCATCCAGTGAGCATACATCATATGAAAATAAACACCAAAAGCTAAATGGAGTAACTTCAACCACTGGCTTTATTGAAGAGCAATCCCATTTGAAGAAATATATTTTCTCTTACATGTCACACAGGTCACACATTCTTTTAGAGCGCAGCTCTTAGGCGCTCGTTTCCGCGTTTCGCGGCGTTCGGCGTCACCGCGAGCGGGACCGAACCTTTAAATGTAGCGGGAAACTGAATTGGTGTTGAGGTCACGAGACGTCAATTTTTCCGCTAAATCTAGAGGAGAAACTGATCATGGGTGACATGACACAAGGTCAAGTGACGTCATTTTCTCCGCTACATTTACCGGCAAGCTGAACTGGTGATGAAGTCCCGTGACGTTGACTTCCCAACTAAATTTAGCGGGAACATTTTCCCACTAAATTTAGCCGAAGGAGGAGAGAAGAAGGAAGGGAGGGGGAGGAGTTGAGGAGGGGAAAGGAGTAGTAGGAAAGGAGGAGGGAAGGAAGGGGAGAGGAGGAGGGGATGAGAGGGGGAGCGGATTAGGGGAGGGTACGGAGGAGGAGGGACATGCTCTCCCCTCCGTACCCTCCCCTCCTTCTCCTCAAGAGCTACGCTCTAGTTTTCATATTATGCGTCTTTCATATTTTAAACCTCTGATTTTTCTCTGCATCACTTCTTTGCCCTCGAGCAAGAAATATTATGTACCTTTTTCTAAAAGCGTTCTGCGCACTCGCGAGCGCCCGATGCCAAGCGGCGGAAGTCGGCACGAGAAATCGAGGAAATTCGGAAGGAGGCTGTGAATCAGCGAGAAGAACACGTAATTACAGCATGTATATAATCGTGTGACACAGAAAAACAAGAAAGTGGACGGAAAGAAAAACCCGACGTTTGGGTGGACGCCACGGACGCCCCTCTTTAAAGTTGCGTTGGGCACGCGCCGCAGCTCAGAGAGAGAAGAAACTGGTAGCGTAGCTCCCATTATCGATTGGTATCGCAGGTAGGTCACTTCCTCAATTTTTAGTTCGCGCTGCCACCGCTTGGTGCCGTCGGTATGTGCAAAACGTCCTTCGCGGAACGCAGTAGAAATATTTTTGGAATAACACCATCCAAATTCGTCGAACAGAAAGGCGTTGCCCGGCGTCCGAAACAAGGAGTGTTTCTCTGTGCATGTGCTGTAACTCACGTTGCACAGCGGCACAGAACACCACCGCTTCGTCTTTTTCTTCGCTATATTTGACATCCTTGTGAGTCTCTTGTCTATTCGGCACAGCTACCAGCCAGCAGAGTTGAACCATACAACTCCCAGCTCCCATGCAAGGCCTCCCGTTTCCACTGCACCAGAGTACAGCTGACTCTGTCTCTACTCACGCATCAAACAGGTTCGAACGCCGGACGCCGGCGTCCAGCCTCGAGCGTTCAAACCCACTGATCCTTCCAGTCAGAGCCGGGCTCTGGCGCCCCCGCACGATTGCGTCTCCCCCTCTTTCTCAATTTCTACCTGTAGAAGCAGCCGTGGACCTCGTTCCAAGCATCCAGATCATAAGTCGCAATGGATTGGGAGTGATCTTCGTGTTGTTTTTTATTCAGCTAATTTTGAACGATGCTGGTATTACGCCCAACCTATCATACACTGAAAAACAGTTAAAGCGGACCGGTAAAAGTATGGTATATGATCGAAATCCTAAATCGGACCAGTGTCGTTTTTTCGACCATTCAGTTGGCAAAAGCAAAATTCTTGCTTTTACGAAGTTTAGGCAGGAGGAAAATCTAGGCTATCCAGCAACATATTTGAGAACATGTATTTCGTGTAAGAGCAAGCTCCAGTCACTGTTGAGTTTTTCCCCAGGGATGCCAACTTTTTTTTAAAGTAATAAAAAAAAATGAAAGCCGTTTACAACTCCCTGTAAGGCCGAATTAGAGCGCCGCTCTTGAGGAGGAGGAGGGGAACGATACTGAGGGCAGCGTACACCCCTCCTCCCTTCTCCTCATTCTCCCTGCTACTCCTCCCTCCGAACGGCAACGGTGTCGCCGTCGCCGTAACCGTGAGGTCACGTTACTCTTGTGACGCCGCGTGACCCTCGTGACCTCACGGGGGTCACGTGACGTCACCGGGGTCACGTGACCTCACGGGGGCCACGTGACCTCACGAGGGTCACGTGATCTTACGGGGGTCACGTGACCACGTGACCTCACGGGGGCCACGTGACCTCACGGGGGTCACGTGATCTTACAGGGGTCACTTGACCCCCTAACCCCTTAAGGGGTCACGTGACGCCCCTGAGGTCACGTGACCCCCTAACGTCCCGTGACCCCCGTAACGTCATGTGATCCCGTGCGGACGTTTCGGCACGGTGCCGAAACGTCACCAAGCCGAAACGTCGCCGTGGTTACGCCGACGGCGGCGCCGCTCTAGCCGGAAACGGGCGCCTAACCGCTCATTCACATTTCATTTCATTTTATTTCATTTATTGTTCCCTCAAAGCGCCCGGAGGCATTACATGAGGGGGGGAGAGACAAAAGAAAAAGTTCGCTGCAAAAACAAGAAAACACTAACATTGAAAACAGCACGCGACAGATCGCGCACACATACACAGCATACTATAGACACAACAGCTACACACCAGAGAGCGTATAAAATTAAACTGACTTAAATAATTCTTCACATACACTCCTAAACTGTGCACAGTCTGAGATATCAACCACACTTTCAGGGAGGCCATTCCCTTCATGAATAGCCAAGATCAAGGGCGACTCTGAAAAATGCTTAGTGCGACATAAGGGTAGCCTAATTTTATGACGGTGATCATGCCGAGGAAAAATCCTATGGGGCGGAAGTAAAAGTTGACTTTTAAGGTCAGCGTTGTAATAATACACGCGATGAAGAAAAGCCAGTCGTGATACTTTCCGTCTATTACACAAAGGAACAAGGTCAGCTCTTGTTTTTAGTGCTGTCACACTCCACGTAAAGGAATAATCTCTAAGGACAAAACGTACGGCTCTGTTCTGAACAGACTCTATTTTTTTAATTAAATAATCTTGCCATGGGCTCCAAATAATGCTCGCATATTCTAGTTTTGAAAGAATAAAAGATTTGTAAGCTAACAATCGAACGTCACTTGGTGCTAAGAGCAAGTTCCTCCTAAGATACCCTAGAGATCGATTCGCTTTGCTCACAATATGATCAATATGCATTTTGCAGTCGAGATTATCCGTTAGAAATAATCCGAGGTATTTGTAATGAGTTACATTTTCAAGAATTGCACCGTTAACTTTATAATCAAAGGCAGACTTAATTGTAGCAAAAGTAAGAAGCTTGGTCTTTGTAATATTGATATCGATTTGCCATTTAACGCACCATAACCATAGCGAATCTAGGTCACGCTGGAGGACGAAGCTATCTTCATTCGAGATAATGCTCCTGTATATTACGCAGTCGTCAGCGTATAGCCGAATTTTTGAACAAATTAAGTTAGGTAGATCATTAATGTAAATTAAAAAGAGAAGAGGGCCGAGGGCGGAGCCTTGCGGGACACCGGATTTTACTGAGATACTTCGAGATGAGTCGTTATGCATCGAGACTGATTGCGTTCTTTCAGAAAGGAATTCTTTGATCCAGTCTACAAGAGACTGATGCATATTAAGTGACTTAAGTTTACTTATCAAACGCTGGTGCGGGACCCGATCAAACGCTTTCGAAAAATCGATAAAGATAGCGTCAGTTTGCGTTTGTGAATGAATGTTGTCATGGATATCAGTGATAAATTCAAATAACTGAGTTTCACACGACTTCTCTTTACGGAAGCCTTGTTGGTTAGGAAAAAAGAAATTAATTTCTGTAAGGTAATTCACAATATGGCTGTAGATCACATGTTCCAGAAGTTTACAGGGTATGCTAGTTAGGGAAATGGGACGGTACTTATTGGCGGACGTAGCATCACCGGATTTAAAAATAGGGGTAACTTTTGCTTTGCATGTTTCCAGTCCTTAGGTAAGTATCCTTGGTCCAGACTTTGTTGAAATAAAAGTTGCAGAAGAATACTCGAGACCGGCAGCGCGAGTTTGAGCAGTTTAGACGTAATTCCGTCACTACCCGGGCTAGTTGAATTCGAAAGATTGAGGATAAGCTGCCTTATCCCATCAGAATCAACAAAGATGTGATCAAGGAAAGAATTATTATAAATGTTATTACAGGCAGGTAAAGGAAATGACTAATCAGTGAAAACCCCTCCAAAGAATTGATTAAAAGTAATCGCACTTTCTAAATCGGACAACGTATCCCCATGGATGTCAGAAAGAACGCTCGGGGCATTTTGACTTTTCGAAGGGCTAATGATTTTCCAAAATTTTTTAGGATTTGAACTTAGTCGTTGTTTAAGAGTGCCACCAAAGAATCGTTGTTTGGCATCTTCAATTGCCTGCTTACAGAGTTTAGAATGGGTTAAATATTTGTCCCAAGATGTCGTACTATTATGCTTCTTTGCACTTAAAAAAAGTCGTTTTTTGGTGTTAAGGAGGCCTTTTAGATACCTTGAGAACCATGGCTTTTGTGTATTGGATGGTATTTTGATTTTAGGCACAAATAGATGCATAAGCTCTAAAAGCCTGTCCTTGATTAGAGTCCAGTTATCTTCAACTGATCTGAGACTAAAAGAACCCTGACATTCGACAAGGAATGACTCGAGTGCCGAAGTAATCTCCGGTAGGTTTGCCCTAGCATAATCAAAGATGACTTTATGTTCGCAACACTTTTTGTGAACAGCACTGTTAGCGTCGATCACCACCATTCGGTGATCACTGATAGCGTCAATAGCATTTACAGATAGAATTAACTCCGGAATAGATGTAAAGAATAAATCAAGAATCGTATTGTTTCGCGTAGGCACCAACACAACCTGGTCAAGAGAACAAGATTTACAAATATCAATGAAGTCCCTACACTGCGAAGAACTTCTGCAACTACTCTCAGGCACACAATCAATCCAGTCAATCCCGGGATAATTGAAATCCCCACCAAGAAATACAGGACACTGCGGGTAACCTAGTGTAACAAACTTCAAAATTTTATACAATTCCTGGAGAAACACAGCTTGCGAGTCTGGAGCCCTATAACAAACTCCAACTAAGATATGAGAAAATGCACATTTAACTTTGACAAAGCATACCTCAATATCGGCATCTAGCTCCACGACTACCGAGGAGAAACACTTTTGGATTGCAACAAGAACACCACCTCCCCTAGACAATGAACGATCTTTTCTATGGATGGTAAAATCACTGTGAATTAAAAGTTCTTCATTAGGTATACTACTAGAGAGCCATGTTTCGCTTCCCAAAATGACCTGGGGGTGGCATACTTCAATAGTGCTACTCAACTCAACTTGTTTTGATAACAAGCTTCTAAAATTAGCAACAAGGAAAGTTAACTGATTTACCTCACTTTCTGTGGTAGACCGTCATTCTCGTTCTTGAGAGATTGGAAGCTCAGGGTTGGAGGGAGCGTTTTGCAATTCAACCACCTGGTTAAAAGTGGAGTCGTAAACAAACACTTTGTCGTCGATGAACAGTTTGTCGAAACCAAATCGAACTTTTTTCTGCGCATCACGATGCGGTTTTCCAAATTCTCTGAGTTTCCTACGAGCCTCCTGAATATGTGGCGAGAAATCTTCGTCAATCCATACTTTTAAGGATGGAACATTCCTTAAGGCCGGGGCCTTACTAAGCACTTCTTGTTTTTTCTTAAAACTTTGGAACTTAACAACAATCATACGGTGAAACCTGTCACGTTTCCTATCTATACGATGTGCCCTTTCAATTTCACCCGGGTCAACGTTTAGGTAAGTTTTAACAAAGTCTATCACTATCTGTTCAGTACGATTCCAAGTCTCACCGTGTTCCTCCGGAATTCCTTTGAAGATAAGATTATTTCGTCGAGAGCGATTATCCAGAGCATCTACGTGCCGCGCTACCGCGTCAACATTATCACAGGTTAGAGATAATTTCCGTAAATTGCTTTCCAGTGAGCTTATATCCTGTTTCATTGAAATCACGTCCTCCTGGCAGCTCGATTGAGCGTCCACTTTTTTTTAAGTTCCGTCACCCTTCCTCTTAGGCTCGAAATGCCGGCCTGAATAGCATTTAATTTGTCCGTATTTTCTTTCTGATAGCTATCGGTATTCTGCAGAAGCCTGTCTAGAGTGGTCTGGAGCCTTTCGAGCTGCGTGGAATCGGTTTTAGGTCCAGGATTAGTCTCGACATCACCCGCAAGAATCAGTAGAGCGCAAACGCACACTGAGACGAATACCAGGCAGAACTTTGGCAAAGACAAGTTCAGAGTAGGTAACAACAAACGATGACGTCCTTTAGTGGAACGAGATCGAAAAAAACGTCCAATGCGAGCACGATAGGCAGCAAGGCAGATGCCCATGCTCACAAAGTAGACGTACACGATACACTCGCGCTGGGACTTGCGGCCAGAGTAACACAGCTAAGTAAAAACGGTGCAGTGTTCTTACCTGCGAGACGAAACAGACGAGCGATAAGCTTTTCAGCCAAGAAGGCCGCAAATCCCAACGGAGTGCAGCTTAACCGCCCGTTTTATAGCGCCGACCAAAGCGAACCTCGATGGTGTCGCCGCCGTGTAGCAGACTTCACGACGCAAGATGACGAAGTCCGAAACTTGAGCGGCGGTGAAACGATGGATGAACCTTGCAGGAGTGATAGCCGTCGTGCTCTGCTTTGCTGATCAAATCGGGCGGACGAAAAGCTGCGAGACGAAACAGACGAGCGATAAGCTTTTCAGCCAAGAAGGCCGCAGCGCTTCGGGAAAGCGGATCCGCGTTCTCGAAGCGGTTGCTAGCGCGGTTGTATAAAGATTCTGTACAATTGAACGCGCATTCGACGACATCAAATGCGTGTGCAATTGTACTGGATCTTTATACAACCGCGTTCGCAACCGCTTTGCGAAATCCGCTTCCAGTGCGAATGAGCGGTAAGAGCTGCGCTCTAAGAATATTGATTCATTGATAGAGTGAGTGAGTGTATGATTAAACTTGTGAGTGAGTCAGCGAGCGACTTACTGATTAATTGATTGATTGGGTAACCTTGAACTGGGCTTCGGAAGCAAAATTGAAATAAGAATCGCAAGGAAGAACTCACGCCATTCTTATTTCTTGCAGCAAAGTCTTCGATGCGTACAAGCACCTGAATACAAAAGCTGGTCTAGAGGCATTTGAGAAAATCTGGACGAAGAAAATTCGTCACTATGGGCTTCTCAAGTTCCCAGTGCACGATGCTCTGGTGACCAGCAGAGTATGGGTCGCCAACTACGATCGCCTTCTAGAGGTAAGCCATATTTTACCTCTACTTCGGCGGCAGGCTATAAGTATCTTGCCTAGAACGCGTTTTCAACTGGTGCGTTTAGCGTCCTATGCTGCCCATGAATCACAAGTGGTCTCAAAGTGGCGACAAATGACGTCACAGAAGCCGGCGTTCCATGCTGCCGTATGACCTAGCGATTGGAGATCGAAGTCTCGGAGAAATGCATGAGCGGCGCGAGCATCGTTGTCGCCGCTGAGCCTCAGTCTCCGAATTCCAAAGCTCCCGTCGATGGTCAAGCTAGAGAGCGAGCTTCAAGAGAAGAGTTGTCTATTATGTCCACCACCACACTTCCGACACCACCAGGATTGCAGCCGGTCAACAGCGTGACACTATGATGGCCTCACCAGGCGTAAATCTAGGGATCAGTTATTTGGACGAGGCAAACACACCAGTCGGAGTCTCGTTCCAGGCAGGAACGCAACTCCGAGTTCAGAATTCTGCACAATGAAATATTGGCATTCATGGGCACCCGCAGGGTGTGAGTCAAACACTGCCCTATACATTGCCTCGGGCGTCGCTGAGCGAGCGCGAGCGTGGCCGAATAGTTACCGCACTTGGCTGTCGAGCGGAGGATACAGGTTCGCTTCCAGGTAGCGGAATGTTCTTTTATTTATCCTTCCTAAGTGGCGTTCCCGCAAATTTGAGAACTATCTTGTCTGATTGAGTTACGAATATTCTACGCGCCGAAAGTGCTAGGCCGTATGATCCAGAAACCCACGCGGCTACAAAAGGCGCTCCGCTTGGCAAGCCGGGGTCAGTCTCGCCCCACAGCTCGATTTTGCTGGTTCGCCGACACCGACGCCTGCGACGCTGACCCATTTCTCTTTTCTTTTGGGCTCAAGCTCCCCCCCCTTAAACGCTCAGTTTATTCAGTTAATCCCCGCCTCATCACTTTTCATTCGTGACAATATAACCAAACCTGATCCAATCCTCATAACTCAGGTACTCACAGTAGTGCAGAGAATCCCCCCTCCCACGTTTTAGGGGGTCATTAGGCACCCCCGTCGAGTACCCCGTGGAGTCCTCTGGCACCCTTTAATAAACATTCTGTTCAATACCTCATGTTACCCCTAGGACATCAAGTAATCTCCTAGTTGGACGAACTCACTAAGCGTTCCCCTCGCGCATGACTGATCTCAACTAGGAGGCTGGATGCCGCATTGTGCAGACAGGTACGAAGCCACCGGAAGCAAGCGGCTTGTCCCAGAGGCGACCGATTGATAGGCTTGAATATGGTCAGCTGAACAATTACAAATTAGAAAAAAAACCGTGAAAGGAAATACATACACACCGCTGACTATCAACTTGCTGCCTTTAATACTTCGTCTTCCTTTTTTTTTCCCTTTACTACAGCTAGTGATGACAGCCATCCGCCATGTCCGCGCGATGCCCCCCTCAGGGTGTTATGCGGCTCGTGCCACGTCCCAAGTATTGTTTTTCTTTCGGGTGGATTGTGATAGACGGGGTGCTGACGCACAGTTGAGCACTGCCTTCGATGGCCAGAGCTTCAATTAGTTCACGTGCATATGCGTTCCGGTGCCGCCCTATAATGGTGATGTTGTTAAAATTAGGAGAGCACTTGCAGGACCGGCAATGTGCAGAAAGATGTCCTGCCGATGTTCCTTTAACAGAAGCCGCGTGCTCCCTAGCTCGATCGTTCACACACCGCCCCGTTTGCCCTATGTAACACCTGCCACAGGAAAGCGGTATGTTGTACACAACGCCGCTTTGGCACGGGGTGTATTGTGTCCTGTGAGCAATTGTGCATTGCTTCTTCTGTTGATTTTTTCGATTAGTCCTCCGGCACATGGAGTAGGCCTTGTTTGGTGCCGAGCACACAACCCGATTATCATGCCTCTCGGCAATCTTTTTTAGGTTGTGTGTGAGACCATGGATGTAGGGTATGACAGCTACGTTTCAAGCTGCCACCATGCTAATAACAAACACCATCGAACTTGTTGTTCCTAATGTAATGACGTCACGAGAGGGAGCCATGGAAGGGCGCCAACGAAAATATCCCGCTGCCAATAGTAGAGATCAGTGGCGTGACGCCGCAATAAGGGTAGTTTGTGCGAGTCAGGCTCCAGTTCATGAGGCAGCTCGTGCCGTCTCGTGCTCTGCTCACCTCGCACGTGCACAAAGTATATTCCAGGACGCGTGGCGGCAGCGGTGGCGCAATGAAACTGGCTCTGAGGTCGTTCTATTCGAGGTGTCGGCTGACTCAAATTATAACGCTCAGGGGCTCACCTGAGTGCCTCTATTATGGTCGCTGCTTAACGCACTTTCCAACTCGCTGGAGTTAACATGTCCCCATATTCTCACAAATGGCGTGCAGAAAGACGGTTAAATAAGTAGAAAAGTATACGTTTAATAGAGGCGAACTCGTGGCCAAAACAAAAAGAAAGGCATCGTACGTGGGCGTCGAAGGCGGCGTGGCAGCTGGATCGAGCGCTGGCCAAATACTCACTCCGGTTTGCCACGCGGGGCTCCTTATGAATTCGCGTGCGTTTTACGAACAATCGGCGTAGAAGGTTCGGCAAGAAGAACATTCGGACCTCCAAAAGGAACGAAATTCCCGAATACACCAGAACGCGACATTTAAAAACAAAAATACCATGAAGGTGCGTCCTCTCCCAGGCATCGAATGTCGGTCTTTTGCAGGAACCGAGCACGCTAACCATTCGGCCACGGGCGAGCTGTCTACTTGGACAGCTGCGCGCCAGGTATTACACCACCCCCCCCCCCCCCCCTTAAAAAAGGCATCGCCTCCATGCAACACAGAGTTAAAAAAAAGGAACGGTGTACTGAAGAGTAACCATGGTACAAGAAACGTCCACAGTCCTATCGAGCTTAGAACGGCTTGAGGCGAACGACGTGAATCCCTCAGGTAGCGGTCGGCATCGTGATGATGCTTGCGTTCCGTCGGGCACCTCTTCGCAGTTTCTTTGTTTCTTTTATTTCGGACACGGTCAAAATTAGACCAACTAAGCATTACCGGTCTAGTAGATGATCTGTGGAATTTTTTTTTGTTTTTTTTTTAAACTACTACTTCCTTTTGCATTAATTCCTTTGTTCCTAACAAAACTAAAAAGACATCCCACAAATTCACGGATAACGTGTAAAGTTTTTCATTTAAAAGGTAAAATCAAGAGGCACAAAAAAAGTTCTGAAGAACATATGAATACTCTAAAAATTAAATTAAAAACGTCACTCAAACAAGCCAAAGAAAGATTATTTTCAGTGACACTTCACAACTTTTTAAAAAGCTGCCCCTCCAAAACGTTGGCGTTTCTTAAGAGGGAAGAGGGAAACGATCGAGCAGATTGTTGAAAACGACGTGGCTATTACTGACAGCGCAGAGATGGCAGATCGGTGTAACGTGTTTTTCCAATCAGACTTTTTAGTCCACGAGTTACAAAATCTCGATGAGGTCCTTCATTTTGATATTGAAGCGAGTATCCCAGAAATAGAAATAAGCCACCCCGGAATATTTGCTAAGCTATTGTCTCTAGATACAAAAAAAATCAACATGCTTAGATGAAATACCGAATGAATTCTTAAAGCGATGTGCAGAGTAGATATCTTTTTATTTAAAAATTAACTTCAACAGATCGTTACAAAAAGAGTCACTCCCACAAGAATGGTTATCCGCACGTGGCGCCCATGTGTTGAAAGGAGGAAGCCGCTTTAAGATAGAAAACTGCCGGCCTATTTCATTGACCAGCGTTTGTTGTGAAGTGGTGGAGCACGTCATTTCAAAATATATATTTAGTTTTCTAGAGGAGCGGAAGGCGTTATACTCTCATCAACATGGCTTTCGAAGTGGCTCGTCAACCGTAACACAGCTTGTGAAAACGTTTCATGAGTTTTTTGTTTCTGTAAATAACAAAGAACAGATCGATGTAATTTGTATTCAACCGCATACTTCACAAAAATTATTATTGAAACTAAAAAAGATAAGGTTGTGTGATAAAATCGTAACTGGATAGAAGCATACCTGTCAAATTGGAGTCAGAAAGTTAAGATAAGTGAAAACATATCTGCACCTCTATCTGTAAAATCAGGAGCCCCGCAGAGCTCAGTATTGGGACCACTATTGTTTTTTATATACATATGAATGATATAGCTACGCACATTGAAGAACCAATAAAACTAAAACGTTTTGCATATAATTGCCTTTTTTACTTTTTGTTAAACAATACTAATGATCAATTAGCCCTCAATAGGAACCTGGAAAATTTAAGGCAATGAATGGTGTGAGGACTGGCAAATGAAAATACATTTTCTTAAGTCGACATATATCGATATAACGAACAGAAAAAGCGTTTTGAAATTTTGTTATAATATAGGTAATGCTAATTTGAAAATTGTAAACATTTTTAACTACCTTGGTGCGGTGATCTCACACGATTTGCAATGAAGCACCCATATAGATAATGCCTACTCCTCTGCCTATCTAAGTTTGTGCTTCCTTAAACGAAAGTTAAAACATGCAGATAGTACTGCCAAAATGACAGTTTATAAGATAATGATCCGTCCTACCTTAGAGTACGCCAGCGTTGTATGGAGTCCAAACAAAAAATTAGACATCAATAAACTAGGATAAAACTCAAAGGCAGGCTGCAGGCTTCATTCTTGACAAATACAAGCGAACAGACTCTGTGACTGAAATGCTTAACAAGTGTGGACTTCAATCATTAGTAACTAGACGATATATAGCGCGGCTAAAATTCTTATTTCCGCTGTATTACAAACACTTAGACATTGAACTTGAAGTATATTTAAAAGAGACACATAAGCGATCGCACAGATTAAATCACAATAAAACAATCCAACCGTATAATAGTAGGATATACGTTTTCTTTTTTTTTAATATTAATTCTTTGTGCAAACAATTGAAAAGTGGAACCAACCCCCAGGTTATGGTATTAACTCTGCAAATATGTCCCGGTTCGAGTCTTCTTTAGAAAAGACAACAATAAATAAAACGGGGTGTTTTTTTTCTTTTTCTTTTTTTTCACAAAGTGTAGCGATATGTTCATGTTGTCTTCAATTAAAAATTGTATAACAGTCTTCTTCCATTTTGAGTTCAAATTTTATATGATTGCATATATATTGTTGCCACCTCTCCTGTAACAGCCTTCAAGTGAACGCTGACAGTTTTCTTAAATAATAAAAAAGGACAAAGGGACAAAAGTCAGATAGGCTCTGCCTGACGAGACCCAGTCCCCTCAGTACATTGGGAAAAAAACAAGTACAAAACTTCGGCCAAAAAACAAAACGTCGGAAAGAAACTGCAGTGCAATGTCATAGGTACATTACCTCCATAGAAATAAAAATTACACGTCATAATTTATACAGTAGCTAAGAGAGGCGTGTTCACAATACTATACACATTGTATGACGAGAAAAATTGACGTTCAAAACTAATTCCAAACTATATGCCAGCAGATATCTTTTTACATCGTTTTTGAAGCTGCAACATGAAGCTCTATTAGTATTATTCCCATAATATCTGGATGTTTCTTTAGGAATTGAGGTATCAAGTATGCTAATTTATGGTTTTCATAGGTTGTTCTTAACCGAGGTATTCTATAGGATTCATGCCTTAAATTATATAGAGTATTACTCCAAAAGAATGTCTCAAAAACGTCGTTTGGTCGTTAATTAAGTCGTTCCCCATGTAAATTCAAAGTTTTAGATAAAACATTTGGTTAACGTTAAGCAAATTGTGCTTTTGAAAGCACGGAGCAGTATGGTCCATGAAATTAGTATTTTCTATGCAGCGTATTGCCTTTTTTTGGAAGATAAAAAGCCTTTTGAGGTTTCTCTTAGATGTCCCTGGCTAATATACTGTAATAAACATAGGAATGCACTAAAGGGTAATACAATTGTAGTTTTAACCACCTTGGAATCAAAGATCTAACTCAATATAAGATGCCAGTAGATCGAGAGATGTTCTTATGGATCTATTTATATGGGGAATCCATGGTAAGTTTTCTTCAAAACGAACACCTAAAGATTTATCAGCGGCGACTCGTTCAATCACACTGTTTTGGAAGTTTAAGATAATATTGCAGTCATCAAGTTTATTTCTTGGCTTGAAAAATGCATATTTGGTTTTGCTCACGTGTTTACCTGTAGCTGATTCGATCCCATTCGGGCAGATTGCTCCCTTAGCCAAATGTTAGCCGCAAATGATTACCGGAAAAGAGCAAGCTCTCAGCGTCCGCGCATAAAGTTATATTTGCAGTTTGTGGGATGTTTGCAATGTCATTTAGATAGATAATAAAGGACAATAGTCCCAGAACAGATCTCTGCGGAACACCATACGTGATTAGTTCGGGCATGAATCGGTAGCCGTTTAGACAAGTTTATTGGATTCTATTCGACAGATAGCTATAATAATAATAATAATAATGACTTTATTTTCAGTGCCCAAAAACAACCACAGCGGTCTTCACTTTGGTGCACCTGTTCAATACTAGAAACACGTTGGTATATTACGATCACCCAAAAACAAATAAACAAACAAAATGTTATCAGTAAATTAAAAGGTTATTCAACTGATGGCGGTACAATGAAATGGATGTACAGAAATCGAGGTGCTTAGGAGCAATGCTGTTGTATAATGTCTGAATCCGAGAAAGCGGTGAAGTACAACAAGGTGAACGTACATCAAAGCATACAGGATGTCTAGTATGGCGTAAGTTAACATGAAAATTAACTTTGCTGAGCATTGATGGCGAATCAATTACACTATTTACAACCTTATGCAAAAATACAAAATCATGAATCGTTCGCCTTTCAGACAAGAGTGTAAGCGAAAATGACCTAAGTATGTATTCATAGTCATAATAACAGCGCCTTTCAAAGTACCTATCGTAAACAATACGAATCAATCTTTTTTGAACATTTTCGATGGTCAAGGCCTGTGCCCTAGATATTGAGTTCCATATTACCGAGGCAAATTCCAAACGTGACCTAACTAAAGATTTGTAAAGATGTAACAAACAATGAGGCCTCCTGAAATTCTTCGACAAACGTGATATGATTCCCAGAACTCTCATAGAACTTCCTACCACAAAAGATACATGATTTCTAAAAGACAAGGCACTATCAACGTACACGCCCAGATCCTTCACACACAGTACACGTTCAATTGGCATGATATCAAGATGATAAGTAAAACTGAAAGGCACATGGCGTCGGCACAAGGATAGGACCTTTGTTTTTGCAGGATTAAGCAATAATAGATTTTGTTCACACCACTGAAAAATGAGGGACACATCACGCTGTAGGATCTCGCAGTCCACAGGAGAGTGAATCATTCTAAACAACTTGATATCATCAGCAAAAAGTAACAACTGGGAACTCTGGACACAAGATACTATATCATTTATAAATATTAAAAACAAGAGAGGGCCCAGGATTGACCCCTGTGGAACACCTGACGTTGAAAAGTAACTATGGGAATAACTATCAACAACGCGAACAGAGTTCGAGCGGAGTGACAGGTAACTCTGGAACCACTGACATAACTCTGGGGATAGACCATATAAAAATAATTTATGCAAGAGTAATTTGTGACTGACCTTATCAAAAGCTTTAGTCATATCAAAGTATATTGTGTCTACCTGCCCCCTATTTGTAACAAATGGAGCGCAAAAATCAAGAAAAGTACACAAATTAGTCTGGACAGACCTACCACTCAGGAACCCATGCTGCAAAGGTGTTAATTTTTGACGGAAATAAAAGAGCATCCGAGTATGTACAACAATCTCGAAAACCTTAGAAAACCCACAGAGCAGAGAAACAGGACGATAATTCGTAACAACCGAGGCATCACCACTCTTTAAAATCGGAACAATAACTGATTTCTTCCAAAGAGATGGAAAGACCCCAGAACTAAGCGAAAGATTAAATATGTGCTTTAAAACGGGAATAAACAAATCACCGCATCCTTTGATTATAAAACTCGGTATACCATCAACACCACTTGAAAACTTTGGTTTTAATTTTCTTATCGCTTCCGCAATTTCGACATCATCCACTTGTACGGAATGCAAGAAGTCATGACAGCTTATCTTATCGTCACCAGGCTGGAAAGACCCGTGGCAGCTAGTGTAACATTTGCTAAAATAATCGGCAAAAATATTTGCAACGTCATCAGGCGACGAATGATAGGCCGGTGTGTGCACTACATCATCACGTAAACAGATGCCTTGACTTGCATCGCGCGTGTGGTGTTTTACAAACTGCCAGAACTCTTTTGGTCGACGAATCAAGCTAGTCTCAACGCTATCGAGGTGAAAACGTTTATCACGCTTGAACAATTTTTTTGCTAAAGCACGATATATGCTAAATTTGGTGTACCAAAGTGTTTAACCAGTATTTTTGAAGAGTCTGTGAAAATGTTCTTTTTTGCGCAGGTATATTTTAAGTTCTTGCGAAAACCAGTTAGGATAGATGGAAATTTTGTTTATGTTTTTAGGCACAAAGCTATCGATAGCATCTTTAGTAACTGAGGTAAGCGTCTCGCTAACGCGATCGACATCCGACATAGCAAGAACATTGCTCCAGTCAAAATTCTCGATAGATCTATAAACACTCATATAATCCCCTTTCGAAAAGCAATAATTTGATGGCATACACGATACTCGTGACCTGAAGGGAAGATAAAACTGGACAATGAAAGGTGGATGAAAAACATCGATCTGTACAAGGGGATCGAAGGCAGGACTCAAGTTTAAAATCGGTATATTCGAAAGAGCAAGATCAAGAATATTTCCTACGCTATTTTTTATCGTATTGTGCTGTTCGAGCCCGCAGAAGTTTATAAAAGATAATAACGAAGATGCTTTGTTAGTTGTGATGCTGTTGCTATTCACATTTTGAAGTGCCCAGTCAACACCTGGTAAATTAAAGTCTCCATATATTTGCACACGATACTTATCGAAATTAATTTGTTTTCTGATTGCCTCAAAATGCTCAATAAAAACTGTCTGGTCAGAAAGAGGCGGAAAATAATACGTACCCAAAAGATAATTAAAACCGTCACTTGCCTTAATTTCCACCCATACACATTCCGAGTAAGATTCAAGGTCAAACCTTCTATGCGAGGCAACAGAGACTTCACAGGCAATCAAAACACCACCGCCTAGCTTCTGCCCTGTACAAGAATAGTCTCTATCTCGGCGATATACATTGAATTTCGGACTGAAGTAATTAGTGTCTGGTAAACTATTGCAAAGCCACGTTTCAGAAAGACAAAAAATATTGTGCGGAGAACCTACCAAATTTGACATAAACTCGGCAGCCTTCGTACGTAAGCCTCTTACATTCTGATAGAAAACACTAACCTTCTGGGCCATTTCCACTATCTACCTCGCTAACAGGGTGAACACGGGAGCTGTCAAGTCGGCCAAAAAACTGATGAAAAATGCTGCCCTCTGGCCACACTTCAGGATTGTTGATAGCATTAAACACTGACTCGTCGCCTGACAAGTGGAAAGAAGAGTAGGAATCAAATTTAGCTATCATCTTGGAGCAGATGACTGGCTTTCCCTCTAAGAAAGGAGCGATTAGTGCCATCACGTCGGCGACACTCGTGTCCGGAGCAAGCCTAGAAACAAACAACGCTGAAGGGCGTTTTGACCGAGGAACAGCAGTCACCTTTTTTGTTTTAGCTGTTCCAGTTGACGGCTTGGTACGTCGTCTTGGTCTAACCATGGTGAAGCCGTCATCGTCGGTGATTTCAGTAGCTGCATGCGCACCATTTCCAGAAAGTATTTCCGGGTTCGTGGTCCCAGCAGGCCGTCGGGGAGATGCGTCGAAAGCCTCACGCGTTGAAGGAGGCCCAGACGATGGAATTGGCGCGTCCCGAGTCGATCTCGAGGATGACGCGACAGATGACACGACAGACGAATGTGCGGTCACGGAGGCGTGCAGGGGCGGCGAGGATGACGGGAGTGGCATCCTTTCCATGACGTTTTTCCGCAGTTGTTGTACCACTGAACGAAGACTGTTGTTATCAGCTCTGAGGCACATGATCTCGGCCTTCAGTACATCGAGCTTGCTTGACAGGCTTTCGATGACACGTACAAGACCGGGTGGGGGGAAGTTTCCAGCCAGTGCGGTGAGCGCATCCTCGTCCAGCGTTGCGTCAGTAGTATTCACATCACCCGAAGGAGAACTCGTGCCGGCGTTCGTTGGTGACAGGCTGCGTCTCCTGGTACAGCCCGTGCACTTGAAGGTGCTCTTACCACTTGCCATGTAAACGTTGTACTCTTCTTGGCCTACGTTTATGCACTTACAGTGGAAACGCCGGTTACAACCGGCGGAGCAGATGAGGAACTGTTGCTTCCCGTAGAAACGCACAGCACACGTGCCGCATACGCCCTTCGGGGGAGCGCTGTCAGACACGTCATTCCCCGTCAGCGCCATTCCGTCGATGAGCTATGGATCAGTTCTAGCGCCACACCTTGCATTCCATGAAAAGGAAGTTTGTGAAACAGAATGTTGTGTTTCATTTAACTGAATGCCTTTTTAAAGTCAACAAAAACTCCAACAGTGAATTTTTTTTATTTAAAAATATTTACCTTTTTTTAATATTTACTAGCGCCATTTCTGTAGATTTGTCCCTCTGAAACCCGTATTGTTCATTTGCAAATACACGTTGTTCATGAAGATATATACTCATTCGATATTTACTTATTTATATATCTTATTTTCCTCAAATACCCCACGAAGGGGGGGTGGGGGGGGGGGTGGTATTTAAGGAGGGGTGAGTATTACACAGCAAAGCCGGGAAAATTCCAAAAACCTGTGGACAAAATACAATAGAATACAAAAAGATCACATCGATATAAAAAAGACAGGGAGAGCACACAAATGCAGGCAAGGATTTCATCATTATGACACTATGACTGATCTAGCGCTATAAGAGCTCCTTTGAATTTATCTAAATCCCTAAGCTGCACTATGTTTTCAGGAACATTGCTCCAATCTTTGACTGTTTTAATAAAAAAAGGAATTTGCAAATCGATCCGTGTTTGGGCGAGGATGTGACACTTGTTGGGTGTTGTTGGTGAGATTTGAAAAGTGCGAACGGAGCGTGATATAAGGGTTTGGTGACAACGTGTGATAATACCGGTGAAACAGTGACGATCAGGCAATTCTTCGATGGTGATTTAGCAAAGGCAGAGCGGCACGTTTCTTTAGTTGAATGACGCAGGTAAAAGACGAATAGTCGGAGTACACGAATCTTACAGCACGAGTTTGAATGGCTTCCAAGTTTTCAATAAGATCATTTTGGTATGTATCCCATATCGCTGCGGCATGTACTAGTTTGGGACAGATGGGTATTGTACAGGCGAGCAGTCTTAAGTGAGAAGGAGCAAATTTTAAGGTACGTTGCAGATAACCAAGGGATTTACCTTCGTTTAAAATTACACTGCTTGCGTGAAGGGACCATAAAAGGTATTTACTGAAGTGCACGCCTAGGTGTTTGTAAGTACTAGCTCCTTGTAGGACAGAACTATTAATGGAATAATTATAAGTAAATGAATTCGTGCACTTGTAAAAGGAGAGAAGTTTACATTTTGAAACATTAAAGGACATTTTCCATTTATTACACCAATTTTCTATAGCTGAAATGCCTGCCTGCAATTTTACTTGGTCGTTGTAACTGTCAATTTTTAATATAAAACGCAATCATCGGCAAAGAGGCGGATGGTATTAGATAGACAGAGCTGTAAATCATTAATGTATATCAAAAAGAGAAGAGGGCCTGTGCCTTGAGGGACTCCCGAGAGAACGGGGCTGGTGTTAGAGGGAGTGACAACGAAGAAATGATTTCTGTTAGAAAGGAAGATGTTTATCCAGGATAACACGAATGTGTCTAGGTTAAGCAGGGCAAGTTTAGACATTAGTCGGCGATGCGGGACTTCGTCGAACGCTTTTTTTTAAATCAAGAAAAATGGTGTCTGTCTGTGTGTTATTGTCGAAATTAATATGTAGGTCGTGATGGAATCCGGCTAGTTGTGTTTCACAAAATAGACCCCCACAGAAACCGTGTTGTGAAGGGTGTATGAAGCTGTTACGCTCTAGGTGATTAGTAATGTTGGTTAAAAACATCTATTCCAAACTCTTTGATGGCACGCTTGTCAAAGATATGAACCGGTATTTATATGGTGAAGACCTAGCACCGGATTTGAAGATTGGGATGATCTTAACTAACTTCCACTAAGCGGGGACGTGGCCTGTTTTGAGCGATTGAGATGACACGTTCAAATACCTTTGGAAGCAGTGGAAGGACCGACATGCGCCTGTAATTGTTAATTTTATCAAGAAAGCCTCCTTTGTGCAGAATAGCTACCCTGCCGATCTTCATGCCATCTAAAAAAGTTCCTATAGCCAAACCTTTATTGCAGATATGTCGTAAAGGGGAGAACAATAAATCTGCGTCATCTTTGATTGGCTCAGCTTTGATATCGTTGTCCCCTGCCCAGTATTATTTCGTAAGGAAATCAGAAGGACAAAGATTTCACTTTCGCCGCATGGGAGCAGAAATATAAAACTTGATGATGTAGAAAAAACATATCTGCCCAAGTCACGCATCGAATCCCCTGTTCCTAATGCAGCGCCGGAGCCCCAAAAATGATAGTTGAAGTTTTCCGCTAATGAACATTGCTGCACTGATGACCTTCAAAAATGAGAGTATTGGGGATCTTGCTCTTCGATTTACCAATAAGCCCCTGCATTTCCTTCCAAATTTTCTTAGGTTTGTCCGATACGGCAATAAACTTGTTCTTATAGAACCGTGCTTTCTTTAGAACTGCATCTGCTTTATTTCTTTTTTTTTATTCAGTGAATATTGTCTGGTCTTTTGACCGGACAAACTTGTCAAATAATTTTTTTGTTTTGTAATTTGTTTATGAAGTTCACGGCTGATCCGTGGTTTTCTAGACATTTACAATAAAATACAATACAATAAACTTTATTTTTCCAGAAGTACTGGAGGGGTCCCCAGACAAATATTTGCTAAAATCAGCTTGACTGGGTCTGGATTCCCCTTATACATGGCAGCAGCTCTGATAACAAACATAAAATATTTTATCAGGATGAAAAGAAAAATAAAACAAGGTCACATAACACTGAAGTAGCAGAAAAACAAAATTAGTTATGGATAGTTAAAACAGTAGGTACGTAAGTCTTCTTTGCCAATTGTGTAGATGTTTATGTTGTTTGTGAAACATTTATTTAATACGTACGTACTTTGTAATTCGAAAAAAAGAAAACTCAAACCAAAAGTTTAGAAACAACAGTTCCCAACGTTTCGGGGTCGACTTGACTCCTTCTTCAGGGGTGACTAAAAATGGAATGGGACAGCGCGAGCTTCGACCTCTCCTTCTTCTTCTACCGAGGTGATGTTTTCTGAACGTGACGCAGGCAGATTTCTGCCGAAGATGTTTACTTTCAAGTACTTTGTAATGCAATTACTGGAAGTTGTAAGTTGTGCGGCACCGAGGAAAGAGCCAAGTGTCTACACGGCGTGTGTTTACATCACTTTCACGTTTCTCCCAGGCTCAGAAATAAAATACAAAACATCTATGAATGTTGGCGATGAGAAACAAAGGGTACAAAGTAAACGATAAATGTATACGCGTTCTACCGGAAATTTTTGATATCTAAAGTATAATGGTTCTCTACGGTCTGTATATGCGACACCCGCGATATAGCGTAAAACTTCGTTTTGCAATAATAATAGATTTTGAAGGTTTGGCTTAGTTGTCGTAGCCCATACAAGACGACAGTAATTTAAATTTCACTCAAATAGCGCGTAGTAAAGTTTAAACTTAAAACTGATTCGTCAAACATTACGACAGTGGGCAATAATGTGAACAGCTCTGGAAAGTTTTGCAATTAGGTGGTTAACATGGCAACTCACATCATGTACTCGGAAAAAAGTACGCCTAAAATTTTATGTTGGCTAACTACCTAAATTTAGGAATCACCAAGTTTGCTTCCATTTTTACCTAGAATTAGTTTATAATAGACCTAAATGAAGTGGCTTTGGAATTGTGTGTTTTCTCTTACAAGACGTAGAGGTAATGCATTGTCGTAGCTATTTTTTATTTTTGGTATAAATATGTCTTAGGAGAAATTCGTTTTTTTACTATAAACAATCCCAACGTATCCTTTCAACTAGAGAACAGAATGCCAGCTAGGGTATCTATACAAAATCTCCGTTAAAATATGGGCGTATCCGATATCCGCCTCTTTTCCTTTTTAGCTCGCCGAAAAAACTAAATATTCGAAGGGGATCACTTAGATCCAAAGTCTAAATACCGGACACAATATCAGTCGTGTCATAGCTAGTAATACACAAGTCGATCAGAGTGTCACTTTCTAGAGTCATTCTGGTTGGTGATTGAATCACAATTTCGCAGCCAAAAGATTCAATGATATCGCGGAAGTATCGGCGCGTAGGGCTTGATGACCGCGTATCAATGTTTAAATCACCGACTATAACGACTGGAATATTCAAAAATGACGCGTAATCAAGGACCTTGTAAAAATATTTAAAAAAGCATTTTATTTCGTCCGACGGAGGGCAGTAAATTGAAGCCATTAGAGTATCAAGACACTTCACGACAATCAATTCATAATCATTACTATCGTATGAAAATTCAGAACGGATGATGTACTGAAGATTGTCCTTAAGATAAACATAAACTCCCCCGTCCCTACGGTCTTTTCTATGCACACCTTCAGATTTATATCATGTAAAATTGACTACATTACGATCATTCAGAAACCGCGTTTCCGTAAATGCCAATATGTCAAATTTGTGATCCAGTGAACCCAAAACGCATCTCAGTTTCAAGCCATATGTTTCTCAGACTTCTAGCGTTTTTATGAAAGACCATCATACCGCGAATTGAACAAAAGTAGAGTCATGTACGAGTGAAAGGAGATTTATCATAATAACCAGTTTTATGCAGTTCCGGCATGGTGGATAGATGTAGGTAGTAAGAGTACTTTAGATTATTTGTTTGAGCCATCTTCGCGATGGATTCCGATTGCTCATTCCCCATGCGCTTTGCGTACAAACCACTTGCCGTGCTTCTGCCAAGCGCACTGACAGTTTTTCTCTACAGATTTCGTCCTCATCTTCCAAAGAAGTTTCTTAGTTTCCGGTGGCAAGTTGTCAAGCAAGTGCAGAGTGCTTTCGTCTCAGTTGATGTGGCCCCTTTTTTCTATCCACTGATCCCGTGTAATACGCGACGCAATTCGAGCAAGCACAGCTAGGATTTTTCCTGGCTTAGCGCGCAATCGGTTAACGCCTTCTTCCTCGTCTTGAGCAATCAATCAGCAAGCTGTAGCTGTTTTGCGAGTCCATTTACCTTACTCAGTAGATTTTCATTATTATTCAGTAATAAGCCGTGTATTTCAAGGGTTTGTCTCGTGCTATACCTTTCCAGATTACTGACTTCTTTCTTTAGTTTCTGTACCTCCTGATTTGCCTCGGTCTTCGCTCTTTTTCTGTTTTCGTTAGGCCGACAACCTCAGTCGCTTGTCGTTTCATCTCCGCTATTACCGTGTCATATTGCTTCCACATACGCTGAACAGATAATTCCGTCGGCAGTCTCCTTGATCGACATCAACGAGTCTATTTTGTTTCTTTTTTCCGCAATTTCGGATAACGATTTGCTTATTTCCGCGACTACATTAGCAAATGTAGCTTTCAACTTAGGCTTCTGGCTTGCAGCACCCTCTCTTCCACGTGTCTTTGATATTTGGCACGTTGGGCATACCCACTTTTTCTTTTTTTGTTGCTCGTTTTATTTACACCCGAACATGTGCCTGCATGGAAGCCATAATTACGCTATAAACACATTAGATATCCTTCATTATCATGAAGAAATTCATTGCAGGACAGGAACCTATCAGACTCACAAATTTCAGAAAAAAAATAATGCAGCAGTTCAACACAAACAGCAACCGCGGCGGCAGCAACTGGACAAGGAAATAAAAGGAGAACAATAAATGTCATGTACTCGTACTAACCTGCAGTTTTCGAAAGCAGTTGTTAACGTGCTGCTCGTATCTATCGCCACCGCCGCCGTGCAAATGTGACGAATCTCGCTGAGCGCTGTCCTTTTATCGTGCTTAGAATGACGTGTCTTGAGCTCAGGGTTGGGGGCTGGTGGCAGCCCGGGCGGGAAGATAACGGTGTCCGCCAGGCGTCGAAGGCTGGAGGTGACGTGTCCCGACTTCAGGGGGGGGCTTCAGGGCAACGCTGGAGGTAGTTTAGGCTGGAAGATGACGATGTCTTTAAGGCATCACTGACAGAAATACGTGTTGGCGAGAGTTGGCAGTTTTCAAAAGCAGTTGTTAACGTGCTGCCGGTGTTTTTATCGCCACCGCCGCTCCCAGGAATCGAAGGACCTTGCGTAGTCCAAAGTAAAGCTTAAACACCTTCTCGTTGAGGCCACGATGTCGTATCGGTGTCCACACCTACGCTCGGTCTCCGGGCTGGACGTGAGCGTCCAGACAACGCAGGATGTAGCGTAGACACCTTGCTTGTCTTGGATCCGGACTTGGGGGAGCTGGTGGATTTCTGCTCATTGCGCAACCACCATGGGCGTCGTCACTTCCGTCGCCAGATGCCTCGTGGGGTAGCATGGCGTCAAGCATCGTGGTCACCTTGCCTACATGCACCAGCGGGAATGATGTAACACCAGTGGTCTCTTAAACCACTTTGTTGTAGGAGGACGTGACATACCTCCTGACCTTGTCCCAGGTCTTGTGCTCTATGTCGACGTATATCGGCGCAATGTCGGCGATGTTTTTGTTTAGGCGTTCCGTCAGCCAATTAGTCTGAGAATGGCACGCTGTGGATCGCCGCTGGTTGGTGACAACCAGCGGCGATCCACAGCGTGCCATTCTCAGCAACAACGCAATCAAGATACCCCCATGGTTCTCCTCGCCACCCTATAAAAAGAACTGCAGCGAGGGCGGCCACTTCAGTGGGCATGGGAGCGTACGCCCGGCAGAACTCGCTGACCCCGATATGTTTGTTTTCGTACAGCTCCCGCTGGCATGCACTGTCATCTGGCTTCCATCGCTCGGCCTGCCGGTGGCATCCCTACAGCTTCACCCGTTTCTCGGATCTCCAACCGGCATGACGCAGAGCATCTCAACGCCTATCAACTTTCGGAGCGCCGCTATCGCTGACTACGTGACAGCAACAACGCAATCAAGATACCCATGGCGCTTCTCGCCACCCTATAAAAGGAACTGCAGCGAGGGCGGGAACTGCAGCGAGGGCGGCCATTTCAGTGGGCATGGGAGCGTATGCCCGACAGAACTCGCTGACCCCGATATGTTTGTTCTCGTACAGCTCCAGCTGGCATGCACTCTCATCTGCCTTCCATCGCTCGGCCTGCCGGTGGCATCCGTACAGCTTCACCCGTTTCTCGGATCTCCAACCGGCATGACGCAGAGCATCTCAACGCCTATCAACTTTCGGAGCGCCGCTATCGTTGACTACGTGACAGCAACAACGCAATCAAGATACCCATGGCGCTTCTCGCCACCCTATAAAAGGAACTGCAGCGAGTGCGACCAGTTCAGTGGGCATGGGAGCGTACGCCCGGCAGAACTCGCTGACCCCGATATGTTTGTTCTCGTACAGCTCCCGCTGGCATGCACTCTCATCTGCCTTCCATCGCTCGGCCTGCCGGTGGCATCCGTACAGCTTCACCCGTTTCTCGGATCTCCAACCGGCATGACGCAGAGCATCTCAACGCCTATCAACTTTCGGAGCGCCGCAATCGCTGACTACGTGACAGCAACAACGCAATCAAGATACCCATGGCGCTTCTCGCCACCCTATGAAAGGAACTGCAGCGAGGGCGGCCACTTCAGTGGGCATGGGAGCGTACGCCCGGCAGAACTCGCTGACCCCGATATGTTTGTTCTCGTACAGCTCCCGCTGGCATGCACTCTCATCTGCCTTCCATCGCTCGGCCTGCCGGTGGCATCCGTACAGCTTCACCCGTTTCTCGGATCTCCAACCGGCATGACGCAGAGCATCTCAACGCCTATCAACTTTCGGAGCGCCGCTATCGCTGACTACGTGACAGCAACAGCGCAATCAAGATACCCATGGCGCTTCTCGCCACCCTATAAAAGGAACTGCAGCGAGGGCGGCCACTTCAGTGGGCATGGGAGCGTACGCCCGGCAGAACTCGCTGACCCCGATATGTTTGTTCTCGTACAGCTCCAGCTGGCATGCACTCTCATCTGCCTTCCATCGCTCGGCCTGCCGGTGGCATCCGTACAGCTTCACCCGTTTCTCGGATCTCCAACCGGCATGACGCAGAGCATCTCAACGCCTACCAACTTTCGGAGCGCCGCTATCGCTGACTACGTGACAGCAACAACGCAATCAAGATACCCATGGTGCTTCTCGCCACCCTATAAAAGGAACTGCAGGGAGGGCGGCCACCTCAGTGGGCATGGGAGCGTAGGCCCCGCAGAACTTCCTGACCCCGATATGTTTGTTTTCGTGCAGGTATGTAAACGGTACTCTTACGTAAAGCGAAAAGTAGCAGGGATTACTATCTTGTGCTCCCGTGCCCCCGAGATCTCTTTGAAGTTGTTCGTGACGATGCAAGTGTATTCTGGCCCCTACTGTCACTATGGGGGGACATTGAGTCCAATCCGGGACCTATGACCGATACTGCTTCACAGCTCGCAAGATCAGACACACTTAAAAGAAATTTCACGCATACACAGGAAGAACACTCACGCAGCGCTGACTGACAACTCAAGTGTATTATGCACCATCTACATCTTCCTTCACTCCGATGCAAATGGCAGTGGAACAAAAACCGATGATCATATGAAACAGAGAAAGGAAAGAACAGAAAAAGGAATAAAAACAAAATATAGAAGGAAGAAAAAATAACGATTTCTCAGGACAGCGGACGTTGCTACTGTGCTTGTGCTATATAGTTCAACTCTTTTTTCGTTAAGGCTAGCGAAGGAGAACTAACACATATTCGATCTAGCCTTACAATGTTAGCGGTTTCTACTATTTCTCACGTCAGTTTGTTCCTGCTCCGTCCCAGTATGGTGCATTTGTCCAGGAGGGAAGAACATCCACACTCTCTGCAGTGGATGCCTAAATGACCCGAGTTGGCATTTATGGCGTTATTGTTATGCTCACGAAGTCGGTCATTTAGACAGCGACCCGTCTGTCCGTTGTAACATTTGCCACAAGTGAGGGGGAAGGATTAGATTACTCCCTCATTGCAGGACACGAACTTGGTCTGGTGGTTTTTGATACATCCAACTGGTCAACCACATGTCCCATTCACCCTCTTGCACAAGCTAGAACGTCGATTCGGCGCGGACAAAACAACGTCTACGTTGATTTATTGGCCATTTTCTTGAGCTTGTGGGATAGGTTGTGAATGTAGGGAACTATGACAGGCCTTGTGGTGCGGTCTCTAGTTCTGCGTGTAATAGCTCCTTCCTGCTTCACCTCCCTCAGTAGGACTTCGGCAACGGAAGTTAATAAAGACGGGGATAGCCCGCTGAAACCAACCGAGAAATTTGCGTGTTGAAACTCATAAAAACTGTGTGCTTGCAAGATTTTTCCAGTGAGTTTTTTAGGCAGAGTTTTACAATGCCTCTTTTTACAAGCTTAGAGTGGGCGGAGCTATGGTTTAAGAGTGGCTTCTTTGCTCGAGGTTCGTAGGACCAGCAGGTGTGACTGCTTTCAAGAAAGAGTCTAAGGTCCAAGAATCTTGTAGATCGCTTAACAGGAAGTTCATGGGTGAGTTTTAACGGGTGAAGGCAGTCCTGGAAGGTGCACAGAACACTGGCCACTAAGTCGGGGAACGTTCTATTGTTACTGTCAAGTAAAATCAGGTAATCATCCACGTACCGAAACACAAGCACTACTTTGGACTGGTCAAGGTTATGCTGCAATAATCTGTTATGAAATGCCAGAAAAAGGTCACTGAGTACGGGAGCTATACAAGAGCCAATACATACTCCCGTTATCTGCAGGTATGTTAAGCCTTCCCAGGTGGCAAAAGTAGAATTCATGTAGGTGGTTATTAAATCTAGGAAACCCTTGACTGAGACACCTGACGCGTTTTGAAAGGCTATGACACCAAAGGAGTCAACACTTTCTTCTATCCACCTGAGAAGACGGTCTTGAGGGAGGGCATAATAAAGATCTTTGACATCGATGGAAAACGCGTTGAGACTTCTATCTGTGACATCATGGAGGAATTGCCTGACTTCATCTGAGTTCCTAATCAGGTAGGGATCATTGATGTCAAGAAGGTTTAGTTTGTCTTGGAGGAACACTGCGATGGACTTTTGCCAAGTGCCTCGTTCATACACAATGACCCTGAGGGGGCAATCAGTCTTGTTATAATCATAATGCAATTAAATGCAAA